>NC_064872.1:67268441-67944066 GCF_943734695.1 Anopheles maculipalpis
AATTTATTCATCCACAACGAGAGCCACTTTAAGACGGAGTTCTCCTTAAGGCTTAAGCCTGTGCCAAGAAATCTGGACAGTTCTTCAGCGCGTTCTTCCACAGCCAAGAAGCTTACCTTTTAAAGTTTTCCCATCTCTTTTCCCTCTATCACTGCCCCACATTCGTTGTAGGCAAGCGTTCCTAGCCGTCTGTCGAACCGTTTTGTTTGACGCGTGTGTCTGTCGAACAAATCCGGTGGCATGCTTTTGTGTGCGTGTTCCCACCGCTGGGTAAACACCAAGGATGCTCGAGCGGTTTTTAGTCAAACATTCCATGGATTCCATTGCTTAATCGGATATTCTTCACCCATGCACATCATCTACCTGGTGTGAATCCACCAACCTGAGGCCTACCATTTTTATTTTTACACAAGTGGCTTTCAAACACTCGAGAGAAATATTTGGAAAAATTCCATTTCTGTTGTCTCGCTTGCCTGGGTCTCGGATCGCAAGCAAGCCGTGTTGGTTGGCCCACTTTTACCGACGCCTGCACACCACACCATACCCGATTCGGAGCTATGTTTTAATGGTGAAGAATGCAATCCTGCAGGTGCTGCGGTAAGGAACGATGGCATAAGTCGATGAACGGTACACACAACAGCGTATGAGAATGAACGACCCACAAATTGATATGCTAATGCAGAGCTAATAATAATAAGGCAATCATAATCTCGCACACTTCCAGCGCTGGAGTGTGTTTCCTGTGAAAAGGAAACGACTCGCGACCTAACGGCCAGCCGTGCTGTTTGCTTTTTTTTCTGTTTTGGATAAAAAGGAAGGTACGGAAAGCCTTCTTTAGCCTGCCGTCTAGCTCTACTAAGCACTCTGCTAGAGTCTGTATACTCTAGCGTCTAAGTACCGTTTGGCAAATGGACAAGCAAGAACGTACTGAACGCACCATTCTTCGATCGATGTTCAACAGAAGAGCCTTCCTACCTTAAGCAAAAGGGGTCGCCACAATCACACCCTCCCAAAGGGCCTCACCTCGATGCGTATGACAATCGGGGAATGAAGTTATCGTGCATAGTTGTAGGTGTACGGTGTACCCACTACCGAAAGCACTTACGGCTTAACGAATGAAGCAATAACCGTTTTCGATAAAATGTGTTTTTTTTTCTTTCCTCGATTTCCACTTAACTCACGTGTCCGTTTCGATAAAAGCGGGGGAAAATTATTACCCATCGATTTGGTAGGGTGCGTCACTCATCCTTTCCCCTCTCGGCTCCCATACTTTATTGCAGGTTAAAGACATTTTCACGTTTAAATTACTTTCCAATTTTAACCACCAATCAGGCACACATTTGAAGCACCTGTGGGGAAAAAACGTAAAAACTTCTCAATCTTGGCGAACATAATTGAATAAAAGCATCGCTCAATTTATTTCCCTATCCCATTCTCGCTCTCGTCTTCCTTAAGGTCTATATAATTGATCGATTACAGGTGAACGTTCTTCCCGACTGGTGACTGGTGCTTCAAATAAATTGCTCCTAAACATATAGCCTAACGAAACTTATAACTTCATGGCATAATCAAAATGGGAAGAATGCTCTCGGATCAACTTTTGCGGATGATGATGGTAAACTCCCATCCCACCTTCGATGAGAAGGCAAAAAAAAATAGAAAATAAATATTCATCACATTCATCTTATAAAGTTCGTATCGCTTCACCTTGCTGCTGCTCACCGGGGCACGAACATAATAATTTCAGTGTCGAAGGGAGAGCGAACACGTAGCATGAAAAATAGCCGCCTCAATGTTTGCGATACATCGGTTGCAGAAAGTTTCGGAACAGTTGCGCTATTTGCGCTATTTGATTGTGGTCGCTATTTCGCTGACCTTTGAATGGTTGACCCTTAAGGGTAAAAGGGAGGAAATAAATTTTCCCAAACCTTCGTGACTAGTTCAGGTTCGGACAGTTTTTGCAATTCGGACAAGACAAGTGAGGTTAGCGAAGGAGGCTAGTTTGTTTAAATTTTTTAAGCGCGAAAAATGTTTATTTAAATGTGGTGCAATGTTTGAAAATGGTATTGGAGGTTTATTTTATTGATGGGAAAACAAAGATTTTTCCCTAATTTTTTCAAAGGAAAATTAGAAAAAATTTCCAAAACCATGTTTGAAACTAAGCAATTTAAATTATATCTTTCCATGTTATTTTTTTTTTTTTAATTATGAAAACTCCATCGTCATCGATGACTCTAGGGAGATACTCGATTCAGTACAAACTACCGTAATACCGGTGAATACCGTGTAGAAAATATGCTTCCACGGTGTACTTGTCGTACGTGACGGCACGTTTGCACTCGAACAACCGACCGGCCGGGTACATGTGTTCGGGCAATCCGCCCGCTTTGCTACCGCGTTCCACCAAAAAAAAAACACGCTGACCTTCCCTTCCCTTTGGTGCACCCACCACCAAACAGAAAGTCCATCGTAGTATGGCGCCGTCACTCGGCCACTTTTCCGCAGTTGGGTTTAGTAACGCAGGTCACGTACTATGACGGGCCGCTCTGGGTACGGGTTATAATTTGAAATCGAAAGAAGCGCATCGTGAGAAAGGATTGTTCATCGCCGCTCCATAATCACGTCATCGTTTCGGTTTCTCTTCATTCTACCCCTTATTGCCCGCCGAGACCTAGCTGTACGATTTGGATAGTTTCTAAATTTTCCGAATGCAAAACTGCTGACTCAGGCGGCATACCTTTGCCGGTTTGGTTGAGGTGATGCGGAAGAACCAATAAGCCATGCTGCCTCAATTTAGGGACATGTTTTCACGTTTCGTTGTGTGAGTGTGTGTGTCTGTGTTGACCCTATTTTGATTTTTGCAGGTGCCGGGGTGATCCGGTGCATACGCAAAATTGTGTATCAATGCATATTTAAGCAGCCACGCAAACGTAAAGCATCGATAACCACAGCATAAATAATGATTCTAATAAATCGAATAAACAAATCAGATCAATTTTGTATTTTTAAAATATTTTATGCAAAAACGTTCTCGCTACGCGCTTGCAAATGAGTGAAAATGGGTTAACTAATAGATTAGTCTACAATATCTCGCTAGATGTCTCCAGCGTTTTGCTTGTGAGCTGTCAAAATATAGTAACCCAAATGTCAAAACAATACGAGCTCGTGTCCTACTAAGACCAAACGTGTGTTAGAAACAAATGTCACTGACAAGCTGCTCATTATTCATCCCACATTGCGATGCGATGAGGGATCTCCGACGAGTCTCAGGATCCTCAATCCCCAAAAAACCTTTTCTGACCCTTCTGACCCATTTAAAAAGCTCTCGCTCAGACCAATCCATATTTGGGTGCATTTTCAATCTATTTGTGTGTGTGTGTGTGTGTGTGTGTGTGTGTGTGTGTGTGTGATCTTTTGTCCCATTTTTGAAAGCATTTGCGGTGTTTTATTTTCCAACAGTAGCACACAAATTCGGGACTCATCAGTTTTGAGGTTTTTTTTTTGTTGATTGATTACCAAAAGATGGATATTTCATCTCGATGTGTTGTTGCTTTAGGAAATAAATAAAAAAAGCTGTACCCTTCATCCCTCTAAAAAAACCAGGACAACAAACAAATTACGTAAAGCAAAAAGAAACCAACTCCCGGATTGCAATTTTGCAGTTTCCTCGAATCCGAACTTATCCGCCTGCCAGATACACATACACACACACACCGCATAGGCAGCAGTACGAGATATGTATGCATTGGCAACGGGAAGCAAACAGCATGTGTCCCCGAAACTTTCCGGGGGATGAACCTGTCACCGTAGCAGCCGGTTATGAATTCTCCAGCTGCTCCAGTTTGCCACCATTTTGGCACGGTGGCTCTCTCGCACACCGAATCCTCTCACCCTCGCAGCTCGCACTCGAACTCGTGACAGGCCGTCCACCGTTGTGTCATCGGATCGCGTCCGTAGGATTGTGATTAAAAACGGGGAACCACTTCAAAATGGCCGACCAAAAAGGGCAGTATGATGTTCGGTTTCGAGCCAGTACGTCGGGTTTCATTTTGAGGTCGCTCGGCACAATTTTTGTGTGTTGTTTTATTCCGTATTTCATGTGGCGTTACGCTGTTATACGTGGCTTTACTACTGACGGACACACACGCAAGCTTCCCAACGCCACCACACTGGTCACCTCAAACGACAGTGCCTCCTCTAGCAGACGAATAATTGAATTAAAATTCATCGACATCGGTGGTGGTTTGACAGGGTTCAAGCATACCCTTCCCTTCTCGCTACAACCTGAATTCCATTCATACTAATTAGCTATAATCGATTGCAATCGAAGCGAGCTGATCGAGAGCGTTGGACGAGCATCTCTTCCTGTGGGAAAATAACAACGGCATCTCATGACACAACAGAAATGATCCGAGTTTGTGTCTACCTGCCCCAATGTCCATAATCGAACATCAGACTCATGTTGCCACATTTGGACACAGTTTTTTACTTGTTACCAAAAAGAAAGCTGTATCGCTACGGTCTGTGCAGCAATTAGGCCTCATCATCGATCGCTACTTTATTGCAATCTGAGTAGCATTTGCAAGTGGCTCATTGCATGTGGGTAATTATGCCAGTAATAATATATAAAAGGCGTGAGTTTGTGAAAATCCTCCGTCGGGGTCAGAGTTTATCAGTGTATAATTAATGCACGCGATCGAAGCACGCGGACACGGACTAGGCAGGTATGCAAACATGGATCATTATGGTGATTGACAATTAATTATTAATGCATTAGCATACATTTACTCTGTACACGTTTGGAGTATTGGTTGTGCTGTTGCGAATGTTACCACATAATGATTATTCTCACTAAAATTTGTTTTGCATATTGAGCACTTTTAAAGGTGGGAAAAAAGCAAAACAAAAATTTAAATAATGACTTCATTCGTTCATGCTAATGATAGGACAAAAACATCACTTGATTCCAATATTGTATCGCGTTGAGGACCATGTTATCTGATGAAAATGAGCAGAATTGTAGCATATCTGCTAAACATCTCACTAGAGTGTACATTATCTCGCATACAACTTGCGTTACGTAGCATTAAACGAAGAGAAGAAATTCACCAATTTAACAAAGAACTTGCATTAGCCAAGAACGCAAGCAATGTACATCCAGCTATTTTGACCAAGCGCACGCCTTAACATGAACATTAAAACACTGAACAGCGCACCCGGCTAGCGAATGACGCAATCCAATATGATGTCAGGTCAAACAATCAGCGAGTCCAGACAGTGGTCAGCAGCACAAAACAAGTAACTTCATGCATATCGAACCATAGCAAGCAGATAGATCAAACGACGAATGATATCCGGCACATTTTAGGTAGACTCACCAATCGATCGCACCGTTCAATAATAGCGACACATTTCTTGCAAGTGTAGCAATCGATCGTACCGCGACATAGTTTGTGCGTACGTGGTGGAATCTGTCATCCGCTATGCGGCTTCCATATAGCGAGACGGACTTGAGCGCCAGGAGTGCCGAAGGTTACTGCCAAATGTGCAACCTTGACTCTCGAGAAGCTTCCATCACCCGGTACGAGACAACGACGCTGCTGGCCGTTCTGGTGCTGGCCGCTGGGAACGCCACCGAGGGAAGCCCACTATGCTCCCCGGAAACCGATCATTATCCGCTGCATCCGTGGTGGTGGTAGTAGTAGAAGCAGCAGTAGCAGCAGCAGAAGCAGCAGCAGCTGCAACAAAACAGTATCAATGATATCTATCGTTCTTCCTGCGTTTTACCAGTGATCAAGATGATCAGTTTATCGAATTTTTTGTTCTAAAATCTGCAATCTGACCGTTGCCAGTCTGCAAGCAAAAAGGAAAACTTCAACTTTGTTGGATAAGACGACTAAAATCCAGCAACCAGGATGGACAAACCTGGACGTGGGATGAGAAAAATGTGCCAACAAAGGGTTGTCAATAGCACTGCCGATCAAATCAATACAATCATCCGAAGACGTCAATAGCGCGCCGAATGAGTCAATAATATGCTCGAACGATTCTACAACGCGCTGAATGTGTCAATAAAACCGGTGAAAACCCTGTAATGTTTATGACTGCAAAAAGAAAAAAAAACACCAAAGTATGAAGTAAATCACCGAAAGCAAGGATAGGATCATACTTAGCTCAATAGCTGTGGATGAGCAAGATCCGAAGTTTGAATTATTTCTCATTACTCATGAAGCGATCATAACAACTTTCAGTACTTGTGTCGCAGTTAGAGTGTCAGTCCTAACTACTGGAGAACTGGTTCAGATAGAAATACGCACTGGATTAGTACAAGCGATAGCTCACTGGAAATACAGACAATAGACTATTTCTACATTTCTATTTGGGGGTGGCCCGGTGCTGTAGGCAACAGTGGCGCCATTCTTCAAACGGCAGGACCAGGGGTCGAATCTCATCTGGACCGTCCCCTCGTCAGCAGTCTAGTAAGCCATTTCGATGGCCGGCATGACTTCATACAGACCTGACAATAAATTGATTCTAATAAACAATTCACAAACTCTAAGGTACCAAGCAGCAAATAAATAACTCCATATTTTAAACCTCAAGAACTCAATGGTGGAACTTAATCCATTTATTTGGCTTTCGCTTCCTTTTAACAATGCATTACCCTATCACATTTCTAGGGTCCAACAACGATAAACAATCGATTGAAAATCTTAATATTCGCCCGGAGTCAACCTCCGGCCAAATGTATAGTACCCCCTAACTCCTGGATCCCCTAATTCGACCTCAAATCTCTCAAGCGTCCCGTTCGGTATGCAAACCAGTGGATTTTTATACATTATCAATTTTTGTAACTGACGCGGATACAGGCTCTCATTTAACGGAATCGATACAATTTTGTTGTACGACAGATCAATCTCTTCCAAGTTTGGTAAATTTTCAAAATCTTTCACATCAAAACGATCGATGCGATTAAATAGTATCGACAATAGCCGAACTCTTTGAGCAATAATTTTGTACAGACAACGAGGAACGCGAGTAAAATTGTTGAATGATATATCCACATTTCCAAGTTTGCCACCTTCCCATGTACAAAAATCTAGCGCTTTTAAACGGTTTTCTGCTAGTATTAAATGTCCTAACCTGGTATTAAACAGCGTACCTGTAAGCCGCTCAATCTTATTACCACGCAAATCGATTACGTACAGATTCACATAAGACTTAAACATATTCAAATTGATCTCCTGCAGTGCGTTGTGATCTAAATGTATCACACCTAGGACAGGGTTGCACACAACATTCGATTGCGGGACAAGGCGCGTAATTTGGTTCCGACCGAATTCTAAAATATCCAACAACCGTAACGGACAGAACAAATTCATGTTTAGCATTTTAATTTTCGTTAATCGGATGATGATCTTTCGCACATCGAGTAAGTTGCTCAACGTGGGAGGAACAATACGCAGCGGGCTGTTTTCGATTATTATGCATTCAATTAAGCTGTTTTTTTCGAAGCTAATCTGTGAAATCGATACCTTGTGAATGTCAACTTTAGTTACATTACAACTTGCTAAAACCGAAACCACCCTTAGCATTGGAGATTCATAAATGTTTAGTGAATCGTATTCTTTTCCCAATTCGTTGCAAAATCGCCCTTCAAGTGTTTGTGCTTGCAGGTTGTTCAAGTGAATGACAGCACGGTTTGACGGTACATATCTTAGCATAAAATATCCTTCCCGGGATGGATTCCAGTCACTGAGATTACACATTCTATAATCAGTGCAATTCATCGTGAAGCTCGAAGCATCGTCTAGCAGAACAGCAATGAAAACGATACTGAAATGTTACACACCATAAATTAATACAAAAATTCACTACCAATCACACCGCTACACTTTTAATACCAGGTCACACGCAAATACACGCAACAATGCATCTTTCGGCCCGAATGCACAACGACAACTTATTTATACCTGCAAAAAATAAATGGCAGATGTCATTATCGACACGTGGTTGCAAAAAGAAACAAAATAACGAACATTTCGACATTTTAAAGTGGCGTAAAGTATCTGGCGAATGTGCAAAGAAGATTAAAAAAAAAAGTGGTCCTCATTAAGTGTCGTTAGATGACGTTCAATTCTAACAGGATGGACAACATTTTGGTTTGCTTTACATTTTATTTCACCAAACTTTGCTTTCGGTGCTTCAGAATCAATCTTCTAATCCGTATGGTAAATGCGATGAATCTTCAAAAGATAGCTTAATTCTCTTAAATGTTCCGTTTGGTACACTCAGTGAATTATTGTACAAGATCAATGTTTGTAAGTTTTGCGGATATAAGCTTTCGTTCATAGGAATCGATGTAATTTTGTTGTGCGACATACTTATTTCTTCTAAGTTCGGTAAGTTTATTACATCCTCTATTTCAAAGCGACTAATTTGATTTGAAGAAAGCGATATCCTACGAACATAAGGGGATATAATCTTATACAAACAACGAGGAACCCGAAACAAATTATTGTAGGATACGTGTAAACCCGAAACTTTGGTACCGGTCCATTTACAGAAATCTAACACCTTTAAACGATTACGATTGAGGATGATATCAAAATGCTCCTCATTGATTAGTTGCCCCGTAACCGCTTCAATCTTATTTGCGCGTAAATCGATTTGTGTTAGATTTGTAAAACTATTAAAAATATCTAAATTTATCTCCTTTAGCTCGTTGTAATCCAAACGAAATATATGCAAGCTAGAACTACAGCTGGCGTTAGCTGCCGGTACAATGTGCGTTATCTTGTTCCTACCCAAATCTAAATGATCCAAACTACTCATTGAGCAAAATAAATTTAAATTCACACTGGTTATCATCAATAAGCGTAAAACAATGCCTCCCACATTCAGTAAGTTTTTCACGGTCGGTGGAATGGTTCGCATTGGACTGTTTCTGACCTTCAAATAACGGACGTGAATGTTTCGTTCAAATCTTAGCAGATGTATCGGTGTGTTTACAATTTTTACAAAAGTGAGACGGCATGCTGCCGTTAATGAAGCCATCCTTAGCATTGGAGATTCGTCAATCTGCAAAAAACTGAATACACTTCCAATCTCGCTAAAAAATCGCCCTCCAACTGTTGACGCTTGCAAGTTTCTCACGTAAAGGTCAGAACGATTCATCGGTGCATACGGTAAAGCGAAGTATCCTTCCTCTGATGGGTTCCAGTTGCTTAGCACACAGTCGTAATTATGTCTACAATCGAATCTGAAGCTCCAACCGTGTGCAAGTAGAAACGCGACGATCAAAACACTGCAATGTTCCACATTTTAAATTATCACAAGTGTTACACTCAACATCTTTTTGCTCGAAAAATACCATGATCTAAACGATTGGAGAAACATGTTTCCGTCGAGAATGCACAACGTTCACTAAAATGGTAGCGTAATAGGTTTTGAGCAGAGTCGATTATTTTTATACATGAATTTTGAATCATTGGCACTATTATCTTTAATAGATTTCTTCCATTATTTTGTTCTTGTTAAAAAGTCATTTGGAAGGTTATTTTTAACGCTTAATAACAATAAACCTTTTTTTAAATGTTATTGCATTTTCGACTCAATTTCCTCCTTATAATTCCTCCTAATTGCTCCTTCCTCCTATTCCTCGAAGTCTGCCACTTCCAGTATAATGTATGGTCTTCTGTCAAATGAATTAAAGTGTAAAATATCTGCTAAACATCTCACTAGAGTGTATATTATCAATAATAGCGTTACATTTCTTGCAAGTGCAGCAATCGATCGCACAGTGACACATTTTGTGCGTACGTAAATATTTTTGTACAAAATGCAATAACAAAAAGAAAAACCAATAAGGAATATTTTTGGGTACAAAAAACGAGCAAAACCTATTGTAAGAAATGGGTATAAATAAAGCGATCTAGGAAGCGGTCTAGAGAGCAGACTAGAGAGAAGGTACAACAAGCTAAACCATGCGTTCAATTCTTTCTAGAAGTTTGAGTGTCTCTCTACACAAGGTAAGGCATCAAACCTCCAACATCCCTGTAAGGGATGTTCCTTCTGAACATTTGACCCAATATTCCATCTGAGCGACCCGATGAGCATCGAGAGTCTCCCTACAAAAGGTATGGCCTCGATGTCTCCATCGTTCCAGTAAGGAAGATTCTCATCTAGATTCTTCAGACTGCCTGGACGGTCAAGCAAAAAGAAAGATATTGGTCCACACTCGTCGCGATTATAAGTCCGAGTTTCTTGTTCTACCATGTCCATGACCAATCTACCATGTCCGGCTTGACTTGACCGCAGCTGGATCATCAGTCCTCACCTCAGGGAGAACGGTCCGGATGGGCTTTGGTTCCCCAGCCCTGTCAGATAAAGAATGGAAACTCTACTACCGGACCATCTCGAATTATCATTGCTGTTTATTTAATGTATAAAGAGCACCAAAGCCTAATTATGATGCATTGATTGATACACAAGAAATCACTAAAGTATAGTCAAAACACATAGGGTCGGACCGAGCAGCATTTGAACAGAGCTTAACAATAGGGAGTGCTGAGTGAGAGATGATGCATTAATGTTGAAGCAAAACAAAAGGGAGACGATATTTCAATTGAATTGATATTTGCATTCGACAGGAGAGCAATTAAACTTTACTATACAATGTTTATATCACTTTGATATGCATTGTCGAGAGCTTACTTCAACTTGAGCATCGTTGACTGCCTTCTATGACCTGAGCGAAAAAAAAGTTCGAAAACAGCCAAAACAAACGATATCTGCTCGTTTTTGTTCGATATAAATTTATTCATTTTAATTTATTATTTGACAATAAAACCTTTGTTGAGACGAAAGTAAAGGTCGAAAGGACTTTCACAATGTAATCGCGTTATGAAATTAACTGATGCTTATGTCTTAGCAAGCAATGTAGCTACCAATAATGCTATCATTCTTGTGAAATTTCCTGTGAAAAGAAAAATAAAAAGGGTTGTGTCCTGAGTTTATTTATTTGCCTAAGTTATTGTAACTTTTTAATCGTTCTTTCCTATTCCCTACATCTACCTCTACATTGTAATATTATGCAACAAAAAGCAGTTATTTTACGTAAACCAACAGAGTATAGTGGCGTTTTGAATCAATAATTTAAACCTCAATAAATGATCTTCTTACGGAGGGAAGGGGTGACGTATCGATAGGTGACCGCACTTACGAGGTCGTCCAAAACTTCACCTACCTACCACCTGTTTGAGAAGAAGGTGATCAGAAGGCTTTTAGACTTTTTTGTGTGGAAGGACAATCGAGGAGCTACTACAATGACGAACTCCACGACCTGTATTAGGCGAATTAGGCTCGCCAGGATCTAGTGGGCTGGTCATGTTATTAGAATGACACCGAACGACCCAGCCCCAGGTTACTTTTTCCCCGAAGCTATAGTGAAGCTTTTCTAGTTGTTTTCATATTTATGTTGTATTTTTACATTCAATTTTATTGAAAAATTGATACAACATACCAACGTAATGAGGACCTCGCTAACAGTCTCGAACCATGCTTATATTTATTAGGAAAAACTTCTCAAAATTCCAACAATATCATGAATTGCTTCGTGAAGCTTTTTTGCCCACCCAGTTCCAGTGTTCCACCAACAATAGATAACATTATAATTTATTGCTTCCCACTGTTCCCTTTTCCATCATCGCGGCGGTACGCTAGTAATAGGACGTGATAAATTTCGTACCGTTTTGCAAATACACATGTCAAACAGTGAGGCCCTCCTGTCTAGTGTTGAGTGCGAGTGCGGAAAAATGCCTTGCACGCGGTGTGTGTACAATCGAACCATACGCCATTTGCATAATAAACCCATTTTCCCTTTTTGCTTCCCTGGGCACTAGGCAAAACACAAATGCAAATCATCCGAATATTTATGCCGCTACGCAACATTTGCAACCGTACCTACAGTGGTTTTAAAACGCGTTTAAAAGTAACACTCGCTGCAAGTGAACTACGCTTAGTTCGAGAGGCCACAAGCGGGCCTAACTTTACTGCAAACGACGTGGATACATAACTCTTAACAGTGCGCGTGGTTCTGTGTTCTTTTCTAAGGTGCTTATTGTTTTTTTTTTCCTTTAAATTATTATTTAAATCTCCTTTTGTCCTATACCTTTACCTCTTTCCACACCCACACACTCACACACACACACACGCGCACAACACCACTGCTGCTCTTACCCCGTTTTAGTTGCCTTCATTCGTTACGCATCTCTTATGGTTTCTCCTTTACCGGATCCGTTTCCGGTTCGGTATCTGTTTTTCTTTTCTTTATTCCAGAGTATGGCCGCAACTGCAACGATATCGGTTGCCTGCCCAGCCAGGTGTGCGTGATGGCTTACGAGTCGTGCTCCCTTGGGCAACGCGAGGGTAACGAATGTGGCCGTTACCCGACCTGCAAAAAGAACACGGACCCGAGTATCAGTGCCGGCCCGAGCGGTAAATGCAATATTTCCATTTCTTCTACTAACTTTAGTATCTAGAAACATTTCTCTTTCTTCACGTGCGGCTTCTCTTCGGAGATGCTGCCCATTGCCATTGTCTTACAGGGCACAAGTTGCAAGTTGCAAAAGTGACTTGAAATTTAGCAAACAGAAACATTTTTTTTTTTCGACAAGCAAGTGAAAGGAACAGGAAAACATGGTTAATTTGTACATGATGCATGATGCGTGTTTTGGGAAACATTGGAAAGTATAAAATGTCTCGTCTGAAGATTTCATCTTCCAAGCGAAAGGCATGATGGATGCATTGGGGAAAGAACATATAACACTCCTCATCGCTGGGGCTCCACTCTGTACGTCTGTGGTGTCCTGAATATGGTCCAAATTCTCAACCCTTAATCCTACACTATCCTCCTGGCCGTGGAAACACCCCTTGCTCTGAACCCTTCATCCTTTGCTCTGCTACACTGCAACAGAAGCCAACTTTTCGCACCCATTACAATCTCGCGAACTTCCACCCCATTCACAGGCGTGCTCAGTCTCAATCCGGCCCCGGAAAACACCAAAGTGGTCGGCGGTGGTAAGGATCCGATCTATCCCAACATGCCGATAGACCCGAACTACATCTTCGGCAGCGTCCAGACGACCCGGTCGCCCTTCTTCAGCAGCTACCCGCAGCCCGGTGCCGGCAGTCCGGCCGTGTTCCAGCCGCTCTATCCACCGCTCAACCAGCCGCCCGTCATTCCGCAGGCGCCCTTCAACTTTGGCTCGTCACCGCACAATCCTTTCTATCCGTCGCATCCAAATCCAAGCCCCACCTCTACCGAGCCGAGCCTCTGGAATCAGTTTCTCTACAACAAACAGCCCGAAAAGCGGCCACGCAACGGTGGCACGCGGGCGGGTGGCAGTGCACCAAGCGCTCCACTGCTCTTGCTGACCCTGTTCACAGTTCTGTCCTCCGTGCCGATTCACGGGTTCCTTTCCAGTATCCGCTGGCGGTTGGCGGGCAGCAGTTTCTTATAATTCCTTCCCTTAGGTCTACGAATTGTTGTTGCCTTTTTTGTTGTTGTGTTTTCTTTCCCTCCATTCTGTGTCCTCCATTTTGTTGGGTTTCAACAGGTTTTGCGTTTTGCACCCATTATTAACATCATCTTGTGAATAACCGACGGGGCTTACAGTGGGATATGAAAGTACGCAAAGAGGTAGGACCTTGGGTGTACTTTGGGTTTTATTTTTTGTATTAATGCAATTGCATAACTTTTTGTACATTTTCTAATAAATTAGTAAACTGATTCTGATAATATTAAAAAGCAATGAAAAACAAAAACCACGCAAAACAAGAGCTAACAAAAACCTATTGCAATTAGGGTTGAGAGAAAAAGATAAAAATTGAACACAAAAAAGGAACAAAAAAAACCTGCAAAAAATATATAAAAATCAAACGAAGTAACACAGCGATAAAACGAAAGGAGAGTGAAATGGCCAAAATTATGTGTTAGCAATCAACGAACGAGCTGTTTTTTTTTTTAAGCTGGACGCTTTATTTTAATCGATAAGAGCGTGATCCAGTAGAGATAAAGTTGTAAAAAAGAAGCGGACAGAAACGCGCACACAAACACCTTGACATTTACCTTCACATCCGCAAGGCATCTGAACGAAACCAGTTAAGCAAAAACTGCACACCGAATCAATCTGCAAATCTACTCGTGTAGAGTGAGAAAAGGGATAGAAAGGTTTAATGCAATCGTTATTTTGCGCTAAGCAAACCCAAAACTGAACTAAACCACGTAGTGAAGCTGCACATTTTGGAATAGTAAAGCTAAGTCTAACACCAAACCCGTTACATAGAACACCAAACACACACACTCACACATGTTGCAATAAATCGTACCACAAAACCCAAGCAAAAAAAGCAGGAAACGAAAGGAAAAACAAAAACCCAACCTAACACACCAATGCAGAAAGAGTAACAATGGAAAGGTATAAGTATAGATTTATTAACTAACGAAAACTAACACAACCGGTTGAGGGTAATCGAATGGGATAAAATTATATAGCAGTAAGAAACTCAATTTTACACTGACACCAAACCTGACAAAACACAATAGAGAACAAAGCAAACAAAAAATGGGTTAGAAGAGGATAGTGTGAAGCAGCAGAATGATGTAAATTTACGCTAGCAAAAACTGTTGAACGAAGAAAGCGCTAACAAATCTTCCAATTAAATGATGAAGCAAAAGTTCAAATTGCCGAACATATTCAACTTCACTAAATGAAAACCAACCAAGCACAGAGATGGCCATCAGCAAAAAAAAAAAAACAAGACAAAACGTGCAAACGTGACTAACATTAAAGGAATACAGGAAAATCTTTAAATGCAATTTACAAGGTAATGTTTAAACTAACAAAAACTAAACAAACACACAAACACACCACAACAAAACTATCTACTAGCAAATTGGACTGGCAAAAGAGTAGTAAATAGAAGAGGCAGTAAGGTGTGTGCAGAACTACCAAGGAAAACCAAGGTGAAAGAAAACGTTAGCGAATAAAGTTGCAGCCTTATGACATGATCCCGGAGGCAATACGGAAGCAATCGTGTGCAAGGCATACAGCGAGTCAGCTGCCTCAGTGTGTAGAGCAGCTAATAGTCGTTGACTGATGTGGGGCAGCATGTGTTTTACTGCAAGGCAAAATCGAGGTGAAGCAATTCTGGTCCAACGAAGCACAGCAGCATAGCACCGACAGGCAATAGGCGATATTGAGGAAAAGGAGAAGTAGAAATCTTTAAGAAAATGTGCTCACAGCACGAGATGGAGGGTCATCTTGGTGAGAAGAAGGTATTAAAGCTAGACGGGGCAAAGCCCACACCAGAATACTAAGCTAAGGGATGTATTGAGAGATAGAGAGAGAGGGTAAAAGGTCATAAAAGTATCCAGTTGAGGAAAAAGATCGAGAAAACAGAGAGAGAGAGAATGTAAGAATGAAACAGAATATAAAACAAACTGATTTCAAATCCAAACTGATAGCAGTGGTTTGGAATGTATTGCAGCCTCATAGTTAGAAGGTCTCGCAACCCTTCCGGTATCAGCAGCGAAAGACCACACGCGTTACATTGCATTCGGACTAGGTCGAGTGCTCTTGCCGAATGGCCCTTTTGTTCCTTTTGCGAGGACACAAAACCAAGGATGGCAGGACGGGTTTCTAATCCCATGCAGCTGTTGGTGAATCAAAATCCAACCTCGGTCCGTCTTCTGACATGATGCCGTAATGCTGTAAGCTCACCGTGTAAACACGCTGAATTAAATTGCTAGCGTTCGAGGAAGTAGGGATGAGCTTTAAGCTAGCGAAGCTACAGCTGACGTTATGAGTGTTGTTTTGCTGGGTTGATTTGATAGATTCAATTGCAATGAAACTGGGCATAACAAAAAGATTTTTTTTAAATATTTTTATTCATAACACAGAGAGCAGAATATTAAAATTCAGGCTTTGCTGTTTAAAAATTTTCACAAATATTTCCTTCAAACTCACCATATCTTTCGCTTCTGATACCGGGCCGGCAAGCGTGAGAAGCACACGAAAAAAAGCTGTGGCCCAGGCTCTTTACCAGGCAACGATCATGTAAATAAATCCTGCACGCAAAATGTGCGAAATGTGAAAAACATTAGAGAATCGAAACTAATGTGTATTTTATTTAATATTATATATCTCTTAGCATTGCTAGTTCCTGCTGAGTCTTCTGTGGCGATTTTTCATCATTATATTTATAATTATCATTTATTTCATTTATTATCTGCATGTTTAATTTTCATTTGGGAATTTAGTTTACATTTTTCGAAACTATTTTTATATGTTGCTTTCCACGTTTCCGTAGATCGCTTTCTGTTCCTTGTTTCCTTGCTTTAGTTTCTGTTTTGCGTATGTGTCCCTAACGTAAACCCTTGCCAGTACAAGACACCACAGGCCCATCCCCATTAATTTCCCTGTACCACTTACCTGCTTTTTTATTATGATTTTTGTTTTTACTTTGTTCTAACCACACTCTTAACGATTGGCTCAACATTCTCGCGTGTCCAACCCGTTGACAGAGGGTGTTAGCAACGTGTACAACAATGGTCCGAAGCCTTCGGCACCGAGCGGTGGACGTCCTAGTAACGGCGGTGATGACGATGTTCTTGGAACGCTCGGTCTGAACCCTAACAACCCCTATGGTCAGCGACCAGCGGCACCACCAGCCCGTCCACCCCCGTCCGGTCCTTCGCTCTACCCATCTCTCCCCTCAGACAACAACCCCGGTAATCGTTACGGAGGAAGCAGCGGTGGTGGTGGTGGTGGTTCGTACAATGGAGGAGGCGGTGCTGGAGGTAGCTCTTCCTACGGAGGAGGCAGCGGGCAGTTTGATGGTGCCGGTGGAAACATCATCGTACCCACGCGCAAACCAACACCCGCTCCTTCTGGTGGATTTTTCGGCGGCATCCTGAACGGCGTACAGAATGCCGTCTCGAACGCGGTCAAGCAGCAGATCGGTACGTACATTAATCAACGCTTGGGCATTGGACCGGCCGCAGGTGGTGCAGCGGGTGGAGCGGGTGGTGCCGGCGGTGGTCTTGGTGGGCTGTTTGATGCACGCAACCTGATCGACAACAAGCGCTTCGGTGGATTGTTTGCCGAGAATAAACCGGCAGGCAGTGGAACCGGGCCGTCCGGTACTTCCATCGGTCCGGGAGGATATCCGGTAACCGTTGATCAGCGCACGTCGGCCAGCAACTACCAGCAGCAGTATGCAGCCCCACCGGGTGGGCAGCCGATGTATGCACAAAATTATGGCAACTACAACGCGGCTAATACGGCACGCGCTCGTTCAACGGAACGGCCCGCTTATGGGTGGAACTTGAACTAGACTGGTGGGTCGCTAAATACTTCACATCATCAAATACTCTCCCACAGCGCACAAGAGTGTGTGTGTAGCTTCTTTTTGTCTTTAACTAATCATCACCAGAATACCTAAGACAAGTAAACAATGCACCATGTCTCGCTACCGATCAAAGCGCCCTCTTTAGGGAAACGTATGGTAGCTGATAGAATTAGGCGGAAAAGCAGACAATTTTTATCTTTCCTTCTTTTCTTTTGTGGATCAGTGTTTAAGTCAGAAAATAACATTTTTGTGAAGTTTTATGTGTAATGGAAATACACAGACACTTGAATGATATATTCTTCTCTCACATACTATAACTCAGTGACTAATAAAGCCAATACTCAAAGAATACTCCCGAAGATTCGAATTATTGCTGCTGATCAAATGCCTACAGCATACTTGAGAATTTTGATAGTAATTTTATAATGTTACTTAACTGGTTCAAGGTAAGTATTCTTTTTCTGCTTCTTCTCGACAGTTCAATGTTAGCCAGCGAGACTTGGTAATACCTCGTAGTTGCACCGTTAGTCCTCACTAAGGCCCAGATGAGATTTGAGGTCTGAACCTGCCGTGCCGTGCCGACTGATTCGTTGATTAGTTCGTTTTTAAATTCGATAGTGTCCTTTCCTTTATATGATAAAGAAAAGCTCCAGAAAATAAACAGATACATCTGCTTTTTTCTATGTAAAATATATCCCCTTGTTACGGCTTCTCAATAACCATATGATCCTCATGATGGAGGTGCCTAGTATTTTGTATAAATTACCTAAGTTATCCTCTATTTCCCTTTAAAATATTAAATAAGTAATTTAAATTGATAAAAAGAACTGTAATTTCCTAGAATAATAGTGCATACAAAATTAAAGGTAAGTGCCATAAAGTTTTATAAACATTTTTATGATTTTTATGTATTATGGAGACGCATGGTACTTTATGAAAACTTCTTTCTTTACTAGAAAAAAAAATAGTATGCAAAATCATAAGTAGTTACCATACATTTTTATCAATATTTTGATGTTTTTTATTCAATAAGGAGGCACACGGTACTTTATAAAAATATTGTCCAAAATTTACGAAAAACCATTATTACTTTTATCAATCGCTCAATTACTGACTCGAAAGAAATCAAGAATTTTCCTCCAGAGCAGGACAATAAATGCGTGATCGTTCACGTAACTTGGTGCAGTACCAGTACCGTCGTGGTACGTTCAAGTAACTAGAAAACTTTTACTTTGCAGTACCAAATAGCAGTACCAAAACTTTCCCCCACTTATAGGACATTTACAGAACCGTGAATGGGTTTTTTTCTTGCTTATTCTTTCCATTGTAAAATGTGGAACAGAATGGATGAAGAAACACAAAATGGTTCGACAAATGGTGGTGAAGATACGGATGCAACCCTGCAGAACAAAAAAAAAACCAACAACTTTGACCTCTCTCTCTCACACACACGCTCACCAGTGCCTCAGTTCCCTTATTTATCCACAGTTTTCCACCGTCACTGCACACGTCTGCACGGCACAAATAAATACTTTTTTTCCATTCAATGTCCGCAAAACGAAGCATAGGAAGCTCCCAACCTCGTTCGGCAAAGGGGGAAAACATCGACGACGAGCAAATTTATTCTATTTTGTTTCGTGAGAAGTATTTGTCTACCGGGTTTTCCATCATAGTTTTGCCACCGTAGTTTGCATTGGCAGGGAGAATACACTTTCGCCTCACCTACGCGCGCGCACGTACTGTCCCAATGCTGCGCTCAGCTTAATCGAAAATTGTCTGCTAGAATTAATTAAAAGTTTTTTGATTGCAAATGCATTGGAGCCCTCTACTCCTACTACCACCACTGACTTGTGAGCGTTTCGGTCATTTCGAAAAGGGGAACCGTGCGGACGGAAAGGTAAAAGGTATGCCGGGAAAACTATTTTGACCGGAAACGGGTATGGACATTGTTTTACGCGAGCATTTTCCACCACCAGGACACACAGAAGCATTCGCTGAAGTGCTTTATGATGTTGACGCTCTACTCGTACCACCGTTGACCACACGGAGCGCTACGGAGCGAAACAAAATTATGCCTTTCATTAAACTTACCCAACTTACTTGGTGGGAATTCTTTTCCATGGAATGCAACAACAACAACAAAAAAACAGGGAAATTTTGCAACGTTTTCTTTACTTTATTGCTACCCACGTAGCCAGGTTCCCACTAGGTCAGGTAAGTGGTAGCAGCAGAATTACTTCTCTTCTTCCCCGCTTCTGATCCGGTGACTACACGCAAGAGGAAAAACAAAATGTAACATCATGCAGAAATTGATGAAGATGGAAAGTTACATCGTGCCGCAGCGTTGTACACTCGGAGGAAAAATGGTTTCCCGTTTTCCCCCGGTAGTGAAAATGTGGTACAACAAGCCACGTGCGACTCTAGTGCCTGGCAAAGGTTGTACGGTTCGGCTGCAGGCTGCTATAGATGCTACATAAAAATGAAATAACGACAAGTAACTCCAGACCGGATGTAGCTAGTAGCCCTTGTTTAATGTGTGAAAGGTCGAGACTAACGTGAACTAAATTTAATGAGCCACTGAAGTATGTGAAGTTTAGTGTTATTTTACTCTAGCTTAATCCTATATTACATTTTAAAAATTAATATTCTGTTTTTTGTAAGTTTATTTATAGTTATTTATGACGGTAGAATGCCTTATTAATATCACCGATGCCATTCAATAGATCATTTCCAATCTTTTGTTTTATTTTATTTTCCTTTTATTCACTATCACTACAACTTTAATTTATCTTTGAAGCTTTACTGTTACTGTCCCTCAAATCTGTTCTTTAATTGTTTTTTTTTCTAATTTTGATTAACTGCTTTTAATTTTTATTTTCCGTGTCATTTACATTATTCATTTTATTTTTAACAGTTTGTGTATTCACAATACCACGGAAAAAATCTGCGAATTTAACATTATTTTTTCTGTCATTTTTTCTTCATTTTAATGAATTTGTTTAGTTGATTGAAATGAAATTATTTATTTATTTTTTATTTATTTATAATTAATAATGACGGTCCAGTGCCGTATTGTCAACATCGCTTGTGTTGAATAAACTTTATAATCATACTGATAAGGCATTTCCTCCTTAATCTTTGCCTTATCCCGGGCATACTCGGTGAAGATTGAAATGAAATTCTTATTTTTATTTATTTTTAATTAATTATGACGGTCCAGTGCCGTATTGTCTTAAATGAAATTCTGTTTGGGTATTATTTTGTTTAAGCAGCTTTTATTAGTACTCAGATAATTTACTCATTTTTCGATCTCATTTATTTTTGTTTAAATTTTCAGAGGGCTGTCGTCTATTTTAGTAATTCAATTTTTTTATTCTCCTATTTTAAGAATTATTTCGTAACGTTTTACATTTTTTAGTTCATTTTTTTAATTGTTGGCAAAACTCTTTTTTTTTTGTTACTATCAGTTTTTCCCAAAAAAAATTTGTCGTTAAAAATTTATTTGAATATAAGCATGTGTTTGTCGCTCATCAAACAGTCAGATTCATACATATCTCACCTGAAAAGCTAATTTAACCCAGTAAAACATTCTCCCACTCCATTTTACAAGCTAATTTAGCATGTTTTCTTCTTGTTGCTCCTTTTTTTCAATTCTCTTCGCATTCGTTGCCATCATGCAGCTAGTCTGCTTTGCGCAACAAAAACATTAACGCCCGGGACAAACAATGCATGGCCAATACCTGGCCGAAAAAGAAAAAGATACGACGGCAACGGCCATAAATAATCCACCACTTTCTATCAAAACCACACCAACCAGGTAGGCAATGCTATGTTGGTTTTAAATTTCTCAGCCTACTACTACCACTACGTTGTGTTAACCGACAAAAAAAACCCTTTCGTACCGTTTGTATCCAAACGGGTTGCTGTGTGTTTTGTTTTCCTCATTTCTCCAAAGAATATGACATGATATACGCGCACACACACATACACACACATGTATCCGTCAGGCAGGCAAAGGCTTAGAGAATAATTAGAAGACATTTTTCACTTCCACAAAAACCCTCCACCTCCCCCTCCCCCCCCCCCCCCCCACCAAACCCCAAAAAAGCACAATGCATCCGTTGTTACCATCTCGGAACGGGTCAAGAATCCATCCCTAAAAAAACTATAATGGAGGGACGCTCGGTTTTTTCACTCCATAATGGCCCGAAAACGACCTCCCCCGTTAACTACACGTGCTGGGGCCTCAAGCCTCGACCAGGCCGCTTTCCATCAGCACTTAATCATGTCGGGGTGGAAGCGAAAAAGCAACCAATTTCCCATCCCATGTTACAATGTGGTGACCTGGTGGAGCCAAACAAAGGGACAAGAAATGGCACTTAGCGCTTTGTTGGTGGCCGCTTGGCTGTAACCTGTAAGGAAGGCTTTAATTTGTGTCTTGTAGTTGTTCTTGAACATTCCTTCGCATCATCTTGATGCGTAACGTCCTGTAACAAGATGTCATCGATGGTTCAAAAAATGTGTGTGTGTGTGTGTGTGTGTGTATGTGTGTGTGTGTGTGTGTGTGTGTTGAAGCTCGTCGAATGGATATGGTTCCTTCACGCTACGCAACAAAACACACATACGCCCGTGCTTGTGCTGCCTCGACCGCATGGAGGCACAGCAAACAAACACCAAACATTTAATTTGCCTTGGACAGTTTGTTTGCCTTTTTTGTTCTCGGCACACGTCCTCATGCCGACCGTCACAAAAGCGGGGAACCGCCATCGAAGGGGGAGGGAGTGGGTGGGTATGATGTTGTTGTTGGCAAAATTTAACCGCAATGCTGACATGCTTTTCAAATGCAAATTACCATGTTTAGAAGTGGGGACGGAAATAATAAAAAAAAAAAACGTCCGAACAATTCACCAACACCATCCGCTTCCTCCGTGTGGTGTAGTAAGGGAACACATAGACCAAGTTTCTTCCGGCTTCCGTTTTTTTTTTTGGTTCGATACTTCTCACGGCTTCTAACTTCCCTTTTTTAGGTCTTACTGAGGACATGCGGAGCTATGGTTGGATTCCAACATTAGAAATTTGTGTCTTATTTGTGTAAATTTATGATTAATTTAAAAAAATGTCTGTTACATCATGACAGTTTGCTGAGAAACAGAACTACTAATTCAGTTTCAACGCGTAACAGCGACATCTAGTGGAATTGAACAATACTACTAGCCTTATATTAAGGTTCTTTTAACTTGAAGAATGAATATATAATTTTAAAAGAATATCCACATTACTCTTACGTGTTGTAATAACTTATAAGAAAAATACTACTTTGTACAAAATATTTTAATATTCTATTATCAAGCTATGTTTTTTGTGCTTGAACCATCTACATTGGTACAACGTACGCAGTTCAATACAAAGATGGTTAGATGAATATATTGCCAGGCGTACTCTGTATAGCTGTAGGTATTTTCAACACTTCAAGCAGGCCGGTTGAAGGGAAATAGGGCTAGCGAAGGGAAATAGCTACGATGTTGAAGGGAGATAGCTACTATGTCTATCTATCCCACCAGAGAGTCGCTGTTCTGGATTGGATTTTTTAACATGAAGTAAAGCTATGCTTGGATAATGTTGCTATGAAGTGGACTTCTGCTCTAGATTGGATCTGCTTCGAGAGCACTGACCAAAAGCAGAAAGACTATGGCTTATTGACATTGGTGCATGTGTAGTGGATATCGGGACATCCCGATCCCAGTATCCCGACCGTCCTGGCAGACGACATCATCGACGTCATTACTATTTCACAATTTTAACCAACGACGCCATCTCCATCCATGTGGATGACTTAAAAGGACTTTAAGAGCTATAAGCAAGTCTATCTGGGATTATCGAGGTTCTATCACCGATTTTCCACGCGAATGCTCCTTTTCCGACGAATAACTCAGCAGGGGGTAGAGGGATCGGGATGCGGGAAAAGATGCGCGGTACAAATACGCATCCAACGATATTGGAAGGGCGGTGGAGGGATCGGGGCGAGGCAAAAAGATGCACGGTACAAATACGCATCCAACGGTATACGGAACGTCCTGATCGGATCAAAACTGAACGAGCTATCGTCCATTTTCCACGAGAATGCTCAGTTTTCGATGAATAACTCGACAGCGAGTGGAGGGATCGGGGTGAGGTGTTCGACAAAAAGATGCGCGGCTCAAAGACGCATCCAACGATATGCAGAACGTTCCGAAAGAACCAGGAATGGCCGAGTTATCGCCGATTTTCCACGGAAATGCTCCTTTTACAGGGCAGGGGGTGGTAGGATCGGAGTGAGGTGTTCGGCAAAAAGATGCGCGACTCAAAGACGCATCCAATGGTATGCGGAACGTTCTGATCGGACCAGGCATGGCTGAGATATCGCCGATTTTCCACAGGAATGCTGCTGGTAGAATTTCCCGGCACTTTTTGGAAAATACCCCTTAGTTTCCTTTAAAATTAAAAAATACGTTGTAGAGGTCTTTTTGAAAGTTCCTCCTGTTACTCCTGATCGAATTTTGCCGCATGAAAATCCGACATTTTTTGGCCGGAAAAAGGTCGAAGTTTTAATTTTCGAAATCCAAGTTAAAGTTGGGTTGGAAATTTTAAGTTTGGAATTCAACTTTAAATTTTGCCTCGGGATTCTTAAACTGATTTTGGAATTTTTGGACCGGCCTGAGCTACCTCTTCGAAGTCATGTTCTCCTGTTACTATCAGTCGGTTCTGGCCGGATTTTTGTGCCAAAAAAGGTCGGATTTTCATGCGGCAAAATTCGACCAGGAGTAACAGGAGAGCATAACAGGCGAAGAGGTAGCAAATGTAAATTTTAAAAGTGGCCCGAAAATTATTTTCTTTCCTTCGAGACAAATATTTTTCCGTGCCATTTTAAGTTTGCTTTTCAGTTTTATGTTTTGTTCTTTCGTTTTTGTTACATTCTTCAAAAAAACTTTCAAAAAGACCTCTACAACGTATTTATTAATTTTAAAGGAAACTAAGGGGTATTTTCCAAAAAGTGCCGGGAAATTCCACCAGCAGCATTCCTGTGGAAAATCGGCGATATCTCAGCCATGCCTGGTCCGATCGGAACGTTCTTCATACCATTGGATGCGTCTTTGAGTCGCGCATCTTTTTGCCGAACACCTCACTCCGATCCTACCACCCCCTGCCATGTAAAAGGAGCATTTCCGTGGAAAATCGGTGATAACTGTTTCAGTTTTGGTCGGTTCGGAGCGGTCCACATATCGTTGGATGCGTCTTTGAGTCGCGCAACTTTTTGCCCAACACCTCACTCCGATCCTTCGACCCCCTGCTCTGTAAAAGAAGCGTTTCCGTGGAAAATCGGCGATATCTCAACCATGCCTAGTCCGATCGGAACGTTCCGCATACCATTGGATGCGTATTTGTACCGTGCAACTTTTTGCCGAACACTACATCCCGATTCCTCCACCCCCCGCCCAGAAAAAGGAGCATTTCCCTGGAAAATCGGCGATAACTCGTTCAGTTTTGGTCCGTTCGGAGCGATCCGCATATCGTTAGATGCGTCTTTGAGTCACGCATCTTTTTGTCGAACACCTCACTCCGATGCTTCCACCCCCTGCCCTGTAAAAGGAGCATTCCTGGGGAAAATCGGCAATAACTCTTTCAGTTTTGGTCCGATCCGAGCGGTCTACATACTTTTGGATGCGTTTTTGAGTCACCCCACTAGCTAACCCCACGCCGAACGATCATTAATATAACAAGTGTAGGGAAAGTTAGTTATAAATCCGATTACATGGCCTCACATGGGTAGCAAAAATCCAACATTGAGCGCCCCGATTTCCACTCCGCAGAAAGGCTAAATCCTCCACTGCAGATAGCTTAAGATGTCCTTTGTTAAAGTGAATACATTTTTGAATCATTTTATCTAACTGGTTTCTCGCGATGCAGTTTTAAAATTCAAGGTACAATTTTCGTTACATAAAAAAAAGTTTAATATTGTTTACGTCTTATGCATTAATTCCACTTTGTTAAATATATTAATGGCTTTTTAAACCAAACTTTTAAAATACGTATTTATATTGAAGGTGTGACACTCAGAAGATGATCGATAAACGAATAAGTCCAGAGAAAATATAGTAAAAATCAGATTATATTGCTTCACACGGGTTAGCGAAATTCGGACACTTACCTTTGGGGGTCCCAAATTCCACTCCACGCAGGACCTCCGAAAGACTGAATCCACCACTGCACACAAGCACTTGCACAAAATATGTTTACCTTCTATTCATTTTTGTGGAAAGCTCCACACCGTTGTCGATCTGCCGCATTCCACTTTGCAAGGACTGAATACATTAGCATACGGAAATGGTTAACAAGCCGTTCGGTTTGCCTTTACGCTTTTGAGGTGTGTGTTTTTTTCTTTCTATTGCTTGTTGTCTTATGCTTTCACCGTACTTTTGTACCGGTTTTCGTCGAAGAAGCTTCAATGAGCCACACCGAGAGAGTGCGGGTTGTGGAACGTCTACTGGTCTGACCGGCCTCCTGACCGATTTGCAAGTCGGAGCCGAAAAATTTGCATAGATCATCATCGTTCTCATCGTTAGGATAAATTCGTTAAGCTTCTCCTGCACGTGCTCCGGGGACTAGAGCTGCGGAGCTATTTTTTTAAGAGAAGCTGAAATGCTAACAACAAATTTAGGCAGACCAGGTTAAACCCAAGACAAGATTGTACAACTGCAAAGCAGGACAAATTTGTCAACGGTTCACCCGGATTTTTTCCATTTTTGTATACCGGCGTACACGGGCCCCTCGGAGGCAGACACGGTTCGTTACTTGCCCTCGTTAGGTTATCCTACCAACCTTCATGTTTCAAATTCAAAGGAAAACAGCATCCCAAAAATGAAGGAAAATGGGGAAGTGGTTGGGATAGATGCGATCAAAAACATATCAAATAAAAATTATCTTTTACCCTTTTATTTGTTCATATGGGACCAGGAATCGATAAGGAAGAAATACATTTTTAATAAGAAAAGTGTCTCATTAAAAGTGCGGCATGATAAATGTATAAAAGAATTTGTTACTTCAAAACTTTCTCAAACAAAGAAGTAAAAAAACGCTCAAATCGCTCGTTAACTGTATGCGACAACATTTATCTAGTTTATTTTGTAACGGATTCGGCCCACCTTTGCCTAACAGACATCAGCTTCGAACACCGTTTGACACCGATTATTGTGGAATCACTTTTAGCTCATTGGAAGACAAATGTTCTCTCTTGCACGCTATGTTGAGCGTGTTGGTGTGCGCTTTTGCTATATATGGTGTGTTTGTTTGTCTGCACTAATGCCAGAATTTCCCTAATAAATAGCTCTTACGGCAATCACCCTTAGCAACTACAAGCACTAATGTATATACGTACCATAAGGGGGAGCCCCATTCAAACAGGTTCGTCAAGATCTCTGGTGCCCCAGAGATCTGGCCACCTCCACCCTTGGGTAAATCCTGTTTAACGTTATCTTCATTTTGTGCGCAAAATTGCTGCTGTGCTTTGAAATATTTAAACTAACCGGTACAATTTCAATCGCGCCCAATCAATTTCCTTTGACGGACACTTCCTTCACCTCCTAAAGCCCGCCATTTTACTTTTTTCTGCAGTAAGTTAGCTGGCACGAATGGCTGCCGCCCCCCTGTTTACTTCACCTCCTTCAGCACCTGCCGGAATTTGTCCAAAAAGATGTCCACATGCTTCTCGCCAAAGATGAGGGCGGGACGGAAGCGAATGCTCAGCTCACCACATCCGCCAGACAGAACGCCTGAAATGGTAACGAACGAAATTATTAATCCACCACCAACAACCAGCTCGCCATTTTCCCTTCCATTATTACGCTACCTTTCTGCTTCAGCGCGCCGACAATATCATCCCGCAGCTTCGGTGTCGCACAATTAATCGCCAGGAACGTTCCCCGTCCACGTGCCGCACTCAGCAGCTGTGGGAACTCTTTCTGTGCCTGCATCAGCCCATCCTTCAGCTTGTCGCCCGTTCGACGCACATTCTCCAGCAACGATTCCTGCTTAATCACCCGCAAAATTGACTCCAACAGCAACATCTTGCCCGGATCACCCATCCACGTGTTAAACACGCGGTACGGCTGCGACGGTTTCATGTGCGCACCATGATAGTAGCCACCGAGCTGCATCTTCTTGCTGAACGTCACCACATCCGGTGGGCTCGGTAGATTAAAGTGCTCGTGGCACCAGATCTTTCCCGTCGGTCCACCACCCGTCTGCACCTCATCGATCAGCAGCGCACTACCACGGGCTTTGGCGATTTTTTGCAACTGTTGGAAAAACTCCGGAGACGCCTCATTATCGCCGCCCTCGCTCTGAATCGGCTCAACAATTATGCCCGCTACCGGGATGCCTCGCTTGCCGTACTGCTCAATCAATCGCTCTACCTCCGCCAAACAACGGGCATCTTCCTGAGCATTTTCACGAACATTTTCCTCCAGCGGATAGCGGTACTGGGGGAACGGAGCGATGGGCCAATCGAACGATGGTACATCGATCTTGTGGATGTACTTCGAATGCGTAGTCGACAGACACCCAAGCGTACGACCGTGGAACGCACCGTGGAAGCTCAGGATGCTTAGCTTCGGCGCGCCCGGCGCTTGATTGATCATGCACGATTGTATCTCCGCCTCGGTGAAGGGTATCGCCTCGCCCCGCTGCTTCTTCTGGTACCAGATGAAGATGTTTTTGAAAGCATTCTCGTTAGAGCAAGAACCACACATCATGGTCGTGACATGATCGAGCCCGACCGGTGCTACCGACATCAGCACGTTCTGCAAGCGGTTGGGCCAATCCTCGCCCGGAAACACACCCAATGCGGGACGGTTGATGAGAGCTGAAAGGATAAAGCAGATAGGCGTAAATATGCCGGATGCATTGGGGTAGTTTGCTTTAATTTTGCTATAATGTACAGTGGCTCGGCTGGACACAGCTTCAACTTGTTTGAAAACACGATGCAGATTTTAATGATAATTCCTTGATAAAATTGCTTATTAAAAAGACAAAAAAAAATTATAAAGTTTTCTTAAGAGTTCCTCTGTCATAATCAATCAATATAAAAAGTGATCGCTGCTGAGAAGGGTCTCATAGGACTCTCAAGTCTCTGCTATCGCCGACCAATAACGCCGTCTGCTTCTCATTCTGAGTTTTAAATGAATTCAAAGCTTCTCTTTGAATTGCTAAATGTAGAGCCTGGCTCCAGGCTCTACATAAACAAATATTACAAGACAAATATTACATAAACAAATATACAAGAAAACAGATATTAGCAATACTGAAGTAGACTGGTTGATCAAGCTCCTCGATCAAGCACCAGGCGAAATGCAGAAGTTCCTTATGCGAGGCCCTTTAAATTTTTTTGGAGCATAAGCCCTCTCCATGCTCATTACATAAAGTGATCGTCAATAATAAAGGACCACTTTCATATCCACTATAAAAGCACAAGCCATGTCCACCATGCAACAACAATGATCATTCTACCAAAATTTGGTAAAGTTATGTCTAGTAGAAGTACCGAAATAACATTTTTGAAAAGAATTTGCTCTTATATAAATGGCGGTCATTGTATGTGCTCCAAATCAAACGATTATAAGGTTAATGTTTGTAGTGGTACTGTGGTCGATGAAAGTGCAACTATTTTAATAATATTATCCACTCAACGTCCCAACCCAATTTAAATTAAATAATCCAGCACCATATACATCCACTTGCAGCGCTGTGCAATCTGTGCGCCGCCCTGAGACAAAACACCGGTCCGCAAATACCTAACCTTGAGCAACAATTTCCAGGTTGTCTCTAACTGGTGCATTTAGCGCACCGCTTCAATCAAGCCGGTCGCCTGTTCCCCTATCTATTCCAGAAACAATGGTTCGTCGACCACACGCCACGCGCGACACGCGTCAAGGCTGATAAAGTGAATTTGTTTGATAAACCGCAAACTTGCATACCTATCCGAGTGCATAAACACATATCGCACCATATGCGATATGTTACGGGCATGGGGGGGGTTTAATATTGTTATCGGGCACAGGGCAACTCTTTTAGGGAGCAATCCCTAAACTGCAGAGAGTCCTCTTATCATACAGATTAGACCGTCAAATAATTGTTTGGCGTCGCACAATGCATGTGTTGATTCTTATTTGGTGCAATCTAAACCCTGTTACCTATTTTGTACAGCTTTTCTAGCTAAAAATACTAAACTACTACTTAAGTACTTAAACAAGTTCCTTTAAAAGCTTTTAATTAAGTATTTTTATATTAATTTTTAATTTATGAAGTCCAGATAGTCCTAGGAACAATATGCAAAAGTAACCGTTTTATGATAGTTTAAAAAATGGTTAAACACCACCAAGTACGCTAAAGCTTTGGAGTTTTGAAGCTCACCAGCAAAGACAAAGACAGCGCGTGTTGATGCTGTTTGTCCACAAAAAGGGACAACATCTACGTCATCCTTGGACACTGGCAGCAAGAAGAAGACACGATCCAAAGGCAATGTCTACACCACACCAACAAGAGGCAGAATGGCAACACCCGAACCTACCCGGGATTCCATCAGTACTTTCATGAATTGTTAGATATAAGCTTCATCTTTAAGTTATACGGTCTGGTCGTTCTAAAAAAATCTTCGAAAAATGTGTAATCATGAAATATCTGACCAGGTGTTTCATTACAGTATTCTAGGAGTCAATTTGGTTCACCGATTCCCCCTCTTTTGAGGCTTAAAAAATAGTTTCATAACGATCAGAACATAGCTTCTTACTTGCGACAGGATTTGGTTCCTTGGGCTTGAACCATTTCACGTGTGTTATCGGTGAAGCTTCGTGTTCTGTAAACACCATCCTGCTTCTCTCTGCACAACTAATGAAAAGAAGTACTAATCTGATATCTGGGGTTCAATTCCAAGCCGGATCGAATCTGGATGTTAATTCCAATCCGGAATAGATGTCTCGTGTTAGTGGAAAAGTTTGCAGCACACTTGCCTCAACAGTTATTTTGTTTTTACATTTGATTTTTTGTTTGTGAATTGTTCTTTGAGCTGCCTTCATGATTCGAAGTGTCATTGTCTCAACATTGTCATGTAACCAGTAGTTTTTTTAATATTTTGTTTCTTAATGTTTTGAGAGCTTACTGAAAGTGGTTGGATTGACAAGCAGAAAAAATCTGATAAAAGTGAGAAAAACGTACTATTCATCATGAAGTTTGATACACTCTATCTAGTTAGAGGTACAAACTATTCTGTATACTAACTTGGTCGCCTTACTGAATATTGACTGAAAAAAAATTACCTTTCAACTCCAAACGCCATACTCACTTGAAAGATTATGTTCATCCCGGAACACATTCAGCAGCTCCTTATGATTGTAGCCCAGCGGTACGGAAGAAATTTGTGTATAGATATCCAACAGCACATTGCCATCCACGTCCTGCAGATAGTTTCCGTACGATTTGTCATAGTCCACAAACATCTGAACCGAGTTAGCGTTCTGCGTTAGGCCACGTGGTGTCATACAGGGAAAGAGAAAAACAAACGATGTTAAGCATACTTGTAGCGCGATCCGTGTAGAAGAGCAATAGATGGACAAGAGATTGGTCCAAAAATAAAGCAACGCGTGGTTTAACACGTAGCGCAGTACACCCGCGATTGATGCGTACTGCCTAGAGATTCAAGTTCAAGACCAACCACCGGGACCCGGAAGGTTGTATGGGGAGGGACCGGGTACGGTTTACCAGACAGAGTCGTACCAAGTCGGCTCCGTAATAAATTCACCTCATCTTCTGCTAGAGGTCAGGGAACCGACGGCGACATTCCGTCCACAATCACATATACCCCTCCGAAAAGACGGCGGCGGCATACCGAGCGTGTAATGGCCAGTGTTGTGTGTGTTATTTATATAATTTTTAATTGTCTCCAATCGTGACCGGTGAACACACCCATTGAAGCAAGACATTGTAAGACGAAGTATTCTCTTCTGTTTTGCGTATCATTTCAGGGACATTTCATTGACGACACACCCCAGAGTGTGTGAGAGAAACAAGACCCGAGATGTGTCGAATGCTTTGATTCCATTCGGCAACATAACACCAACAAGGAACACCCGGGCTCCCGTCCAGCATAAACAATTGATTGAAAGCAATTCCCTTCAATTCATTCCAATTGACGGTGTAGGGCACATCAACGGAAGAAACCGATCCGGATTGGTGGTCGCAATGCAATCAACGCCCTTGCTGTACCCCCTTGCAATCTGTGACAAATCCTGTCAGCATCATACCTGCAGTTGATTTAGCTGTTGCAGCAATGCTCTTGACTTTGGTCCAGGTACTTCGGTTTTTAGCGATGGTGCGGCCGGTTCAGCCAATGGAACTGCGGAAAAGTGGCGGCTTACTGTAGAAGAGAAGCAGGAGAAATGTTATTCGATGCTATCTATTCCTAGAGAGTAGCCACGGTAAACCACTTACACTGCACCAAAGAGCGGTGGCGTCGCTGGCATTCGGCTCGTGCCAGAACGGTACCGATCTGTTTGAGCAACATTTTCCCAACAGAAGCGTGTATTTATCACTCTGCTGTATGCTGAAAAACAGAGGTTTCCGGTTCCGATGGACACACAAACGCGCACACAACAACTGCACCGTTCCAGCGACGTTCTAGAAATGCCTGTCGTTTCCCAGTTGCAGTGGTTCTTTGCCGAAACGTTCCAATCGACCATGCGCGAAACTTCGACCTCACGACACAACGCACACTTGCACTGAATTTAGCGTATATCAAACACGCTGCTCACTACTGGCCGGCACAACACACTGAATCCGGTGCAAAAACCCCCTTCCACGCACGACAACGGACGGATGCTGTTTGTACCCTGATGATGTACGGAGGGTTCAATTTATCCACCCCGGGCGACGGTATACCTGCCCTCGAATGTTTGCTGCGTGTACTGAAATTAACGTATTTTCAAACCGTAACTATGGTTTCAGTGGTTCTCAAGTGGTGTCGCAGATTTTTCGACAGGGATACTAAACTCTTGAAACCCAAGAAACAAAATTTACAAGCAGCATGTCATGAAAGTTGACTGCATTTGTTTTACACCTGATATAATACTATTTTGAATGGCCAATCGAACCGGATTATACAGGCCCCAGGAAATTTCATAATGTTGAAATCGGTGTTGAACTATCAAAGTTCCGATTCCAACTTTTTTCCCATTGCCTCGTATAGATAGCTTGTGTATGCGCCAGGTCCTCAAACAACGATTTCAAAGCGAGAAAATCTGAAATTTAAATTATGAAATCTTCCGTGGTTTGTGCCCGTTTTATAGGCAAGCGTTTGGGGATAAAACAATGCTCTAGGATTCCAGATGGGATTAGATTGAGATCGTCTGTGATCGACATTGTTGTTGTTATCCAATTGTGGAAACAAATTTTAACTTAAATGCCACAAGCCACGAGAGGTTTTAAAATTTTAGGTTCTCATGAGTGTTTGTGAAATTTTCTAACTTTGTAATCGATTTTTGAGAACCTGGCGCATACACAACCTACCTACACCGGGACAACATAAAGGAAGCCAAAATAGTAAAACTGAGATTTTTGTTTTGCAGTTCGACTTCAATTTCGATTCAGTGATATTCTTTCAAATTTATTTATCAATTGGCTAAAGGACACCTGCGTGTACAAAAGGAAATGCTATATTATTTGCACTATCGAGCGGTATATTTGATAGCGTGCCAATCGGCTACGGAGTATAAAATACTTTTATTTAACGCGAAATAGCTTCTTTAGTACAACAGTTACGGAACATTGCAATGTCTAGGCTTTCAGTTCAACTGAGTGGAAGTTTTCCTCGAGGAAGCATCTCTGAGCCACGAAGCTGCAAATTATCATACAAGAGACGTTTAGAATGCCATAATAGAGAAATCTAATTACATGCCCAATGTTTTCCTCTTTACCTTTGATTAACACCCCAACCGCTATCAACATCATCATTGTCGACCGGCATCACCTTTTCCAAATCATCAAATATATGATACACATCCGACTGTCCGGTGAACGTGATTTGCTGCAATCGTTCCGATGGTGGACAGTACACACTGCATTGGAAGCAAAAAAATCGAATAAATTAATGAAAAGAACATTTGGAAAACAAGAACCGAAAGGACGCTTACGAATCGTAAAGATTTCTCAACTGCACAAAATGTTGCCCGTACGCCTTACGCGATGCACCATTGTCGTTGATCGTTGCGGACCAATTAACGCACAGCGCCATGTGACTGTCCCGTTGATTAACGATCTGATTAAATTCTTCGTTACTGCCCGGCTCATACACCCGTATGTATTTGGTTTCGTTCTTCAGCAGAAAGCTACCGACAGCATCGAGTGCTGGCAGGGTAGCTTTCGCTGCTGGTTCCGGTTCCCGCACACATATGGTGGATAGCTTTTGCGATACGTAGCGCTGGAAGCTTCCGTCGTATGCCACCTCCGATGGGCGACGTAGCAGATTACAGCGTAGACTAAGGGTTTCGTTTGTTTTTAGGCCCGCACCAGCCTGCAGTTTGGTGTAACCAGGTGTTTTAATATCTAAAAAATTTATATACCATTATAAATGCATTGCTAAGCTATTTGCTCGTTCATCTTATGTGACCACTTACAAACGACCCTGTTCTGTTGCAGCTCGTACGCAGAACAGTAAAGAAACAGCTCGTTCATCACGATTTCCGTCATCAGCGGATGATGCACTTGGTTGAGATTTTTCACGTTCACATCGATGCCCAGCTCGCGCTTGGTTGGATTGCTCATGTTACAATTCGCATCCACCAGCAACGAATCGTTTACGTTAAAATTCCACGTGTGCCGTACAAGACGATGCCTGTAATTAAACAAAATGCTAAAATTACAACATCAGCCCTTTTTGTGGCTAAACAAAGAAAAGCCAACATTACTTCATCTTCGGATAGTCCTGCGGCATTGCGTAGTATATCATCAGTTTGATGTCTTTTTGGCCCTTGGAATATGGCGCCTGCAGCCACAGCGTGGCCGTTTTCGTCTCGTTCGGTGCAATATAATTTCCATCCGATTCCCGAAACACTCGGCAAACGTACTGCTTGCGAGCTTCCCTGTCACGGCCAACATTTTCATTGGCCAAGTTCTGTAAGTCACGCCGTATCGAGAGCGGTATATCGGCTTCATTCGGATTGAGCAGCACGTACCGCGGATTATCGATACAAACGTAGATATCATTCACCATACTAACACCCGCATTGGTTATGTTCATTTTGATAGGAATCACCTCACCCGCCAACACTTCCGTCGGTGCGCGGCTGAAGCTTACGTGCAGTGCTGGTGCTGGTGGTAGTATTTCAAGTTCAAGCTTCCGATCAAACGATGGCACAGAGGATGCTGCAGCCGTCGGTCCGGTCACTTTACCTCCATCCTTACCACCGGCACTACCAATCCGGATCGATTGCGCTTCAAACAGTTGCTTACCCCATAGCGATGGAGCTTCACCCGGCCCGGCCGGTTGTGCGGCAGATATTTTTCCAACAATCCCCAATATCCGCAGTTGCCCGGTGCTGCGTGGCGTTAGCTTCAGTACAAGCGTTTTTGTTTCGTGCTCGGCGAACGTGACCACCGCCACAAAGCTCGAGGCGACCACATTTTCAATCTCGGACCGTTCCTCCAAACTGACATCCCCAAGAAAGAGCGACCGGTTAGAGAAGATTTCACCCGACTCTTTGCGGAATTCCCACAAAAGATTTATGTTTTCGAACAGAACGGCCGGTTTAATGGTGTTTTCCAGGTTAAACGCCACCTCAATCGGTTCACCGTGCACGGAACGGGGATTTTCCGTGGCGGGCGATTCGGAAGAAAAGAGTGACTTGGATGGGCGGAAAATCATCACCGGACGCTCGGCAGCGCTCTGCACTAGCATTTCCTCCATTTTGTTCCACACGTGTTCATCCGTCGGAGTAGACTGTTATTAAAGATAAAATGTAAGAAAATAATTCATTTTTAACACTATTTTTAACGACCAAGATAACAAAAGTGCTGCTACGACCCGATCAGGAACAGGATCTTACCGTAATATTAATATTGGTGGCCGCGATATGCAACGGATTCGAAACCGGTGGTGGCGACGTTACCAGCACCTTCGTCATGCTCTGCACAATTTTTGGCAGCGCAATCGAGGGAATGTCATTTGCCCCTTCGCCACTTCCCTTCGACTGGAGTGCCTTCTTTGTGCTGAGGTACTCGCGCAGAAACAACGTTTGCTGGGTCGCCGTTTGCATGCTGGAAGGGCGCAACAGGTGGGCCAGACAGTTACTCGCTTCCTCCAACTTTTTCAAGTTGGACGCTTGCCGCCCGATCGTGAACTGTATGTGATCTTCGGCCAAACTCCAGCCCCGGTTCTCAAACACTTGGTACGCTTGTTTGTACGTACGGAATGAATGTTTACGCTGGCCGACCTTCGAAAACCGATGTCCTGCCAGTACGCAGTGCAGTGCGTACTTTCGGTACTGAGGAGGATTGGCCAGTAGAAAACAATACGACGCTTGCTCCAGCAACAGGGCCGATCGAAGGTCTGAATCTTCGCTCGTCATTCGTATCAGCTGTTTCGCTGCTTCGTTATACTGTTTGGCCGCTCGCAAACACTCCATCGACAGAAGGGTAGCGCGGGTAGCGAACTGTGGCAACTTGCAGCTGTTAAGGTACGTCAGTATCGCTTCCTCCATGTAGTCGTACGTTTTACGGCTAGCCGTGCCCTGCATGTGGGCGGCCAGTGCTGCCATCTCGAGTGCTCCCGCATAATACTGCCACGCCGAGTCCGCGTTAAAGTCTCGTTTGGCCTGATGGTACGCCTGGAATGCGAGCGAATAATGACTAAACATAAAGTACAGATCGCCCAGCTTGCGCGTCTGCAGTTCGGCCGATTCGTTCGTGTAGACGACGGCATTTTGGTTTGTGTTTACGCCCGGTTTGTTCGTAACGAACCACCGTTTGGTGGCGCTTAGCAGCGATCGGCTTACGCCCTTTTTGTTCGATATCTGCAGAAAAGAAAGGAGAAAAGTATAAATATCCTGGCCTCCTGTGAAAGGCTATTTCGGTTTGCTCCTTCACTTACGGAATCATTCAGCACGCCCACCAACCGTTCAACGTACGGAATTAACGCACGCACGGTAAAATCCTGCACGAAATGTTTCAAATTGTCCAAATCACTCGCCGTCAGGAACGAACCGTGAGCAACCTCAATATCACTCTCGATTGGCCATACGTTAGGGTTTATCGTCTGCAACGATAAGCTATCGATGCTCGATGTAAGGCTCGACGTTTCCTGTATCTCGATACCCGTTTCCTGTACCGGGCTGAGCGGATGCGCTATCACTTCCCCTACCATGATCCCGGATGGTGGTGTTTCGGAGGAAGCGCTACTTCCACTGCTACCGATACCACCGCCGTGCACTAGCAAATTGGACGATTGAACCACCGTTGTGGGCATTCCCGTAATCGAACCCATATCCTGAGGAGTTTTAGGTGCGCTGTCGATATCACTCGCCGTGGCCGGTTCGGATCGTTGATGTTTCTTCAAATAGCGCAACCAAGGATCGGGACAGTCGGCCGGTGGACCGCCGTGGGAGTTAATTTGTAGCAAGAAACACTTGTGCTCTCCATAAGTCGATTTCAAACCTTCGAAGGCTTGTTGCGCTCTGTAAGAGAAATCAACAGTAGAGAAGTTAATCCCCTTTGACCATGCCCTTTGTTGACTTTACAACACACTTTCCAATATCACCAGAACACCCATCGTGCAGCATAACGTAACAGTTGAGCGCATCGTTAGCGAACCATTTGGGCAGCTGGGGCATCGTAACGTTTTGCATCTTTTGAATCTTCTTCGTCAGCTGACTGGCTGTTTCAATTGGATTCTGGTCGATGCTGGACACCACGATCAGCGAACACAGCAAGTGGCGCGTAAATTCATGATCCGCCGGAAACTGGACGGTCAAAAACGTTTCCCGCCACTGCTCGAACCACGGCTCGGACGCAGGAATGTCAACGAAGCTACCATCATCCAGCCGGATCGCTTGCATCTTCTCACACCCGGCGGCCGTAGTGACTGCTTCGTTAAGCATTTTCTTTGCCAGTATCGTTTGCGGCGGGCGCCAATTGACGTCCACCACATTGATCCGCAGTCCCTTGATCGAAACGCTCGTTCCGGCAATGTCGCGAAAGTGGGCTGTGTGGGAAAAGGAACAAAACAAATCATTCGCATAGTGCCGAAAGCTCGATCGAAGGCGGTGAAGATTTGCATACCATCGGATGAAAGCTTTAGAAATGGTTGCAGCATTTCTACGAACGACAGATTGTTCTTTTGGCACAGCTCTTCCGCCTGTTGCGATACGATGGCACCCACCAAGGGGGAAAATATGTTCTGTATGATCTCCTTGGAGGAATAATTTTGTCCGGTAAGATGAATCATTTTCGCTGATTTTGTCACAAATTGCACAGAATTACATTTAACTACAGTTGATCACTTCAAAAATGAAAAAATTTTTCCGTTTTAAGCTGATGCGACTATCGATTTCTTTCGCCCTCTGTAAACAAACACTAGCACACTCTTTGACAGATGACGACAGCTGATTCGATTCAGTGAGTAAAAGACAAACTTGCACCATTACAGTTTACTGATATTTTTTGTAAAATTAAATCATAAATTGTTTCTAAATGTATACCATCTATTTATTTCCTATATTAACTTCCTCATAATCAAGGCGTTTGAGGAACTACATACCTCATATTGTTAAAAGTATTGTTAAAAGTTTTATTTGGAAGTTGTGACGTTGCGTTCTCTATTGCTGTATGCATAGGACGTGAAATATGCCACAAGTAATCATACCCTTAAATTAGTCAAAAATCGTTGCAAAGTTTTATAACATCACGTCCTGGTGCCCGAAAATAGTTCCACAGATGAAATTCAATGGTAAATTGTAAGCAATAAGTTGAAATAATCAGTACATTTATCAGTTCTTGACTCTACCGGTTCATTCAATAACCAATTTGATTCGCGCATCAACACCGAAAGACAAGCGTGACAGATGCAACAGTAAATATTTACATTTTCGCTGTCTCTAAGAAGATGCGAAGGCGCATCCGCTCCAAGCCCTTTTCAGTTCAGTATTGTTTTACCCGTTAGTATCATGCCACAGAAGATTATTGTTGTGACGGGATTTGGTCCATTTGTCGGTCACGAGGAGCGTAACGCTAGCTGGGAAGCGGTTAACCTTTTACCAGATGTGTTCCCGTTTCGGAAAGAAACGTACGAGCTGCGGAAGCATAAAGTACCCGTGACGTACGCGGAGGTGGATCGTATCGTCCCACTCATCTGGAACCAACAGCCAGATGTAAGCTTTTCACTATAGCTAATGGATGTTTTGTAAAGAACTTTGAATTTAAACAATCAAAAATAATGTGATTTCTTCCTGTCTCATCTATCTCCAGCTGGTAGTGCACGTAGGCGTACACGGCCAAATTCATACAATCAATCTGGAACATTGTTCCTACACATCCGGATATTGTAAGCCAGATTTCGCGAAATGTTATTTGCCTTGCGATAAGATAACGCTTAGTGGAAAGCATGCTGCAGCAGAGGGATGTACGATGCTGAAAACGAATCTTAACATTGACCGAATCGCGAAAGAATTAAATCTGGAAACGAATGTACAATGCTGTTGCTCAACAGAAGTTGGAAAGTAATTTAAGAATGCTTTTCCCACTCAAAAAACGATCGAACGACTAACTATAATATCTGTTTATTTTTTTACCAGTTACTTATGTGGATACATATATCTCAAATCGCTAGATGTAAATCCCGACCGAGCGCTATTTATACATGTGCCGAAGGTAAACGAACCGTACAGTTCGGAGCAAACGATGGCGACAATCTACAATGTGATTGGGAAATGCTTGGAACAGCTTTCAGCTGAACAAAAACTGTCCTGAACGTAGCTCATGTGTAGCTGATTTGCCGCTAACTACCACGATGGACCTCAAACAAAGATATTCAATGGTTTGTTTTGAATTAAAAAAAAAATTCTAACTTATCCAGTTAACTTTACCTATCAAGTAGAAACGCTGAATGGTACATGAATTGTTCAAGCCATCGTAAGTGTGCTATTATGTTTTAAATGTGTGTTGCTAAAGCAACACAAAGTCATTACTTGCTTGCTAACAAAGTGTTAGTTAACGATGAAGGAATAAAGTGATAATCTTTACGACCTACCGAACGGAAATTTACAATTTCAACAAACAGCTCATCAATACTTGTATTTTTTAAGCAACATTAAAAGCCTTTAGCAATGCGGCCTGGCCGTCCTTTATGAATAAAAAAAAATTAAAAGCCTTTACTATTTAAAAAAGGTTATTAACAGGCATGATATGGTATGCAAAGGCTTTAACGTACCATGCACTTGGTAAACTTAAGCCTTAGCGACAAACAATCCACAATAAATTAAAACCCAACATGCTTCCACAGCTCCAGTCCGCCTCACTCTAAACAACATTTAAGTGATCTTTTCCGCACCTTTATGTCTTTGTTAGGGTGCTTAATATAATTGTTGCTGATCGAAACGTTCACAACGGCTATTTCAAAACAAATAATACTTCAAACTATCTGTCAAATCATGCTCCCGCACACTGCGATCATACAAAATGTTTTTTTCCGCTTAAAATGCAGGATATGCGAATTCAAAAACTTAATAAAAAAATTGAAAATTATTAAATTAATAATACCGCGATACAAACGTTTCAAATGAATCCGATTTTCAAATATCATCCCGATTTGCTCCACAAAATAGATGGCGGACGACCTGTGTGCGTCGAATCCGTCTAAGCAATACCCTCGATGCATCGTAACTAGGTTGTTTTCTTTTGGTTGTAGCTTTTGGTGAAGAAATAGTGAATAAGGTGTCAATAGTGTTGATTACGATTAGGGCAAGTTAGAGTACGTAAAAATGCTGTACATGTCAACTTCTCCAGAGCAGGTGGTTAAGAAGCAGAAGGAGGAGGAGAAAGAAATTGATTCCACATTAAAATTCGGCTTTCGGCTGATTTGCTCGACGGCCCTGTATCCGCTCGATTATGCCAAAACTCTCATCCAGGTATGGTTGGCTCTGCCGCCGTGTACGGCTAATCCCCGGAGAAAAAGGTTATCTCATGTTTGGTGCCGCTTATCGCATTCTCACAGCTCGGATATGAACCGATCGCACCCCGCCCGGGACGGACGCTCTTTGGTACGAGGGCGATGATGCTACCAAATATATTCCAGTACGGTACGAACACGGCTAAAAAGCCGGCGAATCGGCAATCAAAATGGTTTCTGTTAGGCTGAACAAACCACGAATTTACTCACCTTTGCCTTTCTCCGTTTTTTTTGTTAGCTGCGTATATAAAAAGTGTCGACGGATTCATCGGATGTTTCCGAGGCCTGGGCCCCAGGCTGGTGGGCAATATGTTGAGCTCGTACTACAGTGAAAAGCTGGCCCTGGTAGTACTGGCGAATCCGGTCACCACCCGGTTCGATGATCCCATGTACTGGGTCAATGAATTAGACAACGATGCATTGAACGAGTACATGGAAATGAAGGACGGTGAGGTGAAGCGTGTGCCGGGCGGATTGCTACGTAAAGTCGTGGCGCACGTATGCGGCGTTGTCATTTCCCACCCATTTCACGTGATTTCCATCCGCATGATGGCACAGTTCATCGGCCGGGAGCGTATTTACACTGGGCTGTTCCGCTCGATCAAGGAAATCTGGGTGAACGAAGGCATCAAAGGCTTTTTTTCGGGGATCGTTCCCCGTCTGTGGATGGATTTATGTTGCATGACAATAACGGCCGGAATTACCTACCTGTTTGTCAAGCACGTCGGGGTTAACAAAACGATGTGCGGCCACATCGATGCGATCGCAAGCTTTACGGTAACGAGCATTTTTTATCCGTACCATGTCGTGTCCACGTGCATGGCCGTCCAAGGGTCAAGGTAATACTAACGCCATCATCCAAGTTTATATTATTTAGTAATATGTGTATCGTTTGCTTCTCGATTTGATCTGTGTCCTTTTTAGATTGAAAGCCGGCAACCCACCGATGATGGACCATTATATTAACTGGCGCGACTGCTACGCACGTCTCGTTTTGCAAAAACAGCACAAGCGAGGTGCATCATTATTTTTCCGGTAAGAATTATTAGCAAAAAAGCTTGTTTTTTTCCAATCAATCTTGCCACAACAACAAAATACACTAATCGGCATTCGTTTTTTTTATTCATCATTTCTAAAGCAGAACTGCTGCTCCTGGCAAACTGAGTGAATCATTCGCACCGTATCCGGAGTTGAAGTAAACCTCGCATAAAGGCGGTTAAAAGGGAAGGGAATGCAGATGGATGAATGAATGTTTGGCCATCACGATTCGTTACACGTTCTACCAAGAAATTTCTATCCGTATGGCCCCAAAATGTTAATTGTAGTAGTTTATCTTTGCTTTTTTAACAATTGAATGTTTTATTTCATTAACAGTCCAGCGTAACGTTGCATTTACTGGGGGGAATGCGTATGTAAATCGGGAAAAAGGGTTAGGAAGAACATGTACTCGAATTATAGCGCACGTGTGCATTTAAGAGACCAAACAGGGCGCTTACCATTTCGTAAAGAGGGAAACTAAGGCGTTCTACATCGTGCAAATGGAGCCTCTTTCACTCCTTTACACTTAACCATATGAAACAGCCAGTAGTAGCTGGTGGGTAGATAAGCTGTACTCCTTATGTATAGACGAGGCACAAAAAGTAAATTGAAACTTTAGACAATTTTGGTCACTCTTGGAAGCACAGATTTATGAATTTAATAGCTGCCAGTTGATTAGATGATGAGTTATAGAGTTGTTTTCAGTGAATCAACTTTGGATATAGTGTTCAAAACATGGATAAAAACGGATTTGGTGGGGGGCTGATCTATAATTGATTTTTGATGGGTTTAAAAGCTCTGTTCAAACCAAACAATGGCTTGATGAGTCTTACCCGGAGTCTGCAGAATCACCTACAAACGTTAAGGATTTTTTTATGAGTTCCGCGGTTGCTCGAAAGAGGTTGTTTCGCCAGAAAATATTTAAAAAAGTCCATAAAATGATATTGGATAACCATAAAACTACATCGATGGAGATAGCAAAAGCTCCGGGGCGATTGCGAAGGAAAATGTGTATCATATGATTCGTAAACATTTGAACATGCGGAAGCTTTGCTCAAAATGAGTGCCGGATCAGCTCACAATCGATCAGAAACAACAATGGGTAGTTTGAAGCTTTCAAACTACAACAAAACCAATTTTTTGTCGATATGTGACTATATACGAAACAACAGGATACAAACTATTCCCTACTCGCAGACCAGAAAAGACTGCTGGTTGGAGAGAAAATGAAGTTCAATGATGAATGTACCGCTGAAACAGAGGCCTATTTGGAGAGTTATGATACACTTTTTTTTAATGTCTTGAATGAATGAATGAAAGGCAATTAAGTTGAGTTAACAAATTTAATTTGGCAAAAAATCCTTTTTTCCTGGTTAGGACTTATCTACCCATCTGTTAGTCAGTCAATCAGACAGAAATATAACTAAGAACGTCAGGAACAAAAAAAAACGAAGCTAGTTGTGTGATTTAAAGGAAAAGTCATACATTTTATTCTTTGTATGTTTTCTAAAAAAAATCATACCAACACATCGATGACACATTTGTTGGTGGACAACGGAATTCCTCGTAGACCATGCGCCCTCGGTATACAGCGATATCATTTCTTTACATTTTTCAACTCTAGCATACTTAGTAGAAGTATCGGAATCAGCTCTTTGAAAAGTGGACATATAAGTTGTCTTATATTATTTGGCGGTCACTGTAATACTAATGCAAGGTAAGATGCCGTACTGACGCGAAGAGAAGTGCCACCAAACCAACCGTCATTGTACCAGCGACTGTTGCATCTGCGCCACTACCCTGGCAGTACACCCGGTCGCAGTTCGCTTCGGCAAACCTTTGGTACTGTCGCTTCACATCCGACCAGTTGCACAGTCCCACATTGCACCAGTCAAACATGAGCGGTTTCTCGTTAAGGAAAAACAACACCTTTTCCGGTTCCCTTTGTTCGGCGCATCTATTGGAAAGATTCAAACAAACAATACAAGCATTAAAGGCCAATGGAAGCGAGCAGCAAAGCTGTGTGCACACAAAACAAAAACCTACTGATACTTGACTGCGGCTACATTTGCCGTAAACGGGATATCACTCGTCGTGTACTGGCGGTTGCGCATAAACGGAAAATTGTCCGCCCGTATCGGGGTGGAATCACGCTTTGCTCCAAGCGCAGCCAGCAGCAGTTGAATTTCGGAATCGTGCGTAAAGTACGCCACCACCGATGGATCGTCGCGCGATGCTAGCTGCTGCAGCATATCGGACATTGCGTGGCACGCGAGATCCTGGCTGTGACCGTACCCGTAGCTGGTACGGTAAAAGTACGCCAGATCCTCCTTGTACTCGAGCACACGCACCTGATCCTCGGTAAAGGCGGTACAGAACGGGCTGGGCCGTGAGATGTGCCACGCTTGCTCGTACCGGCATGCGTCCCACATCGCTTCCACCTGCGCCACGCTCAGATTGTGCCGGAAGCCGAGCCGCTGCGAAATGTCCCACACCGTGCCGGTGAACAGGGCGGAGCGTAGGAATTTGTTCACCTCCGAGTACGGGTCCTGCTCGTCCCGCTTCTTGTTCGCTTCATAGTCCGGACAGTAGTCGTACGGTTTGAGCAGCAGATCCGGATCGGTTGCTGGCGATGGGGTCACGCGCTGCGACTCGGCCCGACCGAACAGCCCTTCCGCGAATGCTTTAAAACTTGCCTCCGTCCGTTGAGTTTTCGTGTGACGGAACTGTGCCGGCGAAGAGATAGAGGAATTAGATAGTGGATAGAGGAGTTTTGGGAGGGTGGTACAACTTACCATAAACTTGGAAGGTTGGTATCCGGTACCGAACACCTGCCAATACTTCTCCTTAGCACGCAGCGCAAGATACTTTAGATCTTCCCAGCCCTGTTCGGTTAGGTGTGAATCGTACTGTTCGGTTATGTTCGGATCCCAGTGCCAGTTGCGCAACATCTCCAAATCCTCGTCACACATCCTTCCGTTGTCTGGGGGTGTACGGCGCGTAAAGTAATTGTCCATGATGGCATCTTGTAGCTGGGAGAGGAGTCACACATACTTTTTCCGTTACACATTGCTAGGCACGGGCATACGGCATCTTACACCAAACTTCTTACCAACTTGAGCTGCTTCGGTAGCTCGATGATGTCGCTCTTTCCAGGCAGTCTCGTACCATGGCGGCTTAGGAGCCAAAATTTCACCGGTAAACAGTCTGGACAAGAAGCGTGAATAGAGGATAATGGTTAAAGTAACTCATGGAAAGATTCATGCTGCGTGGATCTTTTTAGCAGACCGCAACCTACTCGGCACTATATGCTGTCGATCGGTATCCGGTGCGCGTACCAGTTCGTACACGGTTTTGGTGGCAAAATGTTTCACCTGTTTGCGCTCGGTGTCATCGTTGTAGCAGTACGATTCGCAGCACGTGTTGCCCTGCGCTGTGATAAGCTGTGCCAGGCAGTGAAGTAGCAGGATCACTTGCAATACTCGTGGTATCATGTCTTACTTTTGTTTTTTTTTTTTTTCTCGGGTACTAATGAAGAGGGAAAGGTTTTAAAGTAAAGTCATCAGTTCCGCGTTCTTATCGTACGTGCAAAAAACACGTGTTTAACATATGCTATGGCAAACAATAGCCAGATTGGCCGGTATCTCATCGCACAAGACAGATTGTTCGATGCGCAATCTAACGTTTGGTGGGCTTTTTATAGCTATCCTAAAATTCTTCTCCTGATAGCTCTTGCATTAGACAGAAGCTATGATTCAATGCGGAGAAATGATCATGACGGTATCTGCTGCTCGCTTGTATGATGCTTTAGTAAGCTTTTGCTACGTTTCTTTTTCAAGTCAAGGGTTCCCGGTTAAACGGAGCCACATGTATTGCCCAATCAAGGGATTAATGCCACACCTTTTGTGTCGAACGTTACTAGTTTAAGTGAATCCATCCCTTAAACATTAGCGCACTATGGGGAAATTTAAAAGAATAGAGTAATCAAACGTAATTATACTTTGTCTCTGCTCCCTGTTTGATTAGTAACATCATCGGGCTATTGCTGTTGCATATTCATTCAGGCTTTAGCAAGAGATGCCTTGAAATCTTCTCTGATCTCATTTGAGTTTTGTTTGGTGCGACGATCTGCTTTAGGGACGTATCGTTTTATTAACATTATTTATACAACGTAGCCGGGTTGGATGGGATTTACATCATGATCTTAATTAATTGATCAAACATGTTTCTTTCCAACATTGTAGGAACATATCCCTTAACACATTTAAAGGAGCGTTATAGTTAGTGTCCTGGACGGAAAGACCTATCTTTTAGTCATCCCTCAATATTTTTTAAAGCCGAATCTCAATGTACACTTTCCGGGTGCCTCCGATCATTAGCATCATCAGAGCAATGAAATGTTCTCCAATAATGGACACCCCCGCCTTTCAAAACTGCTCAACCGTGGTACCGCATTTGGTCGGTCAGAAGTTTTTGAACCGGCAAAATTAATCCACACAATTATCGAGAGACCCATTGACCTAACATAATTGGAATTTCAACCTCGATTCCCGTACGAGATACATATAAGTCCTCCCAGTTCCTCGGGGGGTTTCTCTGATGCCCATTGTTATCACAAACCGATCAATATTTAGTTCTACCCCGTGCTTGCAAGTGAATAATAACGCCAACAAAACTGTGTCCCATTAAACCAGCCATACGAAGGAGGCAAACGTTTACTGTGGGTTGTAAAAATATTGTACATGATCGTACTGTGCCGTGTCCAACTACTTTATGTGTTTGTTTTGCGGTTTTTTTTTAGTTTACCTTTTAAAAAATAGAACATCGTATCCCATCATCATTACATCATGAATGATAATTTGTTTTTTCCCCGATCTCCCATTACCATACACAGTAGCATTGGGAACGTACTTCCCGCGTTTTGTTCAAAGTTATCATGTTTGTTAGGTCCAAATACTGTGCGTGTTTTAATACTCCGATCATCATGTGTTCTTTTTGTGACCTTGAACGTCTACCACCTACCGATACCGGCCAACTAAACGGGCTGACAGGCCTGGTTAGGTCTCATCTGCTGCAAAGCTAATGATCGGAACGAAGGGCAGTTTGTTAGATAGTGTCGATGACATAATACCGGTGGGTAAAGCCATATATACATGTATGACGATGATCATGTTGACGATCGAAGCCGCGCAGCTAATGTAAGCTGCACGATCATCACCGGCCATCGAAGGGAGTGGCTGGACATAGGGCAGCATAAGCAGTGTGCAGTGTTCCTAGACTCACCACGACGACACCACGCGAGAGACATTCCGCTACATGGCTCTTCTTTAGCATTCCTTTTAACGTTTTTCTCCGTACCTTTTTAACCGGTTTATTCTATGTTGTCTCTATACACTCTTCTACCTGCCGCCCTTTTTGCGGTACGGTCGTGAAAGAACTATGCTTTAATAATAGCTGGTGCTGCAGTTATGCTCAATTCTATTGTCTTCAGGTGCATTGCTTTTGAGTATTTTACCCGTGACAGGTCCAACACTTACAAACCCATAAAAAGCTTACGTTTTCTAAATACCTGTCGCGGTGTCTGAATTAGGTCGCATCGTTACAAAAAAAAACGCACATGACACACCAGCGAACAATTTCTAATATCTCCTCACACAAAGCGTCCGCACTACACTTACATCTCGTTGCAATTATTCTGCACCCATAGACGAATTCAAGGCACGCGTACTAACACTAGCTGCTCGTTTTCACTTGCTGGTTAAGGTGATAATATAATATTCCACTGTATAAACAACGAACCGACGACGTCTCCGTCACGATGAGGTTGCATTCGGTGATCGGTGATGATCGACAACCACCGCAGAGCACGATTTCGACACACAAGCGAAACTGGCACAACTGCCAGCTTTAACGGACAGGAGCAAACTGAATCGCATAGTACTATGCACCACAGACAGACCGACGGACAGGCTTTACACATATTGGTATCGCGGGTAAACTGCGATCTTCGATCCGTGCTATGTAGTAGGGTGTTGTCCTAAGGTGTGCGCGCGCGTTTTCTCATGTCCCACACCATGTTCATTCAACGCCCTGTGTTGCTGTGGATGAACCATCCATCTCATTTCTCTCGCTTTGGTACATTCAGGTGGGCGGTCAAAAATACCACCACCAATAGCAAATGGCATGAACGCATTACACGCGTTGTGTTCATGCCGTTGTCACATTATTTAAACGACGAACCGTTTTGTTTAAATTATGCTCCGGTGCTTCAAAGATTTGAACTTAAAAATGACTCACGGGAAAATTACAAAACCCATTATAATCCCGTTTTTATCAGTGCATCATCGCTCTGATAATCTCCGGTTGCAAGTTACAAGACTATGAAAACATCACAGATAATACGGGACAGATTCCGCGGCCACCTCTATCACCTCATCGCTGGAGACTAGGCGGCGCAAACAATATGGCTCCAACAATCCATATCTCGCCTCTCTTTGGTCCTTCAACAATTTTTTCGATCTATTCAACTTCCACTTCTGGTTAAACTATTTCCATGCCCTTACCTCAACCTTTATCCCTTTTTTCCTTCTTAGAACCGTACACGCTCTTGAGTAAGTTAGGCTTAAAAATTTCGTTAAACCACTAAGTCGGATGAAGAATAACAGGAGGTGCAGGCGACAGCGGCGTCGATCTTCACACGACAGGACCGGAGTTCAAATCCCATCCGGAACGCCCCACTCCTCCCCGTATGGAGGACTGACTGACTATCCAACTCGTCCTCTAGTCCTAGGAATTTAAAATTTCATGCAAGTAGCATTACTCCAGCAATACTTCAACTATAAAACAGCAGTAAGAAATGAGCAAAGCAATGAATGTTTCTTTTCATATCAATCTTATTTATTGTTTGGTTCTTTGTGTCTTATCATCGCTGATTCAATAGTAGAGATTATGAACTAAATTCGAAAATTACAAGTATCCCCACCTTCTAACGAGATCTTAGATCGTTATAATTAAAACCTCTCGTTGCGTCGTCTTTCTAGTTGCTCTAATTTGACTCTTAAACCATTGTCGATGGCTCTAGCAGCTATCGTGCAGCCTCTATCTGTGACGTGTTGAGTTATCCCATCTATAGCTTACAATCGAACTAAATGCTCAAAAGACGTACGCTCTGCGAGTTGCTTAACTGTACTGGATAGAAAACGCATTCACCATTACGCACTCTCTCTCTGCCCGCAGTTTTGTATCCTAATTTGTTCATCTTACAGCTAAGAGAGTTTGTGCTTTGTACGCGGCGCTCGATTTAATCGACCTCCTCCATGTGCGACAAATCCTCCGAATCGTCCACCAGCGGTGGAGCATCGCCGGATGCCGTTGCCGCACCACCAGCACTGCTACTGCTCTCCTCCGTCGTCATTGGCTCGTCCTCGTCAATACCCAAACCCAGCTTGATCATACGGTAGATACGGGAGGCGTGGGTTCCGGGTTCATCCAGCGAAAAGCCCGACGACAGTAGCGCCGTCTCGAACAGCAGAACAACCAGATCCTTGACGGCCTTATCGTTCTTGTCGGCTTCGGCGCGCTGACGCAACGTCTCGATAATGGCATGATCCGGGTTGATCTCCATGTGTTTCTTGCCCGCCATATAGCCCATGGCAGATGAGTCACGCAGAGCCTGTGCCTTCATGATACGTTCCATGTTGGCCGACCAACCGTACTGCGAAGTCACGATACAGCAGGGCGAGTCCACCAATCGGTTCGAGACGACCACCTTCTCCACCTTGCTCTCCAACACCGTCTTCATCACTTTGCACAGGTTCTCGAACTTGGCCTTATCCTCCTCACGCTTCTTCTTCTCATCCTCATCCTCCGGCAGCTCCAATCCCTCCTTCGTCACGCACACTAGCTGCTTTCCCTTGTATTCCTTCAGCTGCTGAATGACGTATTCATCGATGGCTTCAGTCATGTAGATCACCTCGAAGCCACGCTTCTTCACACGCTCCACGAATGCCGAGTTCTTCACCTGCTCAATGTTCTCGCCCGTGATGAAGTAGATCTGCGACTGATTCTCCTTCATACGGCCAACGTAGTCGGCCAGGGAGCAGTACTCGTCCCCGGATGCCGACGTGTTGAAGCGCAACAGATCGGCCAGCCTCTGGCGGCTCTGACTATCCTCGTGCACGCCCAGCTTCAGATTCTTGCTGAACTGGTCGTAGAACTTCTTGTACGCCTCCTTGTCCTCGGCCAGCTCCTCAAACAGTTCCAGACACTTCTTCACCAGGTTTTTCCTGATCACCTTCAGGATCTTGTTCTGTTGCAGCATCTCACGCGAAATGTTCAGCGGCAGATCCTCCGAATCGACCACACCCTTGATGAAGTTCAGATATTCCGGAATCAGCTCATCGCAATTGTCCATGATGAACACACGGCGCACGTACAGCTTGATGTTGTTCTTCTTCTTCTTGTTCTCGAACAGATCGAACGGCATGCGGCGGGGCACGAACAGCAACGCGCGGAAGTCCAGCTGGCCCTCGACCGAGAAGTGCTTCACCGCCAGATGGTCCTCCCAGTCGTTGGTCAGCGATTTGTAGAACTCGCCGTACTCTTCCTGCGAGATGTCGTCCGCATTGCGCGTCCAGATTGGCTTCGTCTTGTTCAGCTCCTCGTCCTCGGTGTACTTCACCTTCACCGTCTTCTTCTTCTTGTCCTTCTTGTCATCGTCCTCGGCGTCTTCCAGCTTCGGCTCTTCGTCCTTCTTCTCTTCCGTCTCTTCCTTCTTCTTCTCCTCATCGGCCTCGTCGTCGCTCACCTCCTTCTCGCGCTCCTTCTCCACCAGCAGCTTGATCGGGTAGCCGATGAACTGGGAATGTTTGTTGACGATCGATTTGATCTTGCTCTCCTCCAGGTACTCCAGCTGATCCTCCTTGATGTGCAGCACAATCTTCGTACCACGACCCAGCGGTTCGCTGTTGTCCGAACGCACCGTGAACGATCCGCCGGCCGACGATTCCCACACGTACTGTTCGTCGTCGTTGTTCTTTGACGTTACCACAACCTTATCGGCCACCAGATACGCCGAGTAGAAACCGACACCGAACTGACCAATCATGCTAATGTCTGCACCGGCCTGCAGTGCCTCCATGAACGCCTTCGTGCCCGACTTGGCAATCGTACCAAGGTTGTTCACAAGGTCGGCCTTTGTCATGCCGATACCCGTATCGATCAGCGTCAGTGTGCCGGCTTCCTTGTTCGGGATGATCTTGATGTACAGCTCCTTGCCCGACTCCAGCTTCGACGGATCCGTCAACGACTCGTAGCGGATCTTGTCCAGCGCATCGGACGAGTTCGAGATCAACTCACGCAGGAAGATTTCCTTGTTCGAGTAGAACGTGTTGATGATCAGCGACATCAGCTGAGCGATCTCAGCCTGGAACGCAAAGGTCTCGGCTTCTGGTGCTTCCGGCATCTGTGAAAAGTGAAGCAATCGAAGGGATAGGGGGGTTTGGATTAGATAAGACTGCGGATGGTGGCCACTTGGACAGCGAAGAGCGTGGGGGTTCTTTTAACGGATTTATTATTCTGATTCTTATTCCCGACAATAAACGCATCAAATGGACGACGACATGATGAAGCATTTTCGTGACATCATCGCTTGGGACCATCCCTGAGACATGTTTCACATTTCCGGTTGGGAATGGTTCTTTACACAAAGGAGTCAGCACAGTTTCCCAACTTCCGCCTCATCTCTCACACACACTCTTCGCTCATGGCACACTCTTTCTTCGCTAATTCTTACCTTGAGTGAGTTTTTTTTTTTGGTTTTTCCTACAGAACACACGGGAGCAATCTAGTTTACTTTTACACTTGCTTTGGCTCCTTCTTGAATGCGCGCGATACGTTCTGCACCGTCTTTTTCACTATACTTTTCACCACGTGCTTGCTGCGAACCGATTTTATAGATTACCAAACCGCTTCTGGAATCTTCAACCTCATCCAATTCTATTCCTTCATTCATCCGACCGGCAAGAGTTCGTGTCGAGCAGCCGCGATGAATCGGAGTGGGGATAGACCGAATGTGGCTGCTGCTCGACAAACTGCTCGAGATACTCGTGCATCTGAAGGGTGGTTTGAATTCGCCGTTATGTGCATAATTGATACATTTCAACGGAAAGCCATTAATCACAGTTATTTTTCGTTCATGTATCATTGAGCCATTTCAGTCTGCGTGTGGCCATCAAAGAAAAGTGCGTGTGGCCAGAACGGAAAAGTTTTTCCGTGCAATGATGCAATGATGAACCCGTGCAATAATGACCCGTGAACAATCGTGCCTTGATGGTTGTCTTCAACATGAGAGCTTACAGCAATCTAGATTCATTAAATCATAGTGGCGCCTGATCAAATACCTATTCTACAGATTTATCGTCCCACATAAACTTCTATCGACATGTGAAATTGTACTTTCAATGTTCTCGAAGTATTTAATCATGCAGACTTTTCTGGAAATCTCAGGATCATCGATAATCCCATTGGGTTACCGGCGCCAAAATGCAGATGCCGGCTTCGTACTTGACAGGTCAGTTTGCGTCAAACAGGGGAACTGCACGAGTGATTCGTACCGCTGCTGGATGAACACAGCTCTTGTGAAGGGGAAGTTGGTGGTGTAGATCCGCTCGGCTATTTCCTGTTCATCGTTCGGCTTTCCCATACCTTTCGCAGGCAAAACGCTCTAGAACCGTCTGGAACATTCTAGAAGGATCTGGACGGTTCGAAGGTACTGTTTCCGTTGTCGGTTTCGTTCACTCGTAGTGACAGTTGCGTACACGAAAGAAACGCCCAGCGTCGTTCGCAGCAAGCTGTTCCTTTTCGAGAAGGCTCTGGTTGATGCTAGAGAATTAAATGCATGTGTATTAAAGCAGGGGTGTGTGTCGCGCGAGAGTTCATTCGATAGAAAAACGTTGTCGCGAACAGATCAAAGTGAGCAGAGTGCGATACATCAGTGCAGTGCTTAAGAGTGCGTGAGATTCATAGTGAGCCACATATAGAAAGAATATCTACATTCTATAAAAGAAGAGTTTCAGTTTGAAGCTGAATTATACACTTTGCTGTTGAGAAGAGTCGATAAAAAATACATACAAGGTATGTAGTTGAAAGTAGAGTTTTTACGGGGATAAGTATTTGTTTCGGTGTTGAATAGCCGGTTTGTAGTGGAATAAGTGTGGAACAGGTTGTGTATAACACACTGTTTAAATCTAGTTTCAGAGACCCAAAGCCTCTCTCTACAAATGAGTAAAAGGGAAGATTTTTAAGTTACGTTGAAATCGGTCAATTTGATGGGCACTTTCATTGGTAATTTTTGCAGGAATGTCTCCAAGGAGATGCATCTATGCTTGCTGTGGTGGTCATGTTTCATAATTATTGATGGTACTTTTAAAATAATGTTATAGTGAAAATTGGGGATGGACTAGGTTGTTATCTAGCATTTTTTTTCCAGTAAATATTCAATTAGGCGACCAATTGATTATGCGACTAGGTATAATGTATCACATTTCATGATTAATAGTAAGTTTTTATAACTCTTACCAGCTTTTTTCTGTTGATCAACAGGCTGCAGTGTAATCTTATGTTTAAACCAGTTTAAATAAGCTCTGCAAACACTAGGAAACAAAATATTATAAACTTAATTACATGACAAAGTAGACAAAAATAAGCGTCGAAAAATGAAGGCTCTTCCTCAACAATTATTTTTTACTAAAAAATCCTAGATTATGAATCAAATATCTTTTGCGTCAAAAAAACCACCACTATTTTTGGTGCTAGTGTGTTGTGTCGCACTCTTTCTGGTGATTTTAATAAAAGTAGGAGCTTTAAAAACGAGAAAGTTGTGATGAGATGAGATGAGATCTCAATTTTGGAATGGAAATCACATCCTGATCGATCCTACTTCTGTTTGAATTTCATGATCAGATTTGTTTTTTTTTAATCATTAGTAGTTCAGAGGGAAGCTTGCCTCATACGGATGACACCATTTGTTCCAATAATATGAAAAACACATTTACCATTTTTTAAATTTTCATAAAACGGTTATTTTTGCATTATTTTTTCTGGGGCTGATGAATAGAGCTAATCAATAGATTTTATTAATTAATGATTGATAGAATTCAATGTGTTAAGTAAGTTACAATGTAAATTGCTTAGCATTTGCCCCAGTTGTTGCGATAGAACGTTGAAAGAATGCAGTTAAAATGAATAAAATGGTAGTAACCGTAAATTGTATATTGGTCACGGAACACCTTTCGATAATCAATTCATGTAGAAAATTCTGAAGTCTGCATACGCAGGACTCAAGCTGCTGGAAAGTAAACGAGAAACCATAATGAAATCATTCTAACACGTTGTGTTTTTAAGGATATTCATGTTAGTCAACGCTAGCATTAAAACCCGGATTTAAGGGTCCTTTTTATGAGTCCTTCGTTCGTTCCACTCCTCTTCTCACGTTGTTTTCCACCCTTTACTTCTATTCTCTCGCTTCAGTTAGTGGTCCCTCATTTAGTATATAAATTCTTCCTCACCCCTCTAAGTTTAGCTTTAAATAACTTTAAAAGTGTGTATGTGTAGCAAATTGGTAGACTACACTATAATAAAGGAATAAGAAATTATCTCTCCTTTATTTGTTCTCATTTTTAGATGCCGGAAGCACCAGAAGCCGAGACCTTTGCGTTCCAGGCTGAGATCGCTCAGCTGATGTCGCTGATCATCAACACGTTCTACTCGAACAAGGAAATCTTCCTGCGTGAGTTGATCTCGAACTCGTCCGATGCGCTAGACAAGATCCGCTACGAGTCGTTGACGGATCCGTCGAAGCTGGAGTCGGGCAAGGAGCTGTACATCAAGATCATCCCGAACAAGGAAGCCGGCACACTGACGCTGATCGATACGGGTATCGGCATGACAAAGGCCGACCTTGTGAACAACCTTGGTACGATTGCCAAGTCGGGCACGAAGGCGTTCATGGAGGCACTGCAGGCCGGTGCAGACATTAGCATGATTGGTCAGTTCGGTGTCGGTTTCTACTCGGCGTATCTGGTGGCCGATAAGGTTGTGGTAACGTCAAAGAACAACGACGACGAACAGTACGTGTGGGAATCGTCGGCCGGCGGATCGTTCACGGTGCGTTCGGACAACAGCGAGCCGCTGGGTCGTGGTACGAAGATTGTGCTGCACATCAAGGAGGATCAGCTGGAGTACCTGGAGGAGAGCAAGATCAAATCGATCGTCAACAAACATTCCCAGTTCATCGGCTACCCAATCAAGCTGCTGGTGGAGAAGGAGCGCGAGAAGGAGGTGAGCGACGACGAGGCCGATGAGGAGAAGAAGAAGGAAGAGACGGAAGAGAAGAAGGACGAAGAGCCGAAGCTGGAAGACGCCGAGGACGATGACAAGAAGGACAAGAAGAAGAAGACGGTGAAGGTGAAGTACACCGAGGACGAGGAGCTGAACAAGACGAAGCCAATCTGGACGCGCAATGCGGACGACATCTCGCAGGAAGAGTACGGCGAGTTCTACAAATCGCTGACCAACGACTGGGAGGACCATCTGGCGGTGAAGCACTTCTCGGTCGAGGGCCAGCTGGACTTCCGCGCGTTGCTGTTCGTGCCCCGCCGCATGCCGTTCGATCTGTTCGAGAACAAGAAGAAGAAGAACAACATCAAGCTGTACGTGCGCCGTGTGTTTATCATGGACAATTGTGATGAGCTGATTCCGGAATATCTGAACTTCATCAAGGGTGTGGTCGATTCGGAGGATCTGCCGCTGAACATTTCGCGTGAGATGCTGCAACAGAACAAGATCCTGAAGGTGATCAGGAAGAACCTGGTGAAGAAGTGTCTGGAGCTGTTTGAGGAGCTGGCCGAGGACAAGGAGGCGTACAAGAAGTTCTACGACCAGTTCAGCAAGAATCTGAAGCTGGGCGTGCACGAGGATAGTCAGAGCCGCCAGAGGCTGGCCGATCTGTTGCGCTTCAACACGTCGGCATCCGGGGACGAGTACTGCTCCCTGGCCGACTACGTTGGCCGTATGAAGGAGAATCAGTCGCAGATCTACTTCATCACGGGCGAGAACATTGAGCAGGTGAAGAACTCGGCATTCGTGGAGCGTGTGAAGAAGCGTGGCTTCGAGGTGATCTACATGACTGAAGCCATCGATGAGTACGTCATCCAGCAGCTGAAGGAATACAAGGGAAAGCAGCTAGTGTGCGTGACGAAGGAGGGATTGGAGCTGCCGGAGGATGAGGATGAGAAGAAGAAGCGCGAGGAGGATAAGGCCAAGTTCGAGAACCTGTGCAAAGTGATGAAGACGGTGTTGGAGAGCAAGGTGGAGAAGGTGGTCGTCTCAAACCGATTGGTGGACTCGCCCTGCTGTATCGTGACTTCGCAGTACGGTTGGTCGGCCAACATGGAACGTATCATGAAGGCACAGGCTCTGCGTGACTCATCTGCCATGGGCTATATGGCGGGCAAGAAACACATGGAGATCAACCCGGATCATGCCATTATCGAGACGTTGCGTCAGCGCGCCGAAGCCGACAAGAACGATAAGGCCGTCAAGGATCTGGTTGTTCTGCTGTTCGAGACGGCGCTACTGTCGTCGGGCTTTTCGCTGGACGAACCCGGAACCCACGCCTCCCGTATCTACCGTATGATCAAGCTGGGTTTGGGTATTGACGAGGACGAGCCAATGACGACAGAGGAGAACAGCAGTGCAGCACCGGCCTCTGGAGATGCTCCACCGTTGGTTGATGATTCGGAAGATTTGTCACACATGGAGGAGGTCGACTAAATTAGCAGCAGTGGGGGGTCTGAAGTCCATTACTAAAACCATAACCAATTCACAAATGCCAGTACGTAGGTTATTTATTGAAAATGATTCCAAAGGCTGAATTTACAAAATTGCAGTTATCCAAGCTAGGGTTTGATAAGAATAGGGCTAACGGGGTTGACGGGTGATGAAATAGTAGGAATTAAGCAGTATATCTATTGAATGCAGTACGAGAGAGATTTGGTTTTAGCTTAGTTTCTGCTCGTAATAGTATTCTGGAGGAGAGCGGTAAGATAATTTAAAAACTCATTGTCTCTCATTGTCAGTGCACCTTCAGTTGCATACGCTGCCTGATTTTTCTGAACTGTGGATCCCTTAACTTTGACAGTTAGAACAATTTTAAGTTCGACCGCGTTTTAGCGGACCAATGAGTAGTGAATAAATAATTATATTAAATCGTTGGATATCTTAACAGCTTGCATATATATTCTGGGATATGAAAGAAAAGAAATCGAAGAAAAGTTGACGACGTTGAACTGTAGCTGAGTTTCTCTGACTTTTTTTTTTAACAACTATTCATGAGATGCTAATAGTTGAGCAATTTTTAATCAGATCTCCAACCATAGCTAAGATCGCATGAGGATGCCTTTCTATTCAGTTGATTTTGAATGCATTAAAATGTTCACTATTACGTTGTATTACAATAAAAAAAAATTGTTGACAAATGCTTTACTCCCGCATAACTTCTGAAATACAAAGCCTCTACTGACAAAATCTGCCTAATAAGGCAAATTTGTACGGACGAAATCCTTAATAGTGGTTATTAAGGTAATTTTGTCCATTGGGGTGTGTGATCTTTAGCGATCTCGGTCTCACCCTTTCCCTCACACACACACACGCAAACATTGTTGACGCATTGCGTCTTATGTTGATCGCGGCCTTTTGTTTTCCACGACGTTCTTTCTCTCGCCTCACGGTGGAAGAATGTTTGCCGTGGATGTGTGGAGGAGCAGCATTAGTGAAGCAGGCGGAGGATAGCAACGGTTGCTATAGTCATACGGTCAAACGAACGATACACGCCCGTCTCAGGTGTGCATGTGTATCTATCGTACGCACCTCGCCCGATCTTCTATACGTGATCTCGATGCCGTTGCCAGACCATACACAAAGTGCATCTCGCAGCATTACCGTGCTGTTGTGACTCTGTTCTTTCTAAGGTGTGATCAGGTGTAATTAAAGTGCTCGGAAAACATTACAGAAAGCTGCTTCGAGGTTGGCAATTGGAAATAGTAGGTAGCAGCTCCGGCTGCCTGTGTCTGTGTTTATTCGGTCTAGTTGAATGCGGAATGGCAACATAAAAGTGTGTCAACATTGGACAGTTAAAAGATGCCATCGACACGATTAGCGGTCAGCCCGTGGGTCTTTTGTCAACGCAGGACGGTTCCCGTTCTGCTGGTCGGTGTAACCGTACTCGCTGTCTTCGGTAGATTGGCAGCAGCAGCAGAAAAGCGTGCCTACTTTGGCTGTTACGAGCGCGATCGCTTTGCCCCGCTGATGCTGACGACGGAAAATCTGCATGAGTGTGTCGACAGCTGTGAGAACAATTTCCAGAGGTAACTTAGGAATTACTATTGCTGTTATTTATGAATGAACTCATTTGGTTGTTTCCTGTAATTTCACACAATGTAGATACGCGATACTGTCCGGTTCGAGGTGCAGCTGCACCAACACACTGCAAACGCGCATCGTCGAAGACCGCGAATGTGACCTCAAGTGTGACAAGCAACCGGAGGAAAATTGTGGTGGAGTAAATGCGCAAGCCGTCTACGAAACGGGCATCGATGTGGCCGGTCCGGTACGGAATTTACGCATCGAGGGAGAGCAGCGGGAAGACACGATAGCAATCCGTTGGGATCTACCGGCGGACGATGGTGTGATGGTACATGAGTTTGAAATCGTTGCCGAGGTGACGCGCACGTACGCTAGCTTCCGGATATACCCGGTACGATGGTCGGTACACAACGTGTCAACCGGATTCGAGCTGTCCAATTTACAGCCCGGCACCGAGTACAACATAACGGTAATATCGGTTTCAGCGAAAGGTGCCGGAGGGAGGGTAAGTATTGCGGGCAGCACCGAGATCGGACGACCGGATCCGGAACCGGAAGAGCCCATCATTTTGCGCCGGTTTGAATCGACCATACTGATACGAATTCCGCGAGCAACGAACGATAACGGCCCGGTCAATTACTATCGGGTGGTGGTGCACTATGTCAACAGTGAGCTGATCCAACAGATTGACGAAAGCCAGCTGAATACGTTCCAGCAGTCGAAGGAAAATAAGGTACCGTACTATATTGCGGCCGAGCTGGAGATGAAGGATGACGAATCGTTGCAGTTCACCGTGGGTGATGGGCGTGAGTATCGAAGTTACTTTAATCCGCCAATCACTGCCCGCACGCACGTGCACATATCGATCGGTGTTGTGAGCATCCTAAATCATGTAGTAAAGGTCCGGTACGCCACAACAACGCACGAGCAGCATCAGTATCCGGACCACCATCATGTGAATTTAAAAACGGTAGAAATCGGTAATTATCACCTACTTCACTTTGCGCCTACTTTGTTCTACACGCATTACAGGGTTTTCGAGGATATAACAAACAAGTTCGCCGAATTGCACGGATGTTGTCCTTGGATTATTCTGCAGGATTGTAGAATCACGCATTTACCATCCTAGTATCTATAAATCAGGCAACTTTTCCGGTCGCCTAGATATTTTACAGCACCGGTTGCTTGGACCACACACAAACTAATGACAGTATTCGAGCTTCGCATAGAGATTTTACGCTTCGTTTACCGTGGTTTTCGCAGATTGAATCAATAATGTACCTGTAAAAATCAATATCTCGGTGGACTTGTTTACTATATCCTCGAAATCCTGTATATGGATCATACCTCTAATTGGCTACTGTAATTTCAGAACGCAACGAAACACTCATAACGATCCTGACCACTGCCTGCATCCTTTTCGGAATCGTGCTCACAGGGGCTATTATTCTGTACGTTTACTTGCACTTTAAAACACCCGCTGCCAACACTCGTCCATTCGGTCCGGACCATCACGAGCTAACGCTGCAAGGTCCCATACTGGAAGTGGAGAATAATGGCTTTATGCCGGACATTTACGAGCAGCGTGGATTTGAAGCGGAATTGCGCGATATCATCGATGGGCTGGATGGGGCAAAAAATCACCCCCGGAAGTACCTTAGCCTGGACCTTAATCGTGTCCTGGGCAGCGGGAAGTATGGGGATGTGCTGCTTGGTTCGTTGCAGCGACTAGAGCAAGATATGCCGGCCCAGGTACACGTAGTAACGGACGATATGGAAAGCGTTGATCAGATAGCGTTTTTGAATGAATTCCGAAGGCTAACGGCATTGGAAGAGCACGCAAATGTGATCCTGTTTTACGGTGTTTGCGTTACGCCCGACTGGTGCTATCTGCTGTTCGAGCAGATGCAAACAACGTTGAAGCAAACGCTGCTAAACGCACGTGTGCCGGTCAGTGCAAACAGCGTCAAATTTTCGACCGTATCGGAAGAGATTGTGGTTAACATTCTCTGTCTGGTGTGCGATGGAATGCAGTTTTTGGCGGACAATAATGTGGGTAGAAGAATCATCCAATCATTCGGACTGCTATAATTATGATTAATTGAACATTTGTAATTTTTTCTTTTATTGCATCATGTAGGTTGTGAGTAAAAAGTTATGTGCCCGCACAGTGTACGTAAATACCAAATTTGAGGTGAAGGTGAGTGCTTTCGGACCACCACTGTACACCGAAGATACGGGCAGCCCGATAGCGATCGTACGCTGGCACGCGCCGGAAGTAATCAAATTTCAAAACCACTCGACCAAAAGTGACGTCTGGTCGTTTGGGTTGCTGATTTGGGAGTGTTGCTGTCTCGGTGCCACCCCGTACGGCACCATCACGACGGATAATTTGTTTGCAGCGATACGTGCCGGCCAGAAACCGGAGCGTCCGAGCTTTATGTATGAGGATCTGTACCAGCTGTGTTTAAACTGTTGGGATTTGGATGCGAGCGACAGACCTAGTTTTGACGATTTACGGCGCTACCTACGCCAAACGTTACCCATGCTGCGGTATTTGCTATCGTTCGAGCGTAAACATAATGTTCAGCTTCCACCGTACTTACCACACCTGGAGGCGGCAACTGAATAGTGGGAGGAATTCTTTTTGGCAACAGTATTTTTGAGAATGAAACTTTATTCCGTCCAAGTCGGAACATGCACAGGGAGGCACATTCCGCACTTTAAGCTCTTCTAGAATCTTTTTTTAGTAACAAGTTTGTACGTTTTACGGATATTTTTTTTTATTATACTAAATAAAAAACGTTTTGTATTAAATTTTTCCACTAAAGATTTAAGAAAATCGTCAATTTTTAAATCTTAAATCTTAAAATTTTAATTTCTCAAATGGTCTCACGCATCTACGATATCTTTTGCATTGTTTCAAAAACATGATCATCTCAATCTAGTCCTTTGAATCGTACGCACCAAAATAACGAGTTTTTCTTCTTCAGTTGTTTTGAATTCTCGATTTGGCATGTTTGTAAACAAACAGCTGTCAAAAAATGGATATCAGCGAAGATCATCTGAAAATCTGAAAAATTGTGGTTTTACTTCAATCCCAGAAATAGTTCTGTTTTTAGTGGAACTTCAACCAAGCTAAAACTCTTTCGTTTCATAGCTTAAACGAACATTCGGTAAAAAACATATAAAATAATTTGCTTTTACACATCAAATTGCTGCTTTCAGTAAGAGTAAACGAGCCCGACAACGGAAACAATATCTTCGAACCATCCAGATCCTTCTAGAATGTTCCAGACGGTTCTAGAGCGTTTTGCCTGCGAAAGGTACGGGAAAGCCGAATGATGAACAGGAAATAGCCGAGCGGATCTACACCACCAACTTCCCCTTCACAAGAGCTGTGTTCATCCAGCAGCGGTACGAATCACTCGTGCAGTTCCCCTGTTTGACGCAAACTGTCCTGTCAAGTACGAAGCCGGCATCTGCATTTTGGCGCCAGTAACCCTAACCTAGTTTTTCTGATGAGCACGAAAGCACATCCTTTTCTACATTTGTTTTTGTATAAAAACGTATGTTGAATATGGCATTTTTCGTGTAAAATGTGGCGGTTTTGATTGGCTCATGTTCAATGCTGAACCTATTCATCGACGTAGTGCAAAGGGCTGAATTACACAATGGTATTATCGATGATCCTGAGATTTCCAGAAAAGTCTGCATGATAAAATACTTCGAGAACATTGAAAGTACAATTTCACATGTCGATAGAAGTTTATGTGGGACGATAAATCTGAAGAATAGGTATTTGATCAGGCGCCACTATGATTTAATGACTCTAGATTGCTGTAAGCTCTCATGTTGAAGACAACCATCAAGGAACGATTGTTCACAGGTTCATTGCATCATTGCACGGAAAAGTTTGTCTTTGCTGGCCACACGCAGACTGAAATGGCTCAATGATACATGAACGATAAATAACTGTGATTAATGGCTTTCCTTTGAAATGTATCAATTATGCACATAACGGTGAATTCAAACCACCCTTCAGATGCACGAATATCTCGAGCAGTTTGTCGAGCAGCAGCCACATTCGGTCTATCCCCACTCCGATTCATCGTGGGTGCTCGACACGAACTCTTGCCGGTCGGATGAATGAAGGAATAGAATTGGATGAGGTTGAAGATTCCAGAAGCGGTTTGGTAATCTATAAAATCGGTTCGCAGCAAGCACGTGGTGAAAAGTATAGTCTAAAAGACGGTGCAGAACGTATCGCGCGCATTCAAGAAGGAGCCAAAGCAAGTGTAAAAGTAAACTAGATTGTTCCCGTGTGTTCTGTAGGAAAAGCCAAAAAAAACTCACTCAAGGTAAGAATTAGCGAAGAAAGAGTGTGCCATGAGCGAAGAGTGTGTGTGTGTGAGATGAGGCGGTAGTTGGGAAACTGTGCTGACTCCTTTGTGTAATGAACCATTCCCGACCGGAAACGTGAAACATGTCTCAGGGATGGTCCCAAGCGATGATGTCACAAAAATGCTTCATCATGTCCCCACGCTCTTCAAAAGAACCCCCACGCTCTTCGCTGTCCAAGTGGCCACCATCCGCAGTCTTATCTAATCCAAACCCCCCTATCCCTTCGATTGCTTCACTTTTCACAGATGCCGGAAGCACCAGAAGCCGAGACCTTTGCGTTCCAGGCTGAGATCGCTCAGCTGATGTCGCTGATCATCAACACGTTCTACTCGAACAAGGAAATCTTCTTGCGTGAGTTGATCTCGAACTCGTCCGATGCGCTAGACAAGATCCGCTACGAGTCGTTGACGGATCCGTCGAAGCTGGAGTCGGGCAAGGAGCTGTACATCAAGATCATCCCGAACAAGGAAGCCGGCACACTGACGCTGATCGATACGGGTATCGGCATGACAAAGGCCGACCTTGTGAACAACCTTGGTACGATTGCCAAGTCGGGCACGAAGGCGTTCATGGAGGCACTGCAGGCCGGTGCAGACATCAGCATGATTGGGCAGTTCGGTGTCGGTTTCTACTCGGCGTATCTGGTGGCCGATAAGGTTGTGGTAACGTCAAAGAACAACGACGACGAACAGTACGTGTGGGAATCGTCGGCCGGCGGATCGTTCACGGTGCGTTCGGACAACAGCGAGCCGCTGGGTCGTGGTACGAAGATTGTGCTGCACATCAAGGAGGATCAGCTGGAGTACCTGGAGGAGAGCAAGATCAAATCGATCGTCAACAAACATTCCCAGTTCATCGGCTACCCGATCAAGCTGCTGGTGGAGAAGGAGCGCGAGAAGGAGGTGAGCGACGACGAGGCCGATGAGGAGAAGAAGAAGGAAGAGACGGAAGAGAAGAAGGACGAAGAGCCGAAGCTGGAAGACGCCGAGGACGATGACAAGAAGGACAAGAAGAAGAAGACGGTGAAGGTGAAGTACACCGAGGACGAGGAGCTGAACAAGACGAAGCCAATCTGGACGCGCAATGCGGACGACATCTCGCAGGAAGAGTACGGCGAGTTCTACAAATCGCTGACCAACGACTGGGAGGACCATCTGGCGGTGAAGCACTTCTCGGTCGAGGGCCAGCTGGACTTCCGCGCGTTGCTGTTCGTGCCCCGCCGCATGCCGTTCGATCTGTTCGAGAACAAGAAGAAGAAGAACAACATCAAGCTGTACGTGCGCCGTGTGTTTATCATGGACAATTGTGATGAGCTGATTCCGGAATATCTGAACTTCATCAAGGGTGTGGTCGATTCGGAGGATCTGCCGCTGAACATTTCGCGTGAGATGCTGCAACAGAACAAGATCCTGAAGGTGATCAGGAAGAACCTGGTGAAGAAGTGTCTGGAGCTGTTTGAGGAGCTGGCCGAGGACAAGGAGGCGTACAAGAAGTTCTACGACCAGTTCAGCAAGAATCTGAAGCTGGGCGTGCATGAGGATAGTCAGAGCCGCCAGAGGCTGGCCGATCTGTTGCGCTTCAACACGTCGGCATCCGGGGACGAGTACTGCTCCCTGGCCGACTACGTTGGCCGTATGAAGGAGAACCAGTCGCAGATCTACTTCATCACGGGCGAGAACATTGAGCAGGTGAAGAACTCGGCATTCGTGGAGCGTGTGAAGAAGCGTGGCTTCGAGGTGATCTACATGACTGAAGCCATCGATGAGTACGTCATCCAGCAGCTGAAGGAATACAAGGGAAAGCAGCTAGTGTGCGTGACGAAGGAGGGATTGGAGCTGCCGGAGGATGAGGATGAGAAGAAGAAGCGTGAGGAGGATAAGGCCAAGTTCGAGAACCTGTGCAAAGTGATGAAGACGGTGTTGGAGAGCAAGGTGGAGAAGGTGGTCGTCTCGAACCGATTGGTGGACTCGCCCTGCTGTATCGTGACTTCGCAGTACGGTTGGTCGGCCAACATGGAACGTATCATGAAGGCACAGGCTCTGCGTGACTCATCTGCCATGGGCTATATGGCGGGTAAGAAACACATGGAGATCAACCCGGATCATGCCATTATCGAGACGTTGCGTCAGCGCGCCGAAGCCGACAAGAACGATAAGGCCGTCAAGGATCTGGTTGTTCTGCTGTTCGAGACGGCGCTACTGTCGTCGGGCTTTTCGCTGGATGAACCCGGAACCCACGCCTCCCGTATCTACCGTATGATCAAGCTGGGTTTGGGTATTGACGAGGACGAGCCAATGACGACGGAGGAGAGCAGTGCCGGTGGTGCGGCAACGGCATCCGGCGATGCTCCACCGCTGGTGGACGATTCGGAGGATTTGTCGCACATGGAGGAGGTCGATTAAATCAATCATGTGCGCGCACCCACAGGTGTAACGGAATAGACTGTATATTATTTGTTCAAAGCTATCGTAAGCTAGGTGTTTCAAGAGATAATAATTTACTTTTCGATTTAAACATTAACACAGAAGCGCAGATAAGTCTACAGAGGCCGAGGAAATTGAAAAATATGAGTGTTTTTTAAGGAGCGAAAGATCTTGTTTGCTGTAAGAAGAAGAAACCCTCATTTTAACCGCGTTCTAGCGGGTTCTTAATGAATAAAAATACACTGAAGAGTCCAAACGAAAGTGGAGTCTTTTTATGATTATTTAGGTGAAATTATCGTCACATTTTAACTCCAGGCTTCCTACATTTAACGTGATAGGAGCGGATACTACTAACTTCTATAATCACATACCCTGGGCGGGTCATATATTTAGTATGCTTGTGTCTTTTGCTCACCTTGTCGTATTTGCATGAAATACTCAAGCAAGAGAAGACTATTTGCTGTCGGTCTATTAACATTTAGTTGAGAATTTTAAAAATTCTATTTATTTTTCACTTGCAAAGCTGTTCTCTTCTTGCTTCTACGACAAGCTATTGTTCGGTGACCAGAGTTTTTACTTGAAACTGCAATGTTTGTACTGTAAAAGTTATTTATTTGGTGTAAATCAGTTGTAAAAAAATCTCATGCAAGGCTTTTGTTCTGTTTTGGAATGCAGTTGAATTAAAATTATAAAATAATTTATCTGCGCTGCAAATAACAGCAGAAGTAGGCGATAGTGAGTGTTTGACAAACCTGTCCTATCCGAGCGTGTCAGACGCTCTTCTATGTAGTGGTGCTATCGCGTATTGTTTACAAAGCGACCAAACGTCATTTCGCTCACCACCAAACAACACAAACAAGCGGTTTGCTTTGTTCTGGAAAAGGTTAACTACACCTGTTTTATTCTAAAAATTGTGATATTTCAGCAAAACATAATGCCATTAAAATGTTTTTCCTTTTTCTTTCAAGATGGAAACCGAATATACCGACCATCACTTGCCTAACAGTCCGATGCTAGTGGTGCAAATCGTGAACGAGTATCGTGCGATGCTACAGCAACAGATTGCACTGCACCTGAAGCGCTCGCGAGATCATATAGCTCGCATGCGGCAACGGTTCCTCTTGAAATTGGCTCACCGTTTGCATCGGAACTACGAGCTGTACGATCGTACCAGGCGTCGGATGCTGATGGAAGTTACGCTGCTTAATACACGTGGACGTGACAAACGACGGCGGAAGAGTGTTCGCGGCTGTGCGAAATCACCGGTCCTATTGTCCGTTTCCGACCATCAGTTTGACGAGATCGAATACGAACAGTTTCGCATGGATCAGGGCACGTTTGAGTTTCTGTTTGATATGCTAGAACCACAGCTTACACCAGCAGCAATACTGTCCACCCGAACGATACTGGCTGTTGCGATCTATGTGCTTGGGTCGGGAAAAGGTTACCAATCAGCCGCTGCCAAATACGGGATTGACGCCAGCCTCGTGCAGGATTGTGTGCGCTTGTTTTGCCGTGCAGTGATGAACGTTTTTCGAACGCAAGTCACTACAATGCCTCTGGATGACGACAGTATCCAGCTGGCAGTGAAAGAGTTTGAGGAGTTTGTCGGCATACCACAGATGTTCGGTGCTGTTGGCTGTTTGCATGTTCCCATTAAACCGACCAGTAAGGAGCTGGCAAAGTACGTCAACAGTAAAGGTTGGAGCTCCATCATACTGCAAGCCGTAGTGGATAGGAATGGAAGGTAGGAGGGAGGGGGCGGGGGGGGGGGGGGTGCTCTTGGCGTTACCTTTGAGTTCGTATTCATTTTTCCAATCCCTGCCAGGACGCACTGCCGGTGGCCGAAATGATCCTCTACTTCATGCCCTTTTCCTGTTTTAACTTGTCCTACTACGCCTTCGAATTTAACCAAACCCTTTCATCCTTTCGTACACGTCCTATTCGTCCCTCCTAACATTCATTTCTTTTTTCCCTATTTCAATTGTTCCACAGCAATTAAAATTGACCTATTTTTTCCGATCTAATTTTCTTCTTCTTCTTCTTGGCGTAACGACATTTCTAGACTGCCGATACCACGTAGTTGGTTAGTCAGTCCTCGGGGGGACGGGGTCTAATTTTAATCTAATTTTAAATTGCTTTTTTGTCTTCTCTCTCGATGTGAAACAAAGCATGTCGCTTTCATTAAGTTAATATTTAAGTTATTCTTTATTGTAATTTTAACATACATACATATTATGTAGCTTTAAGTCAGACAAATAATAAAAATAATGATAACTGTAACGGTAATGATCTTCCACAGGTTTGTTGATGTATCGTGCGACCATCCTGGTGGTCTAACGAATCCCGCCGATATGCTCATCAACTCGACCTTATATCAACGGATGGAACAACTGGTGGATGCGGTAAGTCAGTCAGCATCCATTGCTTCATTGATCGTCAAAAATTTAAACAAACTGTTTCCGTTTACTCCTTTCTAGCCTACTGAAACCGTTGGCAATGGTAACGTGGCACCGTTTCTGTTGGGTGACAATAAATATCCTTTGCTACCCTGGCTGATAACACCGTATCCAGTGGGCGAATGTATGACCACCACCGAACGGTCCTTTAACGTTTACGCTGCGAAAGGCCGTAGCTGCATTGGCAAAGCGTTCGATCGTTTGGTCGGACGCTGGAAGGTGTTAAATCGATGCATTGAGCAGAATGAAGCTTCCGAGCAGATCGTTACCTGCTGCATACTGCACAATATCGTCGAACAGCGCGAATCGCCGTACCTGGATGCGTGGAACGAATGCCACAACGAGGAGGACATTGCGCCGGAGCAGCCGCAATGGGAGTGTCAGATTGTGTCGATCGATGGGGAAGAGGTGAGAAACAAGCTGAGCAAATACATGCACGATCATTTTCCGGTGATTTTAGACGATGAGGATTGAAAAGAATGCGGGTGCGATCAAAGATGTTGTACTCTGTTTCATTGTTTTATTTTTCCTTTTAGTTAGCTTTGGGAGACCCGTATGTCTGTCATCTTGTCTCACTACAGCACGTAACAGAACAATAGTTAGTTTCTTAGAAGAACTGGAATTTTGTTTTTGATTTTTATTTTTTTAACGCGTCTCTTTTGGTCCCATTTTTTTTAAATATAAGAGTACAAAACTTTACCTGTAAATATCCGAAAACCAAGAGGAATATCCACAATGTTTTTTTCTCTTACACTATATTACATTTTCCGGTAGCCTCTTTTACTACCTGTATTTTATTAATGGTTTTTGAACTGATTTCGTTTTTGAGAGGAATCGGAGTGAGGTGTTCGGCAAAAAGTTGTGCGACTCAAGGACTCATCCAACGGTATGTGGACCGCTCCGAACGGACCAAAACTGAAAGAGTTATCGCCGATTTTCAACAGGAATGCTCCTTTTTCTGGGCGGGGGGTGGAGGAACCGGGATGTAGTGTTGTGCAAAAAGTTGCGCGGTACAAAAACGCATCCGATGGTATGCGGAACGTTCCGATTGGACCAGGCATGGCTGAGATATCGCCTATTTTCCACGGAAACGCTTCTTTTACAGGGCAGGGGGTGGAAGAATCGCAGTGAGGTGTTCGGCAAAAAGTTGCGCGACTCAAGGACTCATCCAACGGTATTCGGAACATGCCAATCGGACCAAAACTGAACGAGTTATCGCCGATTTTTCACGGAAATGCTCCTTTTCTGGGCAAGGGGTGGAAGGATCGGAGTGAGGTGTTCGGCAAAAATATGCGCGACTCAAAGACGCATCCAATGGTATGCGGAACGTTCCGATCGGACCAGGCATGGCTGAGATATCGCCGAATTTCCACTGGAATGCTGCTGGTGGAATTTCCCGGCACTTTTTGGAAAATCCCCCTTAGTTTCCTTTAAAATTAAAAAATACGTTGTAGAGGTATTTTTGAAACTTATTTGAAGAAAGTAATAAAAACGAGAGGAAAAAACATAAAACTGAAAAGCAAACATAAAATGGCACGGAAAAATATTTGTCTCGACGGAAAGAAAATAATTTTCGGGCCACTTTTAAAATTTCCAATTGCTACCTCCTCGCTTAGTATGGTCTCCTGTTACTCCTGGTCGAATTTTGCCGCATGAAAATCCGACATTTTTTGGCACAAAATTCCGGCCAGAACCGACTGGTAGTAACAGGAGAGCATGACTTCGAAGAGGTAGCTCGGGCCGGCCAAAAAATCCAAAATCAGTTTTAATTTTCGAAATCCAAGTTAAAGTTGGGTTGGAAATTTTATGTTCGGAATTCACCTTTAATTTTTCCATCGGGATTTTAAAACTGACTTTGGATTTTAAAACTGATTTTGGAATTTTTCGGCCGACCCGAGCTATCTCCTCAAATTCATGCTCTCCTGTTACTATCAGTCGGTTCTGGCCTGATTTTTCTGCCAAAAAAGATCGGATTTTCATGCGGCAAAATTCGACCAGGAGTGACAGGAGAGCATAACAGGCGAAGAGGTAGCAAATGGAAATTTTAAAAGTGGCCCGAAAATTATTTTCTTTCCGTCATGACAAATATTTATTCGCCCATTTTAAGAGTGTTCTCCCAATTTTATAAAATTCATCCTCATTTTTCTTTCTTTCTTTAAATACCTTTTAAAAAGTTCTCTACAACGTGTTTTTAAATATTTAACCGAACTGAGGGCTCCCCCTTCCACCGATTCCCCTCCTTCGGGGAAATTCCGCCAGCAGCATTCCCATGGAAAATCGACGATAACTCGGTCACTCCTGGTTCGATCCGAGCGTCAGGCATACCGTTAGATGCGTCTTGGAGCCGCACATGTTTTAGCGGAACACCCCAACCCGATCCCTCCATCCCCTGCCCAGAAAAAAGAGCTTTTTAGTGGAAAATTGACGATAACTCGTACAGTTTTGGTCCGATCGAGACAAACCGCATAACGTTGGATGCGTCTTTGAGTCGCGCAACTTTTTGCCGAACACCACATCCCGATGCCTCCACTCCCCGCCCAGAAAAAGGACCATTCTCGTGGAAAATTGGCGATAACTCGTTCAGTTTTGTCCGTTCGTAGCGGTCCGCATATCGTTGGACGCGTCTTTGAGTCGCGCCACTTTTTGCCCAACACCTCACTCCGATCCTTCCACCCCCTGCCCTGTAAAAGGAGCATTTCCGTGGAAAATCGGCGATAACTCGGTCATTTCTGGTCCGATCAGAGCGGTCTGCATATCGTGGGATGCGTCTTTATACCGCGCATCTTTTTGGGAAACACCTCACCCCGATCCCTCCACCACCTGCCGATTCCTTCACCTCCCGCCAAGTTGTTCCACGAAAGCTGAGCATTCCCGTGGAAAATCAACGATATCTCGGTCATTCCTGGTCCGATCGGACCAGCGTTCCGTATACCGTTGGATGCGTCTTTGGTGGCTAACAGGGATCCAGAAACTCTCAGACAATTCTGCCAGCAGCATTTCTGAGGAAAATTGACGCTAGCTTTATAAAAAAAAGAAAAAAATTCCGATCTAGTTTGTAATCGGGAAGCGCAAGCAATTTTTGTTACTAAATTTTATTTTTAGTAACAGGGGCCCATACCAGTCAGGAGGTAGCCTTTTGACGAAAAAACATCGTTTTTCGCCAAGCTAGTAGAAAATGCGCCGTCCAGTTGCATTGCGCATTGCATACTCTGTGGCGCAAAAAAAAATGCTTAAGCTTTTATATCTGTAAAGCAAATTGCATACTGTTAGGCGTGAAAAGGCCTTTACAAAAGCTCTTTCGCAAAAACATTCGAAATATTTCAAGAAAGATTTAAATTGAAATTTCAATTTGAAAATTTCAACCACGATACCTGCTACCTCCTCGAATGCATGCTCTCCTGTTACTACCAGTCGCTTCTGGTAAAGAATTAATGCAAAACGGAGCAGATTTCGATGCTGCAAAATTTGACTAGGAGTAACAGGAAAACATACCACTCGAGGAGGTAGCAAATGGAAGTTTATAAAAAAGTCAGAAAATGATTTCTTTCCGTCATGACAAATATTTTTCCGCTCCATTTTAAGTGTGTTTTTCAATGTTATGTAATTTAGTCTCATTTTTGTTTCTTTCTTTGAATATCTTTTAAAAAGTCCTCAACAACGCGTTTTAAGGGGATTTCCAAAAACTGCCGTGAAATTCCCGTGGAAAATCAGCGTGAACTCGTTCAGTTTTGGTCCGATCGAGACGACCCGCATACCGTTGGATGCGTCTTTGAACCGCGCATCTTTTTGTCGAACATTCCACTACGATCCGTAAACCCGTCGCCAAGTTATTCATCGTAAAAGGAGCATTCCTGTAGAAAATCGGCGATAACTCGCCTAGTAAACTGGCTTAGTTTAGATCCGATTGGTCAGTTTGGTCCGCATATCGTTGGATGCGTCTTTGGCCTGCACATGCTTTTTGTTGAACACCATATCCCGATCCCTCAACCCCCTGCCAAGTTATTCATCGAAAAAGAGCATTCTCGTGAAAAATCGGCGATAACTCGTTCAGTTTTGGTTCAAATTTTGGTGCAAAATTTACTTGCGCTTTCCGCGATACTAACAAGATCGGAAAATTTTTCTCATCGGAGGGAGAAAATATTTTACTGTCAAATGAAATGAAAATCATAATGAATTTTTTCCTCATCATTTTTTAAAGTAACAGTTCTAGCTTGGAAATCGAGTATGCCCGGTATAAGGCAAAGAATAAGGAGGAAATGCCTTATCATTATGATTATAAAATTTATTCAACACAAGCGGTGTTGACAATACGGCACTGGACCGTCATAATTAATTATAAATAAATAAAAAAAATCTAGCTTGGAATGTTTTTTCTTCTTCTTTTTTATAGATAGTAATCGTACAAATGACGATAATACTAGAATTGACGATTAAACAAATCGTCAAATTGGATCAAGTGTTACGACTCTGCGCCGTCCTCTTTCTGTGCTGATTATGTACAATTTTACAAATCCCTGGCGACAGTCAGCTCCACCCATAGGTTAATCCGCACTTGATTGTCACCACCGCTTGTGATGACTGTATCAATGAACATTATTAATAAAGCATTCACTCCCTATTTTTTTCCTTTATCCCAGGCACACACGGTTCAAAATGTGAAATAGTTTGTGTTAAAAATAGGAAGATATGTGAGTAAATGTATTTTGTTTGTTCTCTACAACTTTGCAGAACCTTACTTTTGCCTATTTGGTGAATATTTCCAGTAATTCTCAAAAAAAAAAACAAATCGCCCTATTGCTCCGTTACGCACACTGTATGTAATCTGTAGCAGCATCGATTACTCGTACGTTTCAATCACCTCCTCATGCTGTACCATCTGATGACCGCCCAACACGTCCTTTAAGCGTGTAAAAAAATTGTCCATGCCTTCCTCGAGCATCGCTCTCGTTGATTGCTGCATTCGGTCGATAAATTCTTCCTCCTTACGCACGTACAAACTAAACTCGTAATCGATCAACCGTTTTTGGCTGCGGTAGAATTCGTCACTAAGCTCCTGTTTGCTCATCGCAAGCGTCGCATTGAGTTTGCCATTTCGATCGGATTTACAAGGCACGTGTGCCGGACCACCGCTACTATTCAACTCAGCTTTTATGCTGCTGGGTGATAGCCCTGTTGTCGTCGGTGTTCCTATGCTAGCTTCTCGTTTTCTTTTCCCCGGGCTAGGTGCTGTACCCGTTTGGCTGGGGCTTTTATCTTTCGCATCGCACAGCATCTCTGGTGAATAGTCGTCCGCCTCTGCCTTGCACATGGTATCGGACTCATCCAGTTCCTCCGATACGTAGCCCACGCCGGACGCTTGCTTCGGCACCGCACTCATCAGACTGTCCATCTCGTCGTAGAACGGGAATAGTTGCTGCTCGTTCTTGCTATTGCTGCGTCTAGCCTTCATGTAAAGATTCTTCAAATTTTTCCACCGAACACCGATCTGCCTGTAGTTTTTGTAGTGATAGCCGCTCTCGGTCATCTTGTTCTCAATCTTGCGGAAAATTTGCATATTCTGTTTGTGCTTGCTGCCGAACGCGCTGGCGTAATTGTTGTCCTGCATGATCTGTAGCATTTCCTTCGTTTCGTCGTATTTCCAAATGTTTCTTTTATTCATTATTTTAACGAAAAAATACTTTAATACCAGACCACAAGCGTTTTGTTCACGAAAAGTGGCGTCACGCAAAAGCCAGAACACTGCATATCACAATGTTGTGACAGTTCTTGATGCAGTGCTGCCAGCATTGGTTATAAAATGGCAAGCAGCAGTGTTTTCAAAATTATACAGGCACAAACGAATTTTAATGCCACCGCTTGATTAAAAAGATCCTTTTTACATTCATGCGCTGATGAGGAGCAACATGTTGAATGAGAATATGTTGCTGATGAGAACAATGTTGCAGGGTGAATTCAATTTAAAAAAAGATAATTCAGCTCAATTCAATTGAGCTTATGTTGATATTTTAAATGCGGCCAGGATACGATAGTTCTAGCAGCGCCAGAAGGGATCGGTATCAAATCTCATCCGGACCGTTCTATCCAGTTGCGGGTAAAAGAAATCATCAAGCCAGTAATGGCTAAGAAGAAAAAGATTCTTCAAATATGGGACGCACAATTGGAAAATAATTTTTACTAGATGCACTGATAGATAACACATTGCCGTCGATTCAACAGTGTCGGATTTCGAATCTGTGGAGCTTTTCGGAGTGGAAAGCCCTCTATCACATTGAATCTAAGTTCGGTCCGTGTGAAACCATGAAAACGGGTATTTAGCTATATTTCTCTGTACTTATGAGTTTATTGATCGTTGCCAATTGATCTGAATTAGACAAGAATCGTATCTTGACTATAAAAACTGCTTAGCGAGAAGCCAAAGATGATACATAAAATGATAAAATGATTTTCCGTTAGTGGTTCGTCTCGTTATGTTACTTGGAGGAAATTTGCATAAATCAAAAACATTGTTATATGTGCAAACTTATACAAAAATGTACAAAATATGTGTTTTATTATTGTCTACCACTTACTTTAACATAATCTTCAGTTATCTCTGACTTTAGTGTTAAAAAAACACGGCGTGGAGAGCTTTTTAAAACCTATTGGAATGAAAAATTATATCATCATCATCAATTTAATTAGTCATCGAAATCATGCAATGGCCTAGCGATTCGAGAGCGCCATGATGCATCTCTACAGTGCCATTTACTTTATCTCAATCAACAACAGTTGACAAGTTGTTAATGAATTTCACTCTCCTGAGCTATCATTTGTTACAGTAATTGCGACACGGAAGTTGTACGCCGTCGAAATAACGATAGAGGTCAACAGTCGACTACAACTAAACGATGTTCTTTTAGTTGCTTTATTTGTACATATATATATTTCTGTCAACTTACACTGCCGTCGGATTTGGATTGTAGTAAAATAAAAATTTAGCTAAAATAAACACAGGAAAAACAACCTTCTCCATTGCCTACGTTTACAAAATGAAAAAAAAATCGTATGCCGTACGCACTCGCTAGCCTCGCCATTTTGTCGTACGCACGCACACACCGCAACACATTCGCTATGTACACAGGGAGTGATTTATTACACACGAAAAAGACGTCCTCCATTCGGCGCATCCGGCATCCGGCCGACGCTTACTACGTTGGCGAGGCAAAGTGTGTCGTGTGCAGGTGAACGAATGATTGTAACAGGAAAAGGGTGATGGTTGCCACCAGCAAGCTGCCCACCAGACTGCCACCGCTCAGTGATGCGCCCCGTCCGCCACCATTGTACGTGGCGTTACAGCACTGGGCGGCAAAGTTGATGACGCTCGGGTAGTAATGGTTCCAGAACTTGACCGCATCGAAGCTCATCGTCGTGTGATCGCTCATGTTGAACGATCGGTCGATGATCAGCACGCCCGGCTCGGTGACGGTAAACTTTTCCCACCGGATGTACACCCCAACCTGCGTCGGGTTGGTGAACTTGGCAAAGTTCGCCCACAACGTCATCACGATATCGGCCACCCGCTTGTCCGCGCTGTCCCACTGCATTTGTTCGGCGAGCGCCAACCAGTACGGCAGGCCCCACAGAAAGATTAGCTCGAAATTGTGCGGGACGCCTACCCACTCGGGCACATCCTTGAGCGTGGCCGCCGTCCGTGGTTTGATGTCGAACCGATACACAAACGTGTCCGCCTGTTGGCTCATGTGCATCGCTAGCTCGATCGTTGGTGCGACGTACTTGCGCTCGGTCGCGAACTCGATGTACTTCCGGCGCAGAGCGACGGGATCGGTGGTCGGAGGGTACGGTTTGTACTGATACTGGACCGCCTCCATCACGATGTCCATGTTGCCCCCGCACAGCGTTTCGTTGAAGTCCATCTCGGCCAGATCACCCATCACGACGTCACCTAGCAGCGTTTCGAACATTTCCGCGCCGAGCCCATGCTCGAGCATGTCGCCCATCGTCAGCTCCAGCACCTCCTCCATGTCGGTGTGGCCAATCAACAGTGGCACCCGGCGCAGCTTGCCCTGGTGCACCAGCATGTTCGGGTGGTCCGAGATGAAGGGTGTGGTCGTGTTGCTTAGCCCACGATCGATGACCGGGCCCCAGTCGATCGGGGGCGAGTTTTCCGCCAGAATCTGTGCGTCGACCCGCCGTAAGCAATCCATCAGCTTTGTGGTCGGCCGACGGAAGCACCCGAAGGCGGTCGCCAGCTCGTCCAAAGAAGATGCATATTGCTTGGCGGTGCGGACGCTCGAATCGAGCAGCAGACTGCCAGACATTAGGATCGCCTTGTGGAACATGTCGTCCGTCCAGTCGCCGGACGTGAGATGCAGCCCGACGCACACCGCACCCGTCCCGTGGCCCATGATCGTGACCGAACCCTCGTTCCCGTTGAACAGCCGAATGTTGCGCTTGATCCAGAGCAGCGCGGCCGACTGGTCCATCAAGCCAAAGTTGCCCGGTGCCTCCCCGTCCATGCTGGTGAAGAACCCGAAGATGCCCAACCGGTAGGCCACCGTCACGACGATGATCTTCTGCTTGAACACCATCTGGAAGGGATTTAACGTGAACGGCGTGTCGCCATCAAAGTCACCAGTGGGAAACGTAACTAGCACCGAGTAGCCGTCCGTTGGCATGGTTGCTGGAAGTGTGGGAAAAAGAATAATACAAAAGAAAGATAAATCACTGTAACTGTTTAAACCAGGTTGTCCGGTGGTTTGAAGTATGTTTAGTACAGTATCCTAAAACTAAAAGTAAATACACTACTTTATGTGTTAAAATCTAATAGAACTAAGTGGCTAATCAATGGTAACTACGCGACGGAACCTATAGTAAGACCGGCTTAACTACCGCTTGCGCGAGCAATTTTCTCTATTGGATCCCTCTCTCATGTCGTTAAAGTTTTCACGAGCTCTCCAAAAATTACTTGTTGATTATTGCAAGTCGCAATGATCCTTAAAATTACTTTACAGGATCACGCAGAACTTTCCATTTTTTACTGTTTAAAGCTTTAAGTAGCTTCGCCCCTTCTGCCAACCAACACCAGAAAATACATCACATCATCCTGGACCACCACTTTAATGCTTCGACGTTCAACATCGTATAAATTTTCGAGGCTCCCATGTCCTAACAGCTACTTAAAGGAAGATCTATCTCAGTCGATCTATCGGCGCCAAGCATCTACTTAGTTTGCTTATACTATGATCCACTTCAGTCCTACTGTGTAACGACTGGCGCCGCTGTCATCTCTACCAATGTACCGCCCATTTCAATATCGATACCTTACGATTATAACAACTATTTCAGCATTAAACTAATAACAGATACACGAACAACATGTTCGTGTACAACAAACCTAGCAAGGGAACCAAATCTCTTTGTGAACTCAAACATTGGATAGTATCCAACATTTTCTTCTTTTCTGTAGTAAAACCACTCTTGCAAGTCTGCTTGGCCTGCCATAACTTATTTTCTAGACATCCTGTTTTCATTTCTTATTTTCTTGACCCTGTTAAGATATCCTTAACAGGGTAGTGAATTTGAAGTACAAAAGAAAAATCCTCATGGGATTAGAACTGTTTTTTTTTTTCGTGTTAGAATTCAAAGCTGGTATTACAACTCCAGGAAGCCCAATCAAATTTTTCAGCACCTTTACGCTACTTTACTAGTACTCTGTTACCCTAATTTATTAATTTCTTTAAAGTAATTTGATATGAAAAAGTAAACTAATCTAACCATACCCTAATCAACCATAATCTAACAAGAATAACTCCTAATTGAACCAAACAAACAAACAATTCGATCCATTCACTTATCAATTATCCACTTTGTCATCGAACGGTCGTTTTGAGCGGTTGATTAATCGAAAGCCCTGATCATTGCTGATCGGGTCTCACGGGACTCTCTCAAAAAAAAAAAAACCAAACAATCCACTACCACCACCCCGATGAATGGCCTTAATTTGTTCCACTTTTCTTCGCTACTACTGCCACGTGATATAAATTATGTATCCTCGGTGTGGCGTTTTACCGCAAAAAAGGCCAAACAAAAAGCAGCGAAACACTCCGCGGCCGTTCGTGAGTTTGCAAAATCATGCTAACCGTGGAGGGGGACCCACACGACCACGGTACCAGAGTACCAGAGGCAAGTACTAACCTAGTGCCCGACTGGTGCCCGACGTCAGTTCGTTGAACTTCGTGCTGGCGGAAATCGAGGCTCCTGGCACCGGTAATTTTATAAAAAGAAGCGGACAGCCAAAACCTCGACAAGTGGCTTCCCGCGTAAAGGCTCTTGCAAGTCTCTGTGTCTTAGTGGTGGTAGCGGTGATGGTTGTGGTTGTGCTGTAACTGATGCCTCGTCACGCTTACCTGGTGGGACTGGAAGGACTTGCTAGATTCCGTAGGCATAAGTTCCTTATCTGCACGAGCCGATCTTGAAATATTGATGTAGGGCTTACATTTGACACCTACGTCTGAGTGGCCGTATTCAAGACACCGTACCGTACGGAGGGCAAGTATTATTGCTTTCCTAACTATTTAACTTGGCAAACATTCCTTCAAATACATACAAAACATTCTTGAGCTTGCTGACTGTTGAAACTTGATCTAATTCTCCAAGTCCCCAGGAGAGAGTGTCCGGTCGCCGAATGTTGTAAATTAAAAACTCATCAACTACTGCGGACAAACTGCGAAAAACTGGGAACAACCGGTAACTGTCATGGTAGAGAATGATTCCAGAGCGTCCTTCGCACCCCTTTTGGCTGGTGTAGGAATTTGTCGTTCAAGTAAATATTTGACCGGGGCGCTTGCCGTGGGTGTCCACAATTTTCGGACAATTTCCGTAACAGGCAGTAATTATATGCCACCGTGTGCTGAGGGGTCTAGCAGCGAGTGTTACGCTAATGGCGGTGAATTTAAAATGCTAACAAACCTGAGCGTTCTAATGTTTCCCGGGGCAGAAATTTAGGAATTTGATGTTTGCGTGAGGACTCGCTCGGTAACTTGTGGCAGTGAGTGTTTTACTGCTGCTCCTTGAAATACTGTGATATATGTTAAGTATGTGCCAAGGCGGCTCTAGCTCGGTGACAGTTAGAGCTGAAGGTAATATAATATTTTATGGGCCCGATTGATGGGGATGTATGCGATGCGTCAGGATGTGTGGTTGACGTGTCGACGAAAGGTCAGATAATTTTATTGGATACGAATAATTTGAAATGAATAGTGAATTGAGCTCTTAAAATATTTACAGTCTAAGGATATTACTATCTAAGTGATCTTATCATAACTGTTGCATGATTAAAGGATTCTCTGATAGTGAAATCTATTATCAAACTTGATTCTTTCTTGCTAAAACTCTTCATCTACTCTTTACTTACTTTATCGGCTCCCTAAAAGATAAAAGAACCTCATCAAACATGCTCATAAGAAGATAAAACACAAGACATTGTGCTACGCGAGGTCATCGAGTAACCGTCATGCCGAACCAAATCATCATCTCAAGTAGAATTCCCTCGACCAATGTAGCGCTCGTATCAAAGCAGGTAGTTGTACAACGGCATTACAACGGCGGGTCATTCATGGGGTCATCGAGGTGAAGAGAGGAAAAAAAAGGCGACCTCTCCTACTCCTTTGATGGCCACCATCAAAAACGTTCGCCCCCGTGTGTACATGCTACTTGGAACGACTTGAAAGAACAATTAACTTAGTCACGCAACTAAACAACGGAACGGTCCCAGGACGGTAAACGAACAGGACAGAGAAATAGTCTCGATGAAATTCACCTCACCCATATTCCTACATATGGTGCAGATACAATGGCGTTACGGCAATTACGGCAGGCTCACTGTCACTGGGACAGTCTCCACCTCCCGTCTGAGACAAAATAGCAAATCGCCTCTTATCGGAGATTACAATTAACTGTCATTTCATAGTCAATTAGTAGCTTCATCGATGATTGGTGCAAATGTGACCCACGGAAAAGCATTAGTAGATCGCGCCCGAGTAAATGAATGATGTTGGGAATGGCGCTAGGAGAATTAATGGCATTCTTGTCATTGCGGAACGTATTGCTAGTTTCGCACATTCCGGTGGGCATGCAGAAGAACATTTCTTGTTGATAAATTGGTTATGATAAAGACTATTAAATTGGATTAATTAGATATGTTTGAGCTGTGCAACGATTGATGGACTGGTTGTTCTTCTGTCATGATAGTAGTCCTGATCGTTAATTTACAAAAAGGTTCAAGGAGTGCACTAGAGGAGCATACATGTATATGACTCCGATACATTAACTCAGAGAGTCCTCGGTGAAATTCGATAAAATTTACGGTCGGTCGATAGGTGCGTATCCTTGAAGAACTCTTGAGATTAATTACAAATTGAAATTTAATGGATTAGCTCTACTTGTTTTTGATTGAGACAAAAAATTGATTAGGAATGGATGCTATTAGGTAATGAGAGTTCCTAAGGGCTCTCTCTACTACAACAACCCTAGACTGCTAATCAGTTATAACATCTGATAAGCTGATAAAAAAACATAAATTTCGTTGTACAATGCAAGCCTTTTCTCTTACATGGAGCACTGACTATAAAGCTTATGCGAAATAGAATCTCATAGGATCAATAAATCAGTTTCATTCAATTGCAAGCTAGGCTTAGCCTTACAAAATGATATAACATCAGTATAGCTAGTTAGTAATTGAATTAATGTAAATTCAATCTATTCAAATACTACAAAATGAGTGTTTATTCCATTATTCGCATTCATCTCCACCCGGCATCACCAAAGTGGCCGCTATATATGTGTATGCCTTTGTTTTTCGTGTACCGACATTAAACGTTGTAATCCTGCCGATTTGCATATCGATTTCGGGGAAAATTGTGCTGCTTCCGTTCTGAACTCGGTGACGACCGCCGATAAACGACCAGCGGTGGCTAAGTTTCTTTGAGGTAATCTTATTTTTATAGGTGCAACCGACACCAAGGGTTTTCACTGCCCTAAAAGTGAAACAGGGATATGATTCATCAGCGCAGCCCAGGGATTGGTAGAATAGTAGACAGGAGTATACTACTACCGTACACTTCGATTACTCTAAGCAGTGTATATAAATTTGAAGGTCTAATAGAGACTCACATAAATGTCAGTATGAGCCATCGTGACGCTTACTCGTTCGTCGAAGGTTAGCGGTGGTGAAATATACGTAACCGAGCACCAAGCATGCGGACTTTGCGGGCAAACGCCCATCGAAAGACACATTGTTTTCGAAGTAATTGTTTTGCTCTATTTGTTTGAGTGTATGCATATGGGAATTGTTCTCTTTTCCCGGCGCACGTGGCACGTCATATTTAAATTCTTTTCCGAACAGCCTTGAAAGTGTTGCGACATGCCTAGATGCACGAATGTTGGGAGAAAGTCAAGGATGTTGTGGCTGTCAAAAAACATTTTGTTTATTTATGGTAGTGGCGGCAGTAGCAGACGGTAAGCGTCCTAGCCTAGGACAGAACCTTGTGTCATGGTGCGAAGTGCGGTACGGTGAGCAGAACCTGATTGATCTAATTGATTCCTTGCGAAAGTGCTCATTTTACAAACCCGGCACCAAGTTTAGTTTAAAGTTGGTCTTTCACGCACAAACAATTAGCTTCGCTAAACATCCGCTTTCTGACGTTTGCGTTCGGAGTTGCGAAGAAATTAAAACTTTCCCCAAACCGCAACCGATTACAATCAATTACAAGAGGCGTTCGGTAGCACAAACTCACGCACGATGCAATAGCAGTTTTCAGCAGTGCTCACTTGGCAGCTCAATTATTGGGAACTCAAGCAACCAACCCTTACACGGGTTTGCTGAAATCGAAGTGGCGCATTAGAAGAGGGTCCTCGATAAAGATTCAATTACGGCGTGCAATGGTGCGTGTTTCCAGCGTGGATTCAAACTGAGCATGGAATCGAAAGAAGCGCCTAGCACCCGCCTTCGGGATACAGCTGGAGGTTAACCCAGCTGGGAAGTCAAAGTTTACAGCCCTCAGTAGCAAAGGTTTTGACCTTCAAATCCGAAAATTCGATCCAACTAAATCGGATCCAACCGACGCTGCGAGCGATGTTGGAACGGAGCAGTTAAGGTACACAGGGGTGGGGATGCACACCGGATGTGTTATTTACTTTCGGTATTAACACATCGGTTTGGTACCATTTTTAACATCCCAATAATGCTTCTCCATCGGGTAATTGCAGCCCTGTTCGTGTCGTAAATCTGTCCGATCTTATTACCATTTTTACGATCGTTACGATTCCCGCACCTAGAAAATGACTGCTGTAGAGTAAAGGAAAAACCCGCTCTAAGGACTCTCTAGCTTGACCTCTAAATATTTCGTCGTTCTTTTACACAAATCACCGCAGAAAAGAAATGGTGAAAAGGTGTGTTTTTCCTCCACATTTTTGTGCTTTTCTGTTGGCGGGGAGGAGGCATGAATCAGCTTCAGGCATCTGCAGCGTCTCCTTTGCTTGCGGTACCATTAGACGACCACCCAGACGTGTAAGCTTTGACCGAACGGTAAGTTCAGGGTCAGCCCATTAATTATACAAATCCTGCACACAAAAAATTACATAATTGAAGAATACACCAAGCAAAAAAAAAAATCCTTCTGATTGATGTAAGGATCGACTGATGCGATTACTCATGCCGCTGCGCGTGATCTACCGCCTCTTGACCGAAAGTAAAAGGTTCAATGTCAAAGACTGTTTTTCTCCCTTTTTCGGGGTTTTTCTGCTCCTAGCTTTATATCACAAATTAATCAACAGTATTGCATAATATGGCTAATCCGATCGAATTTTATTAGCCTTATGCATAATGGAATCCATTTTGGGTTCAGTTTATGTTAGAACAGTTTGAATAAGAGGGCAGATTTAACAGACGGACATAAATAAATGACGATATGGTGGTAGAGTTCTCCACACGGTAGGAACGGGTTTGAAATGTAGTGAGGACTGCCCATACAACTATGTGGTATCAATGAGTTCCGCAAGACACTAGAGTGCCGGCGTAAGCTATAAGAATATCGTTAAGCCAAGAAGAACATAAATAAAAAATATTGCTGCTAGTTTTAAAAAGCGTAAAGCACCATTCCATTCCAATAAGTTTGATTACACGTTAAAACTAATCAAAATTAATCATGATACTCTTGTTTTTACATTAAACATGTCGAAATTGTGCTGCATTGTCCGGTGGAAGAGGCGACAGCGATACGGGTTTTCGAAGGGCAGGACCGAGATTCAAATCCTATCCCAATTCCATAATCGTCATGACCTCGGAGGACGTTATGCCAAGAAGAGAGAGAGTGTCCGACACACATAACATAATAAGTTATCTGCATTGCAATCTTGCGATCATCACAAAATTATCACCAGAAAAAGCATCAAATAGAATGAGGTAATAATTATTAATAATCATTAACGTATCAAACTCTAAAAGAAAAAATGCATTCAAACTGTAGCTAAAAAATTTTTTTTTTGTGTAAAAATTAAAAACATCTCCCCTTGGTGGAATATTATATGAAATGAATTCCAAACCAATCCCTTATACCCATGTTTCTGTATTTCGTTCCAACGCACACACACACACGTAAGCAGAATTTTAATATGCAAACAGTGGAATACCCGTCCGGAAAAACCCCCGCGCACAAAGAAAACACATCGCACAGCACCACACAATGCAGTAAGGAAAAACAATGCCTGGCCACAACCTGGAAATCGATTACCTGTTCCGCCATTTTCCCTAGCAACGTGGTGCCGAAGAAACCGACACTCCCTCTAGCCCTGGTTCTGTGTGCTGCACACGTGTGCAAATGGATGTGGTGTTGGAGCAACATTCCACCATCGACGCTATAGATTTCGGCCCCAAAAGTGTTCGTGAAATATGTACTGCACTGCATGACCCCGGTGCCCGGTGGGGGGAAAAGGAAAGACAGTTTTGACAGTTGAATAGAATAGTGCGAACTGAAGTTTTTTGCAATATTTGCTTCTGCTCGTCGATCGTCGATTCGGCAAAATGTAGGTTAAAAGTGTGCCTGTTTTGTTTGTGGAAGGTGGACGGTTTGCAACAGTGTTTGTTTCATTCGTGTATGTTTACTGTTCGTTTTCGAGTTGTCTTTTCAATTGTATGATTTTATTTTGTAATTTCAATCATGGGTTAGTGCTTAATATTGTGCTTAAAATAAAGCTGAACATTACCTCATACGCACAAGGTTTCGAAACATATACTGAAACTTGTGAATCAATTAGAGGAATGTTTCGAATATGTAGAATACGAATAGATAGTGGAGTATTGCAAGCCTGTTGTGGAACTTTGTAACCATATAATGGAATTGTCCATTTACTGAGGAGAAATTTTCAACGCAGCTGTGGAATATTGCAATCAGCTGTGGTTTAAAGAAATTGCAATAAGCCAGGGGACTTCCAAATGCTTGGAGGAAATTCCACAGCAGCAAAATTCCAGAGTCGAGTTGCAAATCTTCCCTAACTTAAAGTGAGATTCCGCAAAAAAAAACTGCAAAGTTCTGCAATATTTTTCTTTACATTCGAAAAATTCCACTGTGTGATTTAAATGTTCCATTATATGGATCATAACTCTGTGTAATTTAGGGTCACACTACGGGAAAAATGGTGTCCAATCTACCAGTTCGCTAAGACCCACCACAAAGGCCATTTCCAAGCACTGGCACGTAAGGTACAAATTAGTAGGACCTCTAATTTTCCATTTATACCTAACCTGTTTGAGTTTTACACGTGTGACCTAATTGTATGAAATGCTTTAAGTATTTCGTGCTGCTTTAAAAGAAATGCTTTTGGAAAAGGGTGGAATGAATAATTCAGCAATAATTGGCCCGACTGACTATTAAGCTTGCTATTTTTAAATGCGTAGCAGTTTTCTTTCTCCCATTCAATAACTATATTCTCCAAACAGACTTTCTTGTGTAGGGATAACATGTTTTGTAGCATGGAAAAAAAATCTCTTCCATCCACAGAAACCTAGCGCGAAGGGCAGACAAGCTTATTATTAAATTATTGCTTATCTTGGCAGATTGCTGCTTAACCATCGACTTGATGAGCTATAATTACACTTATAATACCAGATAAGGTACACATTTTTAATATTCAACAAATGTAGGCGGTAACTCAGGCCTTAAGATTCTTATCACCAGTAAAAGAGAGCAAGAAAATTCGTGTACAAACATACGCTCGCTGAAAGAATGTGCTTCATAGCTGATAGAAGGTAGGTTTAGTTTTATTCGATGATTAGCATTATGGTGATATATTTCGACGATAATATGGGCGAGATAGCAGACCATCGCTAGATTTTTACCCATGAGTTGTGTTCTTTTCAACACCCCATCACTCACATAATAATGAGAACGATGAGGATTATATAAAGCAATACAATAACTAATTCCAATAAAATGTAGCTAATTTTTTGATAAACTTATAGTCTACTTAAAAAATAGTAATTTTCTACATAGCCTCTAAAATAAATTCTGTGTTATGCGATGGAGGCGCCTAGTGAGTTTCAAATAAAAATTAACTAAGTAAAGCTAAGTGATGGAGGCGCCTGGTGTATTTCAAATAAAAATAAAATAAAGTTTTCTTTTGCGTTGTATTTATGCATCCGACGTTTTCATACTTGCATCTAAGAAAATTTGTAATGCGTCCTTTTTAACGTTGAGCAAATAAGAAACCATATTTTTGTGACATTTTTAAAATTTATGTTTCTACGCTTACCATTAGTCAACCACTGCTGCCTCGAAAACCAATAAACAAGCAAGAACCCAAACACGTTTTCGTACCTTGTCGGCTGCACAGGACCGTGGCTGTACAGGAAATGTCACCAGCGATCAAAATATGCTTTCACTAAAAAGTGCACTCAAGAGCAAACTGGCAAAACAGGCAAGCAGAATGCAAATCAATGTTACCAAACAAAATCCTCAAGCAAAGTCACAAACATTCACCGTGAACCGTCGACTCCAGCGCACCGTCAGCGGTAAAACATTTGATTTTGTTTTATATTTCTTTCGATGTGTCCCATTCTCATCATACTACTAACGGCCACACGAGCCACAAACTACTTCGGCTGCTACGAACTGGCAGCAGGAAGTCAATGGCCATAAAATGAAAATTTGACTCCGTTCAAGGAAAAACGGCCAGCGTGGCTGGTGCCTTGGCTACTTGGGAATGTCTTTGTGGTTTCGTTTTTCTTTTCGCCCACGGTCCACCATGCTGTCAAACGGTTTTGCTTGAGTGTTGCGCGTCGCGAAGGCGGTAGGATTTATGCTTTCCCTGCGGTCCCGTGGCATGCGAGCTCGTTTTCCCGCTCGAATCTGTTCCTCGCACGAACCAGTACGTAGAAGGTGTGCTTTGATGGCAATGTTTGGCTCTTAGCAAGGCACGAGTTCAATGTTCAACGTAAAAGTGTGTCACTCGATCCACCGTGAGCTTATGGTTTGGTAGCAAAAACTCTAATAAACACTTGAAAAAGTAAAAATTTTCTAGAGCTATTAGCGAAAGGAATGTGATGTGATCTTCGTAGCAGATTACAGAGAGATAGTACTACCTTCAAGCACGCGAATCTTGCCAAGAACTACAACTCAAACTTGGAAAATTCTTCAAAATGGTTGATCCTGATTCGATGGATGTGTTCGATGGAGTTCAACGAACTTCATTTGACCAAAACGCATTGCTTTTTTTAACTTTTCGAGCCCCAAACGTTAATTTCCCACCAACCAACCATACTTACAATCCGGTATGTAGATGTTCAGAAACAAACAATCTTCGTCGTACTGCCGCTCGCCACCACCATCACCTCCACCATCGTCCCCCGAACGAATCAGCTCCATAAACAGTTGGTTGTGCCGCCGATGGGTGTCACGCGGCATATGCCAACAGTGTGGTGCCATGCTGGTAGCATTCTTAATGCCCTCCCAGCTGGGCAGATTGTCCACCACTGGTGGCGTGAAGCGCTTCTCGTTGACCGGTGCCTGTGCGTACGGTATGCCCAGGTACGCAATGACCCGCTGCGTCCGGAACATCTTCATGTACATGCCCATCACCGTGCCCTGGTCCGGGATGGTCACGGTAGGTGGATCGCGGCCCATTCCCCCGCGACACAGCAAACTCAGCAGCAGTGCCAGCCGGGTGAAGGTTCGGATCGGACCTGTCGACACCGTAACCATGGCGTAATTTCACTTTCTCCTTGCGTTTTTCAGCCAGCGCCAAACACCAGCCTGCCTCAACGAAACTTCCGGCCGCACACGGTTTGGTCACCACCACCGGGACAACGGCAAAACGAACAAAACGAAAAGCAAAACAAACACCAAAACTGGAACTGGGACGTTGCCGAGAGGTTTCGGGAGCTTTAGAATCTAGACCACGAGGAACACCAGCAGGCAGGCCCCAAGGACCGCACACAACACACCACTACCAAACAAACAAAAAAAAAAACCCCGAACGGAACAGATTCAACAACCAAACACAAACCAATCGGTCTCACTAAAAACAGGCACAGACGGTCGCAGCACTAAAACAAAGCCGAAACACGAATTCGGCAGCCGTTGACTGCTGGTAGCGTGTGGGAGGTTCAATCAGCGCATCGGATGTATCGGATTTTGCCTCCAAAATTAGGTGTAATATAGTATCGACGTTTGTTGCCAACTTTTACGAAAGACACCGCCACAAACTCGTAAACACTATCTTTCTGGGAGGTCCTTGTACAACACCGATTCCTTACGGCGACATGGCGATACCGGTTACGGCACCAACTCCGAGGATGTGTTGATTCGTTCGTGGCTACCGCTTGAATGAACGTTCGCACCGTACCGCCGGATGAGTTTTGGGGTACACTTGCTTGGTCGGGTTCTAAAATTCCATCGTTTCGTTGTTTTAGAAGGAAGGATGGAATAGTTGCGCGTTCCCTGCCCCAGCTTCGTCCGTTTCGTCAAAGGGTCTCACGCGATAGAAGTTGTGACGGGGTGAAAGTAAATGGGGACAAACCGAGCGTGTAGAGGGGGTCGGCTTGTTACAACTACAATCTCAGCGATGTTTGTGGTGTGGTGTGGGTATGCATACAAGGAACTGGGAGCGCTATGCGTGAGTAGATTTTGAGTCCCTATCGAACGTCTTCGCAGGGGGAGGAGTGATATTGTTGGGTTGTACAAAAAGCCAACAGTTTCTTGGGGAGTGTCAAGGGAGTGCAATTACGCGAAATTAATTAATTAACATAGAAAATTCAGACTACCGTGATGATCGTTAAGTAAAAAAGCAGCACGAAACGAAATTTTTGCACAAAAAAATCGGTAGATTTAAATATTAAAATGGATTGACCCAGGGAAGGAAAAGACTGATTTGTTGAATGGAATCTTTTGAAATTTTGGTCTTTTTGAGTGTCATTTGTAGCAGTCGGTTTAAATAACTACAAATATAAATAAAAAATAAATTTAAAATTCAATTTAAAATCGTTTTGGTCAATGGAAGACCCAATGCTTTCAAAGAGTTCAAGCTTTAAAAATTTCAGGCACACCTTTTGTGTGTAAACCTTGGTTACAGAAGCTGTTTTATCAGGACTTCATTCAAAATCTTAGTATCCCTCAAACATCACTCAGTAGTCACTCGGATTTCAAGTTGTATTGGTGTAAGCAATGCTTCACTTGATGTCAAACACGCCGCCAAGGGTCCTACCGCCGAAGAAGGATTATTTGCGTGTTTGGAAGGACAAGAAGTTGGCGAGACACACACACACACACGAGCTTATTTGTATTGGTGAGTAATATGCAAATCGCACAATTTCCCATTTTCCCTTTTTATACACCCCAACACGCTTAAAACAAAGAAACCCGAACGGTCACATTTTGAAAGGCACCAACCCGTACCTCTTCGCTTACCTGAGTACTTAAGGTATGACCGCGCAACACCACCCTTCCTCCTACCGGAACGGTCGGAAAACTAAAGGTGCCGTATTTCCTTGAATGAGGCCAACCCGAAGCGATCACGAACCACACTTCGGATTTGCAACTTCAGCCGTAAAGAAATAGTTTGCTTTACACTGCGCGTAGGTGTGCTAACCAATCGAAATCATATCAGAAGCCCGGACGGCGGGAAAATTCACCGGCTTTTTTCCGGCAGGAAACCGAGCTCTCCGGTCCGGTGGAAGGATAATTGCTGCAAATGAAAGCATTGTTTGACCCGTTGCAATAGGCAAGCTTGGTGATGGAAATGGTACAACAGGGCACAAAAATTAGCACGAGCGTGCACATTTACTTTGGCACACCTTAAACAGCAACGACATGTGTGCGTAAGTGTAGAATGGAAAATGTTTTTGTTTGAATTTTTCCTAATGCATCAACGGTTTGTTCCGCAAAGAACGCAACTAATGTTGGGGTGTATGTTAGCGAGAGTTTCTTTACGTTTTAAGGCACATATCGGCAGACCCCGTTCGGACATACGGTGGACCTTTGGTTTTCTACCACACCCTTACATACGCCATACTTGAAGGAAAAGGGGAAAAACCTTATGAGCAACCCTTGGGCTGTATGAGGTCATTGTTCTAATTGCAACCGTTGGACGTTTGTCCGGGCTAGGGTACAACACCCGGCTGACCGAGACGAACTGAGCGACGGAAAGTGGGGTATGAAAATGGGGAAAGCAGTAATGTGATTCCCAGCGGAGAACTACGAAGGAAAAGCACCAGGCAACAACATAATCACGATGCGTGATGAGGTGTGTTTTTTGATGGTTTAATTAATTCACCTTTCTCCACGATTCTGTGTGATACTGTTGATGGTAGTTTTAATGTTTCTGGTAGATTTGTTTTGTTAGTTATGATTTAAAATGTTCCAATCCACAACAGTAATACTTTTATCCTTTTTTTTGAAGGATTTTCTTGTACAGATAAGCTTTTTAGATTAAATGGAAAACATGTTCGTGATGTAATTATTGTAATGTAACATTCAGAGCTTTTTAACTTTTCTTCTATTCTTTGGAACAAAACACTAAGTTTTTTTTAGAACAAATCAACTCATGCGTGCTTTCGTAAAATTAACCATACGCTAGGTGCGTCACACTTGTTCACACCTGTTTCGGTTAGTGGACACTCCCACAGCGTTGCCGTAAATAATTTGAAATTAAAAAAAAATAGCACTTTCATTAACTTTATATATGAGCTACGCCTGGTAGCTCATCTGGCGTGAAATGAGGTTAGTTTTTTGTGTGTAATTTTTATTCTTATCATTTGATTAATATTTTAGGATAATTAAACCATTTGTTAGGAGTAGATATTACCCCAAATTCAAGCACTTTTTTATATTGCACTTTCGTACTAAAATTTGTAGAAATGGAAACTTTGTTAGCCAGGGTGGTGCGATATAATCCAGTCAAGAATGTTGTCCGCCTTAAGGCTAAACAAAAATGTCTGCCTTAAGGTTATAACATTAAAAAAAGTATGAACTAACTAAGAGATATAAGCTACATACTAGTAACGCACAACAATGAACTAGAGTAAATTTGATCATGAAATATGGAACACCATAAAAAGGAAACAAGTGGAAAGAATAAATAAATAACTAAAACACAAAAAAATAAGGATTATAAAGAAGATGATGGACTAAGGGTCATAGAAGAAGAGAGTAGATAGCAGAGGAAGCTTAAGGTTAGGAGGAAATCACTAGATGAGTGATGATAGTGGAAGTTTCGCATACTAATGAGTAACGGGTCCTCAGAGGCGAACCTAGTTCGACGCAACGGGATAATCAGTGGATCACGCGAGCGAAAGATTCGGGATGGAACGTACAAGGAAATACGGGACAGTAGGTGTGGTGCGTCAGTCTCTCCAATTAAGAGAGAACCAACGAATAACACCTGGAATCTTACCCGTCTGGTTACAAGAGTGTCGAAGCCCAGCATTTGACATCGAACGTGGCAAGGGGGGAGCGACTGATTAGAATAACCTCATAATTGTCTAAACACTATTCTAGGAAAGAAGCGCTGCACTTTTTCAACTCTTGCACTCCAGAGAAGACTAGAAGGAACCCTGACTACAATAGTGTATTCGAGAGTTAAGTGCGCAAGGCTACAATAAAGGGGTTTGAGGCATAACGGATCGGTAAAATGTATTGTACATCTAAGATTATCAAAGCATATCTATCACATTATTAAATGACCGAAAAAACTCATTCATGTTATCAATTATACAGTAATCTGCTGTGTGGATCTCGTCTCGTGTAACATCTGGTATATGTGTTGCCATTCCAAACGATATAATATTATATGAAAAAAAAGTACTTTACTGTCGTTCGTTACTTCATTGGTGCAAGAAGACTTGGCTTGCAGATTCAGGCTTCCCTGACTTGAACGTAGCCGTAAGCTAAGTAGCTGGAAAGACGTTCGGAAAGAGATTTAATGCCAAACTCGTCATATTGACAGCCGTTATCGCTGCTACCATGTACGTTGGGCCGCTATCGTCTGTAGTGCACTCCTACATATATTCTGAACAGTCAGAATTATACAAATAATAATAACAAGCTCTTTTGACTACCCAAAAAAACCTACCATTTGACTAGGTAAAATATTTCATTCTTAAATATTTGCTAATTTTCACCAGTGTAGTTTCTATTAACTGATTAAATGCTTACTTATCATTTAACAATAGCATACGATTCCGTCTCGCAGCTTGGTCAGCCAATGTTCAAGCACATCAGGGTCTTAATATTATGTATTTAACTTTCTCTGACTAGCACCAAATCCAACAGCCATTTTAAACGACCCGTTTCATGCGCATGCTCGCATATCCTTGCTCTGTCCCGATGACAGGCAACCCACAGGAATGAACATACTCGTGAGGCCTGGGTGTTCATGATTCCGTCAACATCCGCTTTTCCTTTCCCGTAATATTTTCCCTCTGTCCTGTAATTTCATACGCATCTCAAATATAAATCTCACCGCAGCTTGCATTCTGCGGGATACACGCACAGAATTCTCGATTCGGTGGTTAGGTTAGTCTAGTTCACACAGGTGACAAACCAACAAAAAGTGCCAAACAGTTCTAGCCGCTAGCAGTAAGACCTGACAAAGGGAACCAGTAAAGGGGAACAAACAGCCCTTACAATAATGATGGCAGTGGAATGATGGGTGACGGTCGGTTGTGTTGATTAACTCACTGTCGTTTTGCTAAGTGTTGTGTCCCTGTACCGTGTGACTCAGTGCATTCTGAAGGAATTTAGCATTGCAGGAGGAATTGTATGCAGCGCAGTCTGCTTTCCTACAACACAATTTCGTAGTGCTGTGCCTAGTGTGCGGCAAGGTACGGTACAAGATTTCCTATCTTGATGAGGCGCGTGTAACAAAGCGCACCGAAAGCTGTCACCTCTAGCGTCCTTCCTGCTCGGGAAAATCCGCTTGCACGGTGTGGCGGGCTATTTGGCAGGTGGTGGCAAGCAACAAGCATACATTCGGGCGCTTTTTTGCTGGTGCTGCCGCTGTAGCTCACCACCAGCAGCAGCAGCAGCAAAAGCAACAGCATCAGTAGCAGCGAATGTGGGCAGTACTACGCGACACGGCAGTCGGTTTGCTTGCCGAAATACACTCACTGCAGAATGAGGCCAAAATGTCAATTATAATAGCAATCGTCTTCATGGGCTTGCTCGAGTTAGGTAAGTTGTGTGACAGGGAAATTTGAACTTAATAGTGTGGCAATGCAACAATAAACTTCCATGGTTCTATTTTGCATTTAATGCATGCCAAAAACTACTATTTTCCTGTAACTGTGTGTTTTCTGTCTCGCTCACACCATCACAGGACGATCGCAGTACCTAACGACCACTGTACATAAGACATCAGCTGCAACGGAGAAGATTAATGATCTCTGGTGCTACTCGTGCAATGCCACCGACGATGGGGAGGCTTGTATCGAGCTGTCGTCCGGAAACAATGCATCCTACGTTAAAAAGTGTAACCCGGAGGAATTTATCTGCATGGTAAGTGACGGTGTATGCGTGAGACGCTAAAAAAAGGGAAATACACGGAGGAGTTGTGTCCGTTGTTTCCCGATACTAATGTGACAGCTGTAGTGATAAGTGCCGCGTAGACGAATGCAAGACGAAGATAGCAAGATCTTGCGCTCCTGGCACGTACTCTGCACACTTGCAGGGGAGGAAAAACGGACATTGTGAGGGTAAAAGGTCTCGAGGATGCTCAAATGTAGGACAATGAGCAGCCGCGTGCAGTATGACACAGTTATTGGTAAGGCGCGGAGCAAAACAAAGGACGAAAGAAGCGAGGAGTTTAGCGATTTTTGACAAACGCGTATCATATAACACAGTGAAGGTAAACATGAGGGGCATCATTATATCTACAACTTCTAACTAAATTGTGATGATCGTTACTTTTATGTCCCCACACAACTAATTTGCTGTGCCATTTAATTATTATCAGATGAAACTTTTAAGTGCAGCATTTTTTAACTCCTTGACCCTGTTCCAAGAAGAAATTGAAGGGAACATGAGTGTGTGTGTGTGTAAGTGCAGTTCGTAAGAGAATAACAGGGGACAGATGTAATGAAGAAAGGTCATGTTGACGATATGAAGTAAACGTTATTTACTGTCGTCCATCCAGTACATATACGAGACATGCATGAAGCTAACCGATGAAGGGATATAAGCTCACCGTGGAGCAGTAAAGCAAACTGAACTTAGACGCGAACTTTATGATGATAAATCGATAAGAGGAAACGAGATGGAACCAAGAGCCAACGGAACCGTAGGGCTAGTGGCACGGGGTTCGCTTAGGCCTGGAAGTATCATATTTCAGGGGCATTTAATTGACAAATGTTTTGAGCATCAGACAGCAACGGCAAACCTCATTTGGCAACTGACGTCAGTAAGGGAAGGTCCCGAATTAGTCGGCATGGTGACGCTAATTAAATCACGATTAGATTTAGCTTCACGGTATCGCGATCCCACTGAAGCATCCTGTGCTGCGGGTTGATAGAAATTAATGAAATGAATTTATATATTAAGCTGATATCTAGTTTGGTGTCCGAAACGGGCATTTTGGAGGCATTGTAGCTAGGCAGAAAATTAGTTTATAGTCTCTGAATGTTAATTCAGATTTGTTCTAAATTTTGTTCTAAAATAATGTGTTCTAACATATCTTTGTTCTTATCTGCAAATTTGTTCTAAAATATCTTTTTTTTTTATTCGCTGCAGGTTAAACAATTTTCCTACACGACCAGCACAGAAAACTCGACCTCCACGCCAAAGCTGTGGTCGCTCGAGCGGCGTTGCATCAGCAGCTGCGAAGCGGGTTGCATAATTATAGGCGAGCGGACGAAACTGTACGCCTGCACCAGCTGCTGTGAAAAGTCGCTCTGCAACACCGGCAAAGCGCACTCGACCAACCCGATGGCACACTTTCGGCGCACCTCAACGGCACTGGCACTAGGCATGCTGATGTTCCTTAGCGTAGCGAAACCCACGCTACCAGTGATGCTCTAGTTTTGCGTGCTTTGTAGAACGATGTACTTAAGGTATTTTAGAATCTTATCCGCAGTCCAGAGCACAACTATCCTCTCCTCAAGCACCACGCCCGTAACACGTGTGCGCCATCGGATCCGAATCTTCCACACGGCCAAACAGAACACAGAAAACCTAGACCAATTGCTTCCAGGGACCCCAAAAATTCGAAACCGTTAGGGAGTTGATGGACTTCCGCAGGAGTGTTGTGCCATTAGTAGAAAACAGTTCGTTGCAACGACGACAACAACAAAAAAGATGCCAAAATAGTAACTTTACCGTTAGCAACACCGATCTGCTTCAACCCAACCCCACCCCTCTTCCTCATCGTCCCATGCGGCACGATTCCATTCAATTCTATGTCGTTCGTTCCATTTAGATAGAATTTGAAAAACAAAGCAAAAGAAACAAACATTTACTCTTGTATAAGTTTCAAATTATTATCTCAGTGCACGGAACACTTTAGACTTTAAGGAACTCAACACTCAACGTTCATTCAAATTCAAACAAAATTTCTTCGACAAATATCGCATACTTACAAAAAAAAAGCCCCCACGCGCAATAAACCGAGTTTCGATACCAGCGTACACTTACTAGCAAGAAGCAGTACAATTGAAGTAAACATTTAATATAGACGTAACGATATTGTGAATCATCGAAAACGAGTGCAACTTCTATAGCGTAACTAAGAGGTGGTACGCAATGGTGCGGTGTTTCTAATCTGCAGTTGAAGTTTTTAGAATAATTAAGCCTACGGAGACACTTGAGACACAGTACCATAACACGTTTGCGGTTTAAAACATGCGAAATGAGTGTGCAATTTCGAACGATTTTAAATGTGAATTTGTATTCAGTTATGTATCGTTTATCATACATTACATATATTGCAAAAAGCAAGGCTCTGGTGCCCATCACACGTAAGTTTGTCGTACAGCATTTTATCCAATCGCGTATAATTGTAGGTTTTTTGAACATTTGCAATAGCTAATAGTAAGAAACCTGTTTATCTATCAACACAAACACTAGCAGAGACACACGCCGAGACAGATAAAAGCACCTACATAATACACCTCAACAGATGCCAATGAGATTGGTGGTCCCAGGGTTGGACAGCCAAATAAATTTACTAGTATAAAGCGTAAGTAATACAGCACAGACCAGTGGAGAGCAGCAGTGAGCAGCAGCAGACTGCGTTGGATGCATGCCGCTGTGGTGGCAAGGAATTTTTATTTGTACTTTTTGTCTTGTGTCCGGCCTCTACCGTAAGGGACGGAGGTTTTTTTTTTTTCAATAAACACATACACATTTGATGCAATAAAAATTTTAATGACGCTAGAATAATAATTTGTTTGTCATTGATAACTTAAATCTTTTTCCAAGATGGATGCTAAAACACTTAAAATTATATTTTGTAGAATGGCTATAGGCAATTCTATTTGATTTCAAAAGAATAGAAAAAATGTGTAACGGGTTTTGATCAAATAAAAACATCTTTACCTTTAATTTTAATCGTAGTAAAGTTTTCAAAAAATCGTGTTATATCCGTAGTTTATAGTTTTGTTCTGTTCGAAGCATTTTGTTGTCACATTTTGTTAAAACACTTAAAGCAATCATATTTTGATTAATTGTTATTTTGTCCGAAAAAAACACATAAATTTTGAAGTTTCATAACTTTGATAAATACTTGAAATTGAGAGAGCATATTCAATTTAATAGAAAGTATAAGAGTTTACTTTAAAATTGCATTAATATTAGATTACATAGAAAAATATTACAAGCCTCTAAGGTTGTTGTAGCCCGTTTGCCTGGAATATGAAGTTTTTCTGGTTACACGCGACAGGGTTAAAGTAGGTAAATGCAATCCGATTATTCATAACAAACAACGACCTTGACGATACCAGCACCGCAAACAAAACAATCACCCAGAAGGCCTACTCCAGTTATCCATACGCTCCCATCAATTTCATGACGTCAAAATTTGGTCCATTTTCGTTACCGGTCGCATGCGTAAAATATTAATCATGTTTATTATCACCCACCACCATGAACAGTAAACAAACCGTGCCTGCTGCCGGCACAAACGCTATTACATCAACGCGACGAATTCGAATCTCGAAGGCCATGACAGAAAAAAAGCGCACACAATGGATGCGCGTTGCGGTGATGATGAGTTATTCACTAACGTGACCATCGACCGCAGAAACGTGTCTGCCTTACACCTCCCCCTCTGCAATTGATAATCCTTTCCTTGCTGCGGTAGAAGACAGTGGAGCGAAGGTTCAATTGAGGCCATCGATTGCCGGCATCAGTCTCCCAAACCGACTGCAGCATCGAAGGTAATCGTCGGGAATTCCAGCGTCACAGAATTTCTTAAAACCAAATCCACAGAACGACCGGCAAACCTTGGGGGAATGGCCCCAATGAACATTGCCACCCATCGCCATCCGTGAGGAGGGCGCACATTCGCGACTTCGTGGAACTCTCGAAATAACAACTTAAAAGTGGAATTTTGCTGCCAATGAATTTCGAAGAAAGGGAAACTCATCGAAACAGCAAGCACACGAGCCCATCAAGAGCGAGACAGAGGCAGCTCCGGTTGTGAGGTTGAGTTTATGAATGAACCACGACCACAGATCCGTGTTATGCAATCCCTGCCGATGCCGGGCTGTGTGCGAAAGTTTTTTTTAGCCGGGAAAACCCAAACCCGACCCAGAAAGCTTCTTACAAATCAAAACAATTCAACACGCGAGTGCCGGCCGGGGTCATACATGATACATGCCACTGTGGCTGCTGTAATCGAACAAAACAGCAGTGGAAAACCCCATCTATTGCTTTAGTGCTGGTAAAGGAGTGTGGGCAGCATAACACCCCAACGCTGCACTATGTGCAAGCTGCCGAACGAGCGATTATTTGTGCATTGCACCGAATCGTCCAGCTCAAATGCTTTCGATCGAGTGGCCTCGATTTCGTTTGTATCCGGCTCTTAGGATCCGTGTATGAAAAATGTAATAGATGTAACATAAACCTATTAGGAGATTTATTTGTTGTAAGTAATTGATTAATTTGCATTTAAAGCATTTTGAATATATTGGTAATAGACCATGGCGTTTCACTTGCCTTGGTAATGAAACACTCATCTAAAACAGACATTTTACTTTCTTCAAGAGACGAAAACAGTAAAAAACCAGCTCCATGACGTAGAAGATAAAAATAATCAACCGCCAAGCAAGCATGACGTAGTCATTGACAGAAGAAGCAAAAAGCAGTCAAGATTCCGGCCACATATTGTCGACCACAACCAGACAGCCATCCATCTCCATCTCCAGACACGCCAATAAACCTTCTCAGGGCCGGTGGGCAACGGTTTGGCCTTATTACTGTGTCGTAAATTGCATAACCGTCGATGTTTCCCTGTGGCTTGAATCCTGCTCTTTACTGCACATTGCGATCAAGCAAGCACTCGCACGAAAGCCAGCCCCATTGCTCATTGCTGCAGCAAGCTTACGGGACGCCAATGGAAAGACAACGGTGCAAAAAATTAAAATCACATACTCCCCCTCATGCCGAGGGCCTGGTTCAATTATGCTTTAAACTGCATCATTGGTAAAGGAACATCCGGGAGTCACAAGGTAATGACGACTCACAGCGAAAGAATAAGTTTAAACAACGTGTTCGATTAAGATTTGAAAGAACGCGCTTAAACTAAATAATTGCCCCTAAAAGCAAAATTTTAAATTGCTTTTTATATTTACTGAGAGATGGCCTGGCCGTATTACTTATTTTAAATTAGTTTATCAACAAAACAATAGTTTTTAAAGTAATATTGCATCTAAATTGTTTTGCAGTGATTCAAAAACTTTCACGCCACGGTCTAAGGCAATGACTTTTGCTTAAGCCCTTTAAAAATACCTATTTTACTAAAAGCTTTATAATTCTGTCAACCACACAATACACCCTAAACAATGCATTAAATCCCACTTTAAAATGTAACAAAAGCTAACGGAACGCTGCTCTCTGTAGGTCAGTTTCACCGTCCGGTTCCGTGTCGATCGAAATGAAAGACTTCAACGCCCGGTAAAGCGCGAAACCCCAATTTGTTGAAGTCACCCGTTTCGAAGCAATCGATCCACGACCCGAAAGGTTCGGAAATGGCTCACTTTTCACCATCCCGATGATGATGACTCATGACCGCACCTCCCTCCCCCGGAACCTTACTGGATCGATCATGTAATCCACAAACTCTCATAAACGTTCACGCGGTCAACTTTTGTCGATTCGAAGCACACAACTGTGTAAGAGTAGAAGGAAAAAAACTGTGGAAACACAAAATGTAGCGTAATATACCGCACCCCCCATGCTTCCACCCCCCTGTCTCTTCCCTTACTTTCGGTCGCATCATAACCGGTGCCGTGCCGTGTGTTGGTGGTACAGGAGTGCATGATGTCAATAAACCCTCTCTCTACACACACTCGAAGGATCGTTCCCTTCGCACCACCCGGGAAAAGAAGCGATCGGAAGCTGATCAATAGCATCTGGCACGATGGAAGTGAAAGAGAAAGTACTCGATCTGGCCGTGCGGTTCGATCTGACATTCAAAAAGCCACAAGATCCCGGCGCTGGTTCCGTGCTAACGATGGGTAAGATTTTTATAAGTACATCCAACGGGTCAAAGAAACAAACACACCGTCTGAATATGTGTTTGTGAATGCATTTTTGTGGTCATGTGTAGAAGTTTTCCTTGCTTTCTTCGGTTACGGTAATTTTTGGATTTTTTCATGGCTTTTTCGGTTTTGGTTGCGGATCTTGTAAACGGGTCGTGTTCGTGTGCGGACTTGGTTTGGACCTGAGCGAGACAACTATTACAGTGTGAGCGAGCACATCGTAGGAGTAGAGGAGGAAGGTAAACAAACCTTACCTTGTGTGCTAGGGGGGGAGGGATCGATCTCGCGGGAGGCCAGCAACACCAAACGTTGTGGCGGTGGGGTTCTATAAAACAATCCGGTTTGCGTTGGCCAAAGTCAGTTCGAGTTGTGAAGTTTGGCCGGAATGGTAGAGCGCATTCGGCAGTGAAAGCATAGTAAACGGGGTGTGTGTGTGTGTCTGGCATCAGTTTGGTGCATCAATTGCCAGCCTGTGATCTTCAAGTGAACGACGGTGGATCAACGGATTAATACGAACGAAAAAACGAGAGTGAGAGTTTGGAAGTGCCTTCCTGGGAAGAGTGAAGCCGTGCAAGGAGTGATTAAGGCAGCGAATCGTGTGGTAATAATTTGCTGCTTAATACTGCTGCACCGTAACGAAAACCGTCGAGCCGAGGAAAAGTTTAGTGGAAACCAGTGGAAAAGACGTATCGAAAAAGGTTAGTGACAAGCAAAGGAAGCGATCCAGTCAGTAAGTTCGATTCGTTCAGGTGGTTTTGAGGACCAACAAACAGTGATTTCATCCAATGAGTCAAACAATCTGAGAAGGGCTTTTTAGGGGTGAGGAAAGGTATTAAATGTAACGGTAACGGTTATGATAAGAGCCATAAAACGATCCGATGAAATTAATGATCGATAGACTGAAGAAAAGCCCTACAGAACGGAGCAAAAGAAAGCGAAAATGATCATTCTTTCGAGATGATCCAGCCGAGAGTGTGTGATAAAACGAGAGGGAAAGTTTTATTGCCTTCTCTCCATGGTTCTTCTTGTGTGCGAAGGTTCAATGAACTTTGAAGAATTTTCATTCCAAAACCATTCGAAGCCATTAGTTGAATTACCTAGCATAACAAGGGGAAGCATTTTTGATGAATAAAAATATAAACATTTTGCTTGGTTTCATGTAACAAACAATTCCATAAGAAGTAGCTTCTTGAGCAGATATGATGATTATTAGTTGTTGTTAAAAAGTAAGTAAAGATTGTAGAACTACCACGATTTTGCGAAACCATCAAACAGAAAAGGTCAAATTGTTTACAGCAAAATGGTCAAAGCATCAGTCTGTTACTTATAAAAGTGTTAAACTATATTTTATATCTTGTATATTACAAACTATCTTATGGTTATATTGCTAGGAATACGTGCTTTTTGTGAGTATTGTGCATTGAAATACGCTGTTCATCATTCCACAAACTACCAGTCAAAATAACTGGTTAAGGTAGTTCTAGTGTTAAGAGGATCTTTATGAACAAAAAGTTCATTAAAAGGATTGCTCAATCAAGCCTTTTTTTTATTCTCCTTCTTTTCAAACATTATTTGCGCCGTTATTATTATTTCGCATGTCAAATAAGTTAGGCGAAAATAATTTCAACAGCCATGCAAAATTGCGCCACTTCTCGCCAAATATTCAAAGAATCGCTAATTAATTTCCAAACCTTTTTTTCATTGGCACTTTATTTTGCATTACATAACACCGATCGTAAGTGATGATCTAATCAAATAAAACACCCAAAATTTATCCCACAATTTTCTTTTTGGCTATATTAATCAGCAACTTCGGAGCACTTTCATATTTCGCTCGTCGAGAAAGTTTTATGAACACCGTCTCTCTTTATGGTTTGAGCAAGATTGCCGGTGAGCTCATTGTATGCAAATCCGTTGTTCCGAACCGTACCATCAAAAACACTTTCATCATGCGCGCCGGGTTCTTTTTCCCTTACGGCTTGCTTGGAGGGGCGAAATGTACAAAGAAAAGAAACAAACACACAAAACACCCGTCCACCGTATTGTCACAAACAAAACGGGAGTGATTTTCATCCTCCACGTAACGCCGTTAAAGTCGTCAGCAAAAGAAAAAAATAATTTTAACATGGCGAGTAGCTTACGGAAATACAAAAAATTGTTTTTCTCTCCTTGAAGTTAAGGGGCGCGTTATGAACAGTTTGTAAAATCTTTCGTAAATTTTGCGACTCTGCAAGAAAGTTGCGTTTCGTAATTGTTTTGGCACACCGTCTAGACGATGGACAAATTCGCCCACACGCTTGTATGAGGCAAAAGTTGTACAATATATGGCCAGAGCACACACAACCAGCACCAAACTACCTCCAGCCGGATAAACAAACCGCTGCAATTTCACTTTCCATATTCAACGCCATAAGACGGAGAGCAAAATCTCACGCAAACTAAAGTCGCGACAAACCGCTTGGCACCAATAACCTCCCGTAAATTGAAAGGCAAGGGTTGAGAAAAGTGCGTTGGCGGGTTCGCAGATAGAGCAGCAAAAAAAAAAGGAACCGTACACAAACAAATGATGCGTGAGTAGTGTGTCGAGATAGTCAAATTCGCGCTTGTGCGATCATCTGATCGCGGGACTGTGTGCGTTGGTTGAAGATTATGCAATGCGTTGCACACACCCGAAAGTGACACATGGGGTGGACGCCATGACGCCACACGGGAGGACGCGACCTCATTTCTAGTTACGACGAAAGAGAGAGAGAGAGTGAGAGAATGGAGAACTACCTTCCTTAACGGGGATCATACCTTAACTCGGAAGATAATGAACCGCGGTCGTTAATCTTTGTAGACATTTTCGACAACGGTACGATCGCGATCGTTTGGACGCTTCCGGATCTGTGTGTAAACAGCCAATGAAAACAAGAATGCTGTATGTAATTTTCCGCAAAGCGACAACGTAAAAGTTCATTCATAGTTCAAACAGGCATGGCGTTTTCTGCTCTTTCCATTTCATCGCATAGAGTCGTCCCCTCTGGCATTGAGGCGAAATGTGGCCGATTTGCGAAAGTAAAAGTTTTTCGTTGACTCTTTGCTTGTGTATATTTTTTTATGTGCACAATTTAACAATTCTTCCTGTTTGTACATGGACGTCATCGGTGCTTGCTTTTGCACCACCATTTTTTCGCACAGCGAGCTGTTGCCCAAATTAATGAATCACACTACACGTTTCGTCTTCATCTACTGTAATGGGATAAACGGGTGTGCATTATATGGACCACATCTTCACACTCCAAACAGTTGCCGTTTGTTAAGGAAAGCGAACCAAGAGTAAACGATTTTCGAGGCCACCTTTCACGGGTAGGTAGCGTGAGATGAATTTCGTAAGCGAAGCGCATCGAAGTGGAGAGTTTTCAGGGGAAGAAAGAAAAGGTTATTGTTTCGTTGCTGTCCCGGGTGTTTAGTGTAGCCACCGGCAGAAAGCAACAAGATCAACCAAGTCTTTGTGCTCTTTTGTGTGCAAAATGTAGACTATTTTCTTTGTAGCGCTGTTGAAACTGGTGAAAGGAAGTTACATCGTTTGGGTTTGTATCAGGGTCAAACAATTCCACATCAACCCCAAGCATGAAGATGTACTTCCGGGGTTAAACATTTGCATGGAAGGGGGGTTTGCGAATGAATGTTTTGAAAGTGTTTTGATGCATTTAAAACTGAATCTGTTTAGAGAGATTTAAAGCAATGAGCAGAGATGAGAATGCAGTGCACACATATCTTGCTCAAAAGACCACCTGTACGATCGACAATGTCAAGTTCAGCAAAGGATGCCAAACGAAGAAATCTCCCGGTAGTAGACTCTAGGTGGATTGATCGTACATACCTGTCCGAGACGCTCGATTCAACCTATTTCTTCGTTGGGTCTTTCACACCGAAGACATGCTACTTCCGAGCTTTGCGGTCACTTTCGATTTTACGCTTATCGTGCCATAGCCACAGAGCGGCTCTCGAGGCGCCGACCACTAGGATAAACAAAGAAACACAGGAAAAGAAGAATGAGTTATGTGAGATGTGAATATTACCTCACTAGTGCAGCCCAATCGTGCTACCATGGTGATGAGTGTGTAAGATGGGAAGATGGTTGTTAGGTAATCTTATGCAGTTGAAAACCACAATAACAAAGTCACCGCTTGAAGTCGTGGCTAGCCGGGCGAGCGATTTCAATGGTCAGGCGCGGGTAATAATATCTTAGCGCGGAAGTTAATGGTTGGACACTGTAAAAAAAACCCCGATCCGGAAGTTGGCCGTTGTGAGTAATTGTTTTTTCTGTTTTCTTTCTCTTTCGCTGTAGACTGTGAGAGGACCTAACACCGAACCACCACAATGAGATTGCTTAGATCCACAGCACTATTGCTAGTGCTGTCAGCCGTTGCTGTCATTGGTGCTGATGAATGGGGCTGGCTGCCGCTGGAGGAAGGACTGCAGGGCGAGGATAAAGTGCGTGAGAAGCGACAAGACATCGGTGTACTACCGGCAGCCCAGCAGAACGTCACCGAGGTCGGTGATGAGGACATCCTGAACTTTATCCTGGACAGCGGTCGCCAAGGGCGCAGCCTCGAAGGATTCGACGAGGTGTACAGTGATCCGTCGGTGCAGGACGCACTGCAAAATGCTGATGACGCTCAGGCACGTAACATCATCAAGGACAAGCTGTGCTCGCTCGGTTTGATGCAATGCGAGGGTGGCGAATCGATTGAAGGCAAACGACCGTACTATCCGATTTACGCCCAGCAGCAACCACCCCGTCCCAGGCCACCGGTGCGAGGTCCTCCACTTCCTCCGCAACAGTACGCCCAACGTCCACCGCTACCACCACAGCAAGCCCTTCCACCGAAACCCCAGCACCAGGGTCCTTACGGACCACCGAAACCAATGCCGGTGCCAAACCAAGCACAACACAAGATCGGCTACGCTGGATATCAACAGCGTCCACCCTTCAATGGACCTCCGAACTCGTTCGGTGGCCCAAGCTACGCCTCTGCCTATCCTTCCAAGCCGCTCGGACCGATCTACGAAGGAGATGCACCGCCGTTTGATTTTGAACCGATCGGTGCCGGAGATAAGGTTTACGAGGGTTCACTATCGAAGCCGGGAATTGTACTCAACGATGGACCGCTGGTAAAGCCAGTGGAGCAGCACATCCACCATCACTACCATCATATCGATGGAGCAGCTGATACGAAAACGGTCGTCGTGAACAATCCCGTACCGGTGTCTGCCTCGATTTTGAGTGGTTCTGCTGTTGTTGGTGGATCCAGCTCGTCCGGGTTCAATGCCGCCAGCAGCAATGGAGTGTACTCTGCTGGAGGTGTTTACGGCTCGCAAGGACTGTCTGGCAACAGTTTCTCACCTCTGGCCGGGTCCGATTTTGATTACAAAGAACTGAAGGGCGTTAACAATAACAATGGTTTTGGACAGTCGGGAGTGTACGCCTCACAATCGAAACCTGTTTTCGAGGGATCTTCGTCCTCGTTCGGTTCGGGAAGCAGTCAGAGCGGTTTGTACAACCAGGGTCCAGCTCAGTTTGGTAGTAATTCGCTGTACAGTGGGGAGACTTCCGGTACCTATCAGGGTGGTAATGCTGGAGGTTTCCATTCCACCAATCCAACTCTTTACAAGAAAGAATTGACCGTAAAAGGGCCAGCCGCTTCCAACGGTCTGGGAACGTATGCCGGCAATAGCCAGTACAGCAAGTATAGCCAGTACAACAACGGCCAGTTTGGATCTAATGGAGGACAGTTTGGGTCGAATGGAGGACAATTCGCATCAAATGGAGGACAGTTTGGATCAAATGGAGGACAGTTTGCATCGAACGGTGGACAATTCGGTTCGACCACTGGACAGTACAGCCAATTCGCCAACGGAAACGGTATTGAGGATTGTGTGTGCGTGCCGTACGATCAGTGCCCGGCTCAGGATGTGATTGGTCGCAAGGACGATCTGATTCTTCCACTGGATCCTCGGAATCTGAAGACCGACATTGAAGCAGCAGCTGATGAGGTTGTCATTACGGACGGTAACGGTACGATGACAGTGGTGCGCGTACCAAAGAATGCAACCACCGAACAGGACACCAAGGCCAAGAAGATAAGCAAGCGTGAGGCAGCGGAAAAAAAATCGGACAAGGCTACGGATAAGGTCAACATTGAACCGGTAAGTGAGATCACATGATCGATCAGTCTGACTGACAGATCTCTGGTACTGTTAACCGCAACTACTTCAACTACTACTACTGAAAGCTCAAAATTCCATTATAACCCCGTTCCGTTCGGCACGCATAAAACAAACAAGCAAACAAAACCATAGACACACCAAACGACCCTAACCCTTAATCCTTAACTTCCTAACATGTCCCTCGCTGGACTGTACACATTGACCAAAACCAAAATCGTCTAAGGTCCCCTGAGAATTCATGGAGAATCTTTTTTCCTGTACTACAACCGTGGACGAACGCCGGATACACGTCCGGAGGACAAATGAAGCAACTCAATTCTTGATATTGACCACCATGCTCGAACCCTACCGAACTAGAGAAATGAACGAAAACTGACCCATTGTGATTGCATCTAAGAAAGACTGCTGGAAAACCGAAGGATTGGAGCTTGCGAATTGGACGGTTGAGTAAGCTCGAAGTTGCGATACTCACCACTGGAAATTGGAAGGAATTTACAAACCCAACACACACACACACTCAAACGATCATACACATCCTCTGTACGCCTTTTCTGCACTCATAGACGCCGTGCGGCACGGGATTTTAATGGGAAACGCTTGCGCTTGCCTATTAACCGGTCGACGGAACAGCCTATGTGTGGGCGTGCGTAAGTGTGTTCGCTTTCGTATGTGCGCGTGTGCCTTTGTATGGATGGGCAGCTTCCTTTCGTTTCAAATGTTCCTCAATTTCCATTTATATTATTTTAGCGGTTGGGCGGCGGTGGTAGTGGTGGAGACAAGAAGGTAGTGCCTACCTTCGGTGTATCGTTCGGTTTGCCGTACCCATCCGGTTATCCGCTGAACCCGTACGGTCCCCATCCGGCACCGAATCCCTACTTTGGATCGCTCAGTGCGAACGGGTTGAACTTGGGGCTGGTAAACGTCAACCCGCTGGTGTCGCTCCAGGTGACGAAGGACGAGTATGGTGATAAGGTGCTGAAACCGCTGGTCAACTTGCACGTCACACCGACGGAAAACATTGTCCACAAGATAGGTGGTCTGCTGGCGGCTAAAAAGCAAAACATCTACCACGTGTTTAATCAACACGAGCATTATCATTCGCATCACGGTGGATATCCTAGACCGCCGCCAATCTATCATCCCCATCACGTACATGGCCATGGACCTCCACCGTTCATTGATGGGCCAATCGTTTCCAGACCTCCACACTTCGGTCCCGGTGGTCAACCGGAGCTTATCTACACCAAGCCACCCGGTCCGATTTATACCGGTCCGGGGCATTTTAATAGGCCACCTCCGTTTGTCGGGGGACATGCACCGTTTGTTGGTGGACCACCGATTGGTCCACACATTGGGGGTCCAGTTGGGCCTGGATTTGGGCCGCCGCCATTTGGACCGAGACCTCCCTACTTCCGGGATGCGTCCTCCGGGGTCAAACCTGGCGGCGAAGATACCGAATACTATGACAATGTTGAGTTGGGACGTAGCACAAACGTGACGTTTGCTGGTGACAGCACCAATGCTTACCGTCCGGCTGGTAACTACAAGTACCAGTCCGTGTATCCACAAAATGCACCGAAAGACATTAATGCGAACAGAGCACAGTACGGTCGGCAGTACCAGAACTATCAAACTGCGAACGGACAATATGCAGACCAATCTAACGCTGTACGACTTCCATCCTCCTCCGTACCGACTCAGAGCGTGCCTACGCCGGCACCAGGATATTCTGAGGGTAGTGACACGATCAGCTTTCCAAGCAGTCGACGCCGTCGACGGGCAACGGATGTCGAGGTACCGGACACGCTGGAAACCGACCAAGAAAAGGTGGCAACCGTCTTGAAGCAGGTCGAAGCGACAGGTGATTCTGCCTCAGTGCAGGAAAAATCTTTCTCCACAGAAAAGGTACGTAACGGTAGGTAGACGGACAACTGATGGCGCGAATGGATGAGATAGTCCTTGAGACTGACGCAGAGAGCTACTTTCGGCACGGACCTTAAGACTTTTGGTACACGATTAGGTCACAAAACCAGAGCACAGAGAAAAGAAAACACAACGACAATATCTAACGAATGCACAAATTTGAAGCTTGAAGTTGTGAAGCAAATGATTAATGTTTCTCCATTTTCCACAGCGACAAGCATACTATGGTCCACGTCCTGGTCAGCAGCAGCAACAGCAGTGTAGCGGACGACAGGTTTGCTGTCGCCGACCGGTATACCGTAACCCAGCGAATCAGAATCTGGGCAAGTGTGGTGTTAGAAACGCTCAGGGAATTAATGGGCGTATCAAGAACCCTGTGTACGTCGATGGAGACAGCGAGTTCGGTGAATATCCCTGGCAGGTGGCTATCCTGAAGAAGGATCCGAAAGAGTCCGTGTACGTCTGCGGCGGAACACTGATTGACAATCTGCACATCCTCACGGCAGCTCACTGTGTGAAAACGTAAGTGTGCACCAGAGAAACCTGTTTATTTTTGAGCAACAATCATTAACCGGCATCTTTTTCCATCCCAACAAAACAGGTACAATGGATTCGATCTTCGCGTACGACTTGGCGAATGGGACGTTAATCATGATGTTGAGTTCTATCCGTACATCGAGCGGGACGTAATTTCGGTACAGGTTCATCCGGAGTATTACGCCGGTACGCTGGACAATGATTTGGCCATTCTGAAGATGGATCGCCCAGTGGATCTTACCGGTGCGCCACACATCGCACCGGCCTGTCTGCCCGATAAGCTTACCGATTTCTCAGGACAGCGTTGCTGGACTACCGGTTGGGGTAAGGATGCGTTTGGTGATTATGGCAAGTACCAGAACATCCTCAAGGAGGTGGACGTACCAATTGTGAACCACTATCAGTGCCAGAACCAGCTACGCCAGACTCGGCTTGGCTACTCGTACAACCTGAACCCAGGATTCCTTTGTGCCGGTGGAGAGGAGGGCAAGGATGCGTGCAAGGGTGATGGCGGCGGTCCGTTGGTATGTGAACGGAACGGTGTCTGGCAGGTGGTTGGTGTGGTGTCTTGGGGCATTGGTTGTGGACAAGCGAATGTGCCCGGTGTGTACGTGAAGGTTGCCCATTACCTTGACTGGATCAATCAGGTCCGCGGTCGATTCTAGGCGACGCAAGATCCAGGTTCCAGCCTTTCATTATTTATTGACCCTTACCGTGTAATTATGTTATGAGACTAGTGTGTATGAACAATATGTAGAGATGATTTGCTAGCGATAGAACATATAACGATCAACTTCTTCAGCTGAAACCATTGCGTTTAGCGTACCGTTTTCAGCCGGAGTTAAAGTGTACGATGCTATGTGCAGGCATTCGAAGAGTACGAACGGAGGTTTTTTTGCGAGATTCAATATGTATCCATAGATGTAACGAAAATCAAGGTTCTCATACATGAAATGAATAAATTATTTTATTTATTCCGTTTTTTGTAACTGCTGCTGCGATTGGATTTATATTCAGATGATGGCCACATTACCTCTCTGGTATACCGAAAAAAAATCTATTCACAGAGAAACAGGATATAGGTTAGTCCTCTGCGGATACGAGGTGAGTACGTATGCAGACAAACTGAACTACCCTGCATGAAACAAAATGTTTTGTTTAGCTTATTTTGATGAGCAGAGACGGATTTAACCTTTGTAAGGCTCTAAGCGGAAATGGCGTTTCGGCCCTTGCATGAAGGACCCTGTAATTTAACATCCTGTGACCGGGTGGAAAAGGCGAACAAAAAGCCTGTGGATCTCCATCCATTGGATCCGATTCGTTTTGGATTTCAGTTCGGGGCCATTTTCGAGCCGGGCGACTCATAGTCCGCTTATAGGAAAATCTGCCTCTGTTGATGAGCTTGGCCCTCGTAAACAGTAGTAAGTAAAGTGTGACTTCAACATTTAAGCCTGTACTTACACCAGGAATGGATTATAGCTCATCATGCGTATATTCAACCACAAGTCAAGAAGCAGGCCAAAGCAGGGAACAGCTCACTTGTTGGCTTTACGATTCCTACTACGTCAAGCCGACCATCTAATGGCTTACTAGACTTGCTGATACATCGCACCGGTTCTGCCGTGGGAAAACCGGGGTCGCTGCCAAATAAGCAGAACAAAAGATGTTACAAATGTGTTATGCTACATGGCTCAATCGGATATAGAGTAACAGCGTGAATTCATCCTGAAGAAAGGCCGTGTTAAATCTTGTCCTGGCTAGCCTTATACGCGCCCTGGTAGTGAGACAAATCAAGTAAGAGATCAGTGACGGGTCAAGGTGTTTGTAGGCCCTTCGACGAGATGGATACTGGGATCCCATTCACTAGCGAAACTCTCGCCCACGTACCCAAGTCGTTCGGAGTGGGGGTCAACTGCAAGCATGGTTGCAATTGAAACTGAATTGACCGGTGAAGCTCCTCTCTTCAGCGAGTCCCCCTTTAACAGACGAAACCCCTGGCGACCGCCAACTCCGCCCAAAAGTTAATCCGCCACTGTATGAGATTGATCTTAGGATAAGACGTAGGCCAAAACAACAAGTAGTAAAATGGTGCTAGAATGCGTGCTTTTCTAAGTGTTTAGTAACAGGAAGTAAAATGGAAAAGCATTCGGTACTTACGCAAAGGACTTTAGTTACTCCTCCTCTGGACACAGGGCACATCAAGGATTCCGTTTCGGTTTAGTATTTACACAAATGCTTCTAAAACTATACTTTTGAACATTATTGAACGAACACCACATGACACTATCACATTCTTTCTATTTTCCGCTACGAAACGCACGCCAGTTTTGTTTTGTACAGTACTGTCAAAGACGAGTACTTGTCAGTGTAGTGGTGATAATGGACCTACCTACCTGTCACTCGCACGCTTGGAACATGAAGTAGAAGAAACGTAAACACGGCGTTTGCATAACGCAAAAGCAACCACCACCCAGGATACGATGGCAACGATAAAGTACATCGGCCGTACCACGGATTTCCGTGGCAAAACACTGTGGGAAATAGTGGGAAACTTGAAAAACTTTGGTGTAGGACGTGTCGTTGTCCGGAGCATGTTCGAACGCTATCCCGAGCCAAGCTTTATGAAAATTGTGAAAGTTGAAGCACTGCCGAATGAGGTACGCGCACAGTCCCGTGCTTTTGGTGTTTACCTACCGGTATTTTACTACCGAGTTTCCACCATTTCCCTTATCCCAACAGGAACCTGCCCGCAAGGTACGGGTAACGGTGGAGAAAACGTTCCGCGGTCAAACGAGTCCCAACCTAGTGCAGATCGAAAGTGTATCCTACAAGGCGGACTACCGATTGCTGTCCAAACACGAGGAAGCTTCCTACTGCAGGCTGGTCGACCGACAGGAGAAGATATTCCCGCGTGAAATCGATCTGCCACCGTTGCTGAAGGAATTTATCGCACGCGAAACGGGAAAACCAGCGCCAAAAGTTCCGATCAAGCTAAAGGTGGGTCGTGAAAGCCGATACCGCGTGGCGAAGGAAGGCGAACGACCAACGGTTGATGTTACGATGAACATCGGCACACCGGCAAGCCCTAGCTTATACGCCAACTGTGAACTATAATTCGCATTAAAATATACCAGTCAATGAAACTTCAAATAATGCATTTATTTGAAATGATATCATCAATCATCGCGCCACGTTACTTCCACCTCATCCGTACGGAACCGTTGCGTGATGGTCGAATCGTTCCATCCCATTCGGGTGCCACTGCGGAACATTTCCCACCCAGCGTGCGCTATCATCACACCATTGTCAATGCAGAACCGTTCATCGGTCGCAAACAGCTTGGCACCACGCTCCTCACACATAATCCCCATCATTTCCTGCAGCCGCAAGTTACACCCAACACCGCCAACGATGAGCACCTCCGACGAGCCCGTATGTGCCATGGCACGTTCCGTAGTTTCGACCAGCATCGCAAACAGGGTTTCCTGCAGCGAAAAGCACAGATCTTCATCGGACCATTTTTCCTGGCCGTCGATTTTGTCCTGGGCCTTTCTTTGTTTGTTTTTCGGGCGTGCCTTCTGCTCGAGGAAGGACAGTATGCCCGAGAAGCTCATGTCCATGCCTTTTACCGAGTAGGGCAGTGGGACGTAGTTTTTGCCACCTTTTGCCATCTGCTCGATGTTATAGCCCGGGCTGGGATCATTCGATAGGTGAATGATGCGCGCAAACCGATCGAGACAGTTGCCGATCGCGATATCGATCGTTTCACCGAAAATGCGGTACCGCTTGCAGGCGTACGAAATGATCTGCGTGTTGCCACCGCTCACGTATAGTACGGTAGGATTTACAGCCTGCGTTATGAGCCGTCCCATTTCGATGTGGCCAATGCAGTGATTCACGCCCAATATGGGTTTGTTCCATATTTGCGCTATAGTCCTGGCAACGATGGCCACTGCTAAGAGGGGCGGTGCCATACCGGGCCCTTTGGTGTAGCAAACGACATCGATCTCTGCCGGTGATATGCCGGATATACCTAGCGCACGCTTCAGAATGTCCAGCACCCGTGAACGATGGTGTTGAGCCGTTTCTTTTGGCAAAAATCCTGTCGAAAAGAAGATGCATGTTTATGTGTACACCTTCTCGCACTTCAAGACCTTACCTTGACCGGGTGGTGTTATGTACGTTTCACGCTCGTTAGCCAACACGTCCCCATCGCGGACGATTCCGACGCCAATTTTATTGGCACTTCCTTCGAACCCAATTGCGATGACCATCGCCGGAATAGAGCGATTTATTGTTTAGTTTTATATTCCGGTGCAAAAAGACCAAAATAAACGCTTTCAACTGTCATTCGAATGTAAACAAAAGGCGGCTCAGAATGACAGGAAGCAAAGCAGTCGTCGTTCGGGTACTAGCGGAAGTTAGGGCAAGTGAGCGACCTAGTATTTTTTCAATAAAAATGCAGTTGGGTGACCGAGTGAGTATTGCCGAGTTTTTCGTACCTGGGACTAGATGTAGTATATCAAATTTGATAAATAATAGTCAATTTTTTTTCATTACCATTTCATATAGACACAGGGTGGTGTGTACTTGCAAGTGGAATAGGTCCCAAACAAGGATGGCCAAGAGCTAGAAATGGCCAGTGATATCCATACCCACAGGAACACTTCGGTAACACAGACCGCTTTAGAAGTTTCACCGATAAAACCGTGAAATCCTTGAAGCCCAAGGAGGCAATTCCTGAGGCAAGTAATGATCTGGTTGTTATGAAACTATTTTTAAACCCAAAAGGAGGAGAAATTCGTGAAACCTGATCTGATATTTCATTTTTACATAATTTTCGATGATTTTATCTAGATGGCCTTCTTGCCCCGTATGGACGGTACACTTGGCACCCATTTTCGCCAGTTTTATTTTTAAAATAATTAATGCAGCAATATATATTTAAACCATGTCTAGCAAATACAGCCGAATTATATGTTATACTGATCAAGGATCCAGTACTTTTGGGTCGTACAATTTTGCCTCTGTACCGAGATTTATGCATTTTTACTTTGCATCGTCGCATTAACTACCACGCTGGTGACGGCTTTGTGCGGTGGTATTTCCACCGGAGCATCTACATCCGGTGCGTGGAAAAAGAAAAGCATGAAACCTGCTGCCAGCGCAAAGTGTGCCAGCTCAACAGCGAGCACGACAAGGATCGAGTATCTGGACTTTTTTATCGCCGGCATCAGAATCGTTAGCAGGGCAAAACCGGAAAGAAATGTGCCCGTAATGACCAGTAACCACTGGAACACTGATACCTGTGCGAAGGATGATGTTTGGAATTTAATCTATAGTTGGTGAACTTGTCTTGCGATTTATCGTACCTGTATGGTCCAGAGAACGGACACTGGAATGTAGATTGCTAGCGAGTAACCATAAACGCAAACCAGCGAAAGCAGGCTTGGTGTGCCGACCGATTGTTGCTGCTGCTGCTCCTCCTCCTCCTCGTCATCGATTATTGCCATCTCGGTCGTACGTGTGCTCCACTTAAGGAATGCCCAAAGTGCAGAGGGTACCAGAAGGGCGTATGTTATGATGGCAGTGGCTGAGTACGACACGAGATGGAAATTGTACCGCCAGTGATGGTTACCGGTATTTTGTAAATAACTTGCCATATTGCCCGAAATCGCAATTGTGAAAATCTACAACAAAAAATGACCTCGTGAGTGTACGATTCGTACATCACATATTGCAACACATTCTTACCAAGGTTAGCACGATCCAGACCGGTCCATACAAATCCGGATTCGTGGCAATGTTGAGCTTCAGGTAGTTGACGGGTGCGCGCTTGGGAATCATCGATGTGGCAATGCGATCCACCACAATCATCGTATCGACGTCGAAAAAACGTTGGTAGTACTCGAAGCTAAAAATCGAACCTCCCTTCGCTGCGCTGGTTGTTCCTGCTGTTGGTGACAATGGGGTGCCTCGATTCATTAGCTGGATGGAGAGTGAAGTGATCGTTCATTACTTACCTTTCGGTGTTCCATCCCCATCATCCAGGTCGTCAAGGTTGGGGTGCGATCGCTGCGGTGAGTTAATGTTTATTTGTGCACTTTGGCTTCCGCTGGCTTCGTTCATTAGCGGAAATTCTTTGAACGACAACAAATCATCCACGGATGCATCCATTTTTGACTAGGTAAATAAACCGCAGCTGCTCCGTACTGGATGTGTTTGTGAAACCTTTCTGCGCAACCTCGCAAATGACGTTTGTTTAAACTGTCACTTTTTTGTTGACATCGTTTTCCACTTCGCTTTAGTGGCGTTTACACCGAAGCATAAGCCAGCGCGAACTACGCGCGAATTTTGCGCGAAAAGGGCACAAATGGTGTCAGTTATCGTGGTTCGGTACGATATCGATAGTTTTCGGTCCAGCATTGCGAGAGAAGAGTATCGCGGTCAGCGAACATTTTGATGAAACACACAAAAGTTTTCAGATAAAATATACTCAAAAAAGGCGGCGCTTAGCTCTGACACCGTGAATCACATTTCCGCAAAACAGCAGACAGGTAACAAAGTCTTGTTCGATGCTTCACAGAGCACAGCCAAAGGTAGAGCAGACAGCAGAAAAAACAGCAGACAGGTAACAAAGTCTTGTTCGATGCTTCACAGAGCACAGCCAAAGGTACCTCCGTTTTTATGTTATCAATCGGGCCATACGCGTTCGCGCAACAGTCTTGACCATACTGTGTTGTAACGAACAAACAAACTTGAAATGTAGGCACAATTGGGGTATTTTTTGAATTTATAAGCTATTTAACTCCAGTTCAATAATACTAATTTAACTAGCTCTTGTTACTATTTTTCATCTCGTAAATATTCAAATTAATCCATCATGAATTTATAAACACCGCTCGACTCGCACTGCTTTACAATGTAAGTATCGTCTGTGTGATAAAAAATGCAGTATTTTTAAATTGTTTCTGTTAAAATTAGTGTTTCTTTACTGCTTTACGACTGTTGTAATATGTATTTCACATTTTACATTTTCCTTCTTTTGTGTTCGAGCGAGTTTATTTATGCCACATAATGCCTGTTTCAACTGAAAGAACATTTTTTATTATGTCGTTTGTTATTTTTTGCTTTCGTTTCTATATTTCACGATAACAACATATCAGAGTGGTTAAATTATAGATAAAAGTTAATCTATTGATAACAGCAGTATAAAGCTACATCAGCAATGTAATGGCAGGCTTCTTAGCGACTGTTCAGTATGTGGTACGCTTCCTGTTACCCAAAGATAATTCAAATTAGAGTGGTTCAATTACAAAACATTAAACCATCTAGCACAAAAGCGTTTGTCAGAAAGCCGATAAAGGTGCTATATACTTAATCAGCTACGTTATAGTGATTTTTTTGTGTGACACATAATTTAAGAATGTTCCAATTGATAAGTACGTGAATTTCTATCGGAATCATTCCACAAAACAGTTGTACAAAAAAATTTTTGCAAATAGTCGTTCACCATTATCCCAATTACTAGTCTACAATTTGGAAAGGATTGTAACAGCAACCCGCGGCTTTAAAGTGTTAACAGTCCATATTATTCAGTGTTGTTAATTTAACTATTTTTTTCTTTATGTTTATGTTTATTGCAAAGCACAGCGTCGAGGAATGAATGAGTAATTTGGATCGTAACACATTTCATACACCAAAAGGGCAGCTTTACTCGACGCTTGTTCGAGATAGTGATATTGATGCATCGGCCAACGGTATCATATCTTTTGCTTTTATTTACATTACGAATACACTGTTATGGATCTGCTACAAGCTCAACCAATGTAAGCACTAATAGAACCAATTGCTATCCTTATCAGCGACTTCAACTACAATTGTAATTTTGCAATCACAGGATTTGAATGCAGAGTACAATCCGCCCTTGCAACATACGCTGGATAATCGCAAACCAAGCTTCATCGAATGCGACAACTATAAGCCAACGCTAGCGGAAGAACTACCCATAGGTACACCGGTACTGCACGTATCTGCCATCGATCCAGACTCACAGCAAACGATCGAGTACAGCTTCCTGACAACCCCTGGAGAACGTTCTCGTTTTCGCATTGACAAGAGTACGGGCGAGATTACTACGGGTCACATCTTCGATCGAGATGAACCAATTCGTGAGAAGGAGATCTACATCACAGTTCGTGCGACTGATAACGGAAGACCTCGGCTAGATGATGTATGTACCTTCAAGGTGACGATCCTCGACATCAACGACAATCCACCGATGTTCGATAAGGTACGCTATGAGGAATCGGTGACGAAAGATATGAAAGTGAATCTGCGTGTAGCAACAATTTCGGCGACGGATATGGACGATGCCGATAACAGTATCATCAAGTACGAAATTGTGCAACAGAATTCGGACAGCAGTTACTTCAACATCAACGAGAACAATGGGTTGCTCACGTTAGCTAAACCGGTCGATCGTAGTCCTCGTGAATACTACTTAATAAATGTGAGGGCTTATAATTTAAAAGCAGATGGTAAGTCTACACATAATACGGACGTTGAGGTAAAAATACGTGTAGTGGATACCAATGAGTTGCCTCCTTACTTCACCAAGGTGCCGGAGGGACCAATTGCATTGAACGAAACATTCAAAGAGTATGCTTTGGCTTTGGCACACTTTGAAGCTGAGTCAAGCATTCCTGACAAACCAGAAGTCATTTTCGCACTGATTCAAGGACGTTCTGAGCAAACGAATTCGAAGAATACATTTCTGCTGGAACAGATCAACAACACTGCCTTCATCAAGCTTGGTATGGCGATGGACTATGAAACCGTACAGGAGTATACTCTCACGGTGACTCTCACTAATTCATACGATTTGGTGTCCGAGATCGTAGTGAAAATCAATGTAATGGACGAAAACGACAATATTCCGGTGTTTTCGGAATTGCCGTCCAGTGCGATACTTGAAAATGAACCACCTGGCACTCCTATCGTACAGGTACATGCGTACGATCTGGACGGAACTACAGCCAACAATATTGTATCGTATCGACTGATCGACGAAGAGAACCAGTTTCACATTGATCCTAAGACAGGCCTAATTACAACACTAGCTAAACTTGACCGAGAAAAAACTGATTCTTACCAGCTAAAGCTAATCGCAGAAGACAATTCACCGTCAGCGTTGTATCACAACGGGAAACCCAATAGTATCTCGCAGCAATTATTAATTAGGGTGTTAGACAAGAACGACAACAAACCTAAGTTCAAGAAGCGTTACTACATTGCGGAGAATGTGCCAGAGGATGAAAACATTAACACGGCAGTGATTGAGGTTAAGGCAGACGATCCAGATTCAACTTCGCACATTTCTTACAGTATTGTACCTTGGACCGAAAGCGATGCGTTCAAAATCGATACGAACACGGGACGTATCTCGGTCAACAGTCGACTAGACTATGAGACAATCCGAGAGTACATGCTGACAGTTCAGGCGTTTGATGGTATCTATCAAGACCTTGCAACCGTTACGATTAAACTCAAAAACGTCAACGATAATCCACCACAGTTCATGGGTCTTCGCAATGTGACGATTCAAGAGGAAACTATTCCTCCCGCTTGCATCATGACCATTCAGGCGTTTGATCCTGACGTTGAAAATCGGGACGACCTACAACACATTCGATTCTCCTTCGTAAAGGAACAAGAAGACCTGCTGGAAATTGATGACACTGGTTGTCTTCGGTTGAGAAAGGTTCTGGATCGCGATCCACCGCAAGGATTTAAGATATGGCAGTTTATCATCACCGCAACAGACGAAGATGGTGCAGGAATGAAAACGACGGCTACTGTGAACATTTTCCTGGAAGATATCAACGACAACGCACCACATCTATCGAACGCCATGCCAGTAGTGTGGGGAGAGAACCGTCCGCCAGGGTTGATCGTGAGGCTGACAGCAGAAGATGTAGATGAAGCCCAGAACGGCCCACCATTCTACTACAGCATTGATCCAAACGCACCGTACGAGATCAAGGAACGTTTCCAAGTGCAAGGCGACGAACTGTATGCTTTGGTGGAGTTCGATCGAGAGGAGCAAAAGGAGTATCGGGTACCGATCCGAATCAGCGACTCTGGCGAAGAACCAATGAGCGACGTCAGCATATTGCATCTTGTAATTGGTGACGATAATGACAACGAGATGAGACCTGGTGAAAGTCGAATCTTCGTATACAACTACAAGGGAGAATCACCCAACACAGAAGTTGGCCGTGTGTACGTGGATGATCCGGATGACTGGGATCTTCCGGATAAAACGTTCCAGTGGGACGACGCTACCCGTAATCAGTCGGTGGATTTCTTCGATCTAAATCGCGACACTGGCATGATCACAATGTTACAAGGCACTCGAGGTGGTGAATACGAGTTAAACTTCCATGTGATTGAACAGTCGAGTCACTTTCAACGTCATAATGTCACAGCTAAAGTAGCAGTCACGGTAAAGGAGATTTCCGGGGAAGCGGTTGATAAGAGTGGATCGATCCGATTCCATAACGTAACAGCCGAGGAGTTCGTATCGCGTACACCTGGTCAACTCTCCACGCCCAAAGATCGTTTGCAGATGAGCATTGCGAATACCCTCAACGTTAGTCGCGAGAATGTGGACGTATTTACCGTTTTGAAGCGTGATAATGTCAACGGGACCTTCCTGGATGTACGATTTTCCGCCCATGGCAGTCCTTATTACGCACCGGAACGATTGAATGGCATGCTTGGCTACCGACTTCGCCAGCTGGAAGAGGATGTCGGTCTGTCAGTGTTGATGGTGGGGATCGACGAGTGCATCGAAGAGGGTCGTAACTGTGAACTTTCCTGCAAAAATACGCTCTATAAGTCGAATGTGCCAATCGCGGTCTATACCAACACGAGCTCGTTTGTGGGTGTAAATGCGTTCGTACAAGCGGAGTGTGTATGCGAGGCTCCTCCACCTTCACTGACCTGTTTGAACGGAGGATTCCTTGTGAACGATCGGTGCTCCTGTCCGGATGGTTTCGAAGGACCCCACTGCGAAATGTTGGGCATCGAATTCTATGGTAGTGGATACGCTCTTTATCCCCCGATCAGTCCTTGCAATATGACTCGGATCAGCGTAGAGCTGTCACCGCACCAGGAGGATGGCTTGGTGATGTACATTGGACCGCTTAATTACAATCCTCGTCTACCGGTGCATGATTTCCTTGCACTAGAACTCGTCAACGGTTTTCCGGTGTTACTGGTTGACTATGGGAGCGGTACTACACAGATTGAACATCGCCATCGTATTCCACAGGGTAAACCTTTCACCGTCGAGATCTTACTACAGCCTCAGACGATAGAGATGATCGTAGACAATTGCAAGTTGTCCTCTTGTATGAGTCTGGATGCACCAAAGGGACCAAAGCTATTTTTAAACGTTAACGCCCCACTTCAGCTTGGAGGTGCGATTGTCAATTTGGAATATCTCGGTGCATTGTTCAATTGGACGCACGTTCCTCGGGACAAGGGTTTCAGTGGCAGTATAAAAAACCTCACGATCAACGAACGTACGTATGATCTAGGTTTTCCTAGTCTTATATTAAATGCCGAATCGCATGGTCAACGGTCTGCTATGGCATTTGCTTTTTCATTTGGCATCGATTCTTACTTTCTAATTGCGATCATCGCCTGTATCATGTCGCTGTTGGTATTACTGTATCTCATTATCGTCCACAAGACACATATAGACGAGTGGTATGATAACGATATGGATGCTCCACACGGGACGGTTGTCGAATACGAAGAGGAAGGTGGTGGAGAGTGTAAAAGTATCTACAGCCCCAAACAGCTTCTTGCCAATCTAGGGTACAACTATGAAACACAATACATTAAAATGGATCCTCAAGATATAAACGCTATCCTTCTGAGCAGCAAACACGCTTGTGACAATGATTCCCTGCAGTATTCGATCGATGATTTGCGTAATTATGCATACGAAGGTGATGGAATTAGTTACCAATCACTATCGAGTCTTACAACCTATTCCGGTGGGAGTGATCTGAAGTTTACACATCTACCGCCCTATTTTCGAACGTTACTTGACATCTATAACGAGGATTCATTCGAACCAGACGAATAGTTATATGGCGTTTCATTTCAAAATATTAAAGTAATAGGTAATACAATTGTACAGTACTAGCTGGCTTACTTACTTGTTAAGTTATTCATGTTGAAATATAAAAGCCGTACTTCCAGCGACGATAGCAATAGCTCATCAATATGCTAACACTTGTAACTGTACTGGCGAGTTTAACGGTAAGTAAATTAAGCAACTGCCCCGAGCCCGTGTTAGCAGAGGCGTATTTAGCCCTTCTGATGCCCTTAGCGAAAATGGTGATGGGGCCTTTTCATGAAGGGCCCTGTAATTCTACATCATGTGACCAGGCTAGCAGAGGCTAGCTGAAAGCCTTTGGCACAATGGATTTCTGGGCCCATCACTATCAAAATCTAAATTGTTAATCGGAAGGGAGGAGATGCCTTTGATGTCCTAAGAATGCATGGGGCCAACAAGAAGCATTGTGCTGACGGACAGAGTGCATCGACTCGACGGTCGCTCAGTGCGCTTTTAGGAAGAACCGGCTCTGCGTGTTTGTACTAACTTACCCCCTCCCCCCGTGCACTCCGGTCACACGGTCATGGGATCCAATGCCTGTAGCCCCCTTCTGCACTTCACATTTCTATGTGGTCCAACATACATACAGCTTAGGACCTCAAAAGAACTTGCTCGGACACTTGCCCCGCTCACCCAACTTTCACTTGGCTTAGGGCCTCCGAGGAGCAAAATACACCACTAATTCCACGATACGGTACAACAATCCAACATCCTGAGCCTTCCCGCACGAATTGTACTGCGCTCGTAGATGTGTGAACCAACTGCGGCCTCATGTTCCGTACAAAACATTAAATTCAAATCAAAATAACAGCTGACGGCTGTCAAGCATTGGTTTTTGTTGTTGTTGTTCTCGCAAAACTGTCAAACCCACCACAACGACGACTCCGCTGCTGCTGTTGCTGACGTTGAACGAGTTTGAACTTCTTCGTTCTGTTTTGGTGGCCAAATTGCCACTGCTTGCTGTGCTGTGTACGCATTTCTGTTCCACCAGTAAAACGCCGTAACAAATATAAGTGAGCTCAACACACAGGCCATATTGACGCTGCAAGGGCATAATTTTACCATCCGAAGAAACAATGTCTGTCAACTTGCGTTCGGTGTTTGCTTTTGCGAAGGAGTACCATCAGAAGAAAGAATCGCAGAAGGATATCCAGTATGGAACGGCCGGATTTCGATCGCAGTAAGTAGGCTAGTAAAAAAAAGTGAAAGGCATTGCTACGCCTCCATCCAGGGTCAACCGACGGGCCATTCATTTCCGTATTGGGTTTCAATCCTAATACTGCAAACCACCGGCTCGCGGTTAAGCGGCCTCATAAAATGCTTATCGTTAATGCATTATTATCTCTCTCTCTATATCCCCTCTCTAATCTCTGGCTCCTTTGCCTTTTTTCTCTTTCTAGTGCTGATAATCTGGACTACGTCATGTATCGGATGGGGGTGCTGGCCGCGCTCCGTTCCCGTGCGAAAGCAAGCCAAGCGATCGGTGTCATGATAACGGCTTCCCACAATCCGGAGCACGATAATGGGGTGAAACTGATCGATCCGCTCGGTGAAATGTTGGAGCAACGGTGGGAAAAGCTGGCCACCGATCTGGTGAACGTACCGGACAGTGACCTGGAAGCGCAGGTGGCGAAAATTTGTGCCGATGAGCAAATCGACAATAACGACCAGGCGAAGGTGTTCGTCGGTATGGACACACGCTACCACAGCCCGCAACTGTCGCGTGCCGTTGTGAACGGTGTACTGGCACTGAAAGGAACCGTAACCGAGTTCGGTATCGTGACGACGCCGATGCTGCATTATTTTGTTACCTGTACCAACACGCAGCATGCGTACGGACTGCCAACGGAGGAAGGCTACATGAGCAAGCTGATTAACTCGTTTAAAGCGCTGCGCGGTGAATCCACAACGCATCAGGGAAACTATCAGAACCAGCTGTACTACGACGGAGCAAATGGGGTGGGTTCGCTGAAGATGCTCGGCTTCATCAAGAAGCTTAACGGAGCGCTAAACGTGCAGGTATTCAATAGTAATGGAAAAATCAACTTTAAATGTGGGGCGGATTTCGTCAAAACGAACCACCGCGTGCCGGAAGGTCTACCGGCGGAAGCATTGGCAAACGGTGGACGGTGCTGTTCGGTAGACGGTGATGCTGACCGTGTGGTGTACTATTTCACCGATAAGGAAGGTGTGTTCCAGCTGCTGGACGGTGATCGGATAGCGACACTGTTGGCTGGCTATTTGAAGGAACTTATCGAACGGTGCGGTGTGCAGCTGGAAATGGGCCTAGTACAGACGGCATACGCTAACGGTGCCTCCACCGATTACATTGTCAATCAAATGCAAATACCGGTCGCTTGCACACGAACCGGTGTCAAACATTTGCACCATAAAGCGCTCGAGTACGATATCGGTGTGTACTTTGAGGCAAACGGTCACGGTACGATCATCTACAGCGATAAGGCCAAGCAGGCAATAAGGGCAGCAAGTAGCGATGAAGAAACTCGCTCCGAAGAGCAACGTAAAACGGCTGCCCTACTGTTACAATTTATTGACCTAACGAACGAAACGGTCGGTGATGCGATCTCCGACATGTTGCTGGTAGAAACGGTACTGCATGCGAAGGGCTGGAATCTTACCGATTGGCTCGCCAGCTACACCGATTTGCCTAATGTGCTGGAAAAGGTTTATCTTGCCGATCGGAACGTTATCACCGTCACGGATGCGGATCGTGTGGTGGTTGAACCAGCCGGATTGCAGGAATCGATTAATGAAATTGTTTCAAAATTCGCCAAGGGACGTTCGTTTGTTCGCCCGTCAGGTACGGAGGATATTGTGCGGGTGTATGCTGAGGCCGATACGCGTGAAAATGCTGTTCAGCTAGCGTTTGAGGTTGCCAATTTGGTGTTTGATCGGGCTGGTGGTATTGGTTCGCGACCAGTTAAGATGGCATGTTAAAATGGAGTGCTTTTGTGCTAAAGTGGGTTGTAGTGGAGTGCTATATGCTACTGATACTGCCGAACAACATTTTTTAATCAATTTTTATCATTTTTTTGCGCTCTTTTTAAGTGCTTTTCTATTAGCGATGGTCACTCGGAGTTGGATGTCTTGGTTCTGAACCTATTAACCGAAATCGATTCCTGAAACTTTTGAGCGCTCCGGATTCGTTTACGTTCAAAACAACAGGTTGCCCAGCACCATTTTCTATAGTATATAGTTCTATGTATAAACGCTACTGAAAGCAAACGAGATTACGGACTTTTAAGGCATCACATGCGTAGGGAAGAAGAAATATTAAATTTGAGCAAAGCAGAATCTTGTATTAGTTTTAATTGTTTTTTTTTATAGATGAATGCAATAAAAAAAATTACATATGTTCTGTATTTAATTTTAATATTTTTTTCCACACCGAAAAAAAACAAACGAACCGTGAAAGTCATCGCTAGACGGGACAGTAACTATGGAAACTTGGTTTCCAAGGGTAACTGTAAGTGGTGTTTGCCGAACATTTTCATTACTACATCACATCAAGTTCACAGCAAAGTTTTTCTGCACGCATCAGCCTCACATCACGTACATTTTACAATGTTTTGGGGTTTTTGTGAAGCGCTTAATTTCCTACAAGAGTACAAGAAAATTTCACCCGCTGATGGCCCGTTACCGGACCGTCTGGACATTCTGCTCTTTGGTAGTGGAGACCCGCGCCACATTCTAGCAACCGCCGCTCAGCTTTTCCTTCATCCTGGTGTAAAGGTGAACCTATACCTTGCGGAAGGATGCATCGAACTGCTTGCACGCCATATGGTGCTGGTAGCGATCGCCCTCGAAGACCCTCAACTGCTATCACTCAAAGGTAAAACGCATCTGTTCATGGACATCTATGGTAACAGTCTCGTACGTCCGTTTAGCAGCGCGTATCTCTCCAGCAAGGCGAAGGAACTGATAAAAATTATTACCGACCCCGAGTATGCACATCGGCAGACACCGATCTTCAACTATACCGCCCTGCGCTACAAGGAACGTGATCAGCTGGCGGATGTATTTCGCTTCTGGACCAATGCTCCCGAGCACGTGTTTAACGTTGCCCGCTACTGGGACGATCGGTTACGTGCTCAGCTAGGTGTGAGGTACGATCATCGCGACGGTGCATTTGATTGGGATTTGCAGATGAAACTGCGGCCAAATGGAGCGACACAGATATGTCCGCAGGAGTACAAACACTGGCGGGAAACGGGAGTTGGATTTACCTTTCCGGAGTACGAACAGAGTGATCCGAACAAAACGTTCGCGGTAGGATTGGTGCGCAACGGGAAAGGTTTCCTGCACCGTGGTTCAGTCGGTGACAATATGACTGGTCCGTATATAGGCTTCGGTCAGCGCTGTGCCGAGGAGCGGCTTACTCGATCGAAGCACGGTGTAAACGATTTCCGTTCAACTGATGTTACGGAGCGGAATGTGCTACAAGTAATGTACGAAATCCAGGAACGTGTCCCCTACTGTTTCGACTTAAAGGACATCCATCAATTCGGTTCGCACCAGCTGGATACAGGGAAGAATCTCAACAAACACGAAGCTCGTTCGGAACCGGTAGAAGCCGTACAGTACAATAAACCGCTTTTACCATGCGAAAATTTGACCGTTCATCTGCTCTCCGTTGAGGACGTTTTGCGGATGCAGGACCTGGATCGATTTGGAGCGAAATTCGACGCAGTATTTGTGGCCAGCAACTATTTCAGTTTGCTGAAGGACGGGTTCAACCGGATGTGGAAGGATATCTGTCTGGTGTGCTTCGAAACGCGCCAACTAACCGTTTTCAGCAATGAAGAGATAGAAGAACACATCGCACAGATAAAAGCGTACGCGCAGAAGCAATCCCTCACACCGGTTACGAACGTTTCTATCAACAAAACACATTCTGTACTGTTTTACAAACACCAAGGCGTATAGGTGAACGAACGAATGTATTAGACGCTAATAAATATGGTACAACAAAATCTTTTTTCCATCAACATTCAACGTTCAACTATGAGGTGGCAATCTCTTTCAGCGGACCCTCCAGATACGTTGCAAGAGCTTGGGCTTTTTCCTTCAATATACCGAGCCCTACATGGTCCCGGGCGTACAGACAGAGCAGAAGGTTAGCCACCTGCGTGATGACGACGTTACCGTTCTCACACTGCAGAAACACGTACTGGAGCCGATCTTCCCGGAATGCATTACGGCCATTTTTTTCATACACGGACCAGATGTTGCTTGCTATTGCTGCCGTTACCGTTGCGTCACGGTCACCGAAGCCGGAAAATGCTAGCAATGCACCTTCGTGTGTGAGTAATCTGCGAGTGGGGGAGGTGATATGAAATCGAAAATCAGAACCGTGGTATACCGGTGGTATGGATGGTTTTCCTTTGGGAAAATATTACATCGTATTCTCAACTCCTCCTGTATTTGCTTGACTTAGTACCGATGTTAACACTTTTGGTTGAAGCATTTTGTCGTCAGCGATGATAAGACTTGCCGCGTTTCTAGATGGTATGGTAATCACAAGAAACTTGATCTGTTATCAGAAGCCTCGGTGTGCAGTTAGGGAACGTATGGCAAGGAAAAGAGATGAAAACAATGTTTTTGTTTTGACGCGAGAGAAATCAAAACACCATTGAGATGTGGGCTATTTTTCTGTGGCACTTAAAAGTGGGTAATTTGTCTGTAAATATGTTAATAGCAAATAGAGCATCAATTTATTTTAAAACATTCAATAACAGTAATTATTGGTAAGTTAATAACACATATTTATATTTTTTTAAATAATTTTTGACAGCATGTGCAAAACGTCTAATTAAACAGTTAAGGGTTCACGTCAAAAAAGCTGTCACAACATTGAAGCCAGCTTATTATTCGCATCATTTGTACTTGATGGCTTGAAAAGCAAAAGTGTGCTAAAATTGTGTTTAGATAAATTTCTCCTCCTTATATATTAAACAGCCTCCAACATGAATGAATTGGAACAGTTGGAGCACCTGTCGCTGGTGTCCAAAATTTGCACCGAGCTCGAGAACCATCTCGGTTTGAACGACAAAGATTTGGGTAAGCATTTGCTTGTGGTTGTGGTGTTGTAGCAGCGATTCCCACCGAATTTTAGTAAATCTCTATTTGTTTTCTTTTTTACAGCCGAGTTTATTATCGATCTTGCACACAAAAACCCCACCATCGAAGCGTTCAAGCGTGTGCTGGTAGAAAATGGTGCCGAATTTTCAGACTCCTTCACCACAAATCTGCTGCGTATTATACAGCTGATGAAACCAGCCGGAAAGTCGGGTGGAATATCCGTGTTCGAGGACGATGTCAACAACGATGGTAAGAATCTTGCATACAAATTTCCCGGTTTAGCGATACCGAACTACAAGAAGGCGTACTCATCCGATGAGGAAGTGGATGATGATACGAAAGATGATCGGAAAGCGGAAAAGTATAAAGATAGGAAGGAGGACAAGAAACCGTTCGGTAGCGGCGTGGTTGACGATATGTTTTCGGAGTTGGAGCAAATGGCTCCTTCGAAATCGAGCATGGAAGAGGGAAAATCACGCGAACAGGTCGAGGTGGATAATATGTTTGCTGAGCTGGAAAATCTTGCTCCATCTAAAGCGACCGACGAGGAACGGGAAGTGAAGCGCCGAGACCGGCGTAGTCAGTCACGCGAGCGAAGGAAAGATCGCAGCAGGTCGAGGGAAAATCGGCGTGATCGCAGTAGATCGCGCGATCGCCGAAGACGGAGCAGATCGAAGGATAGAAAGCGCCGAAGCCGTTCGAGAAGTCGCGATCGGCATGATCGGGACCGCAATCGTGACCGAGAGCGGGGAGGACGTGAACGGGATCGCCGAACAAGGCGTAGCCGTTCGGGAAGCCATTCCCGGGACAGAAACCATCGCCATCGCAATCGGAGCAATTCACGCGAACAACCACCAACGGTGGACCGAAGAAAACGAACCCCTCCGATGCCGGAAGAACCAGAGCCGGGCAAAATTTACGACGGACGGGTAGTAAACATAGTCGCTTTCGGATGTTTCGTACAGTTGAATGGATTCCGCCGCAAGAAGGAAGGTTTGGTACACATTTCCCAACTCTCCACCGAGGGCCGGGTGAACCTCGTGACGGATGTCGTCAATCGGGGAGATGAAGTGAAGGTTAAGGTGATGTCGCTGGCGGGGAACAAAATTTCGCTCAGCATGAAGGAGGTAGATCAATCGAACGGGCGGGATCTGAATCCACTATCGCACGCCCACCTGAAGGAGGCAGCCGAGGCGGAACTTGCCGGTCGTAATCCGGATCGCCCCATGACCGTCCCCTCGATGCTAAATCTTCAGGAAGGTACACTCGAACCGGTAGAGGAAACGTCACGCAAAAAAGTGACCCGCATTTCATCACCCGAACGCTGGGAAATCAAACAGATGATCTCGTCCGGTGTGATCGATCGATCCGAGATGCCAGACTTTGACGAGGAAACGGGTCTGTTGCCGAAGGACGAGGATAGTGAGGCGGACATTGAGATAGAAATTGTGGAAGATGAACCACCGTTCCTGCAGGGACATGGGCGCGCACTGCACGATCTTTCCCCGGTAAGGATAGTGAAAAATCCGGATGGTTCGCTGGCACAGGCGGCCATGATGCAGACGGCACTAGCGAAAGAACGGCGCGAGCAGAAGATGCTTCAGCGCGAGCAGGAAATGGATGCCGTACCGACAAACATGAACAAAAACTGGATTGATCCACTGCCGGACGAGGATGACGAGCGTACTATGGCGTCCAATACGCGCGGTGTCGGTATGTCCACCCAGGATGTACCGGAGTGGAAGAAAGCCATCATAGGCGGGAAGAAGAGTTCCTTCGGAAGGAAAACCGACATGAGTTTGGTGGAGCAGCGTCAATCGTTGCCGATCTACAAGCTGCGCGATGATCTCATCAAAGCCGTTACGGATAATCAAATTTTGATCGTAATCGGTGAGACTGGTTCCGGCAAAACGACTCAAATCACGCAATATCTTGCCGAGAGTGGATTTATCGCACGGGGCAAGATTGGCTGTACCCAGCCGCGTCGTGTTGCGGCCATGTCAGTGGCAAAGCGTGTCGCGGAAGAGTACGGTTGTCGACTAGGTCAGGAAGTAGGATACACGATCCGTTTCGAGGACTGCACCAGCCAGGAAACGGTCATTAAGTATATGACAGACGGTATGTTGTTGCGCGAATGTTTGGTTGACTTTGACCTGAAATCGTACTCCGTCATCATGTTGGATGAAGCGCACGAGCGCACGATCCACACGGATGTACTGTTTGGACTGCTAAAGCAAGCCGTCCAGAAGCGTCCGGAGCTGAAACTGATCGTAACGTCCGCAACGCTTGATGCAGTAAAATTTTCGCAATACTTCTTCGAAGCACCAATCTTTACCATCCCCGGACGTACGTTTCCGGTCGAGATTCTCTACACGAAGGAACCGGAAACGGATTATCTCGACGCATCACTTATCACCGTAATGCAGATTCACCTACGCGAACCACCCGGCGATGTATTGCTGTTCCTAACGGGTCAGGAAGAAATCGATACGGCGTGTGAAATTTTGTACGAACGCATGAAATCGCTCGGTCCTGATGTGCCGGAACTGATCATTCTGCCCGTCTATTCCGCACTACCTTCGGAAATGCAAACACGCATCTTTGATCCAGCACCACCGGGCAGCCGTAAGGTGGTAATTGCCACCAACATTGCCGAAACGTCGCTCACAATCGATGGCATCTACTACGTGGTGGATCCCGGCTTTGTCAAGCAAAAAGTGTACAACTCCAAGACGGGTATGGATTCGCTCGTGGTCACACCGATTTCGCAAGCTGCCGCTAAACAGCGAGCAGGTCGTGCCGGTCGTACTGGACCGGGCAAAGCGTACCGACTGTACACGGAACGTGCCTATCGGGATGAAATGTTACCGACACCCGTACCCGAAATTCAACGCACAAATCTTGCAACCACAGTACTTCAGCTAAAAACTATGGGAATAAACGATCTGCTACATTTCGACTTCATGGATGCGCCACCGGTTGAATCGCTCGTAATGGCACTGGAACAGCTACACTCACTATCGGCGCTCGATAACGAAGGTCTACTAACGCGACTCGGTCGAAGAATGGCCGAATTCCCGCTCGAACCCAATCTTTCGAAGTTGCTCATCATGTCCGTCGCGCTGCAATGTTCCGACGAGGTGCTTACGATCGTATCGATGCTTTCCGTACAGAACGTGTTCTATAGACCGAAGGACAAGCAAGCACTCGCCGATCAGAAAAAGGCCAAATTCAACCAGATCGAAGGCGACCACTTAACGCTGTTAGCCGTCTATAACAGCTGGAAGAATAATAAGTTTTCCAACGCTTGGTGCTATGAAAACTTTGTACAAATTCGTACCCTAAAGCGTGCGCAAGACGTACGGAAGCAATTGCTCGGCATTATGGATCGCCACAAGCTGGACGTGGTATCGGCCGGTAAGAATACGGTACGTGTACAGAAAGCCATCTGTTCCGGATTTTTCCGTAACGCGGCCAAGAAGGACCCGCAGGAAGGCTATCGGACGCTCGTTGACTCGCAGGTCGTCTACATACATCCGTCCAGTGCGCTGTTTAACCGGCAACCGGAATGGTAAGTTATTAACCAATTTTTAACCTTCGTTTCAATGACCAAAAATACACCCTTACTTCTATAACCACCTACCATACATAAGGTATGTAGGTACATTTAAACTGTTTTCTGGGCTTTTTAAAAGTAGCATGTTGATAGCTCAAGTATATTAAATTTTTTTTTTTTTATTAAATTCAAAACATACCCGGGGGTAGGTGGGTCATTGAAATAAAGATTAATGCTTTGTTTTTGTTCTCTTCATTTTTAGGGTGGTTTATCACGAGCTCGTCCAAACTACAAAGGAGTATATGCGCGAGGTTACCACCATCGATCCCAAATGGTTGGTCGAGTTTGCACCGGCCTTCTTCCGCTTCTCCGATCCGACAAAGCTAAGCAAATTCAAGAAGAACCAACGGCTAGAACCATTGTACAACAAGTACGAGGAACCGAACGCGTGGCGTATCAGCAGAACGAGACGGCGCAGAAATTAAGCAACAAACAACAGTACTCTGAACTGGACTGTGGACTACCCTTGTGACTTGCGAGGGTTAGGACTAACTTTTAATCTTACTCAACGATATAAATGTGTCACGAAGAGTTCGTTTTTATCGTGGTTTTTTACTGTTCCGCTTAAAGTTAAACTTGAACTTGGCAGCATGGCGCATTTCCTGTTCTTTGATTGCTGCCTCATCCAACGTTGTTATCTTTCGCCGTGGTACGTGCTGGAACGCTTTTCCGAAATCGTTACTCGTCTTTAGCTCCAGCATGATCGCGACCATCTGATCGATCGTAAGTGATTTGCCACTTTTAAATTGAAAATAGTCATCGAGCGGCAGGCGTGCCATCCGTAGGCCTTGCTTCTTCGCTTTCCCGAGCGAAACGGGTTCCTGGGACGATTTGTCTACCATCGCACCGATAATGTACACATCGTCCGGATTAAATTCGGTAAGATCGGTCTTGCAGTGGGGCGTCAGATAGACGAGTCGTTCCTTGGGGAAAAGCTCCTCGTAGCTACGTTCGGTAACGTTGAACGGGAATTCGGGCTGGTGTAATTGTACCAGATGTTTTTCGAGCTGTTTCATCGTTGTTTTGTTAAAGTTTGCATTGCAATGGTGTATGTTGAATGGTTCCTGGTGGGATCGGTTCAAGGCAAAGCACAGCATCAGCTGTTTGGCCGTATTACGCATTTCCTTATCGTTCATGTAATCATCGTACGAGCAGTCGATCACGAGATTGACACCGAACCGTATCGCCTGAACGAGTCTGCAAAGGTCAGGGTAGTAGATCGGGGTTATTTTATCTGGGGTGGAGCGATTGTCTCACATTACGAAAATCTGACGGCGTCAAACTGGAACCGTACCGGTTATTGTGAAAGTGATCCATCGTCGAATCGTATATCCGCAGGAACATGGTGTTGTGAAAGAGACCGTAAACGATATGATCGTTTTCCGCGTTCGCCTTCAACAGTTCCTCGCGCCGTTTGGCCACCTCTTCCTGCTTGCGTTCTTTCTTTAGCTGCTTCCCCAAACGAACCATCTCAATGTTCCAAAGGTAGAGATAGTAATGGCGCCGCTGGTTTCTGTAATTCGTTGTTTGATATCATTCCTTTTAGTTTAAAACCAAAAACACCCGGACGCCTCCGAGGTTCATTCCTTACCGGGACGTTAAACCCAAGAGATGTTCCCATTGGTCTGGTTTGATGGTCGAAACCGACGGTACCTTTCTACCCTCTTGGCGCATCACCTCTATTTCAAGCTCAAGCACTTTTCTACGCTTTTCCACATCGACCGTCCCTGGTGTGGCGGTGATGGGGATGCTACGTTTGTTCACTTCATTTCGATTACTTTTTTGTTCCGGTAGCTCCTGACTGTGTGGTAAATTTGCGTACCGTTTCCATAATGCACTCGAGGGGCAAAGATGTCTAACAAAAATTGGCGAAGAAGTAGCGGGAAAGCTTGATTTTCCAACTATTCTTGTTGTTAGCAGTAAAGTACGTAACATTTTGTGTAATATATTTTTGTAAACAGTCTGCTGAAAGAGACCGCACACGCGATAAATGACAGTTGTGCAGTGTGTTTGTTTGTTTACCTTTTTTCGTATACGTCAAAATGGATGGTCACGCAGCGATGTGCATGGAAAAAAAGGAAAATTCTTTGAATATGCTATTTTTTCCACCCCATAACAAGTTACTAAAAAATAATATCCTGCATTTAAAAATGAAAAAACGCAATGCAGCTACATACCACACACAAAAAACGAAAATTTCCCCTTCTGCGGTTTCATATTTACGCATCCCGTACATAACCGTCACCCATAGTGCAAAGCGCAAACCAAAAGCGCTAACCGTTCACTTTCCGCGACACAGTTGTTCCAAGAAGTCGGTTCGTTTTCCACACGCGCGGCTCTAGCTATTGTGTGGTTGGTCTGGTTTCGACCGCAGGCGTTTATGTCTCGTGAAATCACGCTATAGGTTGTGTAATTTTTTTTTGTGCTCTGCTGTTAGTTTTTGTCGTGCTAGTAATAGAAACAACGAGCGCAATATCATGATCTGAAGGAAGAGCTTCAAACATGCGTTTGAGATTCGAACCACGATACAGCCGACTACAACCCAGTGCAGCAGCATCCCATCCCTGTAAACCTCTGGCGCAGCGCGTGGAGTGATTTGAATGTGTTTTTCAGCGAATCATAGCAAGCCATAAAATGCGTCTTTCCGCTCGCATCAAGTGTTTCAAGTATTTAGTGTACGCGTATGTGATTTTAATATCGGTGAGTGTTTAGGCTGTGCGCCAAACAAAAAAGATCAGCAATAGATCTAGCGCGAAGATGATGGTGGTAAACATCGTGTGTTCGTTTTGAAAAGTTTTGAGTAATTCTACACTTTAAGTGTTTAGGGGCTTTCCGGTCTCTTTGTTGCAAGAAGAAATAGGCGAATTTGTGACCGGATCAATGCGCAACAAAAAAAATCCCAACTTGATCGTATGCAAAGCCGTGGCTACCTGAGATGAAAACGTTCCAAAGGGCAGCTTTAGATGTGTTTGTGGTGTGTGGTGTGTGAAGGGCATACCTTTCCTTCGCAATTTGTGATTGATTGTGCTGTACTAGCTGGTTAATGTATGTGTCCCCGATGGATGTTCGGGTTGTGCAAACGTCAGCACACATTTCTTGCAGGAAAGAAAAATCTCGATAAATGCATCGTTTTACGCGATCGCGACATTCAGGCTGAAAGCGGCTGGGCTTCCCACCCTTAATGGGAACGGCGGACACAGGGGTCTCAAACCTGTATTGACACATACACATTCGTACGCTCAAATATGCACCCTCAAAACCGGAATGGGTCTCGTTGGTGGTGGTGGCGATGAGGTTAGCAATTTACACAGAGGGGTAACTAACATAAAACAGACCAAATATGCTCTGGTAAAGAGCAGGTAAGAAAACGTGTGTTGCGATCGGGTGCACGCTGCAGAGGGTGAAAGAGAGCGAGAACGTTCAAGAGAAAAACGCCCGTGTTTTTGAATGATCGGAAAGCCCTGTCATTAAAATTATCTGGAAACAAAATTAGCTAATGCAGAGAAAAACAATTAGTAGTACACCCATTAAAAAAACGCACTCAACGCTTGCTACGAGTAGAGTTTGTGGTATTTGAAAATGTGATGCGTCGTACGTAGCAACCACCACCAATGCGCCCTTCTTGTTGGGTTGCGCTGCTTTGTTGTGGTTGTACACGCGCGTGCATCTGTGTGGTTGTATGAGTGCGATAGTTTTTCTTACCTGGCATACCTGTGTGGCAAAGCGAACGCACCAGAGATTAAGCTAACCACGCATCCATCAAGAAGATATCGAAAGCATAACTGTAATGTCAACTTCCCCCCCCCCCCCCAAAGATAAACGGTGGGTACCCGCGGACTTTCTCTCGCACCGGGCTCCAGATCTTCCCTCACTCTTGTATTTGGAGGAGGATTTTCAACAAAGACCTCTATTGAACTTTTGTTAGCTCTAGCAATACTAATAAGCTGAAAAGCCGCCTCTGGTCACACCATTATGCTGAGCGCGCACACACATACACAAAAGCAACAAAATTCCAACCGTTATGCTTCGGCGAGCAAGCGCTGCCACGGTAATGTGACACACGAACCACGGTCTTTCAGCGTTGCTGACCGGAAAACTCATCGAAACTCCCGCTAGAATTGTGAAGCGTTAAAACACAGATCATCCTTTTTTGCCGAGCGAAAAATAAGAGTTTCATTATTGTGTAAAATGTGATTATTCATCATCGTCGGGCGGTGGTACACGGAGACACGGGTCTCGGGGGGACAAAAAAGGATGATTAAGCACCCCGACAGGATCTATTTTAAACCTATCCATCTTTTCCTTCCCCATGAGGGGACTGGAGGAGATTCCGGAACCACTGGTAAGGTATCCGGTGACAGGGTTGTGTGGGAATGGGGGACAGGGATTTATAAACAAAACACCATCAAAACAAATCAAAAGGTTCAACTACAACTACGGCTCCTAGGCAGACGTCACCCGCGATGTTGTGGTGGCCCTCCTCCCTTCATTCAATAATTCCAAATTTCAATTTCAAGCTTCACCCATCATCGGCGCGCCGTATGTAAATAAAACCTCGGGCGGTTGATTACGGGACATAAATACTGATTTGGGATGCGAATTCTGGTTCCCCTGTTTTTCTCGGAACTCCGGAACCGGCCTGTCAGAAGTCACCCACCGCGGTGACCGTGTGGAAGGTACAAATTCAAAAAAGCATCGTTTGGTGTGTGCGTCCATACGATGCTTTTTTGATGGTTGGTTCAATTCGGACACCCTAACCGCGCGAAACGTACCGAAGAATCATATTATAAACGCAAGGCAACGTACAGGCTTTTTAAGAGGGAGAATTGCTGCAGCAAAACAACGAAACCTACCCCAAAAAGCAGAAACTCTGCCGAATCTAAAGGCAAACACAAAACACCACGTAAGGCTACCTCAAACACCACGTGTTGGGTGTGTGTTGGAAACACTCCCTCGTCTCTCTGGATATGATGGTCCATTTTACAATTGCTGACAAGAGAAGTAAAGAAAACATAGTAATACAAACGCTGGTACCCTACCCTTGAATTGTAGTATGTATATCTGTTGACACGATACCAACGAAGAATGAGGATGGGGCGGCCACTTCATTATCGTCGCTATCGGTGTCTCTCCCGCTGGTGCGCCAAGTGGAGGATCCCCGTCAGAGAAGACATCATTATCTTTTTTTTTTTCTTCTGTGGCCTCGGCGCGCTTTGGCGAGACAAACTCTCGAGGGTATTGCGAGCTAGCTACTTCTAATTATGGCCGTCCGTTTTTTCCTCCGCGACGGTCGAAAAACCGAGCGAACGGGAGGATGCTCATTCACTAGCATGACCATGAAAAACAATAGTATCACAGTAGTTGGTTCCTTTTGTGTGTATCCACATTAGGACGAGTAGAATTGTGGTCCCCAGTATCTCGGCGACTTCACGCGTGATAAGTTTGTGTCCATCGCACACACACACACACGCACACATATCTCACGCTTTGATGCTTTGTACACGAAGCCGTACACAGTCGACAGCACAAGGATTATCATGACCCCGGAGCTAATCCTTTCTAGTTGTGTACGCCACACGGTGTGGTGCTTGGTGTTTAAATGTGCCTTTTTTCCGGGGATTTTTCCGCCCAAATTGATTCTCCCAAAAGTTGGCGTCGTCCGCCTCCCATTGGACACAGCGTTGAAATGTGAGCCCGTTTAATTCAGTTGAGCTGTGCTTTCAATGAAGAAGCCGAATCGTTGTAATAATTCTTAACATGTTTTAACAATAAGAAGAAAACGTATTCCATTATCCCAAAACCGAAAGATATGGAGTGCGCTCTTTTGTATGTTTATATGTTTTGATGGAGCGTGGATTATGAGCACCAGGATGTGTGTGTGTGTGTGTGGTCTGTCCGGAATTCGTTCCGTTTGGATTTGGTCCAAATTGTGATCACACTCGGCATTATCTATGCTCATTTCGGTTGTGTCCACTGTCTCGATGGCCAAGAAGACGACCAGTGGTTTACAAGCGACCACCCGAAGGCAATTACTTTAATCCTGCAGAAGAAAGCATTTAGTTGGATTACTCCGTACTACATGGGAACATGCTTGGGGTGGGTTAGCTTTCGCTCCTAAGCAAGTGAAGGAGGAACCGTGGGTATGTAAAGTCATCTTGTGCGGGGTTAGAAATTTATGAATTGTTCCTCAGGGTTTCTTCAAGATGGTTCATTCGCAACGTATGGTAACGTGGATTGGGACAGGGGAAGAACAAACGCGGTGCGCTGTGGTTTATGTTCTTGGAATAATAAACCGAAAGACACCGAGAGGAATTTTCCATTTCAAAACGATAACGACAGCTTCTATGCAAGCAGAAAAATGTTTTAAATTTCTTTGCATTTGAATTTTAGAAACATATTCGCAAGATACACACACGTGTCAACCACATGGCGTACGGAAATTCGATGATGGACGAACACGCAATAACACGCTAAGGAAACGGCCGTATTTTTGCGCAGTTTGGTGAATGAATCCCTCCCCTTGCCCGAGAACGGGAGATGTAATGTGCCGGAAACGGTGGTCCCTTCGAACAATCCCTTTCTAATGCGAATAGGAAAACAAGAAAAGAAGGACGGTAACTATCATCCCCCTTTTTTTGGTCGGATGAAATAATAATAGACACGGCGACTGGTGGGGAGACTGCTGCGTAGTAGAATAGAATTAAAAGACCGAAATTGCGTTTCATTGCATACATTTAGGGGTGTTCGATGATATGTGCAGGAGGACAGCTGCATTGAATTGCAGTGGCGATAAAATTGCTACATAAGGAATCTTTTGCTTTTAGAGTATGGAACAAAGTCTTCTTGGCTTAACGACTACGGATCACGGCGACCGTCGCATAGGTTACAAGACCTGCTAATACTATGTAGTTGGATAGTCAAATTCTCATTGGGGCGAACCGCTCTTGATGAGATTTACACATCGGTCCTCCCGTCTGAAGACTAGCACTGCTGTTTCCTCTATCATTGGACCGTTCCCATAACAAGGATATAGTGTTTGCATTCAAAAAATGAGTTAATCTCACAAGAGATTTAAGAACAGACTGAAAAACAATCTATTGGTCGCTGCTAGGGTCAGTTGGGAGTCTTTTTCATTGACGAATGTGGACACCTATGCACGCAGCCCTCTGGCATGATTTCCTCATAAATTTCGGGGTCATTGCCAAAGGTCGCTGGGGCCCGAGTCTGGCATCCTCAGAGCATCCTTCGCCACTGTCAGGATGTCCGATTTGTCGTTCAAGGTTAGGGTTAGGTTAAGATTAAGGTTTTGTCGTTCTCCACACGTCTGGCTTGAACACACACCGCCTAAGGTGGTCCGGAGGATGCGCCGCTCGAACAGTTGGATGGTCCAAGACTCGTGGTCATAGAGACCCACCGGGCGAATCAGTGTACGATACATCAAATATTTCTCGAAGTCTCGAAGTCTTCTGGATCTGAGCAGACGACGCAGGCCGTAATATGCACAATTCCGCTGCATCAAGCATTTCCAGACTTCGCTACTGGCGTCCTTATCCGAAGTAAAGATTGTCCCAAGCTAGCTGCACTCCTCCACCACTTCGAGGTTTTCGCCATCAATCAATACGGTGCTACGGATTAGTCCATTTTTTGTAGATCGTCAAGGACATATTTTTAAATTAGTCTATATTTAAACAGTATACATTATTGGAAACAAAATTAATTCCACAGCACCTTAAAAGCCCTAATGGCTTGTAATTTAATGTGCACCTATTGTAAGTTAAACATTCCTTTTTAAACCTCCTAAATAAAGCCATTAGTTTTATAGTTCTAAACACCATTATAGCAGCTCAATATCAAACGATTCCGATCTCTGGAGCACAACACAATTCAAGTATTGTTTAGAAATGTAGTTATCGTGTGGACGATAATGAAACGTTAAACAACTTGCTCGCTTCTTACTGGATCAAACCGTGTTTGTGTGGATTTGCGCGTTTTACTGCTTGGTTGGCACAGTACGTCGGTGTCTCAGCGGGTAATGAAATTGGTCGTTAGATCACCGCGTTTGATCGCCCCTAACTTCAAAGCAGATTCATTCCTTTTACTTCCGCCTAGTTATGGTTCATTCGGAACGTTTTTCAAATTTTTTTATTCACACCACAGTGCGCACCAACAGCAGTTTATGGAGCTTGCGTATGTGTGTGTGTATCATTAAGAATAGTGCAAATTAGCTATGTTGACGATGTGTGTTGTTTTTTCTTGCTTGGAACCATCCCTCACAAGGCGTGCCTCGAAGACATTGGATCGAGAGTTTCCCGCCACAGCGGCCCGCCGCTTGTTGTGCGTGTTTGGTTTTGTTCCGTACGATCAGTGTGTTGCCGCGTCAAACACACTGTCGAACAAGCAAATTAAACTCGCCCAATAACGTTGCAGTTTTCACAAAATCCGGAAAAGCACAAACAAACCAACGTTCCCTAGGGTTTCGCCCTGGCGTCTTCTCGCGGATTCGCGCTAGATCAGTAGATTGTATTCGTTGTTTTCTTGGGTTGGGAAACACGCATGATCCAGCTCCTGCATCACTCCTGTAGCATCTCGTCTGGAGATTGGAGATCGGTTTGAAGAATTCGAATGACTACGGGGAGGAGAATACACTCCAACTTCTGTTCTTTCGGGGGCAAAGTATAAATAAACAAAACCTACGGCCGTGGGGGCGCAGGTTTTGCCTTGGCACCACTACAACGGCAGAAGGGAGCAGAAAGAAGGCCCTCGGAGTAACTGAAGATCATTCAACCGCTGCAGTTCTCCTACACGGTACCTCATCTGCTCGCTTGATTTTATTGGTCGTAGTCGCCCTTTCTGCTAAACCTCCAAAAAAGGAAAACTACCTCAAGGGGTCGTGGTACTCTCGTTCGCTTGTCGGTAATGTCCATACATACATATATCCAGTCGAAGATCTGTCTCGAGTCAAGGGTTTTTCCCTCCGGCGCGAAACTCGTTGGCCAGCTGATGGAAGAGGGGTTGTCTATGTTTAGAACGGTGACCGAACCGATAGATAGGAGCTGCAGTAAAAAGATAGAAAACCCTCTATACTGTGACTCTGGCTACGTCTCTCAACACCTTCATTTGGAGGCTAAATGCAGCTTCGTTTGCAAAAAAAATCGAAGGTACCAGTAGCAAGGCGAGCGCTAATGGGTGTGGCAATCAGTGCAGACTTTAAACACACTGCATTCACAGACTCTGCAGCGGAGGGTTTGTGCTCGGTGTGTCTCAGATTTTACCGAAGGGTCGTTAATTAACCGTATGGCATCCCACGTTCCGAAGCTGGGCGTTTTACAAGAATCATCGGAGGGATGGGGCGTTAATGACACGGGGTTAGGAAATATCTTCCCCAGCGAGAGACGACAGTGCTAAAACCGCACGCTCCAATTCTACCCAGCTTTGATCGGCATACTAATGTGTGCGTTTTACATTAATGCTTTTATGATCGTGCATCTGTAACTGATCAACTTCAGTCCACTGGATTCTGCCATTTCGATTTCGGCGCTTTTATGTGCTTGAAATGTTCTTTTTTTGGGGGAATATGGTTTTTGTGCTATAAAATCGCTCACGGATTAAAAAGATAATTGATCACAATGTTTGTGCGGTTAGAAACTTCCTGGATGCATGCTTTTTGACCCTAAAGAGCTGCTAGGTAGATCAGGGTGTTTGGTTACTAAATGAATTACCAGACTGATTTGTACATAATTGGTTGTTGCTATTGGAGAAGAGTCCGGATTGGATTCGATATCTGTTCCTACCGTGGAAGGTATCTGTGCCACAGCGGACCGACCACCCCCTATTCCTGTATGTAACGTTTGAGTTAAAATAAGTGACCAAATGGACCGATTTTTCATGCGATAACGCTGTGCTCTGGTGGTCCGGTGATCGGTGATCGCTGTATACTTGTTGACTACGTTCTGTCATACAATTTGAGAACCCCATCAGTTTATTCCCACCTGCTCAATCCGGACATTAATAAACCTTAGTTATTGTGTCACATTTTCGTGTTGGCCAGATATGATCAGACAAATACATGTCAGATTCTGTCACTTCTGGAGAAGGGAAAGTCAAATTCTGAATCTAGACGCTCCACCATTTTAAGCGACCGGAGCATAGAATAGAAACTGTACTTCACTGTACTGTTGTCAGTGAAAAAGATATCACGTTCTGATTTATTTTCTTCAAGACTGGCAAGGCCCGGGTGATTTAAAGTGCAAGGAGTTGCATTAAAAACGTATCAGAAAGTGGACCAAGTGTTGAAGCATTCAGGAATTCTAGTGGATCCCAAGCATGCCTACCTGACAGTACCCGAGTTCCGCTCGAATGCGAATTTGGGGACCAATTTGAAAAGGAGAATAAATCTAGAAAATGTTTTGGCAAAAACCACAAATATAGACAGATTTTGTATTGAAAAATGTCCAACATATTTCGTTATGTCATCCATTGTTAAAGTTTCAAGCTAAGGCATGGCGGGGAGTAAGGATATTTTCATTCAATTATAAAGTGCTTAAACTAAAATTTCTGTGAGAATTTGATATTCTTAAAATATTTCCTTACTCTTCTCCTTTTCCTTTAAATTAAAATGCAGCTGAATATGATCAAGCAGAATTCTACACACTCTAAAAGATGAATACACACAGGAAACATTCGGGACGGTCATTTCATCTCTGTTAATATGAGTTGGCGTACACCATTAGGAGAAGACTGCTCTGTGCGCTGTGTGTGCTGTGTGTGTCATTTAAAAAAAAAAATCTGATGATTTGTAGTCACACTTCATTTACTTAAAATCATCTCACTAGCATCACTTTTTGGCCGTGCCTCCAACGTTTGGATCTATGTCACGAAGTGGTTTTGCGAGTAGAAAGAGGACTTGGCCTCTTGATGCGATGCTTGGTCGGGTCGGATGATATTTTTGTGTTTTTCAACTCAATCGAACGCACGTGCAAATAGATGAGACCCACTGCTTCTACTAATGGGGGAGAGACCCCTTGAAGCCGTCGTCATCGCCGTCTCCCTATTGAGCACGTCGCTCGTGGGTTTAATAAATTTTCCAACATAATTATGTCATATCTCTCTTTCTTGCTCTTGAAGCTGCGCAAGGAAGTGTTAATAATGGTTTGGTGTGGTGAAAAATAAAAAAAACACATCACATTAAAAAAGAACAAAACAACCAACCGCGCCGATTGCCACTTTTAAACGGTTAACGAACTGAAGGAACAAAAGCAGCAAAGCCGTATTATCAAATCGTCAAAACCATGACCAATCTTAAACGACGCTCCTCCCGCTCACCGTTATCGATCTTGAAAAGCAAAACTTCATTTTATTATGCGGAATTTGAAATTACCCCCATGCTGCTAATAAGTGTCGGTTCGTGCCTCAACCACACACAGGTTCTCTTCCGATACGGGGGAATGGCAAATGGGGAACGCTTTAATGCTGGCATTATTATTGCAATGTTTGTAAATTCTATCACACAGCAGACGATTTGGAAATGCTTCAAAGAGATTGCTGCTTTAAGATCATTTCGCTTATTATTGTTATGGAAGGCATAACATACATGGGGCGATGAAAAATCTCGTGAGTGAGTACGAGCTCTTGTGGCCATATAAAAATGGGTGTAAACATTCGGGGACTGTCTTGTCAGTCATCTCCGAAATGGAGTGACACTGATATTTCACATTATCCCACAATGAATATGTGCATGCATAATGCATGGTGGCCTGGGTTGACGAAGAACAAACTTCAATAATCGACCGCTAGTTTCGAATAAACGTTCCGTTAGTTTTGTACCCATTGTACATGCTCCTCTGAATGGGGGTTTTAGAGTATGAGGATACTATCTGCCACACAACTATATGCACCCGAAAGCGCCCGGAAAGTGTGCAGACTAAACAGTAAACTTTTTACCATTATTCCTAAACCCGCCACTATGAATCGTGTGATTACCCCGTGTTTGAACGTGATGTGACTAGAAAATGATGTTCGCTCGCTTCGTTTCGAGCTGCCGAGCAACGGTGATGATGTTGATGATCGTGTGACATCCATTTTGGCAGTTTTTATTTCATGGACAAACGGCGTTTGTATGGCTTTTGCTCGGTGTGAAACTAGCATGAGAAGAATTCCAAAGTTATAGTCATTCATACGGAAATTGGGCTTTGCTTACTTGCCGGGTATGCGGGGGCAAATCGAGGACGTGTCGTCAAGATTTGTAAACTAAATCTCTAAAGATGGATTTGTTCTAGATCTTGTTCGGAAGTTTTTGAGAGGGGATTATAGCTGTATGTTTGAGTGTCTAATAATCTTACGAACGACACCGGACCGGGGACAATGTTTGAACGAAGCTGGTGTAAATATTTATTGTTCGAAGGTGCCAACTCTTGTGCTCGAAGACAACACGATAATTCAGGAAAGCGAATGATGTAGAAAATTCCATAGTTTGTTTTGGTTTCTTAATTATTAGTCAATCGTGTATTGTGACTCAGCGGACAATATTTTACATCTTATAATGGGAAGATTTTGTTCACGTTTAGCACTTTTACCAACGCCATCTTTTTCTCCGGACGGCCCGGACGAGATTTGAACCCCGGTTCTCTGCCGTGTAAAGACTGGCGCCTTTGTCGCCTTACTAACTACTTCAGTGGACTAGCTAGAGGAGAATTAATGGACTAGCGCGCGAATAGCATGATCCGAAGGATGGAAACGATCATTTGAGCACGCACCAAAGTGATAAAATTAATTTATATTAGAGAAAACAGTAAAACTACTCACTTTAGCAACCGAGTCCATGAACAGCCTGAGTAGCAACGCTAAAAGAAGGAAACCAATAGCGTAAGAATTAGAAAATGTAAAAAAAATCTGACATTGGGAGTTTTGTGATGTGTGTCAAGCGAAGAGGTATGAACACTTGTAGCTGCAAAAGGAATCTTAGAATCTCTTTGATCCAATTATAGATATTGGATTGTATTAGATGATCGTAAAGACCAAAAGGACTTAAGGACCCGCTGAACCCCCTTTGGCAAATCAAGCTCGTAAAGCTGTACACTAAGAATGTGTTCCGGCAACAGAGCAAACACGGCAAAGGGATAAGTAGCAGTAACTCAATTCTAGCTTGCAATCGTCAACCTGTCAACGATCCATCATTCAGCGTTTTCGTCTTCCAAGCCGTCGTTCAGTGTGTCAATCAACGGTACAGGTCTGCTTTGTATGTAATATTGTGCACAGAGCACAGAGCAAAACCTCTGCTAAACTAACCTTGTACGCTACACTAAGCCTATTGCTCATCTCAGACGAACAGGGCCGTTGATAGCTATATCTCATCTTCTCGCTGCTGTGGAAAAGAAGCAAAAATTCTAACTAACACCCCAGAGGACTGTTACATTAGGAAACCGTGTGTGTTTTCTAAGACAGTGATTGTTTATCTTCATTCTACTCCACTCTTTCCACTGGTCTTCAACGTTTGAGCGCGTGTGTGTGTCTGCATAGTCTTGACGAAGTGTATAAACTGTTCACGCATTTGTTTATGCTAACACAACCGATCCATCTCTCACACTGCCCGGTACAAATTTATGAACTTCGGCACATTTGTATTCTAGTCCTACTGCTGCTGCTGCTGTGTATGAAAATGCATTAGTCCGAGATTTAATTTTCCGCAGTGCAGCTGCACTTGCAGTAGTTGATCGTCGCCATCAAAACGAACCCCACGATGCAAGGTGTGCCCCATCTAGCTGGAGTTGGCAGAACAGATTAAGTTCGCCGGTGATCTTACTAGAGCTCCTTACGCTTTGTATAAACCTGTCTCGTTTACCTATTTCACCTTAGATATGTGGCGGCGCACAACTATTAATCGGAGCATTCCTACTATGGACCCACAAGCAGTACGCACCGATCGTAAAGAATCAGTTCTGGGAACCGTTCGCCGTACTGATCGGGCTCGGCGTAATATCACAGGCACTTTGCTACCTTGGCTGGACATCAGCGAGCCGGAAGCATCGATGTTATCTAGGATTGGTAAGGCATCCCTCCCCTTATCTTCTGCATTCGAGTCCCATTTTAAGATAATAATCGTATCCCCAATCTCGCATCTCCTTACAGTTCTGTGCACTGTTAGTGCTGTTTATTGTGATTTTATTCTTAGTTAGTGGGTGGGCAGTGGCCACCAAGGCGCATCTCATCGTTCCGGCCGAGCTGGCCATCGAGACGACGTTTACCGAGTTTCTAGCACGAGACGACACCAACGATCAAACGCACATCTGGAACCGATTGCAGCGAGATGTAAGTGCTTTACCAGGCGTCAAGCCACGGCGTAAAATTGCTAACATTTATCTCTCTTTATCACACAACAGTTCCGTTGCTGCGGCTACAATGGCATCCATGACTACAAAAAGAACAAGCAAGGTTTCCCGTGGTCCTGCTACGATCCGATCGACACGAACGTCTTCAGCACCGGCTGCATGCACGTGTTCGTGAAGAGCATCGAGATGAACATGATTCGTGTCGCGGTGGTTGCGGTTGCCTCCGCCCTTATACAGGTATGTGTGGGGGCGTCTCCTGCATCATGACGCCCTGGTTCGGGGGTGATGAAAGAATGCTGTCCTCTTAAATCTTAACATAAATTCTTTTCCGCGCACCGGCTGTGCCGCGGGTGGACCACCGATAAATCTTGTAGCATAAATGGAGTAACTAATTAAGAAAATTAGTCATTCTTGCACACGGGATCGTTCTCTTTCGTCCACGGCGACGTTTGGGGCACACGCAAAAAGGGAAGATGTAGAAGATTTCAAAATAATGAATAGATTATTTATATTCAACAAAACCGTACAAAGCGTTGCAGCATCGTTCTGCCTTGGGTCGCGTTCTTGTGGTCAAAAATAAAATGCTTCCACGCTCTCGCTCTCGCCGGCTGTGGCTCGCGGGAGACATCGTTGACGACGTCATTCGTTCCGTTGTCTATCAACGAGGCGACGCAGAAACCTTAAGCTGAATGAACGGTGACTGGGCGGCATAACACACGCAACGGGATCGGAAATCGGGAGGCCACACTACCCCACAGTTGAATGTCTCGGGGAAAATGTATTGCAAATGCCACTCATTCCTTCACCATCGTTCTCTCTGTGGTGGCTGAGATAGCAGCTGCCAGTTTGACTGGTCGATCTGATTTAATGGTCACACGACCGAGGTACACACGTTTGCGCGTACGTGTTGCCGGGATAGCAGCAACAGACAAGCCACAATATGACCATTGTTGTGTTGCACCCGACCGATATATTGTTGTCTTATTTTTCCTTTTAATTGTTAGCAGCAGCAGGCATCATCATCACCGACCTGTCGGGGAGCGATATGATATAACGCATGTTGTTTTGTACCTGTTGCTAGAATTCGGACGCTGTTTATTTTTCCTAGCGTCGTCCCGCACACGACGTCAGACGTGTATGTAGGTCATGGTCTCTTGAGGCCAGTTTTTTTGTCTAGCCGCCCGTTACTAGGTTCGTATAATGGAACCTTGCCAACCGACGTTTAATGCAGCTTCAATGAATTTCTCAACCGTTTGGTTGCCACACACTATGCGTGTGTCACATGATTAATACTAGAAAGAATACCTTTGTGTCCGAAGTGATGGATGCTACATAATCGGCTCCAGTCCGGAAGGCCTTCTTAACGCATTCCAATGTGTGCGGTAGCTTTGCGCTCGTATTACGGAAGTCTCAACGAAACGAAACGCAGCAGATGTGTGTTACTTTTCTTCTGCTTTCCCCTATTTGAAAATATATTCTTGTACCGCCCATCGTCATGATGTGCTCAACGTTTCTTTGTTGCGTGTGGTCGGAAAACGTAAAAATATATATCTCATGAAAACACACAGACACACAGGCAGCAAGCTTCCTGCTGCAATGTTTCATACCCAGTTAATAAACACACTGAAAAAGACAAACAATTTCCGCCTTTGTGGTGTTGGAGCGTGTATTGTGCAAACAATAATAAACAAAACCTTGTGGTGAATGCCGATTTTGCTCTTCCATTATTATCACCCGGTCCTTGCATATCTTTGGTATCTAAATATATATTTCTTTACAATGTGTGTTCGATTTGGAAATGTACATAAATATATTGATGAAGAGGAAGACACGTGCCCGGTACTAAACAAAAACGAACTTCTCTCGAAATTCAAATCTCGGTTTAACAGTTTCTGCATCATTTACTTGAAATACTTCGCATCATGTTGAAATGTTTCAGCTGATGAAATATATCGCCTCCCTCGAAATGTTACTCACTCTCACTCAACTCACTTCTCATTCTTTTTGTCTCACTTCTACAGAGTTTAGGCATTTTCTGTGTCATCCAGCTTACGATGCTACTCAAACGACCGACCCTAATGCTGCCAAACGGTGATAACCATTCGGTGCGGGTAAAGCGAACCCGCGAGTTGGCTCCACTCTCACCGGCCACAATCGGCAATCCCACGCCACACAGCAGTACAAAACCACCAATTCCGCTGAAACCCGTCGTGCCACGAGTGGATCAACCCGTGATGAAGTCTTCTCATTGATTCTACCATCCCAATCCCTCCTACAGCCAGCATAACCGGCAACCGTGCCCATAATCGTTATTTTATCACACTACCCGATTTGTGTGGTAGTTTTCTCTCACTTTTAACGACATCCAGCAGTAAGGAAGTACGCAAAGTTATCGCATTTCGTCGTATGTTTTTTTTTAAATCATTCGTCCGTTAGACGTTAGGGTAAAATGTACTTAAATTCCGCGCTTTTAGAACTCGTTCTTCGTATGAATGCGTTTCATCGTTGGGAACCATCCATGGGGCTAACGGTTTAAGCACAAGCAACGATCGAATATATAATTATGAATTACGGTAGAGATTGTAAAAATAGAGCTAAATATGAATCAATCTGCGCAGATATGTGTTTGTTTTTTCAAACCTCAACCGTTACAATCATCCGAAGCTGGTGACGAAGTATTATTACTCCAACGCCCGCACAGTATCGTTTTTAGAGTGTAGAACACGTTATAACAATTGCGTCAATTGCTCATTGATAAGTACACTCCGAAGCAAAATTAGACGTTTGTTGTGTGTTTGCTTGACTCACAGTTTGGAGTATTGTTTGGATGGTGTTATCGCTTATACAACGACACGGGCATACCGATGAATCACCTGCTCATCATCTTGTTCATAGGAGCAGATAAGACCTGTTTTACATATGACGACGTCCGTTGCCGTGAATTACCGTGAAGGTAATTTAGCTATACTCTGAGGTAAGGCAAGCAGCAGCATAGCCGTTTTTGAAATATTTACAATATATTGCAATCTAGATGTGGATAATAAAACATGCAATAATAAATGGATTGTATGGGACCTGGATTTGATGATTTTTTATTCGATGGCTCTGAGCCGTTAGGATCCTCTATGATTTCCGTCTAATGCACGACGGTCTTTTGTATTATGCTTTTTATCCATATCGGCATTTTCCGGATTACTTGCTCGAACCGAACTTACCTTTGTAACATCCCTTGTCTCACTGAACTCGAACAAAAAAGTTCATAGCCATCCAAATTAGTAGAAACGTTCAGGTTAAGATTCGGAAAGCTGATACTATGTAAAATAAATGAAACAGGTTAAAAGTTCTTCCAAAAACATCTGTAAAATAAACTAAAAATCACCTAAACCAGCTCAAAATGCAAAGCCACTGCATGAGGCTGCGTACGTGACAAACGCAAAACAAGTCGAATTTAAATCCACCCTCCCTAGGTACGCTGTCATCTGACATGACGTTTTCGAGCAGCAGCTGTTCCGCTTTGGCGAGGAAGCAGCAAATTCGGATTGCAGTTCACGCTCATTCTTGCTCTCGACACTGGTGCGAAAAGACGTGACTTTCGTAACGTACGTGTGCCCTCAAACAAGCGGCATTAATAATCTCTTCGCAGGACGTGTGAACTGTGTGTGTGTGTGTGGTGAGTGATTGACTTCAGTAGCGTTATCATTTATGATAACTGTGCTGCAACGAAGGAATAAAGTGTGTACGGATAATCAAACGCCGTCAATAACCGTTTAAACCAGCGCGCAGCAGAGTCCTGCTCCGTCCGTTACAAACTTCACCAGACCGACGACCTAGGTGCGTGTGTGCCCTTACACCTTCTTCTTCTGTGAGTGTTGTTCATGTGATCGGTTTTTGTGTGTGCTGTAATTTGAGCACCGTTGAAGCCTCCTCCTACCCCTTAGCGTACCGCATGTTCGTTACGCACCTTCTACACCTACCATTCCTTCGAGTTATCCTTCAAGTTGATTTAGTCGTAGTGACCAGAGATTTTGTGGTTTCTAGCTCTTTAGGAGGAAACAAATAAACCAACAGCAAGCCGAACACAACAACAACATTCCGGTGCAAAATGGCTCTCAACTGTGGACATTCGACGATAAAGTATCTACTTTTCATCTTTAACCTGCTGTGCTCGGTAAGTCTAGCGCAGACGTATTTCCTTTTCTTTTCAAGCGGGCAGAAGGCGGGTGCACCAATCTGAGATCATCGAAACGCTACGACAGTTGGTCGTCGATAAAAGGGAAAGTGTCTCTGAAAACTTGTTTTTCTCCCTTCTTTATCGAATCATGCAACCGAGTTGCAGTGTTTGTCTCGGATGCATAATGTACGTGATCGTGGTGCGGACACACACTCTAGGCAGAAAGTAGAGGGTACGGTTAAAACTTCATCACCGGCTGCTAAAACAACCGGCTTCTGCGTCTGTATACTACGTGTTTGGTTAGTGGCGCTCCCGGGCACCCCATTTTACGGTGCTGTTTTTGTGTGTCTCCCCCTCTTAACTAACGTAGCGCGCAGCACAAAACCTAAACAGACGGGATAGAAATGTGTGAGAGAGGTTATATTTAGCCAACCAACCAACAGGTCATGTTTCACTTTGAATCGCGCGCGCGTTTCCTTTTTGTCGGCTGTTCGAAGCAATCAAAGCAACATATGAATCACTATGCTACCAAACACACACACACACACACAACCGCACTGACAATAAACATATTGAGAGATTCTTAAAAAGCAAAAGGAAACGCGTCTTTGTTTGTAACAAATCGGCGAAGGTTTTTTGCAGATCCCAGCATTCACCCATCATCAAATAAACCGATGCGTAAATACAATTCCCCATCATGCTCTACTGCAGGCGACGTATATGTGCTTGTGTTTGTGTCTGATGTGGACCTTTTGGCTTCCCCTTTTTATGTGTTTAATGTTTGTCGGACAAAAAGGGAGAAAATAAGGGAAGAAAGGAAATCGCGTTTACTTTGTTTTTTTTTTTAGGAAGAAAACATTCCAGTGCGGTTTTGCTGGAAGAAGTTTACCTTGATGTAAAGGCCAACTCTGCTGTGTTTGATTTGCTTGGAGAGTGCGCGCGCGACTGCTGGAATTTAAAATAATTTTACTGAATCGAAAATCTGTTGCGCTCTTGTTTCTTTTAGCACGAACCATCGAATTCCATCGAAAATGAACGTGAAAAGAAACCGAAAACAATCCATTTCCTGGGCTGGGAAAGAGTAAAACAAAAAGTTCTATCGAACTTCGTTTTACGCCGTCGGACGTTTGTTTTGAAATATTTACGAGAGGAAGCTTGATGTTGTGAGATCGATTCGATTGGAAAATAACGAATAACAATTATTGGATTAAATGCGACGAACTCTCCCCTTAGGGGTCACGCTATAAAATGAATCGTCTTCATGTGGAAGAATTTGGGCACATAATTGAACGATGCCGGATGGTGTCGCACTATTGAAATATGATTCAAGATCAAGATATTTTCCAACGTATGATAAAAGCATGTAAAATGCTGTCCAAAGAACCCCCTCAGAAAGAGCTTTTTCCCAAGAGAAACTAACAAAAATGGTATGAAAAAGACTCCTTTACAGATTTATAAATAATCAAATGCACTTATCACAACTAGCATTTGATATGAGGAATGAGTTATTCATAAAACAAGCACAAGAGCGTCCCTTATGATGATTTGAAACATTTGAAGAAGGTTCGACATTGCCGTACGGGACACTGGACTTGTATGTTCCTGTACCATATGAACATTTTCCATTTTGGAGTGTTTCATTGTCTCCTCGGAATTCAATTGATATGCGCATCTGCCTCACGTCTATGGGACACATATCCTTTGTTTTGCCAAATGTGGTTTATATGTAGGTGAGTATTATTATCACCTTCAAAATTCCAACATGCAAGTGCACGCACGGCTACCACCATAAAGGATTCGCGAAGGACAACAAACGTCACAGTCGAACAAATAGCGCAAGCACATGACACCGCGTACGCGGTCATGCTAACGGCTACAGATGGTGGCCGAAGAAGCATATGCGGTGAGTTATTTTTTTGTATATTTGGCATATATTGTGACTAAGTATTGTTTACTTGTGCGATAAGGGAAGCAAAAAACCTATAGAGGGTGTAATAATTTTCATACCGGCGCCCATAACACACACTAGCCAAAAGAGCTTGTGGCGTTTTTTCCTCTCTATTTTTTAAATCTTTCGATTAACATGTTTCTTTGTGTCATTGTAGATTGTAGAAGAAGCGTTTAATATACGGCAAAAGTAGCAACACCCCCACGTACACAGGATGTGAGAAGCATATGGATTTTGGGTGAAACAACTGCACAGGCACTCGCAGAACCCATTTGGGAATCGGGCGTTGTCACTAGTTTTGTTCTCCCCGAACCTTCGAACACAAACCCCCATATGTCAGAAAAATGCGGTGAGAGCGTAGCCCCAAACGCACAGTCCGCGAGCTGAGTGGAAAAATAAAGCGAAACGCGCGGCGCACAAACATATCGTGCCTGTAAAGGTGTGTAGGTTCCACCGCGCGAAGATCATGCTGGAAGAATGGGACGAGTTTTGATGTGTTTGTGGGGCTGACAAACACGCTTACGTAAATAGACGATTGCGCGCACGCACACACAACCGCAGGAGGGTTGGTTCTACCGAACAACTCTCTTTTCGCTGGTTTGTCTGATACTACACCCCCTTAGTGGGAAGGAAGGCTTACTTCTCTGAAGCCAACCGAAAAAAAAATGTTGACGACAGAGGAAAGTGGCAACGTGTTTCTTCTTGTGCTTGTTTCTTGAGTTGGATATGGACATTTTAACATCCCCTTTCTTTTCAATCGTGATATGCTCATATATGGGAACACGACGCCACGCATATATCTTGCAATATATGGATGCGTTGAGCGTGTGTGTTGGATTAATATTCCCTTTTTAAAAATTTTGATACAAGTAGTCTGTGTCTTCAGTATGCTGGACTTACTATATCCCAGCTTAAGTAATTCAAGAAAGTCACAAAGTGCAGAATCAAATAGCCGTTCTAGATTTATTCGAATCCATCAAAGTAAGCTACAGATTTTTAGCAACTATATCAACATGCCAAGGCTTACTAAGTTAGTCAGACCCGTCTTCGAACGCTATTCCACACGCTCACGCACGCCGATGATGACCTCATCCACGCGGTGAGTTTTGGTTGTTTATTTTACATTGGCGCCCCCTGCAATAGCTTTATGCCAAGCAATACTTCTATATGCTTCTCCAACTTGGCAGTTTCGTTTGGCTTTTGCGGTGTGCTAAAAAAGAAGCAACAGGTCTCCTCTATTCGAGCTCTCCTTCTGCACCAATTGTGTGCACACTGCGCGGGTTTCGAGTGGAATTGCACTTGCTTCCATTCTCTCGGCCGAGTATTAGTCACATTTTCAATTGCTGGCAAAACACCATCTTGTGTAGATGAATTAAAAATATGCCAGCATTGTCTTATCAAAAGATAAACTTGGCAACGATAGCGTGCCGTTCCTGCGCTACTGGAGCTGGACGGAATGTAGCGCACTTGAAGGTGCGGCGGCACATGTCCGGCCATATCTGATAAGTTCCGTAAATACACACACGGTACCATCACCCTCCCTATCGTAAAACCACGACCTTACTATGATGAGCTTACCGTGTGTTGCCTTACACACTTCGCTTATCAAGATGGTGGTTGTAAAATTGTAATTTGCCAGTTTTTCAAGCGCATCTTAATAACTTTTACATACACCTCCCCACTGATTGACGATAGTTGATGTCCGTTTAAGCTTCCTCAGCAGTCAGATTAAGTATTAAGCCCTTCCAAGAAGAGATAGTTTCGTGGATTGAAGCACGTGATAATTTTTAATTATTCAACTCCACGATCCGTGTCCCCGAGAGTTTGCTAATGCAACACGCGCGCGCGTCTTCTCAAGTTTGTTTATGCTTTTTTTTTTTTGGAAAACTACAGTACTACAGCAACTACATTGTCTTTTGTTGCGGCCAGTGCAAAGCAAGAAATCATAAAACCAAGTTACGAGTTATACGAGTTTCTTTACTCCAATTTCATTTCCCGCTTCAATCGGACGCACGAATGTAAACAAATGATCGCTCTCTTCGACATTTCAATTCATTTTTTTTAGAGAACTTTGTGGGTGGGAAATCAGTCAAAAGCCTAAGCAGATCTTATGACGGACATTTGATTTATACACAATAGCGTTTGCTTCAACTGACCGATATGTAAACAAATAAACAAATTTAGGCCCTTTCTGTGATTGGGTGTGAGACTGGGATTTAATGTTTGTGACTGGATCGAAAAAAAGTCATTTCCAACCCGAAGAAAAGTACAAGGGTTTACACTGCTTGTGTGTTTATTGAATTGAATTCACTGTTCTTCGCTGGTAGGCAAGAGTTATAAAAAGAGGTGTTTTCTATAAAGCACTTAGGAATAAAAGCAACATTAGACGACGTAGTAATGTCTCGTCATCCACTCAAATAATTATAAATCTATGACTCAGTGTAACTTACTGAATAACATGACAAAACGCTCATGTTCCTCATTAACTCAATATCGTTTAGTACCCCTAAACATGAAATATGGACAATTTTACGGGATGCACACGGGTTTTCCTAAAACACTTCAACCATACGGCGGATATCTTATCACTAACGGGAGACCAACACACACAACACACCCCACCGCACCTTGGAGGTGATCGATAAGAGATGAGTAAACCTTTGCGTAACCGCATATCTATAGGTTGAATTGATTGGCACCGGAACCCCCCCACGGTAAACATACTTGTATATATGTGCGCGTGGTGCTTCAAATGATGCAGAAAAAGGAGAGCATTGAGTAAAATGGAAAATAAGTGGAACTTTGATTACAATTCAATTTCCACTGCTGTAATTTGCGCCACAAGAAGCGTGAAGTATAAATATTTAGAAATTGTTTGTTTTGTGTGTATATAAAATGTAGGAAAAAAATGGCGATTTATTTCCACACAAACCTCACGTTATTCTCACAATTCTCACGATCGAGGATAAATAAACAGAGGAAAAGAACAACATCCAGAAACCCTCACTCAAAGAGAGGTTGTACGCCATTCGCCTAGTTCCGCGGCAGTCGGTGGGGTAGAGTACATGGCTGAGATAGAGGTTGTAACCCAGGATGTGCATCAATTGTGTTAGCAGATAAGATTGCTAGCACCATATAAACCAGTCGTGCAGAAGATCGATTATATTTTGCGCAAAAAAAGAAGGTCATCTAAATAGAGGAGGCATTATCAGTAGCCGCGCACACGTACAGTGGGTAGCACACCACTCTGTCGTCACGGGAAAAGAATGTTTCCAATTTATTAACTCTTTTCCGTCTTGCGTTTGCTGTGTCTGGCATTGATTATTAATTGGATTCCGTTTTTCTTCAAAGTCTTTGGAAGGAACCTAACTCGAAAACACAACCTCCACAAGAGAGGACCATGAGGATGACATTATTGGGCACCTACTAACTCCGGTTGCGTTTTTGCAAAGCGTTGTTCTCCATATATACATGGCGTGGTTTCCGTTTAGAAACTCGCTGTTCTCGCGCGGTTACTTCAATGTCATTTGCCGGGGGCCCCAGCAGTATTTAAGGCATAGCAAATGAATCACCTGTTTGCTTGTGTGTTGTGTGTTACTGTTGCGATCGTGTCTGTACGCGATCACTTACAACCAATGTCGGAGTAGAAGCGCATGCGAAAACCGTGGTGGTGAACCACAGGCACCATTTCGTGTTTGCGTTCAGGGTGATGAGTGTATAGAGGGGTTGGATGGATGACTGTACCTATTTGTTCTTGACGATTCACCCGCCAGCATCATCCCTGTATTATGTGCATTGGATGACACATCACGGAAGAGCGTGTGCGAACCTCTATTGCTTGGTTCACTTCCTCCATCACATGACAGGCGAGAGAGGTCGCCAGACACACAAACACACTGGAACCTATAGACGCGCGCTAGCTAGATCACACCGGAGGCAGAACGTTAAATTGGCGCTCCACTATCGATACAGAATTTGCAAATGGCGGGCAGGCGAGCTGCGGCTTACTCACGCGCACACCTACATGTATTAGCGAACGCAAACAAAACGCGCCATGTTGTTGTTGTGACCTGACCGATCATCGAGCGATCGGTTACGGGTGGTTGCATTTGGCGTATCAAAACTAAAGTCTCTCTCTTTACCAGGGTGAACAAATCTCCCTCCACAACAGATCCTCATGATAACTTCGCATAGCTTCGCCCTCGGGTTGTTGTATGGAAGCACCAGCGACGGCATCATCATCGTACCCTTGTGTGTAAAAAGTTTATGGAACTAGAACGCCTTCATGTTCTTCAAGCGGAGGGTTGCACGCAGTTCTCAACCATTCGTGATCGTCGGTTGTTTGAGCACGGTGCTGTTTGATCATTCGTGCGCGCCAAATGGGGGAAAACAAACTTGATCGAGCTATCTAGAACACAAAGCAAACACGTTCCACGTTCCAATAAGCGTATTTTGGTTGAAGACTTCAAAAAAGAAAACATCTGGAACTACTAGCACACTATGTCCTCGCACTTAGGAATTAGTCATCAACCGACAATAGTATTTGATGTTAGAAAATGAATTTTAGGTTAGGTTAAACCACTCTCGTGTTTAATACTCTTCTAATTTACGCTTACTTTGCACAAGAACCAAACCTGTCATTTTTGTTGTTGGGTAGATCCATCATTAGTTTCATTATTCTTTCATTGTTCTCTCGCCCCACCCTCATTGCGTCGTTTACGCTTGATGGCGTTTGAAATAAAAAAGCCCCAAAGCCCAAGCAGCAAATTCCTTGGGGTTTTCGCTTTTCCCTGTCTTCGAAGGTTGGGAGGAGCGTCAAGCGTGTATATAATCCGCTTTTTTCGGTTACGATTTAGCGAGCATAAACCACTCATTTGATTTGAGCTGTTTTTCCACTAGAAATAGTCGATAAAAGATACAAAGGGAGCTTCCTTCCCTCACCAAGAGGGACCCATTTGGGACGGTATTGGTACAATATTTATTAATTTTGTCCAATAATTTCCATCGGACAGAGAGCAGCGAACACGCGCGTGTACTGATCACCTACAACAACACCGTGTGCTGTGTGGAATAAATGGCCGATCGTGACGGGGCAAGAATGCGCTCACCACGCACACGACCTAGATATATTAGGTTAGTGAGAGTGGGCCACGGAGTAGAAGAATAGAACTTAGCGTGGGAATGAAATCTGTTGATTGGTGGAAGGCTAGAGCGAACCTCGTCGTACCTAATAAATGATGATGATGCGTAAGGTATATCCCGTGGCCCCCGTGGCCCCCGTGGCCTTTTCGCACTTCAGTTTTTTTTCACCTTCAATAACCTCATTTTTTGTGTGACTTTGAGCGGTCTATTTGATTGGTCACGTGGCACGTGGGGTTTAGGTTGGTGGAGGTTCCGCTGGATTTCCATTTCCACCACCGAAACCGAGCAGGGAAATATAGGGGAAAGGGAGTAAATAAGGGAAAGTGAGATAAAAGGAGGTCAGTTTATTTAGTCCTGGCAAATCACCAGCACACCCCAATCACACCCCCATGTCATGCTTCCTTCAAAATTCTGTAGACACTTGCGCGCGCGTCCCCGATCGTTAGCCATTATTTCCCGTGCTGGTAACGTGACGAACAAGGTGTTCGATATCGATTAATAGAGGGACAACTTATTGTTGTCTCCACACATTTTTTGTTGTTGTCGTTGAAATGAGTGACAGCATTACGAGACGCGGCCGGCCACCCTTTATCAAATCCCCCCTTTTTCTTGTACGGATAAATGAGGCAATTCCTGTCCTGCATACTTAATAATGGCGCTCTACTGTGCGAACGGTTGTAATTGGTTCCTGCTGACAATGGAAGACCACCACATACCGTCATCGCGTGTCTCGGTGTGATCCAGTACTGTGGACAATTATTAACACTATTCCATGGCCAAGGTCAGTAGTGTAGTGCAAGCTGTGACTCTTTCCTACAAAACGAAACACAAACCATTCCTCCTCTGGTGTTTTATCTCTCGTCACCAACAATCACAACCAGTCAGGAGGTGGATAAAAGAAATCTGGAGAAAAGAAGGGACAAGGGGAATCACATCCACACATACACCACAGGAAATATGAAATACTGACTCGCGAGAGAACCTTGCGGATTTATAGGCGATTTTGTTGTTGGCGGCGACAGCGAAAATGACATCATGCTGCACACACACGGCGGCTTCGCTTTCGCTTGTGTTGTGGTGTGGCTCTGTCCGGTTCCAATCGTTCAGGGGTATGCAAATGTGGATGATGATGACGACCACACCAACCTCCGTTATGGTCGTTTCAAGCAAAGCCATAGCAGCAGCAGCAGCTCCATCAATTTGTCATGTGATCAAACACTTGTCGAGGCCGCTTCCTGACCGATATGCGTGATATAAAGCGACAAATTGTCGTGGACACACACACGCATTTGTTTTAATGATTTTGGGGGAAAAATAACTCCCAAAATTTTGGGATCTTGGAATTCTTGGTATGGAATTAGTCACTGAGAATGTATGACGTCTATTAAGCAAAAGATGCTGCTGCCGCGTGGGATAAAAAAAAACCCCAACGGAAGTCATAAACACTACACGAAACAGCAAATTTGAACACCTATTTGTGGAGGTTGGGAGTGAGTTCTCGGTTTTAGATTTTTTTTAAAATGATAAGACTCTTCTCCAGAAAAAAAACATCCACATGCCGGCGTTTTATGTCTCGTGACATGAAATCCGAAACATAAAATCCCCGAACTCTTGTGCGCGCAGACTCTCTCGCTTACCACGCCAAAAACTATCCTCCCATACACATCAAACTTTCGATAGTAAATGCCTTGGTCCTGGGTGTTGTGACAAAAGTCTGTCTCAGAAAGACGAGTATTACTACTTCGCCTAGGTAGCTCCTCTCTGTGATGTGGTGGCTGTGTGGCGTTTGTTTGGCGGGATAACGAAAACGGCTCAATTACTATTGTGCCCCTACCCCAAACTCTCCTGCTCCTCGTGGTACGATGCGCGACGCCATGTCGGAGTTTTCCGTTTCCGCTTCTACTCAACCCACAGAATCGTGGCACCAGTTTGGTTGTTTTTTGGAGTGGCGGATTGAATGCGAGTAGCGCGCCTGCACTAAATGGAGTGGCGGCGAATGGCGACGGAATTCTGCTTCTTGCCTTTTTTGTGTGTTATTGCTCTGGATGTTGAAGGAGGCAGGAGCAGTTGGTGTTTGAGAAAAGGGTTTGCTGATGAAGCTCTACTATTACTACTCGCTTCTTCCTGACGAATTCCGTAACATATCCGGCAAAGGATGAAGAAAATGTAATGGGTTTAATAAAACACGAGACGAGCAGGAAGCAACAACTCCACAGGGCATGAAAAATGTGCGCCCAGTTTTTGACCTAGCTGATGGTGTGAAGTTGGTAGACAGAGAACTAGAAGTGGAGTAGAATGATCTAATCAGGAAATCATTTCAAAATGCAAAAATGAAGGGGTGCAAAAGGAGTGATCGATCGATTTTGAAATCGAACAGTAGAGAACACCTCTCATATATTGAGAGGTGCGAGCGGCGCGCGTTATCTTCGTTTATGTGTCGTTATGTGTAATTCAGAAGTAGTTTAGAATTTTCACACTTTTTCAACAGGTTGCAAACCGGAAAAGGTCGTGATGTGTTCTGCACGAGCACATGTGTACCGGGCGTGTATTAAGTGCACCGACCAGGCAGATTTTCGATAATGAATCCATGCTTACCTTGTGTTGCACATATGGCGTGTTGTGTGGTGTGAATCACGCTCGCATTCATACAGGTGGGGGGGGGGGGGGGGGACGAGGACATTTGTTGGAAACAAAAGATAACGCTCTTATTTTTGGAACTGATTAGTAGTAAACGCACCGGACCCGTTATCGCAGTACATGTATCAATGATTGATATATCCCTATCAAATCAGTAAAATATGCTTCATGCTCAACATACTGATAAAGGCCAAGATTAAAGCTCTACTTCTTCTTGCGCGTAGAAGTACTCAAGCTTACTTGAACACAGACAGACAGAAGAATTATCGCACTGACGTAGTCGATGCAACAGATTTGTTGATTAAGGCTCATACATTTAAAGGAGCAGGTCTTTTGTACGACCTCTAGTGGTTCGGGAGGTTCTCAAATACCAGAACATCCAACCGGATGTTCTGAATGTTAAAAGAGCAATCCTTTCTTTCACCTTTTCATTTCCTTCTTACACGCTCATCCTTTGACCAGAGGATGTCCTTCGAGTTTTTAAGTTACAGTTTGAGACTACAAAATTCTTTAGCCTTTACAAATAGAATCTCATAAAGATAAAGATCTTGTCCACCAAGAGCCCTAACCATCCAATACACCTTTCAAGAGGACGATCCCTCCAAAAGGCTAGACATTGTAGGCCAAAACTTTGTTCTGATATATCCTTCAATTAGAAGGATTCCTCCTTGGAACATCCTTTTTTCCTTGGATCATATTGCTGTGATCTATTGTCATTGCTCTGTGCTTGATAATTTCATGATGAAGGTGATAATTAGTCTTTTTTTCAATACACCTATCCCCTTGCAGTGGAAACCGTCAAAGGACAACTTGTTGTGGATGACAAATTTGACACTAACCTCATCATTAGTCAGCTCTAGCAATAGTGTTTGTCATTCATCGTTCATGTAGTGTCCCTCATCGTCTCTATGATGTTCAGGATTAATAATTCACTAGAAAGCCTTCAGCAAGGTTGCTTTTGAATAATTGCTTTGTTATGAAGAGATCCACAACGGATGAATATTCTCTTCCCAGTTTTTGAACAGTTAGCTTCCTCTCAGAACAGAACAGCCTGACCTTTAGGCTCAAGAATTAAAGCGATGAAGAGATGTCAGGGTACTTGGCAGGATTTACTCGCTAGCGCTATTACAATCCAGTGCCATGTAGTAGCAGCTCTTTCTTTCTGAACAATTACTTGCTGTTAAGAGGTAGTTGACGGCCGTAACTCAATGCACATCTTTTCCTGTATGATGCGTGCATTGATCAAGCTTTAGCTTCTCCAACACGGTTACCAAATAAGATTAATGCAACTATTTTCTCTAATCCTGATGTGTCTTTCTTTTTTCCTTCTCTCCCTTTTCCTTACCCACAGCTCTGCGGCATTGCACTGATCGTGATCGGTGCCGTTTCGCTGGTAAAACTCGAGGAACTGCGTGAAATTAGCGATGAGTACAACATTGTCGCCCCATCCATCCTGCTGATCGTGTTCGGTTCGATCGTGTTTGTCATCTCGTTCTTCGGCTGCTGTGGTGCGATCCGCGAATCGTATTGCATGACCTCGACCGTAAGTAGTAGTTCTTTCGGGTCAGCGGAACCTAATATCTAATTCCTTCCATTTTCTCTTTCTACACACTCGTTCAAACATCCACAAACAGTATAGCTTCTTCCTGATTCTGCTCGTGATTGCCCAGATCGTGATCGCTGTGCTGGTGTTTGTGTTCGTCGGCGATGTGACCACCGCCATCAAGAAGGGCTTCGAGCGCGTGTTTGAAAACCGCGACAATCCGGTGAATGCCGATCTGGTTAACTCGATTCAGCAGAACGTAAGTTGTTCTTCTTCATATAAAAATCCTTTCCACTAATGTGTGTGTGTGTGTGCTTCGTATTTTGCAGCTGGAATGCTGTGGCAAGCGTAGCTTCCTGGACTATGGTGTCAACTTCCCGCAGTCGTGCTGCAGCACCGGTGGAACTGCACCGCTCTGCGTTCCGTTCGCTAGTGGCTGCTTGAGCCGACTGTCCGAGTTCCTGGACAGTGCCGGAAACATTGTTGCCTGGGTGTCGCTCGGTGTTGCCGCCGTCGAGCTGGTCGGCCTCATCTCGGCCTGCTGTCTGGCTAACGCCATCCGCAACCAGCAGAGAAGGTCTGGATATTAGATCATCTCTGATCTTTCCCAACCACACCACCTCCATCACCTCCTTCTACACGCTTTTATGTGTCCACTCAACTACTACTACACCTCTTCATCTGTATTCTTTCCATCTTCCAAGAGAAAAAAAAAATACCAAAGTTTCCTGTGAGAAGAACCGCATTAACGCGCCCTCCTCTTCCCAAGAAGTAGTACTAACAGTGTGTACCCTTGAACATTATCATTCTAACAAAGTGAAACGCAAACTAAAACCTCCTTCTTCTTAACTAAAACCTGCCTTTTCTTCCTGATCTGTTGGTCCTGGGTTGGGAAAAGGGAACCAAGGAAAGGGGAGGGAGAGAGAGAGGAAAATGGTGGTGCATCTTGCTCCCCATCGATTCCTCCTAAGTATGTTCTATTATACATTATAATTTATGTCTTTTTGTTTTTCGTTTCGTTGTTCTTCTTCCATGTTCCCGTCCTTTTTTTCTTTCTCTCTACCCCCGATACAGATACAGCTAAAAAGTGTTCGCTACTGCTACTACTACCACCACTACTACTACGCTTGTTTTAGTAGCTTTTTGGTGGGTTTTGTGCGCGCGTATATGTCGTCCGTTTTTACGATTTATATACATAATACATACAATATACATTAGGCCGAGAAGCTGCATTCGAGAGCGGAGATAGGTTCGAGATGGTAATATTGTGCGATAATGATGCTGCTTTTTCAAACATACACAAATTTTGTATAAGAGATAAGAAGAAAAAGATTTTCTGTTGGGCGTTTGTGTATCGTCGTGTTTGTTTGGGGCTTGGCTCGTGCGCTTGATTGAATGTGTTTTGAAGGAAGGAAGGAAGGAAGGATATCCAGGATCACCGATTTTACAAACATACAAACAACAAGGAAAAGCACAATTCATTCTTGAGATATAAGGCGAGGAAACAGCGACATCACCACGAAGCAGAGGAAGAAGGAGCAACAAATGGATTGAGCGCGTGAATCACCTCATTCGACCGAGGATCATGATCGTCGCCGTCTATTGATCATCACCAACACGCGGGACAGCTAAACATAGTGTGTGTTGTACGTCTTTACTATTTTTTTTTTTGCTAGTACGCTCTGTATGTTTGCGCAGTGAGTGAAGCAAATGCTGGCTTTTTCGCTATAATTATGCTTAAAAATAATGCTTACATATTTAACTATTTTTGGGCCTACCCACACAAAACACGGTAGAGAAAGAGTTCCAAGTTGTTGTAGATCACGTTAAACCGTTTTTGTTTTTGTTTCTTTTCTATTTTCCATTCAAATTATATTCCCGATCTTCGAATATACTTCCGCGCGTGTGTGTATTGGTATTGCTTACGAAACGTACATAATAAGTGTGAGGATCAGTTATCGAAAAAGGAAAACACCGAACCGCCGTTGTAGCATATAAAAAGGGTGATGGGGCCTTATGACATCTTTCATCATTAAAAACATTGTTTTTGTTCCCCCCTTTCTCAGAACGACATAAACAAAAAATACGAAGCTCGAAATGGAAAACAAAAACTTAGGTTAGTTTGTTTGAATTTTGTAATATCTCTCATTCACGTCATTAATAAGATTGTTGTGCTTTAAAAGGAAACTAAGAAAAACACACAGTTTTTTTTATTAAGAGGAAACATTTATAAACTAAAACAGGACTTACACGCATATACACTTAGTATTTTGCAAATGAATTTTCTTTTCTTTGTATCATCACATCTTCAGCTAAATCATCAGAAGAACAGGACAAACAGTACACAAGTCTCAACAAAGATGTACTTTTTTTGTGTGTGTGAAGTATTGGTTTTTTGTGTGTGTGAAGTATTGGTGCGGTGTCGACGCGCACACTGTTGAATTTGACCAACAAAATGCAGTTAAAAATATATATATACAATGAAGTATCTTATGTCGTTAAATGGGCGTTTGTTTTGTTGTAATTGGTGTGTTTGGAAGGCTTGTTTTGTTGTCTATGCTTTGGGTGATTTAAGTGTTTTTATGTGCATATTCTCCAGTTGTTTAATGGTTTCTTGTTTAGCATTGCTTGTGGATTACGAAAGAAACTTTTCTTCTATTAATATCACATAAGTCTCATCTGGAAGTTGGTATTTTTTGTGCTTTATTTAAATATTTTATTTACTTTTTAAAGTTCGAAATCGCTATACCTACACCTTTAAAATCTATAAAGAAATCTTCCGAAATTTAATCTATCCTCACGTAGGGTCCTCCGTCTTTGTCGGCTGTATGTTTTGCAGTTCCATTTTTAAAAACATTTTCAAGCTAGGATCGGAAATCTTTTCCAGCACAATTTCGCGTGCCTTTTCGCCTCCATCGTCGAGCATTTTGGTCAGATCGGCAGCGTACTGTATCCACACACAATTCTGGCACCCGGACATGCAGCATGTGGTGGGTTCGGGAGGGAGCTAAACTAGGAAAGAAACAACGGGTTTAAATGTTGAACTCGCGAAGCATCCTGAATCCTGGTGCTTGCTGTTTGATCATTACCTCTGGTATACTGGTGTCCTTGTTCACCGTTGCATCGGATCCATTAGTGCTAGAGCAAAAGCGGTAAGCCATGTTTCTTCTTGCCTGAACGTTACGGATTGCATTTAATATCACGCAATTCATGATGCTTGCACCTTGCACCCTGAAAGGGCAAGGTGATTCTCACTACGGTGTATAATACACTATCACTTTCACAAGTGCACTTTATAAACGATGTATTTAAATGAAGCACACTTGGGTAGCTATTGCAATAATCGTCCCGAATTCTTCGACCGTTGCAAAAGACGCATAATTTTGATAAATAACAAACACAACTTTCCTAATCAGCTGGTTTTTATTTACTGTTTATTTTCCAACTTTTCGACAAGTTGACATAATCAAGCGAGAGGCGGGAAAATGCGAAACCACCCACCGTGTGTTTGTATTGGGATTTTTTATTATTGTATTGTAAATAATAAGATGTTCTTCTTCTTTTGTTCTTGAAAAAATTACACGAACAATAAAATAAATCTAAAATTTTCATTAGAATAACGAAAAACGATTTCAATTGGCTGCGTACGTGAACCACAGAGTTTTACCGTCACTAGGTACCCTGCTTGACAGATCCGTTTGAGGTTACACTCTGCTTTGCTCTGTCCCGAATGAACGACGTTTTGGGTTGAAGTTACGTAAAAATTCGCCTTTAGCTCAAGAAAATCCGTAAGTTTTCATTAAAATACGAGGCAAATTCATAGTTTCTTGGCTACAAATGTGCAGCGAAAGGATTTCCAAGCAGTTGCGAATTGGTATACGTGCAAAAAGAATCGATTTCTTGTTATAACTCGGTGCAATTCACTCGGAAACGCACTGATCGTGTGTTTTGTTTTGATTTTGCTGCTCCGGTTTTTTAAGCAAAATAAATTTGATTTATGGTTGATAAAACTTGTTTGAAACCAATTAAGCTACAAATTTGCCTTTCAAAAACAATTCTCTGTACTTTTCCAATAATTGCGTACCGTTTCCGTTTCAGCCAACCATGAGCTTAAAGGCCAATTACTACGACAAGCCGGAGGGGGATGACCTCTTCGGCAAGATGATTGCCACCAACAAGTACGCCCTAGCCGGTGGTCTCGGATGGTCCACCGTCGAGGTGATGATGGTATCGAAACCGAAGGGCTACCTGCCCACCATCGCCCGGTACGTGTACTTTACCGGTCCGTTCGTCGGCATGGCGTCGGCCTTTACCGTCGGTGCGTATGCTGCCAACAAGCTGCGCGGTCGGGATGATGGTTGGAACTATGTTGCCGGTGCGTTTGCAGCTGGCGGTGTTTACGGTGCCTGGAAGCGTAACGTTGTCGGTGGACTGGTTGCCGGGTTGATCTTTAGCGTGGCGGGCGCACTCAAGAAGCAGTCCGTGGATGAGGGTTGGGAATTTTTCCCCGAGGTAAAGCAGCACGCCATCAGTGCGGTCAATCCGAACCGCTACGACTTCACGCTAACGCAGGAACGTGAACGAGGATGGACGACCGGCAAGTGAGCGATGCGAAGCGTTTTAAAATCCGATTCCGGTTCCGGTTGTAAATCAAGTTAGGCAATAAATACTGTGGATACTATGGCGTACCGTGTACGGGAATAATTCGTTCGGAGTAGGTGAATGAAGTGTGAAAAATCTCACAATTATTCTCGTTTCAGTTGCATACATTATTAAGGAAGGAAAAAGCTGTACCATGTGAGCGGGACGGGTTGGATTAGAAAGGATTTTAGACACCATATGTATGAAGGGGATCCACCTATTCCTTTCGTAGAAAAGATGCGTCGAAAACATCCGAGGAGATCAGGTCTTCAACATGGAGAAAATCCTGGACAAGATGAATCATAGCCCGTATCAAACTATACGATCTGATAAGCTTGTCAGATAGATAATTATCAGCACAATATTCCAGGTGAAGAGAGATGCGAAGACTCACTGAGTCCTTTGTTATGAACACGGGCTAGTTTGCTGGTTGGGGAGATAGCGTATCTTAGTTAACACTGCAGAAGTCCACCAGACAAACTCGGAGGTGAAAACTTCGCGAACCATTTTCTATAAGTCTATGAAGATCCTAGCATAGACATACATTTATAGGCTTATGATCCGGACCGTTTCCGCGTAAAAACAGGTCCTATTCAAAAGTACTGATTTACTCGGAGGACATGATAGGTGTTGAAACATTTGAAGACACATTTGATTGTATGGAAGACTTATAGTTTTTGTACTCCCGTACAGTTCTGATGCATTTAGGGTATGTAGACTACATGTTGAATAGCCCTGTAAAACCTTGAACACCTGATATGTATGTGTATACAACCCCCAGGTTAACACGAGAAAGAACGGTCATAAGCCACCTCTAAGAACAGCATTCATTAAGTTTTTACTTTAATTATTCAATCAATTACAAACAATGCAAGGCAGTTCCGTTTTCAAAAGCGGAGAAAAGCATCTGCATACGAGCAAGCGTCCAAACAAGGCGACTGAGGGTCATCGTAATTTACATGAGTAACATTAAAATTAGCACCCAATTGCAGTAACTCACCTCCGCTCACTGCAACGTGACCTTAAGGCCGGTCAACTGTACTTTGTCGAATTGGGAGGGGAAAAACGTTTCACTTTTCATCTTCTACACAGGTGTAAATTTTCAAACTCCTCAACTCAAAACACCAGGAACATGACGAGTGACCCTTTTCCGTTTCTTTTAAATAATCGAACCTGAACGGTTGCTGCACCCTTTCGCAGCGATACAAACGGAAGTGCACCGAACCAGAACCTTCGTCGATGGGGATCCTTCCGTGCATCCCTTATAAAAAGGGCGTGTTTTATGTTAAACTTCCTATGTTTCCTTTTTTTTTCTTTAATGTTTAGTGTTTATGTATTGACGTTCCCCATACATTCGGCAGATAGCGATCGACAAATTCATCACGAAGGTGCGCTGTGTCGATTAATTATTTCTAAACAAAAGCGAAACCGCCCTTAATGTTATGCCGAAGAGTTTGTGGTTCGTTCGCGGGTGTAATTGATGTAACACCAGTAACCATTAGAGACCTAATTGGTGCTGCAAAGTGTCACTCGAAATGGATTTGTAAGTCAAGAAGTAAAACCAGGCATTCTCACCGCGCACACACATTACCGGGAGTTGGTGTCGTCTTCTTTCCGTTAATGATCCAAAACGTCTTCCACGGCGGTGGTCAATGTACTGTTCTTGCTGTGGGGTACGGAATCTTGCCGCGAGCGTTTATCTTTCCACACTGATCACCCGTGTACCGGAAGTTGGGAACATTTTTTTTGTCTTCATTTTTGCGTCGCATTCGCGAAAATGGAAGGAAGAGCGTGGAAACGAATTTACCTTCGGTAGCGAGTTGTTCGAATTGTTCCAGCATGCGTCAGACTCAGCGCGGGCGTTGTTGCTCGAATGTTACATTTAATTAAACTTTCGGTGGATCGTTGAGCCTGGGGGACTAACCCCTTCTAAAGCGCTCAAGCGAACGAGTCAGCGTGAAATGCAGGTCGTTATTTGTTCACCTGGACGATTGCGCTGGATCGTGTCCGCCGTATCTTCCCGATGTTACCCCATGGTGATGTGTCAATAAAATCGCTTTCCGGTGCGTCAAAAAGAGGGTCAATGTGCAGGTATAGCAGAAGACAAGTTTTAACTAGAACTGACAACGCCAGCATATGATGGGTAAATGGGAAAAGAGATGGATGGGTCTTATCAGTCGGAGTGGAATGGTACTTGCAATCGAACCCCTCTGCTAAAATGATGATGTTGATATCTCTTATCGTGTATAACTGCAGTGACGGTTTGAGCGTCTATTCCAGGAGTAAAAAAAAATCACTGAAGGACTATCTATCCGCGAGAAATACCGGAAAGTGGTATGATGCTTAAGCTCAAGTTTTTCTGCAAATGGATTCATCTTTGATTGATCATTTGAGGAGGTCTTTTGATGGGAGGAATTGCTAAACACTACACTAATATGCTAATAATATTAATAACTAATAATATGAAATGTTCCGTCCTAATGTCGGCGAGAAAGAGCTCTAGATGCTGAAAAATGTTCTCCATCGAGAAGAGCAAATCAAATTCTGAGATGATCATAGGATGAGAATGAGATCCAGGCTTAACCATACGCGGAGAGAGACATAGTACTATCGTCTAAGATCACTTGCATTTCTAGTGTTCTCTGCTTTTATCGGTAGCCGTTTGTAATAATTATCAAAGTAATTTTATCGTCCAAAAATACTTGTCTACTAAGGGAACTTTTTGTAGTCCAACACCCAACTCTTCATCCACGGGTACATCCTGGAAGGTGTCCGATAGGGAGACTCCAGGATAACTGACCAAAACCCGTTCAATTAAGACAATTTTAAAGGACGTCTAGCCTTAGCCGGATTGGCCCGAAATAATTTACTTTACTAACTAGGGTTTATCAAACATAGAAATGAATTGGTCAATCATTATAGTTCATATAGTCAAGTAGTATACATGGATTCCCTCTTGGGGAGGCCAGACGGTTTGAGGCGACAAAGGAGCCTGCACACGACAGGACTGAGGTTGAAATCCCCGATCTGGACCGTTTCGCCATAATGAGGACTGGCTATCCAACTACATGGTGTGGTATTTGAAAGCCTAGTAAGTCATTAAATGGCGGGCATAACCTTAGAAGTCCGTAAAGCCTAGAAGAAGAAGAAGAATACTTCCTCTTCTGGATATGCGATGAGATCTTAGCCATTCATTGAACTTTTACGTCATATTTAGGGGTAATACAGTACTTCACAGGATTCGATACAAATGATCCCACAATAGTGACTCTTTTTTATGCAGAATAAACTAAACATGTGAGCAGGAATGATACATGCAAATCTCTAAAGCTGGACTACTTGGACTAATTTGGACCACAAATAAGGACACACAGACCTAGCAGAGAAAGAAACAGCTTCATCGAATCATGAAACACAAACAGTTATCCGCCATTAAATGTAGATTCCTTCTAAACGAGATCATACCGATCGTGTTCAGTGTCACCCCAAACAAAAGCTTCAAATGCATAACACACCGCCAACAAAGAGTGCATCAAACATCTATGTTATCGTGACAGTAGCGGTCGCGGGTAGATTATGAAGATCATGCGATCGGACAACATCCAACCACACACATGAACACCCATTTTGAAGGTTACTAGTCTCCATTGTGTGCTGCACCCTAGATGGACGCTTTCGAATGTCGTGCCTTGGAAAAAGTCTCACTCGATCGAACAAAGGGAGCTTCCAAAGCTAGGGTGCATCATTACGATCGCCATTAGGGGGAGGGAGGGACCGAAACGATCGAACCAAACCCATAAATCACCAACGGAGGAGTGGGGGGCTCAACTACTACCGGTTTCTTTCATTTCAATAGCTACATTCCCTTTTTAGTGGTGGATTCCGGTCTGTGTTTGGGGAACTGGATCATGATCATAGATCACCTCCAAAGCGCTTTATTATGTTGCCGAGACGAGAGGGAAGAAATGTGATGATTTTCCAGCTTTCATGTTCATTTCACGCGTTATGGACCCACAAATTCGGCAAGTACTAGCAGCACGGTAGTGGAGAGAGCAATCAGGTAAAGCAGAACGGACGGGTTTTGTTTAGACAGCTACTGTTGACGTAAAAATGGCTCCAATAAACGGTAGCCGCGAAGGGTGGATCGTGACAGATTGCCAGCATTTCCGGCAGGACCGGCCAGAGCCGAGAACTGGTGTGGCCCTTGTGTGTTGCTTTTTTTGTGTGTGTTCGGGGTGCTTGTTTGTTGTCTGATTAGCGTGTTCGGGAAGGCGAACAACAATAGAGAGAGAAAGAGAGAGAGAGAGAGAGAGAGAGAGAGAGAGAGAGACACAGAGGCAGAGAGTGAATGAAAATGTGGAAAATATCATCGCACCCACACCTGCGGATATAGATTCCGGACAGGGGATCCGGAGGACAAACAAAAACATGCGACACATAAAATGGATGACCGACTCCTGGTCTCCATTCTCGATGGGAACTTTTTCGGTGTGTTTGCATTCAACCGTGATGCAACGGCATCTAGTAAACCCTCCCCCCGCTACAGTTCGGACAATCCAATACGTAAATCTATATTTTTTACACATTTAGAAAACCCGATTAAAATGCAACCCGTCCGCTGCGCTACAACTGGGGCCACGTTGCGGATCGTTGCATACCTTGCGAAACGCCTAACAACGCTGCCCAATGTTCGACGGCGGTGGCAGTGGAACGACCGGCTACAGATTCGGGAGTTTTCATGCCACGGATGGCTGGATGGGAAAGAAGCGTTCGTAGGAAGTAGTTACGCTTTTTTTGGTTCATACAATCGGGAAGGTTTTTAGGTATGAAATCAAATATAAGTGGATCAGTTTGAAGATTAAGTTCGCGAAATGAGGGTTTTTTTGTGTGTTGGCTGTGATACTGCTGTGCAGTAGTAAGTTTATCTCAATTATTCGGCCACAGTTACGCCATGTTAGCAGGCACGTAAGCGTCGTGGGAATTCAGTGGATTTGTGGTAGAAGCTGAATACATATTTCATGATATTGGCGAAGAACTTGCTGGTCTGGATGGAAAGGTGTTTTATCGTGTTTTATTCGCTAGTATCCGTGGGTAACTTTTGATCACAAATAAAGTAATAGAGAAGAAAGTTGAGCGGACGCTCCGGTGGTGCAGGCGACAGCGGCGTCGGTCTTCAAACGGCCAGACCGGGAATAAAATCCCATCCGAAAGGACTCCTCCTAATATCCTAATACGTATAACTCCTAATACGGGAATCGTATCAAAAGTTGGTCAAATATGTTGTCCCAGGAGAATGATATCAGAGTATTTGATGCTAATACTTGATAGCTTACATACTGACTCAGTAATTAATACTAATAATACATTTTAAGCTTGACCCCATTCCATTGAACATCCCTAATTTTGTTCGATTATCGAAGAAAGCCAAGCAAAATTAAGATCTCAGAAAGAGCACAAATCCAACGGACAGAACAGCACAAAGTCTTGAACAAAACCGGAACTTTCATCTTATGTAAAGAAAAAAACCGTTTAAAAATCGTTCACAAACAAGCCGTTTAGTTCCTTTTCTTAAGGACCCGCTAGAAATGAACCAATCCGTGCTGGTTATTCACCGCCGTTTCAGGAGCCTCATTAAGAAGAAACGTGATTAGGGGACGAAGTTTTGTTCCCAGGAGAAATACAAACGACAGACTTGGGATCGCATGGGATGCTGGATGCTTGCGCTGCTCAGCGAGATGTTTCGATGTATCCTTTCCTTCTCACGTGGCCCTCTAATTGGCCTTCACTGGGTTGAGTTGATGGTGTGGGAATTGAGAAGATTTAAAATTGGATGGAAAATCTCTACTTGTTGGGTAGGAAAAGCAGGGAAACAGGCTAAACCGGATACATTTAGGATAGGAAAGATGCCATGCAAGGTGAGTAAAGGAACAAAGTATCTTAAGTTAAAGAATAATTTCATTAAAGAAGACATTTTTCAATGCTTCCCGGGTCCCATCTTCACTCTGTCACAATGCAACATGCAAATAGATTTCCCAGCAGAATATGCAAACCGGAAGCAACGTGCTCGCGACACCGACGCTCGCGTAAATGTTCCGCTACAAAACCCGTCCGACTCGGACTTCGGTACCATTCGCCATTCAGGAAGTGGACCCGTCTGTGTTCGCTGGCAGTAGGATTATGTGGCAGATTGCGAACGCGGGCGTGCTGAAGAAACGAACAAAAAGAACCATTCTCACCTACCTATGGGTCGCAGCCTTAAGGGGCACGCAGCTGCAAACGGCCATCGTACCTTCCCTTCCTTCTAACCTTCATCAGTATTCGAATGCACGTATAGAAGCGTAGCTGTTGGCATTTACAAAAGAGGAAATAAAAAGAGATCCTACCTGGAAACTGGGATGCGTGATCAACGTGAAACGATCTTTTGAGGATGGGAACAAAAATCTCTCACACACACGCACGCACTACTTCTGTCGGTCGGAACGGCTCACCTGGAATCATGGGATTCTCAACAGTGTGAGTTGAAAAGCACAGAAATTCGAACAACTGGCGTTGGTAGGGACGCTGCTTAAAGAACACGAAAAACATTAACTGCTGACGAGCTGATGAAGTAGAGCAAAAGGAATCATCCAACTACAACCTGCTGCTGTAACGATCGCAAGATCATATGTAGGAGGTTTCTTGTAAACAACCAACAAGTCTAACAGAATCGCTCGGCCATGTGGCATAGCTTCAGGAGTCGTCTGCCGCCTCAACTTTCAAGTGTTTTTACTTCCTTTCTTGCTAGACATGACAAGACAGGCGCGGCGGTACAGTACAAGTGTCCGGGGACTGGGTTTTTAGGTCTCGCTCTCTAGTGAATTGAAAGAAAAGATAGCAGAAAAAAAAACTCGTTGTCCCTCTGAATTGGCCACGCGAGCAACATACGAAAGGAAGCGATGTTCTTCGTTTGCATGCTTTCCTTTACCTTCGGAGCTCCAATTACAGCCCGTAGCCTTCCCTTCCAAGCGCACACTACTTGACTTTTCTTTGGCTACGAGTAGAATCAGCACCACCCTCGTGGAAATTCGATCACCTCGTCACTTGGCATGTAAAACTGTAATTCGGCGTGTCCTGCTTTAGCGATATTCGGGCCCCCCGGGGGAATAGCCTCGTTCCTCGATATGAAACCCTTATTACACAATACTTTCGAACTAGGGTGGTCGAATTGGAGTTCTTCGAACCAAACACTTTCTATCCCTGTATCGATAATACAGTAAATCGTGCAATGTGTTGACTTGTGGGAAGTCGATATCTACATATGGCGCAACATAGCACATGTTTCCTTTTAATTGTAGCGGTTCATTTTTTTTTTTTTCATTACACGAGGTATTACGTGGGTCTAGGTCCAGATATCCAGTCCAGAATTGTTTAAGTGTTTTGAAAAAGTTGCACCTCTAACTCTAACTCTAACAGATCCTTCTCGTGTGTGAGAAATTACTCGTTTGAACTATGGCTGACAGTAGCAATAACTTTAGAACTTGACTAACCTTCCCATCTTAACAGATATGGTTGATTGATCATTTTTCAAACTTCAGTAAAGTATCCTAAGACTCTTGTTAAAACATCTAGCTATACACATTAGTGATAGGAACTCCGGAGTGGTTTAATGAAACCACTCCAGTTTCGACCTGTAAAAACCAGAGTTATTACGGAAAAATTACTCCGGAATAACTTCAGAGTAATTACTCCGGAGTAATATAAGATTTTGAATCCGAAGTAAAAATAATTTGAATCCGAAGTAAAAACAATTGATTCCGCAGTGTACTCCGAAGCAAATTCCGGATTACTACCGAGCAAATTCCGGATTACTCCCGAGCCGATTTCGGATTACTCCGGAGTTACCCCGGAATGCCTCGCGGTCGGACTAATCCGTCTCCGGGAAAAATGAGGATTTACCCATCACTAATACACTTCAGGGCGTTCTAGTAAAAGCTCTAGTAATGCCTACTGGAGAATGTATTCTGATGTTTTATCTATCTTATACTATCAATTTACACAAGGAAAGTAGATGTTTTTCCTATATGATCTACCCTTTAGATATCTTTTCATCCCTAGCTTACTTTCGCGCTGCAATAAACTTCCCATATATGGTTTAAAGCGTACCGAGTAAACACGACCTACAGATGTGATCAGGTGTTTCGTTGCAAGGGGATAGTTGCACAACTCTTACCACACATTCGCACTGCGTGTACATGGTGTGCATAGTTTGTAAGGGCCACTCCCAAGTCGCGTTCCGATCGAATCGATAAAGAATTTGGAACATTTCGGCTGTGTTGGACATCGTTCGAGGAATCCACGGCACTGTGACTATTATCAGCAAATCAAACGAAACCCGAAAGTCAGTGCCATTGGACACACCTCAGCGATAAGAATTAGTTCGATATAGGGCGATGAAATGCTACTAAACACTACCAACGAAAGAACCTCTTAATAGACATCATTAACATCTGTTTCTATTGCAAATCAAGCTCGACGACAAATGATGAGTTCAATCTCACGCTGTGCTCATGCCAGTCGTGCAACCCCAAGTGTCTGAACCAGTGTGACAAATTTATTGGACTTTTAATTGCACTTTAATGGGTTTGCAAACATGGTTAAAGGGGCGACTAGGGTTGCCACTCAGTCCCAACCAAGCCGATCCGGTCCGGAACCGAACCGAGCCAGTGAACAGCTGGAATAGCATTCGTCATCGTACAGAAAGCTGACCATTGTGCTAGGGGGAGTGTGGAAGTGGTCGACAGCCGAAAAACGCACAATCAACGGGTCCTCTTCAGAGCAAATGTACAAGCAGTAACGAGACGAGTAAGTGATGGTCCTCCCCTCGCTCCTATATACTCCTCCCGTCCCAGTTCCGGTGGAAAAAAAAGGTTGTTAATCGGTTGATAGGTTTATTGCAGATGGAAGATTTTCACACAGGGCGCCTCGGTTCAATTTATGAACCGAAAAACCTCAGCTTGTGCCCTCAGCTGAAGGAAACTCGACACCAACGGTCGGGCATTGCGGCATCAGTCTTTTGAGAGATTCCCTCCGTCGAGGTTGTTTTTGTTTGATGCGGCGCGGCGCATCTCGTGGTGGGTTATAGGATTTTTTGGAAGTCTTTTCCAATTTCCGCTCGAAAGTGGTGGTGGGTGATTTATTGCTTCCGTTTCGAACGGATCTATTGACATCAAGATAATATGCCTCTCGCCTGCTCGTATGGGGGAAAAAGATCTCCCAATCGAAATCGGGTAAAATTTGGATAAATATTATTCTTTCTTCTTCACAATTCAAGTAGGGTTTGGCGTTATGAAAATCTTGATTTGTTTGTTCGAGAATCGTTGGTACAGACTCACCCCTTGTTACGAAAAAGAAGGGGCACAAACGGAATCAAGAATTTGTATGCAATTTCCATCTTATTGACTTGTCCTTTGTTAACCTAACAGAGATTGAGCATAGTTGTCTATTGGGGTTGTTCAATTCTAGCATTAAAAATGAATATTCTAAGCAATAAAAAAAGTAGTTATAAGATGCCTCGCTCGGTAAGATTAATGTGCGACACAGGGATTAGCATTGTTCAAACATTGAAACACTTGCAACAGACAATCATCCGGACCCCGGGTTCTTGGGGTTGGGAAATTTATCGCCGGCACTACACACACACACGCGCGCATAATATATCGACCCTAGGAAACGCGTCCAAACAGTGCAGCAGAATCAGCTTTAATCTTCCGTTGCGAGCAGCATTTAAAAAGCAATGATATCTAATGTGTTTCTCATTACTCAGCTGCCACAGTGCTTATATGGGGGTCTTGACTTGCGATTTAAAAAGGGACTTGAAAACAGCCCTCGGCAAGTACCGCGTTTTGCCGGCTGCTCAATCATTCAAGGAGCACAGCAAAGAAAATTAAATCCACCGAAAAAAAGGGGTACCATGACCCCCGTTGTAGTGTAACATAACAACGAGAAATTAATTAAATCTTTGAGACGAACACATCGTTCACTGTACACATCGCTTGCAACCCGCAGAAGGTTTGCGTCGTTCCACTGCACCACACTTCACGATATCGGTCCTCTTTCCGACTGGGGTTTAGTACATCCAGTCCGACTCGACCAAGGAAGGGTGAGAAGAAACGCATCCGTAAATCAAAGCCGCAGTTAAAACTGTGGTACCGAAAATTGGTGTTTGGGTGGTACCCGGCGCGGGCGGGTGCAGGGCATACAAATGGGTTGTTTGTGGAGTTCTCATCAATCCTTTCCTTTCGCTGTTACTGCTTGCTGTTTCTTTTCGGGTTTCCATTTCACTTTCCAGTGCGTGCGGAGATCGCTGAAAGCGATGATCTATCATATCAGGGGAGCGAAGTAACAGTAGTTCCTCTTGAGATGGTGGTGTTGCAACAGCATTTTCTTCTCTTCAGGGAAAACTATAATCACATAAACGCTCGTCGCTCGAGAAAAGAACAAATGATTGCATTTGAAAAGATCGATTTCGTTCAATCAATCCTAAGCTTTCCTCTGTCTTAGAATAATCTAATAGGCTTGGTTCGTTTAGTGTTTCGAATCTCAAAAATTCGTAAATTCGAATCTCCATACAACGGTGACAGCACTTGCATGAGTTTCCTAGCGAGGTGTGCAATGTCGAGATAAACACTTAGAAATGGGTTGATAGTGGCGTCCTTCCGTTGACAAAAACTTTTAACTGCGTTTTGTTGAAAACAGTAAACATTTCACTTGGTCAATTTTGGACGCAATTTCGTTATTCCTGATTCAAGATATTCGACGTGCAAGAGAAGAAGCGAAAGCACAACTAGCTGCATAATTCGTCAGTGTCATTTCGGGAGCTGGCAAAAACGGTTAAATTTGCCTAAGTCGAGTGCGTTGCACGAGTGATTAAAAAGTACAAGGAGACACAGACGACAGTCCTTAAGGTGCAAACTAAGCGACTACTCTGATTCAGAGTCCTTCGGAATATTAAGGCAAACTCAAGCATCTCGTACTAAGATTTGGCCTAAAATCTTAACGCCAATCGTTCTACTGTACGACGAATCAGATTCCTTGAGTGTTTTTGTGCTTGCAAACATCCCAATCAAAACATCAAACAATAAAAAATGGCTAACAACAGGGCTAGAAAGCTGTACGTTTAGGTGGTGATCACATACCGCATAGTTGCATTTTATTTATTTATAATTAATAATGACGGTCCAGTGCCGTATTCTCAACACCGCTTGTGTTGAGTAAATTTTATAATCATCTTGATAAGGCATTTCCTCCTTATTCTTTGCCTTATCCCGGGCATACTCGGTTAACATGGTTGCATTTTGATGGACGATGAAACCTACGTGAAAGTCGATTTTAAATAAATCCCGGGAGTTAGCTTGTATTAGGATTATAGTCGCGGAAACGTTCCCAAGATGTGTACTGCTGCTTTACTACTGCATGAACAAATCGGCTACCGAAAGTCATCAAAAGTGGCAGGCACCGGATATTCCTTGAAATATAACGATGGAAAGCTTCAAGGCCTCGCTCGTTGAAGATCCTTCGCAGACGCAAGACGAACTTGCAAAGGCATTTGAGGTAACTCAGCCAGCCATTTTCCAACGTTTAAAGACTATGGCAATGATCCGCAAGATAGGACATTGGGTGCCGTACGATCATCGGATACCGGATCATCGGATAGCCAACGGATCATCGACACCCAGGCCGAATATTCCAGAAAAACTCGACCACATGCGGCAGTACCGGTTAAAAAATAACTAAAAACGCTGAAATGGAATGTCAGCTGTCAGCCTTACGCGCTGTACAGCATAGACACCTTCTGATTATCATCTCATCTGATCGATGCAACATGCCCTAGCAGAAGCAGCACTTCTCAAATTTTGGATAAGTGGAAAAAAGTAGAACGATAAATACATAGCATCCAAAGAGCTCTCTTGTTTCTCGATTAGGAATCCGTATTTTGCCAAAAAGATGAAAAAGTAATAATCAACGATACTAAATACGTTCGAAATAAAAAGAGTTATCAATTCTTCATAAAAAAAGCTTTCAATTTCGAAAAAAATCCGCACGAACTTATTTATAGTCCTGATAGTTTAACAATTCTACTGAAGTTGATATATGATTTTTGCACATTCAATAGGATGTTCGCTTCTGTGAATTAAAATATAAAAATCTAATCTAATACTGATATTGAGTTACGTTATGTGCAATTATACCTTAATCTATCATATTGACTGGTAGTTTGTGGAACAATGGGGAATGAGTAACTAAGTAACTAAGGACATAATACAAATGAAGAATTGGTGGAATTTACTGGAACAGTGACTGACGCAGCTGTATGCCGGTCGGTGTGGCGGTATCAAGAGAAGAGTCCGAGAATTTCATCGTAAAAGCGAAGAGTATTTATTATATAAATATATTTTTTTAATATATTACATCAAACTCTATGATTCATTCAACCAAAGTTTTTCAATTGGATTAATGGTATAAAAGATACACGCAGAGCAAAGTGAACCAAGCCGCCTTACCTTCAATATATCGTCTGTTCTGGTAGGCTTTAACTGTAAGGGCGTCTTCCCGCATTTTCAAATTAAAACACACTCCGTCCGATACAAATTGTTGCCGTGATTCCAAACCAGCAGATTTTGATTCCTCCAATCAAAAACCTTGCGTTCTGCACTTTAAACCGTCACCATCATGATCAGTCGTTGTCAGCTGGGCGTGATCTTACTCCAGTGCTTTGATTGAAGCTGCTGATTAATCAACAATTACCTAATGACGCTTTCTGGTGGTATTTCTGCAAACTGCAGTATGTGCAGCAGCTATGTGTGGGGGGGGGGGGGGGGGTACGATACGACAAACGGAGCACAACGCGTACAAAGAATCCGTTTCATCGGCGCACGCAAATTGTTTGCCTGACCAGCCAGCAGCAGCAGCAGCATTCGGGACACATGATGGAGACCGTTAATTGCAACTGCAAGCGATCTCAAGCGTTTGCTTGCTTGTCCATACTAAAACGTGCCTCGCGCCACCCCAGAAGACTGGTGTTTGATTTACGTTAATGATCTATGCGTAAATCAACTTGTGGGTGACATGTCTTGTACTTCTTCACTTGCAGACCGACGATTCGATTCAACCACGTTTCTTCTTCTTCGAGTGGTGTTGTAGCACACCCTTCCCGAAAACAATCTTGCCATAAATTAAAATTTACGATCAGCAGCGGCGCGGCCAATCCAGACCCAAAACAGTACAGCATAATGACATCATTGTTCGGAACACGGGACAAGCGGGGATCGTTTAAGACCATGCTTCACCCGTTTTTTGTACAAGTTCTGCTCGACAGTCTCGAGCCACGGAAATCTGAAATAATTTCATTTTAAACTTTACCATTCTGTGCGATACTCGAAAGTGCACGCTTTGGAGAAAGCAAACGCTACATATGAGAAGGGAAGCGTTGGAAGCTGTAAATGATTTCATTTTCCCTTCCCTTTTTTTTCTCCTCTCCTTTCAGGGATTGATTTTGGACGTGCTGTTTGACGCGATCGTTTGGAAACCGAATTCGTTGCGGTGGTGGCATGAATAATTTCTTAATTATTTACTCACATACATCTTTTGGAGGCAAGAATTAATCTTTCCTTCTCCGTTTGCTTCTGCTTGTCCGATCATCCAACCGGGGTGATCATGTTCTTAAGCAACACACATACTTGTAGTACGCATATTTGTTCCGCAGCAACCGGATCTGACGCTTCTGATGGTGCTGGTTTGTTAGGGGCTGACATTTTCTGCAACCAAGTTCGCTGGTTAACGGTAACCTCATGCGCCGGCTGATGGTGACAGATTTGCCTCTTTTTTTTTAAAACGCGCATTGCAACACAAACCCGGGTGCATCGCGATCATCATCGTTGGCTTCGCCTTCGTTTTCGCACATTCTCAGCCACCTTCTGGTGGTTTTCTTATTTTGCTCAGCGAAAGCATAATGTGCCCACCACCGTACGGGTTGTGGCGGTTTCTCTGTGCCATGTGGTTCCACCAAAACGATGTTTGTTTTCTTAGCTTGTGGTCGTCTCGCTTTTGCACGCTTACTTACACCATCCCCGAGGACATATTATGGTCTGTTCTTGCTTTTCTCGCTTGCCATGTGCATCCTCAGCATATGATGAACAACGGAGGTTGGATGGTTCGTTAGTTATGAAAATGATGATGCACGCAATTGCAAATCATGCACGGCTTGTTAGCCTTCGCCAAACCGAATCCTTGAGCTAATGAACGCAAGAAGAAAGTGACTACTTGTGTGTGCATTACGTTGACCTCCAGCTGATCCAGTAGGTACAGGGAGAGGGGGTAGAGAATTTCCTGGGTGCTACATGCTGTGTACGGTGTTGTGTCTATGAATGAAATTAATTAACCGGATGAATAGACTAATAAAGCTTCACTCATTTCTCCTACTTATTGAACTATCTGAGCTTATGTACACACATATACCCTTCCAAACTTGAAGTTCCAACCGATCAGATATTCTTCTCGTTAGCAAGAGATACATCTTTATGATCTTACCAGAGCGAGAAAATTGCAGAAGAATCTGACGACCCTCATAAACTCACCAAAGGGTATCCAGACCGCCAAAGGTTCGGGAATGCACCGTGTGTTTTATACCCCCGAAACCATCATAAAGGAAGGAAGATTTACAACACACATCAACCATTCTCTCAACCTTTCCCTTTTTTTCTCACGGGTTTTGGATTTTGGGATTGTGCAGTTTTTTTTCGCAACCTTTCCGAAAAAGATCACCGACAAAACTTTCTTCTCGTGGCCGTTTTTTTTTTTTCAATTTCTGAAGCAACTCTAATCGTACCTGCAGTGTCACTACCATAGGTCTTCCACATTAAAAAACTACCCCTTAAAAAAGCGTCTTTATGGTGCAACGGTTAGAACTCGGTGCTCTGCATACTCTAGTTCACGTCGCGCGGAATAATATTTGTGCATTTGGAAAACCCGGACCACGTTGCGTACACAAACATCACATACTTCATGTTTGTTTGCATGTTTGTTTGCTTTACCGATTCGACTCGTACGGTTTGGAAAACATGGAAATGGCGTTCATGTAGCGGAGCTTTGTCTGCCGAAATCTTGCGCTAAAATGGGTTTTGCTCTGCTGGGATATGGGCAAGTCAGGCACGCTCACGAGATTTCAAATCTGGAACGATCATTTCCTGAAGAGGACGCTCTGGGTTTGCTACGGTTTACACCATTCCCTATAAAGCGTGTTCTCTGCAGCATTTCTACTGAGCTGAGCAATTGTGGTTGCAAAGAAAATAGAGAAATGCGATAAACACATACAACTGGCAAAGGAGAGAACCAATTCCAAACGGCGGAATTGAGTTTAAATATTTACTATTTTGGCTTGCTATCTATTTGCTCCCTTTTTTTTCTCGTCTCGTTACTTAGGGTTCGCTTATTGTTTGTACAATCCCAACTAACGGCGAAGCCTGGTTTCGTTCTTCTTCTTTGCTAAGCATTTTTGCTGCCTCGAGCTTGCCGTATGTTTGTTGTAGATAAGGGAAAAAGAAAAATGTGCCCTTCTGCGGACAGCTGGCCTCAAACAGGATACCTATTTGGGTAAGCGACAGCAAAGTTAATGCGTGCTGTGAGCTTATTTTGTTCCAAAAAGCAACCGATAATAATAATTTCGGTTTCTTGCAGCTCTAAACGATTCTACCGATTTGTATTCGCCTTATCGACGCACTCAAACAACAACAAAAAAAAAAAACTCAAATATTGGAAAACCCTCTATAACTGTATCGATCCATCAATCAACTTGAAAATGAAATCGAAACTCTAATAAAAAAAGCAAGATTATAATCTACTTTTCTCACTTTCCTTTGTGGCCAAGTTTGGGTGTTTGGGCAGCGCACAAGTGAATCTGATTCACGCACGCGAGAGCAGCAGTGGTCATCATCAGCGTGGCATACGCGAGTCGCGTTTGCCTATTCCTACACTACAGATCTGACCCTAATAACCTCCCAATTACAATTGAATCTCATGCACGCGCGTACACCGGGGCTCTCGGTTGCCAAGCTGAGAGAATCTGTAATCTGTCTAGGAAGCTAAAGAAAGGGGGTTGAGATCTTTAAGAGTCTGAGAAAGCAGGAGGATCCAGATGGAAGATCCTACAGACAGTTCGTGATTCAATTCTCCAAACTTTTGGCCATCATTTTGCTTCTATTATAAGCAATTGGAACATTGGAACGATACTGAAGTTACTTCAAATATCTTCTCCATTTTCAATATTCCAACATCCAAACCCTGCACACAAAGGCCCTCAAAATACACGCGGCGGACCCACAGGTACACGACCGTAAACCCGTTTCGTATCTCGGCCCTCGTGTGGTAGGGGAATCCAGTCTCCGTCGCCATATCTGTGTGCCCTTGAGTGTTGTCAGCTCCACAACCGAGACACAACCGTAAGGGAATGCGCTGTCTCAGTGGAATGTTGCACTTTTTGCCGCAACCGTCGTCGTCGTCGTCGTCGTCGTATTCCCCTCCCCCTCCTCCGGAGCACTGCAGCTGGAATCTTGGTGGGGTAATCTTCCTTCCCTTACTACGAAACATTCATTAAGCGGCCAACTGGAGGTCGGCATTTGACTTGATCGCGAGGAGGCTTACAAAACATGGTCGAATCAATCGCTGTTGCCATTTAAATCAGTGACCGCGACACTGTGGCACCAACACACACTGCCGGAACTCGAGTAAATGATCACCAACCATTGCGATGTTGATCCATCGCGCGTGTTGGTGATGCATACAATGGATCGGCTTATTACTCATCTGCTTCTATACTGCTGGCGCGAAAAGGGTGTTTCCCGCTAGATGGGAGGTCACTCTTACCTACAAAAGGGGAAACGGACAAAAAAAGCTTCCTAAGTCGCTCATGAATGACGCGATGACTCACCGACTCACCGAAGGAAGAGGGCGGTTTTCTTCTTCTTGTCGAAGAAATCGATCATCAAAACGAATTCTTTGGAACTTGGAACTCAGTTTAGCACCAAGTTTTCTTTGATGATTGCCGGATTTCATTGAGCAATCGACACGCGTCGCGGCCAATATTCGATTCGACACGAGGGTTGCTGTGAGACGAGCGATCGGGGGCTAATGAAGATACCGAAATAATTCACTGTTCCACCGAATGTTTTCCGCCGAATCCGAATCCGCAGCACCCCGAATGGTTTGGACATTAAAATGTCTAATGGTTTCACTTTTTAAACAATTTCAATCCAATTTGTGGATTGATTGTGGGGAGCCCACAGTAGCAGTGTGGAAAGGCGTCGGAAAACGAAGGAGAAAGGTGTGAAAAAAAGGCAAACAAAAACTCCAAACGGAAGTGGATCGATTGATGCAGGAAAGTAAACAAAAAGTGAGTGATCAATCAAGCAATTCGAATCAGTTACTGGGCGTGTGTAGTTAACTCGACCGGGTCTCGTTCGTTCGACCGGCCACCATCAGCAAAACATTGCAACCGAATCTCATGCATACGGCGTGCTCCACTTTTACCAACGTCCCAGGAGAATGTACGGCAGCAACACACGCAACATTTCAATTACACTACGTCCCACGGTGCCTAACTTGCGTGTGTCTTACTGCTTCTTCCTCGATCGTAACATGGTGCGCAATTGGCAGCATGCGAGCGAAAGTGTATCGGATTGAGCCACATGAGATCTTTAGAGCATGAGCTTCTCTCGATATTCAAATTCAAAATTAACATCTAAAATTCAATTTTTTCGCCTCACTAGCTTGCTTTTCTAGCTTGCATGACATCAAGTTGAGCGTAAATAAACATGATCCCATAATCGTACAACTCCGCGTATGAAATCGATACCGATTTTCTCTAGCGACAGGGTCTAGAGCAAGGGTCCACAGCGCACCAGTGGGGAAACGCTGGCGACTTCAATCGGAGCAACAAAAATACACAAACAAACAAATTACGGACCAATAGTTCCGTTCAGAGGTTGTGGTTTGCAGTAAGGCAGCGACATCATCATCATCGATGGGAAGCATAAAGCCGATACCATGCCCTGAGACTGGGTCTGCCGCTTGCTAGAGAGCTTTCGTACAATGTGTATGATGATCGGGTTTTTGTTCTTCCCGGAACGTGCAACAAAACAGTTACCGATGGAGCGTGATGGTTTTGTGTTAAGTTCACTTACTTCTGGTCATATGAGATCGCCGTCCGTCGTGTACGGTTGACATTCAGCATCCCGCGTAAGGGCGTGCCGGTTGTTCCTCTTATTTTACCTTCACATTTTCGAATGGTACCCCCGCTTTCTGTGCTCCTGATGTTTGATGTGTTTGAGCAATCCAATATCCAATTTCTTGTTGTTAGTAGTTAGCTTAAGAGAAGAATTATATGCATAATATAAGAGCAAGGCTACAGGAGACAAACAAACAACAATGAGATAATCACAAAATGCTAGAGACAACGTAATTGTGATCGTATTTTTATTTTTGGGATATCATTCTCATGACGTAACCCACGCACCGGAAGTAGGGAATAGTGGGACTAAAGATATTCTATGAATTTCAAACTTAGACATTGAAGTTAATCCCATACTCTACACACAGCCACGTGGACGTCTCGGAGACATGGAGAAGTGGACTTTCATGGCACAAGCCAAGCCAGATTGCCAGCGGTATCCTGGTGTGCCCGAGGAAGCAGAGCATGCACTTTAAGAGTGCCCACTCCGGACAACCTCCTGCGGCTTATCTTCTTTCGTTCCAGGCAGCGTGAAGTAGGATCGCTGAGGTCACACGCGTTCGATTATGGCGGGTCACTCCGTGTCCATCGAGCAGGAGCGACTCACGGCTGCTGAAGACGTCTCGATGACAGAAGCAGAGATGTCAGGTCGGTCGAAGGAGAAGGTGTCGCGAGAAGCCCTGATAAGAATCAGGCCTTTGGCCATTGAAGCCCCATCGTACAAACCCTTGCGGGGAATGCTCGATCGGCAGGGTGTCGGAAAGATGTATGAATTCAGATAGTAAATTTCAGAATAAAACATCTTTTATATTGATAAAAAATAGTGCTAGAAGGTTAGGTCATGGAAGTGTAGATCTTCTTCTTGGCTTAGCGACCTGCTAGGTCATACCGGAATACTAATGACTTACGAGGCTTATTAAAACTACGTAGTTGGAGAGTCAATCAGCATTACGAAGGAAGTATACGGATGGGATTTGAGCCCTGGTCCAGGTACGACAAGATCGGCGCCACTATCGCCTCTATCACCAGATTAAATTTTGTAGATGCATGCTTCAAATAAATCGGGAAAATTATAGATATGTAGATGATTCGAAGAAAAATTGTTGATGAACAAGAATGTTAAAGATACTATTAGTTATATGAGAGAAAAGACTGATCCACAATTTTTTAGAAAGATTTCCCTCTAGATCGTCTAGATCGGAAGATCGTCCGAGTCTTCGAGTTTCAGTTTACTGACTGATATTCAGCGATTCGAGGATATTTTCGAGATGGTAAGGCAGAAAACATCTGGTCAATGTCTCTACCACGTCAGCAGGGCAAAACCCAAATATAGGAACCAAATATATTTAATAAATGAAATCGTTTTAAACAAACGGCCAGTTAAATGTACAACACAGAGAACCAGAACAGCAGAAATGTGAGTGTGTGTGTGGAAACCTTTTTGAAGTGCGATCTTGTTCTCAAGATATGCCTTATTGCTTCATGAGTCAAGCGCGTTTCGCTGAACAAGGCAAAAATAAAAACCCAAGCTCCCGAGTGGATGTAAGCTATAAAGTGGTAAACAGCAAGAACTTTCGCCCCGAGATGTTTATGCCCTTGCTGCTTTGCAGTGTTTTGAGCTCCCTCTGTCTTTCCTTCTTAGCTTCACAGGAGGCAGCAGAGTACTTAGTGCCGTACATACTTTACTGACTCACAGTCAACACAATGGCAAAATGTTACGTGTTTACTTGCGGGGTAAACTGTTTTCAACTCCACAAAATACCACACCATGCTAGAAACAGTTTCTGCTAAGAATGGGAAGCTTGTAAGCGGAAGAAGAGCTTCTCAAGTTTTTCTGCAAAATTTTTATTACACATACATGGTACTCGTTCGCCTTTTTTTACTTTCCTGTGACAATCCACAGTCATTTCATTGACTTTGATTAGTAATTCTATTTCCTAAAGCATTCGAGTGTTATCTCCAGTGAGTAATAGATAGTAGCAATCAAAGTTTATATCTGTATTCCGTCGAAAGAAATAATTGAAGACGGTGAACTGAATCTTGGTTTTTCTTAGTGTCACAGCTGTTCGATCCTTTCCCGCGGAGATCCCTTCCGCTTAACCAAGACCATAATCTCCCAACACTGGAACTCCACCTGGCACAGCCTGGACCTCAGCAACAAACTCCGCCCCATCAAGCACAATACCGTTTCATGGGAAGATTTCGAATCCAGCCAACATCAACAAGTCCTATCCCGCTTTCGAATAGGACATACACGCCTGACCCATTCTTACATCCTGAACAAATCAAGTCCTCCACTTTGCAGCTTCTTTATCGTTGACATCACCGTCCTCATCCTCCACATCCTCACCGATTGCCATGAATACACGACACACCGAGCAATGTGCCAACTAGACATCGACTACGCGACAATCCTATCCTCCGACAAAATGCATCAGAACCGCCTTATTAGATTTTTACGCATCATCAATTTATGTAGAGAAATTTAAGCAATAGTTTTCCCTTTTTACTGGCCATAATTGCAATAGTTTTAAATAATAGATGAGCCGCATCCTCAATAGTTTTGTATAAACATTAACCACTTTTTGTACATAGGAGCATGCACTTAAAGCAACGCTCATTCTTGGTCAAAAGTCTTGTAACAACTATATTCAATCATAATATCACTTCCAGAAACGATCAATTCGATGGATGGTCTTAGCGTAGCGATATTTTGGCTGTATCTATTTATTATACGATTAACAAAATCAATTTGCTTGATACACAAGAGTCGAAGTCAAACGACTTCTGAATAGCTGTTTCAACTTCTTGAAAATAATGTGTATCATTGTAAGCACAACTATTTACTCAAACGTGATGTGGTTAACATGTGTACACTTAAACCCCTTCATGAGTTCAACAAAAGTCGAGAAAAAATCATATCTGCTTGCTTGTTACGACCATAGTTCAAATTTAAAACACAATTTAGTGGAACACTTAGTTATCCAATCTTACAAATGTTCGTGTCAAACAAAATAACAAATAAAGAAGCCAATAAAACCTTGCAAACGACAGTTTCAATACAATATTCGCCCACTACAGTCGGAGATCGCTGGGTGGGGTGGTGTAAAACGACTAGCTCCACCACGGCGGCTGTCGTTCTTGCCAGCTATGTGGACTCCAACACTGTTTTTTCCAACTCATGAACCACGCGCGTACGTGTGTGCTTTAAGAAGAATGAGGTCATAGACATTGGTGGTTGTGTTGCAGTGACCTGGAAAGCTTTCGAGCATAATAGCCGGACATAGAAGTACAGTAGCGGCGAACGGACGGACGGAGAGAGTCATAAGAAGCGGCACTAGGAGGCAGCATTCATTCAGCCCACCATCGCGTGTTGGTCGTGGCGAAATGCTTTGTGAACTATGCGCAAATACGCTTTATGCGAATTGTTGTGCTGTAGTGTTGGTTATGCCTAACGAATATCGAGTCTATGGGCAACAGTTTTGCTAGTTTGGCCAGATCGTTTCGTTGCGAATATTCCCCGTTTGCTTAAAGCAAGCACAGAGTGCAACGTGTCTTGTGACCCATGTCTATACATTTTCAAAGAAAAAGTTAACGATCGTTAAGTTAACAGTCAGATACATTTATGTCCCGAGATGTAACGATCACTTGATGCCTTGTTTTAACGATCGCCCTGGATTGGAACGAATTGATACAAACATGCCTTCCATTAATAGCTGTTAGCTTAACCTAGAGCAGAACAAACTGCGCATAGTATAACCTTCATGTGATCTCATCTAAAAACGGAATTAGTCGTCGAAATTTGAACAACACATCCGGGCTCGGAACATCTCGAAAGACCCTCTGATGTTTCCAATTTTCGTAGATGTATGAGGTGCCTAATACCATTCAGGAAATTAATCTTAAGATCACTCAGACATGTAAGCTCAAACAAATATTTGACAAATAAGCGTTACAAATGCATACTTGGTGAGGATTATTCGTTCTTGGGACCGAATTATCGAAACGAAACAAGCAAAAGATCTGTAAATTGTGTGTTGCATAAGGAACTTACCTTTTCTTTAAGCATCCGCGGAGTCTTTCATCCCGTTTCCGAACGTGTGAATGCGACGATGATGACTCCGTGATGACAAATGATTCACGATCGTAACAGGTCGTGGTGGCGCCCATCCTTGTAATAATCGTAAACTACACACGCACACACACACACTCTTAAAACACAAGTTTTCACAGAGTTTCGGTTAAATCCTATACACATTAGGTCATCAAGTAACGAACATCAAGTTGCTTTCATTCTTAACCGCAACCGCAAACTCGATCTTCTCGAGCATCACAACACACACACACACACACACACCCGACACTGCCAGCATAATGTGAATCATTGTTTTTAAATGCATCCAATATCACCACTAGTCACGAATTAACGGTGTTGTCTTGCCTTCTAGCGTTCTGCATTCTTCCTCACATGGTCTTCGTTAGAAACTGTTGCTTTAGGGCTTTATCTTTAGGGCTGGGTTTATGCTGGTTCGCTACCAAACACCGATGCTTTGAAGGTCTTGAAGAAGCAACTTGAAAATAATAAATAAAGAAATAAAAAACGATTACACATTTCAAGCTGAAGCTCCGCCACGTTTTACCCGTTAGAGGTTGATGTTGCTGATCGTACAACAGCCGGCAAATAAGGCACCACCACAAAGATCTCGAAAGTTGGAAAACGCTTGAAAAATCCGAAAAACGTTGGCCGTGTGTCGTTGAGGGTTTCGGTTGGGTTCTATACCGGTATCCAGATATTTATCTTCTTTGGTATCAGCTTCAGTTAAGCAGTGTTGAAAGACAGGTTCCAATGGGCGTTTCGTTTTAATAGGGTTGGGTAAGATTTAGAGTCTGGAACATAACAGGGGACTCGATCCACATAGAATCTCTAGGTGGATTTTTTGTGTAAGCATAGCTATCATATTGTGCCGTTTTGCATTCAATTAGAGGAAAGTTACCACGCAACTGTGGAATTTTTGCTGTGCGTTTTATGATACTAATTTCACCACAAAAATGTGTATGCAAAATTCCATAATATGATTGCAAAGCTCCACAACGGGTTTACAATATTCCACTGCCTATTTAAAACATTCCCCTAAGCGATCCTACAATTCCATTACATCGAATCCGTGCGAGGAACAGAACCCACATTCTGGCAACCAACCCCGGCTACAGAACCGTTGTCATCTTCGATCGTTTGCTTGGTCTTGCCGCTTCTCGAGCACACACTTGAAAACGTCAACACAGGCTCTGCATCTCGTCTAGTTTCAATTTCAACGTTACGGGAACGCACAGATTCAGATATGACCGTTCGGAAGAAGTGGATCAATTTCAGTTTCTTTCAACCATCCATCAAAGCCTTTTCGGTTTTTTTTATTCCCCCTTTAGCCCTTAAAAAGTATAGAACAGTTGGATGAGGCCAATCAGTGTTGCATTGTATGGAGGGAAAATGTTTTAGGAAAGGATCTCGACATGTATACAAAATCAGAAGATCTGTAAAACCCCTAGAAAAAGGCACGTAATATGAGAATTTGAACAAAAGATTGGGACAAGAATATTTTTGATACAGAAAAATGCAAATGATTGCGTGACGTGGGCCAACCTTAGAGGAAAGCGCAAGCGCTTATGAAATCCTCCACCACTTCTATAGAAACGCCCCAAAAACATTAACGAATCAGCAAAAATAGATACATAATCATGCAAAATAGTTACGAAGGCCGGTGCGATTGATATGGAAAATGTATACTGCCCGGTTGGAGAGTTAAAAGTCTTCTTCTTTTTGTCGTTTGACGGTAAAACCGAAATACTTTATAATTTAACACTGTGAGAAATAAATTTTCATTTGGTTTTCGCGCGCAGAAACTATGTAATTTCATAAAATATTCATGTCAAAAAATGTTTGTTTACATTTTCAACTCTTCAACCGGGCAGTATACATTTTCCATATCAATTGCACCGGCTTCTGTAACTGTTTTGAATGATTTTATATCTATTTTTGCTGATTCGCTAATGTATTTGGGGGTTTCTATATCAGCGGTCGAGGATTTCATAAGCACTGGCGCTGTACTGTAAAGTTGGCCCACCACACGCTATGATTTGCATTTCCCTCTAACACCAGCGTTAATACTTCCCGCAGAAAAATAAAACAAACCCTTCATTCAACGACTCTTCTAAGAGTCTAGGAGCTTTGAAGAGAACACTCGTAGCATAGATTTCTCAATTGTAATAAACAAAAATTGCACCAGTTTTACTTCGATTTTTGAAATAAAATATTCCACTTTATGCAATGTTGTCGACCCAACACGCATATTCGTTTTATTGGAGACACAATCGTACACGGTTCCCTGAAGCTGGAGGAAGCTATAGTAAGACTGCGTCATGCCGGTGGTGAGAGGTTTGGTTACACGTCCGCTTTTACAACTTCTTTCTACCTTCAAATGCTCGTTACAATACTATCTAACAACGGGCAAGAAGCAAAAGAGAGGCACACACGCCAGCTTTCACTGTTTTGTGGACGTTCTTCGTGTGATTGTGGTGACATTTTATAAAGAAATGGAGTTTTTTAAACTAAATTCGGCAGTAGTAGATGATGTGATTGTTTAGAGATGCAGAAAGAGATTCAACATGTCGGGGGGAGGCCCTTTACTGTACAGGGCGCTTGTAAAATACTGAAACGGAGCAATTTTGTTTGCAGGAAATGCGTTGGAATGTTAGGAATAATGCGATTTGTGGCAATCTATATTATGGGAAGGGAAATAGTCGCACATCTGATACCTGTTACTTCCTCCTTTAACTATGTCTTTTGAATGCGTTTAAAATGCGCGGTGCCGTACAACGGTCCTGCACACACAGAGCGGTTAGATGCTTTGTTCGTTGGTTACCACTCGAATGTATCTAATGCATTTCGTTCTGTCTCATATGTTTCCTTCTCCCCGCTGGAACTAGTACGATTCTCGTAGAGACAATTTAAAATCTTTAACTATACACATAAAAAATATGACATAAAGCACACACGCACGGTGCTCCTATCCGGCATATTCCTCCATCTATGTGCTCTTTCGTTCCTATTTATACAACCTACAAGAGTTCCACATACATAATTTGTTCGCACCTCTCAATACAATATGCTATCACTTCCTTAAGAGCTGCCGGCCGTTTATACCGATTCATCTAGCTAATAAATACACAGAAAAATATATGTGACTTCGGTCTTTTGCAGGACAGTATTCCTGCTGCAAACCGTGCCGCCCCGCGGACCGGTGGGACATTTTTTTTCTTCAAAAAGCATATCGCCACACCGCGCCCGAACGCGTGTCGGATGGTGAATATAAAGGCATCTTGTTTTCTTTTACCTAATGTTACACTTCTAAGGCGCAAACGTGTACAACAGTCGTTCGATGTCTTTTTCTTACGGTAAAAATATGCTGCATTATAAGCTGCTCGTTTTCCCTCTCTCCAGAAGTGACACTAACGCTGATACCAAGGACTGCATCGTGAGTTTTGTGTGTTTATTATCGATTGTTTTCTAGTTCGATTAGCGCTCTCTTCCGTTCTATCTAATCTTAGCAACTAGTTTCTTCCTAATGGAACTAAAAACCGGCCTTTCTCCCTAAATGCTGTTTTATTACCGTATTATTACTCTACATTATTTAGACGAAGAACCAAAAAAAGTTCAACTGCAGCCGACTGCAGCACGCTGCTTTAAATGGGCTATCATAGTTTCCGTTTCAATTCCATCCATCAATTACAAATCCCTCTCAATAGCACACATTAGGAGAAACGTTTTGATTTTTCTTTTCTATAAAAGTCTTTTTCTTTCCCGCACTCGAGAGTTAATTCTAAACTTCCGTAGCTTTCCGCTAGAGCTAATAATCCTGCCTCCCGCACACCACAATCTTTTTCCCGGCTATGCTAAAAATTGATAACGAAATAGAAATAAAGCCTTAAAAACAAAGTGATTTGGATAACGAAAACTATGGAATGAACGATAGCGAAAAAGGAAAACCATTTTTCCTTTATCGTTTAGCAATTCCTTTTCTTTTGTTTTTTGTCTGCTTTTTGGAGTCCTAAACGAGCACAATTTTAGCTGTTGAGAATTTAATTCTTTGTGGATTGTTCTACACCAGTCCCTAATGCGTCTAATTCTACAAAAGTAAAAAATATATATATAACATAGTCTCGCTTCTTCATACGTTTTCGGGCAAACCACAACCCTACGAGCCTCGAGTATCGACCAGAAGGGCAGATCGCACATGAGTCATCAGGAGCCCTACCTTCCCGCGCAAACCGTGATGTGAAGTGTTCGAGAGAAGCCTTCCAAAAAAAAATTGGGGGGGGGGGGGGGGAAACGTGGACGGGTAAAGGCTCTCCCTTTTTCGAAGTACAGAAATTCATATCCTGAAACCGTGTGCTGCTTTGTTCGCGTTGGTTTGTGGATGGGTTTGCACTATTAATCACCCACGCATATGGATGTGGATAGTTTCGTTAGTGGTAAGAAGTAACGCTGACTCATGGAGCATGACATTCGACTCGATTGGAGAAATATTAAGCTTTGTGCATTATGAACAGTTATGAGACTAACGAGATGGAGGGACATACAAACGTAAATGGCAGTAAAGATGAGCGCAACACTATTCGCATATTTGTATCTAAATCGATTCAAGAAATTACTTTTAAACATTTCAAGCCTAAATAAATAATTGTAGCTAGTCCTATAGGGTTGTTTCGTTCTATTTTCTTAACTACCCACGGAAGCGGGGAAGGATGACTCGTGCAATTCATAGTAAAACAACGTTTGAGACTCGTAGGAGCACGATTGATGATTTCAGTTTTAAAATTGTGCGTATATCCTCCCTAAACGGATATACCACCTTCGCTTCTAGAAACAGAACAAAACAGCGTGTGCTGGGTGAAGTATTTTCTAGCTTCTGTACCTTAGAATACTTATATTCTCTGTCCTAAAGAGGAGTGTCCTCTTCCGTTTTGCAAATCGTTGAGATACGGTGGTTCAGTACTACTGAACGGAAGATCATCACAAAAGAGAGAAAACAACATCGTCCCTTTATCCGCCTAGTTTGATTAGGAAAAGTAACATACGCTCATACATGCATACACACACACACACGCTGCTCATTCACGCGATGTCTTACACTACGAAGAAGACTTGCACAGTATTTTGTTTTATCACACACAAGCGCAAACCCGTGCGTTCGTCTCTATATCCTCCAGCCCTCGTCGTCATCCACGTTCGAGTCGGTGTCGGACGGTTCCTCTCCGTACATGTCGGCCAGCTTGCGGAACCGTGGTCCAAAGTTTGACAGGTAGTTGAACTTCAGGTCACCTTCGTCGGTGCACGAGGCCAGGCTGGACAGTGAGCCCGTACTGTTACCATCGCCCTCGTACGCATAGTGCCGCACGTCATCGATCGGGTAAGCGTCCGCATCTTTGTCACATGCGTCCTTCTTGTCGGTAAGGAAAGCCCCTATATCGGGCACCTCGGCCGCTGACTCCTTCTGTCTGAGATCACTGCCGTACGGTTTGTCGAGATAGATCGGTGGCCCCTGAAGCACGGTAAGATCGTATTCTGCGTCCCGCTCACCACCGCCTTCTTCCTCGTAGTTGATGATCGTTTCGCGGATATCATCCATATCCTTCTCGTGCCAGCCGTCCTGATGCTTCTTGTGCACGACGACCGCTAGCAACAGTATCAGCAGCAGCACGATACAGGCGATGATCGCAATCAGGAAGTAAGAATCGATGCCGAACGATACGGCAACTGCCACGGACCGCTGACAGCCTGGATCGGCGTTCTTCGAGAGACTCGGCAGGCCCAGATCGTACGTACGCTCGTTGATGGTAAGGTTTCTTAGACACCCGCTGAAACCCTTGTCCTGCGGTACATACGTCCAGTTGAATAACGAACCGAGATAGTCCAAATTGACGGCCGCACCGCCGAGCTGAAGAGGAGCGTTTACGTTGAGGAAACGATTTGGTCCTTTTGGTGCATCCAGGCTCATACAAGTGGACAACTTGCAATTGTCTACGATCATCTCGATCGTCTGGGGCTGCAGTACGATCTCGACGGTGAATGGTTTACCCTGTGGAAACCGATGGCGATGTTCGATGCGTGTAGTGCCACTACCATAGTCAAGCAGCAGCACCGGAAGACCCTTGACGAGTTCTAGCGCAAGGAAATCTTGCACCGGTAGACGAGGATTGTAATTAAGCGGTCCAATGTACATCACCAAGCCATCCTCCTGGTGTGGGGACAATTCTACACTGATCCGCGTCATGTTGCAAGGGCTGATCGGTGGATAAAGAGCGTATCCACTACCATAGAACCCGATGCCCAACATTTCGCAGTGGGGTCCTTCGAAACCATCCGGACAGGAGCACCGATCGTTCACAAGGAATCCTCCGTTCAAACAGGTCAGTGAAGGTGGAGGAGCCTCGCATACACACTCCGCCTGTACGAACGCATTTACACCCACAAACGAGCTCGTGTTGGTATAGACCGCGATTGGCACATTCGACTTGTAGAGCGTATTTTTGCAGGAAAGTTCACAGTTACGACCCTCTTCGATGCACTCGTCGATCCCCACCATCAACACTGACAGACCGACATCCTCTTCCAGCTGGCGAAGTCGGTAGCCAAGCATGCCATTCAATCGTTCCGGTGCGTAATAAGGACTGCCATGGGCGGAAAATCGTACATCCAGGAAGGTCCCGTTGACATTATCACGCTTCAAAACGGTAAACACGTCCACATTCTCGCGACTAACGTTGAGGGTATTCGCAATGCTCATCTGCAAACGATCTTTGGGCGTGGAGAGTTGACCAGGTGTACGCGATACAAACTCCTCTGCTGTTACATTATGGAATCGGATCGATCCACTCTTATCAACCGCTTCCTCGGGAATTTCCTTCACCGTCACTGTTACTTTAGCTGTGACGTTATGGCGTGGGAAGTGACTCGACTGTTCAATCACATGGAAGTTTAACTCGTATTCACCACCTCGAGTGCCTTGTAACATTGTGATCATGCCAGTGTCGCGATTTAGATCGAAGAAATCCACCGACTGATGACGGGTAGCGTCGTCCCACTGGAACGTTTTATCCGGAAGATCCCAATCGTCCGGATCATCCACGTACACGCGGCCAACTTCTGTGTTGGGTGACTCTCCCTTGTAGTTGTATACGAAGATTCGACTTTCACCAGGTCTCATCTCGTTGTCATTATCGTCACCAATTACAAGATGCAATATGCTGACGTCGCTCATTGGTTCTTCGCCAGAGTCGCTGATTCGGATTGGTACCCGATACTCCTTTTGCTCCTCTCGATCGAACTCCACCAAAGCATACAGTTCGTCGCCTTGCACTTGGAAACGTTCCTTGATCTCGTATGGTGCGTTTGGATCAATGCTGTAGTAGAATGGTGGGCCGTTCTGGGCTTCATCTACATCTTCTGCTGTCAGCCTCACGATCAACCCTGGCGGACGGTTCTCTCCCCACACTACTGGCATCGCGTTCGATAGATGTGGTGCGTTGTCGTTGATATCTTCCAGGAAAATGTTCACAGTGGCTGGCGTTTTCTTTCCCGCACCATCCTCATCCGTTGCGGTGATGATAAACTGCCAGCTCTTAAACCCTTGCGGTGGATCGCGATCCAGCGCCTTTCTCAACCGAAGACAACCGGTGTCATCAATTTCCAGCAGGTCTTCCTGTTCCTTTACGAAGGAGAAACGAATGTGTTGCGGTTCGTCTCGGCTCTCAATGTCAGGATCGAACGCCTGAATCGTCATGATACAACCGGGAGGAATACTTTCCTCTTGAATCGTCACATTGCGCAGATCTATAAAGCGCGGAGGATTATCGTTAACGTTTTCGATCTTAATCGAAACAGTCGCGTTGTCCTGGAAAATGCCATCGTCCGCTTGCACTATCAGCATGTACTCTCGGATTGTCTCGTAGTCCAGCCGGCTGTTCACCGAGATACGACCAGTGTTCTCGTCGATCTTGAACGCGTCGCCCACATTACCATCAATGATGCTGTAGGTGATGAGTGAGGCCGTGTCTTGATCAATAGCAGTCACCTCAATCACAACCGTGTTGATGTTCGCATCTTCCGGTACATTTTCTGCCACAAAGTGATCCTTTACGAACTTCGGTTGATGATCGTTCTTATCGGAGATCTTGATGATGAACAGCTGTGAGATACTGTTCGGTTTACCATTTCTGTACAAAGCTGACGGGGAGTTGTCCTCGGCGATGATCTTCAAATGATACGAATCGGTCGCTTCTCGATCGAACTCCGCCAACGATGTAATATTCCCCGTTCGGCTATCGATGTGGAACAGCTGCTGATTTTCATCATCGAATCGATACGATACAATGTTGTTAGCTGAAGTTCCATCCAGATCGTAGGCTCGTACCTGCATCACAGGAGTGCCGGGAGGTTCATCTTCTGGAATTGTGCCCGACGTCACCTCCGTAAAGACTGGTATGATGTCATTCTCATCCAGCACCTTGATCTTCAGCACAGTTTCTGCCACCAGATCGTGTGAATTTTTCACACTCACCGTGAGCGTATACTCCGTCACGGTTTCATAGTCTAGCGTCTTTCCCAGCTTGATCGAGGCAGTGTTGTTGATCTGTTCCAGCAGGAATGTATTCTTCGAATTCGTTTGCTCAGCACGACCTTGAATCAATTCAAAGATCACTTCCGGTTTCTCGGGAATGTTTGATTCGGCTTCGAAATCTGCCAACGATTCGGTGTAATTCTTAAACGTTTCATTCAACACAATCGCCACAGCTTGCACTTTGGTAAAGTAAGGCGGTAGTTTATTGGACTCCACGACACGCACTTTCACATCCACCTCAGCATCCTGTACAGGCTCGCCCTGCGAATCCACATTGTACGCTCTCACCCGTATCGAATAGTACTGACCGGGACTTCGATCGACTGGCTTCGTCAGTGTAAGCAACCCATTATTTTCGTTGATCTTGAAGTAACTGCTGTCCGGATTCTGTTGCACAATTGCGTACTTGATGATACTGTTATCACCATCGTCCATATCCGTCGCCGAGATTGTGGCTACACGCAGATTCGCTTTCATATCTTTCGTCACCGACTCCTCGTAGCGTACCTTATCGAACACCGGCGGATTGTCGTTGATGTCGAGAATCGTCACCTTGAAGGTGCACACATCATCTAGCCGTGGTCGTCCATTGTCAGTGGCGCGCACCGTGATGTAGATCTCCTTCTCACGAATCGGTTCATCTCGATCGAAGATGTGCGCCGTCGTAATCTCGCCCGTACTCTTATCTATCCGGAAACGGGCCCGCTCGCCAGGTGTTGTCACGAAGCTGTACTCGATCGTCTGCCGAGGGTCGGGATCTGTCGCAGTAACACGCATCACCGGCGTTCCCACCGACTGTTCCTCCTTCAGCATAGGCTTGTAACTGTCGCACTCCACAAAGCTGGGCTTTCGATTGTCACGCAAGAGCTCAACATTTGACTCTCTGGAAGAACCTCCATTTCCGATGCTGCCACTAACGGTGCCACTCATACCGTCGGCATAATCGTTCACACTGAGCGTGTTACTGTCGTATTGGGCGCTAAATGCACCGCGTTTGTGTCGCTGTCCTCCGGTAAATAGTTCCCGCTGGTAGTCATACAACTGACTCACACCATCCACTAATCGATGGTTCTGAACAAAACTACTGCTTGCCATAGCCGCTACTATCGTGGGCATGTAACTGTACCAGCAGGTTGCCAATGCGAATAGTGTAAATAGCGCCACCGGTCGACGCATCTTTCTGCCCCGTCTTAACATGACATGTGCGTATAAACTCGTACCTCGTCGACGGCTCCCTCTTACCGGAGCACGTCCAAAACTGTCGTACCTCGTTGACGCGAATAGTGGCGTGTGATCGTTCACGCGTCGAGTCAGAACCGGAACCAAACGTTGAACCAATATTTCACAGCTACAAAACGAGCTCCAACGTTGGACTATCCTATTTACGTATGTTACTTTTAGCTGTGTGTGCTACTTGAAACATGTAAGCAATACTGTAGCGTTCATTTAAGATTCACAACCTGCTCCCTTTGTCGTTTCTAGCGCTGAGAAGCTTTTTCTTTTGCAGCTGAAGTTGATCCACATGTCATTGGAGGTTACGCCAGCAATCAGACGAAGGCAGACAATCTGAGAATGTGCATCTGTAAAAGAAAAAAGGACAGTGATAAGAATGAGATTTCCTTATTTTTCTTGCGGTATAGAATTAAAAAAAAACACGCGTTGATAAGCGGTCAGCGCAGACGTATATTATGATACATTTTTAATGAGCGCGCTAACATACAGTATTGGACAAAACAAGTGCAACCAATCAATCCCAATCATAAAACACTACTTTGAAAGTGCATAACAAGTAAATTGAAAGAAAAATGTTTTTAAGATGATGCTGTTTCACAGCACTTTTCTTCTTTATTATAATAAAAACTTCATTATATATACATAACAATTCATAAAAAAATAAATAAATATAAAAAATCCGCGTTTTCCTTCTGAACAAAACAAGTGCAACTTCGCGTGTTGTTTGCCAAATTTGAAGTGGCCTTAAATATTTCATTGAAAATCCTCTGTTTCCAATTATAATAAATTTTGTGCCCACGCCTTTTTCTATTTGTGCAAACAACTGATCCTTGCGTCGAACACCTTCAAGATCAATTTGCTGATTCACGATCCTCCTACAGGTTCTCTATCGGGTTGAAATCCGGAGATTGAGGCGGCCAGTTCATCACCATGATTTCATTATCCTTAAACCACTATTTGACCACTTCGGTGGTGTGCTTGGGATCGTTATCTTGTTAGAATATCCATTTTTATGGCATATTCCATTCATCATTAGGCAACATAACATTTTTCAGGATGGCATTGTACATGAAACGGATCATTATTCCATCGATGTGATGAATTGGGCCAAGACCGATCTCAGAAAAACATCCCCATACCATTGTATTGCCTCTGCCCATGCTTCACCGTCTTCGGACAGTAACGTGAATCTAAGCGTTGTTCAGTTGGTCGTGTCTAGTTGGTCAAATCCCGTCACTTCCAAAGATGTTGAACTTCGACTCATCACTGAACGGAACTGTCCGTCATTTCTGCACATCCAATTGAGTCAATATGAGATTGAGCAAACAAAAGTATTTTATTCCGGTTTCAGAGTTAAATCAGAAGTTTCTTCGCAGGACGTCGAGAGAACAATCTGGCTTCAACGGCACGCCGTCTGATTGTCCGGTCCGAAACAGATAACTGCAGATCCATTCGCACCTTGAACGAACATTTAAAGGATCCTTTTTCGTGCTTCGTACGATCATATTGTCCTCGTTTGGCGTGGTGGACCGTGGTCTTCCACCTCTATTGCCCACATAAATCCTTCCGGTTGCATGAAATTTCGAGCACAGTCTAGATTACAGTCCATTTTGTCACCTCATACTTGTCACAAATTGTTTTTTGTGACATTCCACTCTTGAAATCATCAATTATTTTCTTTCAGGCGTCAGTACTAACTTTCCTCAATAGTTCAAAAAAATGTTACAATAGTTCAAAAGAAACACTTTTTTAGTTGTTCAGTTGTCAGATTTTACAGTTGTTTTGACCAGCATAAAATGGTTCTTGTCCACAAAACCCTCACTGTGATCTATCAATTTGACAGCTGATTGCTGCAATGAACATGTAGCAAACATCTAGAACTGCAGTAAGTGTCCCGTTTTCTATTTCCAAAAAATTAAATTTGCTGATCCTTTGCTCTTTTTTTGTCCAATACTGTAGAATGGTTCAGATCACATTCACGACAAAGCGTTAAGGTTTAATGACCATCTTATCGGTTTGTTTGAAGCGGAAGATTATATTATTATACGTTCGTTATTATTATGGTCCTGGGAGATGCTCATACCGACTGAAGTGCGTTGTGTGTTAAAAACAAAATATGTTTTTTCAAGCTGCATTTGCTTGTAAAATGCAGTAAAATAGCTAACACGGGGAAAAATGACGACAAAGGAAAGATTGGCAAGAGGAATTTATAATTTCAGAATAATAGCACTTTTGTACAATCATAAGACATTCAATATTGGCTATATTTCTTTCTCACACTACAACGTCCAATAATGAGATGTGACTCATTAAAATACCTTCGCCTTTCGTGCGACAACATCTGCATATTAATGCCACACGGATAAATTTATAAGGCTTATTATTTTCTTCAATTATTTTTATGCAATAAAATACACCAATGCAGCCCGGAATAACATCCCTCAACCTTTAGACTCTGTACGAGCACTTAGGCGAGGGAAACGAGATTTAACGATCACCCACCAACACCGGACGGGCTAATGAGGAATACTGAACACCATGCGTAACTTTCCTTTGATTTGTGTGTGTGTGTGTTTTTATTATCTTAGAAACCGAAGAAATAAACAACAAACATCTGTACAACGCCGCGCCTCACATATCCGATCTACACAACACACCGCGCACGATCATCGCTCGGTGCAACATCGTTAAATCGATTTAATCGAACCTTTGGGCCGTAAACATAACCAATATTTTCCTCAGCAGTTTCGGTACTTTTCATCTGACTGCAGCCAATTAACAGAAATTGCATTGATCTGCCGACCGCTGCCATTGAGGTCTAGGTATGCACCGGGAAAAATAAAATGACAATCGCAAGGGGAAGAATACCGTTTTTAATTCGTGTTTTATGTTGTACAGCGATAGGCGATAGAGCTGGAATTTATGGCAAACGATATAAACTGATCAGTTTATAGTGCAAGGATTAAAATCTGTATAATACAGTTACCTTAGGCGTTGCTATTTTAAATGCTGTTTGAGCTCTAAGAAAAGGATAATTCTTGTCGTAATCTGTCAGGCTAGTAGGGATGTGAAAAAGCAGGCCTTTCACACAGGGCTTTTTGAAGACGTCGACAATCAGAGGACGAGATCACAGGAGGAAATATTTTCCAGTCGTCGATAAGTTCTGTCCAGAAGATAAGACCTTAACCAAGACAGAACAGGTCTTCCCGGGCCGAATCTATCCAGTTTGGTTAGTAAAAGATAAATTGGAATACGAACCGAGGCTGCCTTAATGTCAGTATGGACTCTATTCGCTCGACGACTAACGTAAATGTGACTACCAAGAGGAAAGAAATTAACTTAGTTTCCATGATTTTAACTGGTCATAAGTAGCAATACGGCCTGGCCGTCCCTTATGAATAAAAAAAAAAAAAACTGGTCATAAGCAATCTCGGGGTTAATCATTGCAACGAAGACGTAATAGAGCCCGAGTGGGAAGCAGCGTATAAGTCGATGGCGACATCCTCGAGGTAGTAGAGGAGTTCTGCTATCTTGGGACTGTCGTAACATCGGATAACCATGTCAGCAGCGAAATCCGGAGAGTTCAGGGGAATCGTGCCTACTACGGCCTTCACCGTCTGCTGAGATCCAGAAGACTTCGAGACCGCACGAAATGCGAGATACATCGCACACTGATTCGCTCGGTGGTCCTATATGGCACCGAGTCTTGGACCATCCGAGCGGAGGATGCAAACGCTCTTGGCATGTTTGAGCGTCGCATCCTCCGGACCATCTTTGGCGGTGTGTTCGAGCATGCAGTGTGGAGGAGAAGCAATATTATGAGGATGCCGGTCTCATGCCCCTCCAAGAAGGTTCTCGTCAGCGACCCCCAGTTCAGATCGAGGCGTCGGGGAGCACAGCGAGCCTGTCGGAGATCGGATGCCTACATGGATGGGAAGCTGCAGCCAGGGATCGAGTTTCCTGGAGATCTATTGTTGATCGGACCATGTCACGACGACGCAGGCAACCTGGGGGACGGGTCCGGCGATCAGGCGACTGCGGCGCCGGTCTTCCGGGGTTCAAATCTAATCTAGACCTTCCCCCTTAGTGAGGACTAAGACTATCCCACTACATAGTAACCATATCAGTAAGTCTAATAAGTCATTTCGAAGGCCAATGTGACTTAAAGTAGAAGAAGCAATATAAAAGGCTGCCTTTTGGAACCTGCCTTTCAACATTCGCATAAGGAAAACATTAAAAGACAAACCTTATAAGAAAAAAGTTTTATTTCCTCAAATATGACTATAATTTGACAACAAGCCATTATCAAGTGAGCACAACCAAGTACCCGAAGACTTCAACCATGGTAGACGACGAACCGCTAATTGCAGCCCAAGCAGGTCTATTTAAAGCAAAGCAGTTGAGTTTGTTGAGAAACAAGTAAGGAAGTAATTTTGTTATGGGAAATAAAAATTGGCATGAAAATGAAAATCTTTTTCATTTACTTTTTTGGCTCTACAACCTTGAGAGGTTTTCCCCGGTGTTGGATAATCAGTTCTGTTTACGGAGAGGCTTCTTCTAGTAGATCTTCTTTAAAAGTTCTTAAAAAAGACTTCTGCTTCTTGGCTTAACGAGTTCTGAGATCATCGTCGGCCATCGAGACTTGCTGATCCTCGGAACGGTCAAGATGGGATTGGATTCTGGTTCTGCCGTGTGAAGACTTGCTCAGCTATTCCCATTGCCATCAGGTCATCAACTAGACCCACAGAAACGAAATCTGTCACCAATTCAAATTCAAAGACCGATGATCGTTTGTCACAGGAACTTAAGCTCAAAATGAGACATAGCGCGTGAAATATCAATCACCAGCAAAATGCGAACGACCTCAAAAACCTAAAAACTGTCTTCAATTCTACTTTTAGCCCTACTTCCGGCCTTAAACAGCAAACAGAGATACACGCGGTGTACACCATGGAAATTGGAGCAGAACGACAGTACGATCGTTGGGGAAGAAAAACATCTTCCGGTGTGAGAAGATCACTTTTGAACCGTTGGGAAGAAAAGGTTGCATGAAAGTTTGCTTTAGCTCGTATGGCGTCAGACTTGGAAGAGCGTAGCCGGTTGTGGTTTCTTTGTGTCAATATTGAAGAAAAGGGAAGTTTATCTTACCTTCGCCTTAGCACACACACACACACACACACACGGTCACAATCTCCTTGAAGCTTGTCGGTCTAGTGCGCCGGATGTTTTAACGGTGTCCGTCCGCTTGGTGTTTGCGTTTTGTCACCGGATTCGTTTTCGATCTCGAACCACACATACACACACACGAGCACACTTCATCTGATAAGGGAAACGAAGAACACCACGATCGATCGTGCAGCAAGTTTCTCACTTCCGGTCGGTCTGGATCACCTTTTTGCTGTGTTGTTTCACTGTGTATTGTGATGATGAACGTGATTCTTGGGTTTCTGGGTGCTTCTTCGCGATTACAATTCCACATTCACTGCACACTCCGGGCTCGTCACGTACGCGACAGGAAGCGGCGACAACCGTCCGCCTGGTAGTAGTTTTGCACTAAACAGGTCACATAAATGGCCACCATGCCGGAAACTTTACTCGTTCGCTCGGATCACTTTCTGATGTAAATCAGACCACCACTCCGGGCAAAACTGGCACACTACGGTGAATCACGCAAGGTTTCTCGTGTTCGCTAGAACCAAACAACCACTTCAAAGCTGATCTACTTTCGATGGTTTCGAATACTTCACTTGCAGCTGCACATCCTAGAAATTGAGGGAGGGAAATTAAAAAACATCACTTTTTGCTGCTTGTTACCACACGGAGAACGAAGAATGAATCATGCTTTCGTTTGTTGAAATCACACAACCAAGAGCATAAACAAAACACTACTACTGATCCACACACTCACACATACACATCACTTTAAAATAAGCACCAAGTTGAGACAAATTCGAGGGAATTGACCTCGAATTTAGCTTCTTTTTTTCTCTCGTCTTACAACGTGCATTGAAGATTGAATTTAATCTTCTCGGACACAAGCGGTTGGCCCCGTTGTCGCGGCGTGCCATTCGAGGTAAGCTTCTCCAACGGCATGGCATGCTGCGATAGGAGATTAGACGAACGCAACGCACAGTTCGTTGCGTTGAGTGCTGGCGGAGATGAATAATCACGCATTTGAGGATCGAACGAGAACAAAGCTGTCGATGGATTGTCGATGAGTCATCGGTGGTTGTAGGTAAAGCTTTACGTATTTATGCATGCACCACCTATAGACTACACCACCGTACGGACACTTTCGATCTTTTGGAGCAACTACTTCCAGACATAAGTTGTATTATGTTACGCATTTACACGCGCAGCATTGCATAATTGCTTCCATTTCCGAGCGAGCGATTGCCACCTTTTTGCTGATAGTGAAGCACTCCAAATACCCAACCACACTTACACTCACACACAAAAGCCGTATGTAGCGCGCTATCTGGAACGACAAATATTGGCCCCCTTCGGACCCTTTATAGCATCGATCTTCAATGCGCTATGCTCGTATATTCAACAGCATAACAACACCTTTTTTATGCCACCAGGTATAAGAAAGCTTGGCTCGACAAGCATTCCGTCACAAACAACACACGCACACACACGCACGCAAGCACCGCTCCAAGAAGCACATTTATTCACGTTCTTTCTTCACGTCACACAGCACACAAAGAAAGCTAATGCAGCGGGGGCTTTTTTTACCACCATCTTCAAGAAATACCGGATCCGCGTCGATTTTGCCTCACACAGCTCGTTCACTTGCCCTTTGACAAAACCAAGCAGCAACCCATGCCCGTTGCTTTCGAATATAGCACAAACACTACCACACACCACAAACACCGCAACGAACGAGTGGGGAAAGAGGAACGACGAAAAAGCTTTAAACACCGCCGCGCACCTTCGCCGTGCACCCCATGGGGGAGGGAGGCACCACACACAACATACAACCGCGCTTTTACCTTTAGAACGCACGCATACACTCGCACACACCGACGCACCACCGGTTGCTTTGTATTGTGCCCTCTTCGCTTCTTCCTTTCGCAATTATCTTTTCACCTTGCCCGCACTCCTCTTACCCTATCAAGCGCGTAGCCCTATATTTCGTTGGGCTCGGGATCGATGATCACACACAGCCACGACGAATAGCAATAGAACGCGTGTTTGCGAGGTTTTGAAAAGCACCAAATATAACACCAACCCGCATTCCCGCAACTAATCGATCGTTTTGCACGACGATGCTCACTATTCTTACAGGGCGCGCGACATACCACATAATCGACGTTTCACCTTCTTCTACCTGTAGTGATCGTTGATTGAAATCACAGTAAACTGGTAGCTGTTCGAAACACGCACACAACAGCTATGGTCACAGTGGTACGGCACGGAAAAAACCTACACAGGACGCAATCACACTTGGATTCAAATGTAATTAATTACCTTTGCAGAAAACAGAAAATTCAAACTTTCAGTTCAATCAACAAACAATAGAAACCGTCACGTTAAAAAGAAAAGAAAAAAAGCCTGACGGAGCGCTGCGTGGACACGTCCGTTCAGCACAACTACTGGGAGAGGAAAATGGCCACTCTGTGCACTCTTCGGTTTTGACGTTGGGCTTTTCGAACGCAATCGAAACTATGGGCGATCGTCAATCGCTCAACGGTCATTTTCCGAGCAAACTATCGATAGTTTTCGAAATCATAGTTTTGAAACTATTCGAAGGTGATTTTGTCCGTTATTTGTGTACAGGTGTTTTAAAAAATTAAGCAATTCAGGGCGATGGAATAAAGCGAAAAGGCTGCGGGCCATGGGTAATTTCGAATTTTCGAAGTCGATGCTGGATTGAAAAAAAAAATCCCAAATTTACGATTTTAGCTTACTCTCCGTTGCTTCATGTAGGTAGCTTTTGAATGCACCAGGTTCTCAAAACCTGGTGAACCTGAAATTTTTATTTCAATATCTTTTGTGGCGCATGGCCTACACATTTGCGAGACAAATTCAATCAGCCTTCGTGTCGTCGAGCAATGGTTTATTAGAAGGATTTCAGGTCATAGATAAACACTGGAAGAGCTTTCCTATTACTATCTCTTGACATTAGTCTGGCATCGTATGCGGGATGCTTTGCCGATCAACTCTGAAATGTGTAGCTAGCATTACTTGCTAATTGAAATCCATTTCCAAAACGTTTTCCTTCCCCATCTGGTTGTCACAAGGCGAAAAATCATGCGATTAAAACAAAAAGAAAATAATGGATCTGGTAAATTTAATTTTATTCAAGCCGTAATAAAGTGATGCGAAAATTTTATCCATCGATGCACGTGTAGGCAGCACATCGTGCAGGATGACCGGCTGCGCAGTGTAAACGCTATTGCATATTGTAGCTGCATATTGACGTTTCGTGCTTTTTTTGTTTATTTAATATTGTCATGTTTGTTTTGGTGCTGGGAGTTGCGCTTTTGTTAGGTTATGTGCTCGATAGTGGTTATGTGATTTTGTGCCGACTGCAAGTAACTACGTTTCGCCTTAATTAATTCGTTTGCTCGTAAGCTAAGCTTGAAAATGTTTCGCAAAAGTCTATTTACAGTTAATGCATTTACCAAAGCGCGTAAGTTTTGCGGAGTATCGTTTGTAAAGCGCTGCTTTAGGTTACAATAACGTTTCGCTGCATTTTCTTCCAGGCGGTTCGGCACATTATAGAAGCCTGTACTCCGCATCGGCCCTAGGCATCGAAGGGTACGAGGCATACCGGGAGAAAATTCGCACCCAGCATCTACACAATGTAGATAACTTTAAGCGCAAAATGCGTGACTTTGTGTCCGGTTCGTCCACGAACATGATCTTTACCGAGGATTTGAAAAACATAATTCATCTGATCGATAACACGCCGGAAGATAAGCAGCTGCTAAAGGACACGATCGTGCGTTACAACCAGCAGGGCAAGGAGTTACGATTCGGTAATTACGTGTTTGGACCGGTAATAATGCGTGCCTGCCATCATCTGGGTGATGCAGATTTAGCGCTGGATCTGTTCAAAACTGCTGGCACGGATGGATTTTTCGACCAGCTAACCAGCTACCAGATACTGGGGGACATGCTGTACGAGCAGGGCCGGTATCAGGAGGTGCGCGAGCTGTTTGATTCGATCAAAAGCCATCAGATTCAGGGCGGACGGTTCCCGAAGCATTGCATTACGCTTACGTTTGCCGCTTGCTACAAGGAAAACACGGCCGACTCGTTCCAGTACGCGATGGAACTGTGGAAGGAGCTGAACTCGGTCGGGCATGTTCCGATGCGAAAGGCGACGGCATTTGCGGCGGCCCTTGCACTTGCCAACGGCCGTCCGGAGATTGCGATCGAGATTTTGGGCACCATTGCGAAGGGTAACTACGTGACAGTGCGACAGCTGAAAACGTTGGCACTGTGTGCGCTGAACCGGCTGGACGATGTTGTACCGATCTTCCGCTCGGTGCTGGAAGTGAAGGGACCGTTCGAAAAGCAGCAAACATTCTGCGCAGAAGTTATACAGAAGGTGCGGGAAACGGTTAAGTCGGCGAAAGCAGAAAACACTTCCACCGCACTTCAAGACCTGGAGCGAATGTTGGAGTTCCTGGACACAAACGGTCAGATCGTGAACGATACGTTGGACAGTATGCTTTGCTCGGAGATAGTGTCGACGTCACAGCGAACCAATGGGAACAGCAATTTGGCCGATAGTTACAATACACGTGGCGGACGTATCCAGCAGCAGCGTAACTTCCGACCGACGAAAAAGTATCAACAGCCTAGGCCCGGTCTTTCGGAGATGAACTAGAGATGGCTAGTGTGAACTGTTGAGACGGAGGCGGAGGCCAAATAAAACGAGCGCTGCTTGTGTAGTGTATGAAAGTAAAAAAATCTATTAACTTTAATTTAATCCGTTACAACAGTTCCTCAAACATATTTAAGTAGCAAGTCCTCTTTCTTCTCAAACGCTCCATCTCATCTAATTTTATATGTATTCTTTCCTTCTACATTCCTTTCCACCAGTCGACACCATTTACATCGACTCCGCTCTGCGGTCTATTATTGGTTTAATATTCTAGGAATATTCCTTTGCCCTACTCGATTAATTGTCCGGCTTTTGTTCTTACATACCTGGCCAAAACACCACAAAAAAGGGGTTTTGGTCCAGCGTACAATAAAATACATAGAATTTACCCTGAAAAGACATGTAGATTCCGAACCAACCAAGGCCACTCCTACAGTTTCGGTTGCATTTCTTCAACGTACCGCGTGTACCATTCCGGAAGAAACGCCTCCCGGTGGTCATTCTCCTCCAGTACACGATACCGAACCCGTCTACTTTCTCTCGAATCATACTCAAACTGATAAACTCTCTTACAGTTATCCGTCTCACCCATCACCCGTACCACTTCTGATAGAAAATCTGAACAAAAGTTCATACAGATCGCTGGAGACCAAAAGGGACGAGATTCCCGTCGAATGTCATCCAGCTTCATGTCCGTTATTTCACGCACAATCCCTTCATCGTCCCGCAAACCCACCACAAGCCGTTGTACGTTCACCAGAAAGCTTTGGCACCACCAATTCTTCGTCTTGTACCGATAGAAATTGTCCACCTGTCGTTGGGTCAACTCCTTGCGCTTTACTTTCACCTCAACAAACTCACAGTGGCGCAGTTCCTCCACCTGGAGCCGTTCCCATGCGATTGGTTTGTTCGAAACGATTCCATCCATTTCCGCACCGTAAAGCAATCGCTGGCCAACGAGCGTTGTAGCGAACATGGAGCAAAACTCCTCACCAAGCATTACCGGCGCCGATGTGTCGGGTGGAACGTTTGGTTGTGCCGTAAGTATGTACTGTTCAAACTTAAACCCATAGTAACAGAACCGTTTTTGTTGTTCCGTTTCATTCCGTTCCGATGCCAGCTTGTCCGGGGTTGGCTTTTCACACAGGTAAATAGTGCCCCGGTATCGTATCGCCTGCACAATCCAGGGTGTTTTCCAATCGTACGGCGTGCAGCAAATTAACCGGAGCAATCCTCGAAAGCATACAAAATCGTGCTTCAATCTACGGTGCCCATTTTCCGTTGAGGTCCACAGCTCTTTGGGGTCCGTTTTTCGTATGTAGGTAAGCAGCATGTCGATCTTTTCCTCCTTTGTACTGCTCGGTTTCGGGTGATGAGTTTCAAAACCTTCATTCAGATCGAGATGCAGTTCGGTCCGCGGTTCTGGTGGTAGGGTCAGGTACTTAAGCTGGCCGGCCGATGGATCATACGTTCGATCGTGGTTAAGACTGAAGAATCCAACCAAGCAAGGTTTCGTTATTGTGGGGAAGGGTTTCGATTGACGTGCAGGATGTCTCGGATCGGGATCGATGGTCGTTATGGTGTACATAATGGAAATTTCTCACACAAAACACAGTGAATAATGTAGCATTTTTTGGTTTGATTATTGCTTGCCAAATAATTTGTTTGTGTTGTAATTGTGCTCGTTTTTTTATGTTGACATTTCCACTTCACAACGCCTGGAACGTCATCCTGGGACTTTTGGTAGTTTAAAATTTAAATTTTTGGTTAAAATGTCGTTGTTTAATCATGTGAGGATGCTTATAATTATAAGAATTATTGCTTAGCAAATTCTGTTACTCATGTACAACACAGCCATCCGCTATGCCACTGGTGCATTTTTCACCAGCCCGATTAACTCCCTCCTCGCATTACCTATAGTATCTTTACTCACTTAAAACACAGCAAATATAAAAATATCCACCATATCAAACGAGTCCTATCCCGCCTTCGAATAGGACATACCTACTCCTAAATCATCAACAAATCAAGTCCTCCACTGAAAAATTTGATCACCATCCAATACGCATTAACACCATCACTTCAACTCATTGGCGGACTTCCTCTTCGTTTTCTCTGCCCTTAATGTGGACGACTAAAACAAGGACTTAGCAGGAGTGGAGTGCCATTTTCAAGACTTGTTATAGCCCACCCGAGTCATTCGTCTCAATACTTCCACGCATATGGAGCAATGGATCTCTACATCAAGGACCTGCTGAGCTTGTTCCTTTGGTCAGTTTCAAACCAATGACATCGTGATAATCCAGGCTCTGGATGAACTCTCAGAAAAGGGATTCCTTGATTTCCCTTTTTAGAGTCACGAGAATAATCCTCGCTATCATCAGGATGACGAGTAGATAGGCAGAGGTCCTTGAACGTTTTCCATCGAAACCGACGAGATTACAAAGCAGCTCATTGGCATCGTCCCAGCGGGTAAAAACACGTGAACAGAGGTGCACTTCACAGGATTATCTTTATTTCTGTTGCTTTTCCTTTTTATTTCATGAAGATATATTACACATTTTAGCTAAATTCTTAACTGGCTTCCAATCGTACCATACAAGCTTACATATCTCTCCCCCTCCTTTCCCCGAAAGTTATTCTCAACAATTGTTTCGTTTCGTTTAGATCGTTCAGTCCAATCGGTGCGTCGTCGTCGTGCAATAGATGAGCCGCCGCCCCAGTAAAGTTGTCTACGGATTTCTTTTTTAATATTATATAAAGTAAAGTGGGGAAATAGACGGGGAGTCGGAACTAGAAACGCACGCACGAAACAACTGAACGAACGATAATAGGGTTTAAAACGAAACTAAAACTGCAACTATTAGTAATTTAAAAAGAATGGGAAAAATGAAAGCGCAATTCGATTAAAATGAAGAAAGCAAAAAAACAACTAATTAGTCCGCTGGTACTATACCAGACGGCTTCAACTCTATCACAAAGATCGGATAAATAAAAGGAAGGAAGTTCTTCCTAGGAACAAAATCTCACTTCTCACTACAGTGAGTAGGTGCTTCTCACTATAGTGAGAAGTGCAATTTTGTTCCTAGAAAGCTGTGTTTCTATTAACAAGTTGTATCCCACGTCCATCGAGGATGAAAGAATTGGAGAATTTAAATTGCGTTATTTTGCGCGCGTGTGTGTGTGTGTATTTGTGTAAGTTTAGAATTTAAGAAACTTAATTAAAACACGGCAGCTTAAGAGGCGGCATTCGAAACGCGGAATAATTGAAGAGGGAACATTACTAATGCGAAAACGAGCTTCTATGACGGCGATGACGTTTGGGGCTCTAATTCGAAAGCTTTTTTAAAAAATATCATAACATGTCCACACACACACACACATACAGTGTATGGATGAATCCGGGTGTCCCGCTTTACTGTAGCGCTTCCATTGCAACACGTATGCGATCGCTGCTGCTGCTGCTGCTGCTGGGATCATCGGTAACCGTTGACGTTGTTGCTGTTGTCATCGACCCATCATGGTTGGTTTGTTCAGCCGATGAGGTTGCCGCCGCATCATCCCGAGGTCGATCCGCCGTCGCCGCACCAGACGACGGTTCTTCCTCACCCGCTACAACCGATGGGCGTCGCTTTTTGCGCTGATGGTCATAGTTCACTAGCCGCTGTCCGACAAGATACTTGTCATTTTTGATCGCCACGTACAGCTTCTTAAACTGACGCACCTGCAGCACCAGGATGCCGATCACGAACGCGATCAGCAGGAAGAAGGGATAGATCTGGCGCGCTAAGAAGGTTCGCGTGAGCGGATTGGCAAAGAACAGCGGCAGGATCGAGTGTGCGATCACGTAAGGGACGGCCAACGCTAGCCCGAAACACGTGATGACCGGTATGCCGAGTTCACGTACGATAAAGTTAAGATTCATGTCACGCAACCCGTCCCGGTACGCTTGTTCGATCGCACGCTTAAGCGCCCAGTCCGGACCCATCAGCGTGAGGGCACAGGCAATCTTGGTGTAAAGGACACCCAGTGCCCAATCCTGCCAAAGGAACAGGACGGGTGTTTGATCCGGCGGCACACGCAACGGTATTACCACGACCAGCTCGAGCAACAGTCCGAACATGAGCGGTATAACACCGAGCATTAGCACAAACACGATCATGGCCATCGCGTACGAAGTTGCGATCGACATCCAGTGCTTGATGCGTGCAATAACGGCAGCCCTTCCCTGGGGCAATAGGTTTACCGCCAGGGCAATGCCACGTGAGATTAGCCAGCAAAGATACATTCCAATAGCTGCGGTGTAGAGTTCGTGCGGACGGGCAGGTGTTTCCGTGCTGCTAACCGCGCTCGGCGGTGGTGCAATGTTTGATGACCCAATCGAACCGAGTGCCATTCCGTACCGCCCAATCCATACTGGAACCGTTAGCACGGCAAGCGATCCAATCGCTAGACTGATGCACATTAGCACCAACAGTCCTATTAGCCGTATCGCAAAGAACTGAGGTCTTTCGTAAGGTTGAAAACCGACCGGTACGTCTCGCTGCATGATCGCTTGATGGGCGGCAGCTAGTCCGGCGCCTGCATCGGGCTGCTGTCTTGGTGGTACCGCATCGTCCTCGTTCGGCTGCGGGTCCGCCCCGAGCAGATAGCTCTTGATGCCGAGCATACGGGCCACTACGTTGCACCAGATGCGCACCAAACCCTTCAGCCAGATACGGGTGTGCGATTGTTCGAAGAAGCTGGGCAGCACAAACTGGAACAGAAGAACAGGAGGATTAATAGAAGTTGATATAATTACGCTACATAGCGTGCTAAATAATATCGAGTTGATGATTCATAAGAGGCAAAGCTATGAACGTTCGCTATCAGACGTTGCTCGTCAACGAATTCGTCACAGTTTGATGTACATCCGGAACATAGAAACGAGGGGAATATTCCGTGCACCAGACACTTTGCATCCGGAACATCCGGAAAGATAGGAATATTCCGTTCATAGGACTACTTACACCTTAGAGCGTTCCGCTCACCGTCAAATTAGGAACAAGCAAGGGAAGAATGAGTAAGGTCTCTACTTATGACTCAAATGTGGAGCATTTTTGTAGTCCCGGAGTCAGATAAATAATCATTTTTGACAATGAGTTTCAGCCTATTACTTCCGGCCAGGTTAAAAGCATGAGGATCATGTAAAATATAGTTGGTTGAAGGAAACAGGCATATCTAGATACTGTAGACTGATCGTCTGATCATCCTCCGTCCCAAAACCACTGCGAATATGGCTCAATAGTTTTCATGACGTTACCGCAGTTAATAGAGCCGTATTTTACAGCATCTTGAACGCTATTATTGATTTCACAATATTCTTCCGATTCTGTTTCCGCTTCTGCTGATTCACCCAATAAAAAAAAAGTCTAGGGTCATCTTGATGCACCGTGATAAACAAAAACGGTCTGCTTTCCATCCAATTTTTCAGGTGGTTGAAATTCAGCAAGTCATTATGACATTGCCAGGTTTTGCATGGAACTTCTTCATGGCTTAACGACCTCTAATCGGGCACGCCGGCCATCTGATGGCTTACAAAGACTTGCTGATTACTGAACACATTGTCCATTTGAATGTGTTAAAAAGGGCACACTCACGTAGCAAAGCAGTATTAAGACATGTTCTATTTGGGTTTTGTAAAATCAGTTGATTCCCAACTGATCCGGCCTCGTATTTAGGACTGACTATACAACTACATGGTATCAGGTAGTCAGCGTGGGCTAGAAGGTTGTTAAGGCAAGAGAAGTAGTCAGGTGAAAAAATATTTTGTAGAACATGCGACTAAGGAAGGTAGGTTCATGATGCACAGGCAGACAGTGTGACGCTATTCATTTTTGTTAAATTAGATTCAAAGCATCTACCAGGTCCGTTATGTTTCTTTATGAAAATAAATAAGATCCGTTCAGTCCCAAAAAAACTAGAACTTTTCCATCACAACCTCTTATACGAGACCCTTAAAAAATCTCTGTAAAAATACGCTTCCTTACCTGTAACAACAGCAACTGCAAACTAAGCTCATTTACTTCCGAATCACCCGACAGCGTGTAAGGTAGGAATGTTGGCCAGAAAGTTTTGAGGATTTGTATCGGTGCCCAAAGCATTAGCAGCACGGCCGAACCGAAAATCGTTGCGGACGATATCAGACGTCGCATGTGGCGCAAAATCGAAAGATGAATCATTTCCTACCAAAAAGAAAAAAAAAGAGAAGCAAAAGAGTTCGAATTAGAGAGGTTAGATTGTTGGTTTGCAATAAAAGCTTCTTCCCACTACACTAACCTGGATGGGGCTAAAATCGGGATCGTTGAGATTGCGCAAAAACCACAGCACACCCGGCCGTAGGACTTCACGCAGCAGCACAATAAACGAGGCAAAGTAGTACACGTACACCATGCCAAACATCCAGTGAATGAATAGGGACGTTCCGGGCGCCACCTTAAAGCTCGCTTTACGATCCTTCAGCGTAGCGTCAAACATTGGCAGCGAGCAGATATCAAGCCACCAGCCACAAACGAGCGGCAGGACACCGATTTCCACCACGGACAGTAGCGAAACCTTTACCACGATGTAGCACAGGCCGAGAATGCGCCGTTGCCTGCGCCAGCGTAGAAACCGTGCGATGGCATGCAATTTTACTAGCGTTATACCAATCACACAGTACCCGAGCATGGTCGTTAGCAATCCATGGAAGTACGTTAGCTGCTTGCCGGGTGCACTAAGGCCAAGGAACGAAATGAGCGAATTACCGATCGAGTAAGGACAGAATGCAAACAGCACGATGAAGGCGGTATTTAGCGATACGACCCAGAAAACATGCTCCAGAAATACCATCGAACCGTCCAGCCCGAGCAATCGTTCCCACGTTAGCTCTTCCGCTGCCCGCTCCCATTCCATCGGGTTCCAGTTCGCTTCATCGGCGGCAGCTTCCGCTTCCGGTTCGTTTATGACGGCTTCAGGCGGTTCGTCCGCCACCGGCGGCGGTGGTGGTGGTTCTGCCGGATCTATTGGCACATTGTCTGCGGGCGGTTCGCCAAAGTTTATCCGCTGATGGGCCGGACGGCGCAACGGTTCCGCCTCCGGTACGGGGGGTGCGGGCTGTCCGTGCAGGAGCGGCTCATCCGCTGCGTTACGATTGTTGAGCAGATTGTTATCGAGAAAATTATTATTATTGTTGTTGTTATGCTCTTCCTCGTTGTTGTTATCATCATTGTTGTTGTTGTTATTATTATTGGCCGCATCATCATCATTAACTTCGGCTTCGGGTTGACGCACATTCGCTGGCCCATTTCCATTGGCGGCTGCTTCGGGCACCTGCGGATCATCACGCTCGAGCCAATCAGGACCACCACCGTGAATGATTTGTTCCCGCAACCACACCAACCCGATAAAGGTAAACAGTGTGCAGGTAACGACAAAACATCCCCTAAACACATCGATGGTAATGTTCTCCGTCGAAAACATATCGATCGGTAGCGTCAGGACCATTTCGATCGAGCCGGAAAACAGAAACCGATACGTACGGTACGCCGTCAGTGGCACGATACCAAGCCAGGCAAGTGCGACGAGCGTGTAGTGTATCCAATACTTGACGGCCGTCCCGACCGAACTGAGCAGTCCCTTGGCGACGTACTTCAGTGGCAGGACGCGTGGCATGTCGGGCGAATAGATGGGCGTGAAGGAAAAACGGTGCCCGCACAGCTCGCAGTACTCTTTGCGTGAGTAGCGCATCCACTGCATCAGGCAGTCCTGATGGATCCACTTGATGCTGCCGGTACAGATGCACGGATGGAACAGGGGCCGGTCGGATTGTGCCTCGCAGCGGCACACCCGACAAATGTCACCTTCCATTGCGAAACTTGGCTTACTTGTCCACTATAGAACCACTAGTTCCGACGAGGGAATGATGGCTTCCGTCCAGTGTTCCAGCTTCCAATTGGAACTGGAGCTACTCCCGGGGGACGTAAGTTAGCGTCGTACGGTTGATGCTCGGTTGCTAAAGCACAAACCTGCTACAACTTCTCGCAGCGGTGCCAGCATCGTTCTGACACGAAATTACGAACCGTTTTGCCCCGTTCGGTGTGACACCACCTATTCGCGGTCAGCACGTCGTCGGTCGTTTCGGAACGGCGCGTACTTGGGGTGCTGCAACCGAACGGCCTTTCTACGGCCCCGACGGGTGTGTTTACTCCACCAGCACCTTCTAGCACAAAACACTTGTTCTACACTGCACAGGTTGCAAGCAGTGGTCGCGGGTTCAGCAATCTCCGACCTAAGGAAGCACTAAACCTTTTGTCTACGCAGTTTTTTTTCACTTGCTAGCCTTGCCCCCTTCGCGCTGCTGCTGCTGCTGCACAACAACAAGTCTAGCACGACCTTGTGTAATTCGCGTTCGGTAGAAAGCTAAACCGATGCGTGCTTCGTTCGTTTTGCAACCGATGCGCGTTGTGTGATTGAATGGAAGGAAAACACACCAGGAAATTTGTGGAAATGCAGCACCGAAGGACAAACACGAAAATTGTGTGTGTTTCGAAATGTTGCTGCAAAAAGTTACGTTTTCTGTGCTGTCTGTCACCTGGGTGCAAGATGGAGTTTGACACACGACCAGTGACGTATGTCGTTCGGGCCCGTCAAACTGTGCGCTCTTCAACTTTTCAAAACAAATCTTGTGCGGTGTGTTTTGTCTTGCGACCGCGTGCGTGTGCTTTTATTAGTTCGGAAAAATGGGTAAAAAAAGTAAAAATGCAGTGGAACATGCTAAAACTGTGATTCCTGCAGAGCAATTGGGTAGAGTAAAACGATTGATTATGATCCAATGAAAGTTCTACAAGTATTAACATGATACTTATACTGCAGAACCTCAAGATGCGCCATCGACCAAGAAGAAAAGCAAAAAGCATTCGTCTGCCCCAATTGATGCACCGGTAGTAACGAATGGCACCGATTTGAACGGTACTAAAAAGGACAAGAAAAAGAAAAACAAAGAATTACCGGCATCCGATGAGAACAATTATGCTGTGGGAGAAACTGTAGAAACAGTTGGCGAAAATTCTGCGCAAGAGAAGAAATTCAAAAACAAAAAGAAAAGAGACCACCAGGATCCCGCTGAAGAAGGCGCGCAAAACCATGCTACGGTTGAGAATGGAAATGGTGTGGAAATGAAGTCAAGAAAGAAAAAGAAAAATGACCAGCCCACAGATGCCACGGAAGAGGATGAACAACTCATCTCGTTTAAAAAACCCAGTAAAAAACGTTCCGCTGAGTCGGAAAATTTAGAAGAAAAAGACGATGTACCACCGGTGAAGCTTTCCAAAGCGGATAATGACACCATAACGGCTGGCACAACGATTGATCAGATCACCGGTATCAAGCTGAAGAACAAAAAAGGTAAACGGGCAAAGAGGCGTGAAAAGCAGGCCTTGCAGGTTGAGGAGAACAGGCAAAAATCGAAGAAAAAGGATCGGGACGAAATGGAGAAGTATCTGCAGTGTTGGAGCACCGATCGGGCCAAATGGAAGTTTCACAAACAGACACAGATACACATTCAGACGCACGTGTTTGACGAGGTGGAGATTAATGCCGATTTGTGGCCAATTGCGCTAGAGTATTTGAGTGGAGCGAAGGGTAGCAGTAAGGAATTGCTGGTGAAAAGTGCCAAAAGCATTATCAAGGATGCAGATGCGAAGGCAGCTGCTGCCGATGGTGACGAAACCTGGCAGGCCAGTAGCAAGTACGAGCGTGCGAGGGAACTGTTGCAGTTTATGGGATAGAAATATGAGATAACGTGAAATATACCGTAGAAAGAACTATTCAAGAAACATATTCTTGCGACCACTTTATTCCAGGCTATGGAAAGATAAGGTTTCTAGCTAACACACTTTACACGCTTGTTCGTAACAGAACAAAACATACATGAAGCCCCATTTTCGTTGTTTGGGGGACAGTGGAACACACTTGATCCATCTAATGGATGATGAAAATGAGTACAAATTATCAACAGCCTCCTCTTCAACAGTTATTCCGGATCATTATTTTGTCGCCCCCACTACATTCTGTACCCACGTTCGCAGCTTGTCCGTGTCCTGCAAACCAACCAAACGTTGCTCCACTTTGCCATTGCGAATTGCCAACAGCACCGGGACGGACGCTACCTCATAATCTAGAGCTAGGTCCGTGTGTTCGTCGATATCAACCTGAAGTGAGATGTCGCATCGTTAAAGTGGGCCTGTTACATAATATGGCAACAACCCAACCATGCCGAAGGGAGACTTACCTTTGCCAGCTTTATTTTACCCTCATTTTCTCCAATTATTGTTTCGATGCGAGGTGTTAACATGCGGCACGGTGTACACCACCTGCGGGATAGAGAGAGAGAGAGAGAACAAGGGTGCTGTGTTAGGAAAGGGGACACCCAAAACCGAAACCTTACTTTCACATTACGTTGCAAAGAAGTCCACAATCACCGGGTCCTTGCTGTTGCGAACTTTTTCGTTAAACTCTTCCGGGCTCTGTACTTTGAAGATTTCGAACCGTGGAACGCTGGTGGCGATACCTCGCACGAAGGTACCGAGTGGGGCGCGAAGGTTGAAGAATTTCTGTACCGCTGCCATTACGCACGTAGGATTGTTCGGGTGGCGATGAAAATAAGGAGGCTGCAATATATAAACACGACGGGCTGGAGTTTGTCTAAGAAGGGCAAACGTCAGACGTTTGACAGCTGATGTAAACACAGCTGGTTAACAACAGACGTTTGGATGCAGACGTTTTGTGGTGATCGCGTGAGATGGTTAGGCAGTGGTCTAGTGTATGATAAATATGAGGCGAACATGTGGTAGTAGGAGTAAATTATTGGCCTAGGGAATATGATTTTTCGTGTGAAAATAAGGATATAAAAACGGTGCAGCGAGCAGCATTTTTAAAATTAACTGGTGAAACACTTGCGAAGATTACCGGATTCGGTGAAATTTGTTCGTCACCCTGCGGAAAGCGCCTAAATGTATGCAAAGCGCAGCACATGTCACCAATGATGCACCGTGTGTTTTAAGTGTAATTGTTAGGAAGGAAAATGACAGTTGGGGAACTGACGTACGAGGGACAGCTGTCAGAACAATGGTTGGGACAGGTAGCTGTCAAAGATGGGTCAACCCGGCAGTAGCGAGATAAACGGGGAATAGGTGGCACCGTTTTAAAGTTTTGGACAAAATAAATAACTAAAACCATCACCAAGTATTCTCCGTGCTATTCATTTGGAAGTTGTGACAACATAAAAGCCTTTAAAACGGTAAAAAAAAGGTGAAATGGAAGTGGATCGGAAGGATTGCTGCCAGGCTTGCAGTGATCAAGTGGACGATGCAACTTTTGTGGCGTGTGATAGTTGCGACTCATGGTGGCATTTTTCGTGCGTCGGTATAACGGAATCGCCGGAAGCCGTGGAAAAGCGGAAGTGGTTGTGCGTCGCGTGCACGGGCAGAGAGCGTTCTGGAGCGGTAAAAAGGACGCCGATCAAGCACGTGGCGGCACCAACAGGTCCAGCAACACATAACCTCAAACGGGTTGAGGTTATGATGCCCACGGTAGAAAGCGTCAATCTTTCTCCGCGTGAAACAAGCGACGGCGTGTTGGAAAATCCTAACCTCAAGTTGGTTGAGGTTACGAAACGCTTGGCGGAAGGCTTCAACCTGCACTCACGGAATACAACCGACAGCGTGGCGGCAAATTCTAACCTCACTCTTGCTAAGGGATCCGACAGTATGGCAAACAGGCTAGCCATAATGAAGCGACGGCAAGAAGCGGAGAAGAAACGGGTGGAACTGGAGTTGCAGCTGCGGTTCGTGAAGGAAGAGGAGCAGATTTTGGCTGAGGAACTGGGCGTGCAAGTGACCGCTGAGACATCGACAGTGATACCATCCTGTGCGGAGGGTGGTTCGATGGAACGTGTGAGACGTGAGGAGCGCGGTTATGCCCAGCAGGAGGTGAATGTGCATCGCAACATACCAACCGAATTACCCGTGTTTGCCGGGGACCCGGCGGACTGGCCAATATTCATCGCGCATTATGAGTATACTACGGACAAATTCGGCTTTTCCAACTGGGAAAATATGTTGCGTTTGCAAAAGGCGCTGAAGGGTCCCGCTCTAGAGGCAGTGCGTAGCCGTTTACTTTTGCCGGAAGTGGTACCGCAAGTGATAGCAACGCTGCGCTCACGTTATGGTCGGCCAACGCATCTCATCTCGGCGTTAATCGAGAAAGTGCGTAGGATGGCTGCACCCTGCATGGAGAAGCCCGACACCATCGTGGCATTCGGTGAAGCGGTGCAAAGCATGGTGGACCATATGAAGGCCGCTGGACGAGAGGCGCATCTGACTAACCCGTTGCTGCTACAGGAGATCGTGGACAAGCTACCGATGACCGAGAAATATAATTGGGTGCGATTTGTACGGCACATCGACGAACCAGACCTCCGGATGTTTGCAGAGTACATGGCCGAGTTGCAGAGCGCTGCGGAGACGTTAACCAATCGGGAGTTACCATCGTGGAAGGCGGCGGAAAGGAAGAAGCCCAGCACCAAGGCTTATGTGCACGCACATGTCGATCATCAGGAATCAACAACATCTGGGAATAACTCAACGCAGGTAGGGAAATCATTGCGTTGTTTTATTTGCGATAAAAGGGGACACGATGTGGGAAAATGTTTTGAGTTTGTAGCAATGTCGGTTAAGGAACGGTGGAATAAGGCTCGTGCACATTCTTTGTGCTTCGGCTGCCTGGGCAAGCACAACTGGCGGACGTGCCGCAACAGGCCAGTGTGTGGCAAAGAAGGGTGTACGTACCGACATCATGCGTTGCTGCACGGAGTGGAGGAGTCTCGGCGTGTCTGCAATGAGATCGGCGCTTCGGAACCCGGGGTTGGAAGGAACAATGGTGGTGCTATTGCGGAAAGCAACCATCATCAGTACGCATCGTCTTCGTCGAAGGCACTCTTCCGGATTGTGCCTGTCACCGTGTATGGTCCGGCTGGAGCGGTGGCAACGTTTGCCTTTTTGGATGAAGGTTCATCCATGACGTTGGTTGACGAGGATTTGGCAGAGAAATTAGGTGTCAAGGGTGTGGTGGAGCCTCTTTGCATTCGTTGGACCGGCAATACAACAAGGGTCGAGGCTGGGTCCAGACGCGTAAATCTCGAGGTGGGTCCGATTGGTTCTACAAGGCGTTTTGCGGTCAATTCGGTACGTACGGTTCCAGCCATGAACCTACCGCGGCAATCCTTCGTACAGGACGAAGGGAGGTGGGAACATCTGAAGCAGCTGCCGATACAGGAATATAAGGATGCGGAACCCAAGATGCTTATTGGGTTAGACAACCTGAGGCTGACGGTTCCCCTCAGGACGGTAGAGGGCGGAGATGGTGATCCAATCGCAGTCAAAACGCGTTTAGGATGGTGTATCTACGGGAAGCCGACGAACCAGGGGGGTGATAGACTACTGCACATCTGCGAGTGCAATAGCCCAAACAATCTTCACGACGCGATTGGCAAATTCTACGAACTGGAGCAAATGGGGGTGGCGTACACACACGGTCAGGATGACCCGGATACCCAACGTGCTCAACATCTATTGGAGGTTACCACGGTTCGTGTTGGAAGACGCTTCGAGTCGGGTTTATTGTGGAAGGTGGATCATTCAGAGCTTCCTTCAAGCCTCGCTATGGCGAAACGTAGGTTCGATTGTTTGGAGAAAAGGATGGAACGAGATGGTCAGCTCAAGCTGCAGGTACACCGTCAGATTCGCGAGCTGCTGGACAAACAGTATGTGCACAAGGCAACGAAACAGGAACTGTCGGAGGCTAACCCGAAACGAATTTGGTATTTACCAATAGGAGTGGTTACTAACCCAAACAAACCTGGAAAGGTGCGTTTGATTTGGGACGCTGCAGCTAAGGCACATGGCACATCACTTAACGACATGCTGCTTAAGGGTCCTGACGACGTTATGTCTTTACTTGGAGTACTATTCCGTTTTCGTCTGTATGCAGTGGCGGTGTGTGCAGACGTAAAGGAGATGTTTCTACAGATAAGAGTGCGGAGAGAGGACAAGCATGCACAGCGCTTCTTATGGCGGTACAATCCTTCGGACGAGCTGGATACCTACATCGTGGACGTTGTGACATTTGGCTCTACATGTTCACCCGCGACAGCGCAGTATGTCAAGAACCGGAACGCGAAAGAGCATGCCGAGAAATTCCCACGTGCGGTTGAGGGAATCCTTGAGAGCACATATGTGGACGATTTCTTAGACAGCTTTGGGACGACGGAGGAGGCGTGTCGAGTGTCTAACGAGGTCCGGAAAGTATTCAGCAATGGCGGATTCGAGCTAAGGAATTCGAGCTCGAATAGTGCAGAGGTAATTAAACACCTCGGTGAGCAGAACAGCGGAAACATCAAATATTTATCAACCATGGGGGATGATATCGAACGCGTATTAGGAATGCGTTGGCATCCTGCATCCGATACATTGGGATTCTGCACACGGGCGTGTACGGTGATAGCTGACTTCCTAAAGGCAGAGCGGATTCCAACGAAGAGAGAGGTATTACGATGTGTGATGTCATTGTATGATCCTCTTGGGTTGTTGGCGATATTCGTGATTCACGGCAAAATCCTGATACAAGATCTATGGCGAACCGGCACGCAGTGGGATGAAGAAATAAATGGCATCCAATACAGCGAATGGCGCAGATGGATAGAACTTCTCCCAACGATTGGCGACATACGCATTCCGCGTTGTTACTTTACCGAAGCATCGAAGAAAACGTACGAGAATGCCGAATGGCATGTGTTCGTCGATGCCAGCCAGCACGCATATGCATGCGCTCTTTATCTTCGCACGATCGATGAGTCCGGTGAACCGCAGTGCACCCTGGTTGGAGGAAAGGCTAAGGTGGCGCCATTAAAGCCCCTTACGATACCGAAGCTAGAACTCCAAGGTTGCGTGTTAGGCGCACGGTTCTTGCGCTACACGCAGGAACACCATCCAATTCGTGTGACACGACGAGTGCTCTGGACTGATAGCACGGTCGCTCTGTCATGGATAAGAGCGGATCCCCGAAACTACAAACCCTTCGTTGCCCATAGAGTAGTCGAGATTCTGGAGAGCACGGCAGTGGATGAGTGGCGATGGGTGCCGACAGACCACAACCCAGCGGATGAGGCAACGAAGTGGAAGGGTAGGCCGAACTTCGACTACGACGGAATCTGGTTTAAAGGGCCGGAATTCTTGCTGAACGGAGAGGACGACTGGCCGCAACAAAGATCGACCGACACAGGCACGGGAGAAGAAATACGGCGGGTAAATCTTCACACCGAGGGCCCTGATACCAGACTGTTACTCATACCTTATGAACGGTTTAGCAGGCTGGAGAGACTGTAACGGACAATTGGGTGGCTTGTGCGTTATGTAGGCAACCTGGACAAGAAGAGGAGAAGCGAGTCAGTTCTGGGAGGAGTTCTCAGCCACGAGGAACTCTATAAGGCTAACATCATCTTGTGGAAACAGACCCAGTGGACATTCTACTCGGAGGAAATTCGTGTCCTGAGCACCCAAAATGGCGATGAAGTACCCCGCGGGACGGTAGCTAAACAAAGCCGTATATACAAGCTATTGCCATTTCTGGATGAAGAAGGCGTTTTACGGATGCGAGGAAGAATAGGAGAAGCGGCGGAAGTACCCTATTCCGCAAAGTATCCAGTAATTCTACCGGGGAACTCTAAATTGGCTGAGCTAATAGTGGAGCGTTATCATCGAGTCTATCGCCACGCCAATAACGAAACAGTAGTGAACGAGGTACGACAACAGTTCCAGATCCCGAGGCTGCGAGCGTTGGTTGCGAAAACGGTGAGGAATTGTGTGTTCTGTGCAATCCGGCGGGCACTACCACAAGTACCACCAATGGCACCGCTACCAAAGGAGAGACTGGCACCGTTCGTCCGGGCGTTTACCTTCGTTGGACTCGACTACTTTGGCCCGGTATTGGTAAAGAGAGGAAGGTCGAATGAAAAGAGATGGGTTGCCGTATTCACCTGTTTGACCATACGAGCGATCCATTTGGAGGTAGTGCATAGCCTAGCGACAGAATCATGCATAATGGCGGTCAGGCGATTCGTGGCGAGGCGAGGTGCACCGATAGAAATCTTCAGTGACAACGGGACCAACTTCGTGGGCGCTAGCAGACAACTTCGGAAAGAAATCGAGCAGCGTAATGAAATCCTGGCAACGACTTTCACCAATGAACACACCCGTTGGAACTTCAACCCGCCTGGTGCTCCCCATATGGGAGGCGCATGGGAGCGTATGGTACGCTCAGTGAAGGCTGCGATCAGCACGGTAATGGAGGTGAGGAATTTACCGAATGACGAGACATTCGAGACCATATTGTACGATGCTGAGGCCATGATCAACTCTAGACCGTTGACGTACGTACCGTTAGATCCGGAGAACCGAGAGGCGATTACACCAAATCACTTCCTGTTGGGAAGTTCTTCGGGAGTTAAACAACGGCCGGTACTACCCACTAACTATAGAGACAGCCTAAGGGGGAATTGGAAGTTAGCGCAACATATCCTAGATAGGATGTGGAGAAGGTGGATTAAGGAGTACCTTCCAGTAATCACGCGTCGATGTAAGTGGTTTGAAAATGTCCGAGAGGTAAGGACAGGGGATTTGGTACTGATAGTAGAAGGGACAATTAGGAACAACTGGAAGAGGGGTATGGTAGAAGGAGTTATTACAGGAGTTGATGGGCATGTGCGACAAGCGTGGGTTCGCACCACCACAGGAACGCTAAGAAGACCGGTAGCGAAACTAGCATTACTCGACATAAATACAGGGTGACCATACATAGTTGGTCACGGGCTGGGGGAATGTTAGGAAGGAAAATGACAGTTGGGGAACTGACGTACGAGGGACAGCTGTCAGAACAATGGTTGGGACAGGTAGCTGTCAAAGATGGGTCAACCCGGCAGTAGCGAGATAAACGGGGAATAGGTGGCACCGTTTTAAAGTTTTGGACAAAATAAATAACTAAAACCATCACCAAGTATTCTCCGTGCTATTCATTTGGAAGTTGTGACAACAGTAATAACGAATGGTTAGATTAATTAGTAGAAAATATAAGCTGAATTTGGATATGCGAGCTTTGGATCTAGTTGATGATCGGTTGATTATCACGGCCGATGTGTAGCCCTTAGCCCTTGAAACATATTTATTGGATGCTTTGTTCCGGGTATTGATGAACGGGTACAGTTTATAGAAAGCCAAACATTTTGGAGGATAACCCTACAGGTAGGGATTGATAGTAACACGTTCCAGAGATGGAATGATCAGTTCGAAGCGGCAATTGAATTCGCCAGAAGTTACCGGCGTAACGATGAAAACTAATGCTTTTAAAATGAAAGCTGGCAGCATGCTATTCGGCATGTTGCAGATGACTTCTCCAATTTTAGCCAATAGTGCACAATGTATATTTCGAACGATTTTTAATCTCACCGAATATACGCTGTCCTAAAACAAAGTTACATCTCACAGTGCTGCCCACAAATTATTCTAGGGGGCTATTTTTCTCGAGTCTTTTACCAGTTTTACTTAGCAAATAATTGAACAGGAAAGATTCAAAGGCAATTCAGAGAACTGCCTTTGTCTACTACATATTAGCAAAAAGATAGGGAGGAAAACATGAAAAATAAGCTTCAAGCCGATTTCTTGAACCTGAGCCAACAGATGCAACTGATCCCGTATGGATCATGGTTTCAAATGCAAACGGACACAATTAATGGCCACGCGTTGGCGTAGTTAAATCCGTGCGGTCGTTTGTTTTGTTTATCCACCATCGCAAAAAAAAAAAAAACCCGGCACAATTCGCCTATGTTTGTGGACCGACTTTTGCGTCATTAGGTTTGAATGATTCTGCGCACAACCTGATGTCCAACTCCACAGTCCCGGTAGATGATCAATGGACGTTCTGTGCCGGTGAGATATGGCACAATTGCTGGTCTTGCCTTGTTGGCTGACCGCAGCAGAATCACATGATGATACCGATGGGGGATGCATTTTATTGTAAGTCCATTAAAAACGGAATGATTGGGCCGATCCTGTGGAGCAGGTTCTTCATGTCAAGAGGGTGACCTCGCGTGCCGATACTTTCCGCGCCGAGTAGCCGAGAGCTAGCAGCAGCAGCATCAGGCCGGCTTAGCTAGTTGTCGGTGGATTTTAAAAATATATCTTTCGACATCGATGATGTTCCTATTCAGCCTGTTCTTTACTCACTCCACCATTTCTACCGAATAAAACGACCGGTAAAACGCTGGTTTCAAGTGGGACTGCAGTACGAGTTTTCCCTGTACCACCATTAAGGGGAAGGGATTTGTTTGGGAGTGATCTTTATTTGTGTATTAACCTTGCCAGTGTAAATAATCGTTACCCATACGAGATACGGAAACTAGTATCAAGGGAAACCAATTCTTACATTTGGATTGAAAACAACGCTATTCTACTAATGGATAGTCGGCTCTCCGTTCCCTGAGGTTCTTCTCTGCACTCTCTGTGATATCCGAATTTTTCTTTGCAAGAGATCGAGAGCGAGAGAATTTGAGCAAGGAAAAACCAGATCCCCATCACGGAATCGGGAATCAGGGTAGCAGTAGAAAACAAGGTGCGAGGGTTGGGAAAAACACCAACACCAACGATCGTACACGATCATGCGTTTTTCACTCCGGGGCCAGATGACGGATCTCGGGGCAGAGACGGAGTGGAGTGGTGTTAAAAATGTGCCGGGTTTGTTCTAGTTTCTCGAAAGTAAAATTTCATTTCGGGTATCTACGCGGCTGGTGGCGTATCGTGTCGCGAGTTTGTCGCGGTCTCGCCGTGCTGTCACAAGACGAAATCGACGAGCGTATCTTGGATCGCTCTGGTCCGGGATAAGGTTTTCGTGGACGTGTGTAGTTGTGTGTGCGTGTAAGTGTACGAAAAGGGGCTTTCCCGAATAATTTTTGCGCGGTCAATGTGCCCGGACCAACGTGGTACGGAATCTCTAACGATCGAGTGCGGACAGGCGTGTGTGAGTGTCAAATGCAAATTTGGATTTTAATTGCATCTTTGGAGTGTGAAAAGTATAGAAATGTCTGTAGGAATAGGTTTTCCGCTACCCGTTCCGTCCATCGATCTTTCAAGCCGCAGCCGAACATATAGTACGTTAGGATCGTGTCCTTGTCAAAATATCCTACTACCTGTCAAACACCGTGCTCAGAAGATATTGTCCTTTTTTTTCTTGGTTGCTCTTCAACCTGCCCCCTACGACTCGTAGTGGCAATGTACGGTACGCAATTTTCAACATCATGGCGTCAACCACACACACACACACAAATTTTTCTCCCCACCCCCCCCCCCCCCCCCAAGTTTCCCACCGATGCGTTCCATGCGTTCCCTAACCACATGATATTGTTCACCGCCACCAGTGGTAATTCTAATTTTAAACCGCACAAGATCTCGTTACCGCTCAGAATGCGAGTCTTGTCCTGTGTTGGTGCTTTGTTGTCATAAGGTTGGTGCGTTTTTCCGATCCTCGGATTCTCGGATGGATGTGATAATTTCATGCATTTAAAGAGATTTCTCTCTGCCGAAAATTGGCAGAAGCTCTCCACTCGCCAGATAACAATTGAAGTCATCTGTTGCCATTTTCTTTTCTTTGCACTGCATTTATAAAGGTCCGACGAGAACAGGTAGTATACAGGTCATACAGGTACACCGGCTGAACACACTGTCCGATCACACGATTGTGGTAGTAGGCTGTGATATCGCGCTGCGTACGATCGTAGTAAACAACGCGTCGTCTCGTGTCTAGGTTCTAGTTTCTTGGAAAAAGAAAGAAAATGTGACCAAGAATGCATTTCAGTGGCATCAATGTGAAGTGATGAGCATTGTGAGGTGATGATAGCAAAAAAGGTATCGCCATTCGAATGAGAAAAGCATCTGCGTAAAGTGCATTAAAGTGTCAGTTATGAATGTGTGCGTCGTATAGAGGTCGCGAAACGAAGTTGTGTAGTGCCCGGTCCCGAATGGCTGGAATGTTTCGATGAAAATAGGCAAAAAGAAGCGAAATTTGTGTGACGTGTGATGGTGATCTATCTCGCAGTGCATAGTGCGTGCCGTGGTGAGTTGCGTATTTGAGTTGCAGTGAGAATGTTTTTTTCCCCATCTGTCCTCTATTCCCCGAAAAGTGTGTGCGTTTGGAGGGTGTGCTGAGTAAGTGGTCAATGGGGGTTTGGGGTTTGTATGAAATTGTTTTTCCTCCGCGTTTTTCTCTGTGTATTGCGTTCTATGTATTGGGAGTGAATTGTGCATAAGTGAGTGTGGGTGTGTGTGTGGAGCACGCGTGTCACCGTGCACTTGATGCACTTGCGTGAGCTCGAGAAGTATTAAACTGACATGTAAGTAGTACAACCTGTCCCAATAAAAACTGTTTTTAGATGTCTTGATTTCATAGTCCATTGCGCTAAGCGAGATGTTAGCAAAGAATATTTTTACTAGTTTCATGATTTCTGCCAAGAAAAGGATCAGAAAAAGTTATTTAAATGTACAGGTATCTACGATATTGATTATTTGAATATTTTTCTTCTATTTCCCCTTTTTTATTCATGTAGGACGGCCATGCCGTATTGCTTACACTTAACTTATAAGTAAGATAGAACTTTCATCTTAGCTGGTAAATATCCTTTGTGGTATCCGAGGTCCTATTCCCATGTTCTATACGCTGGAGATGGGCGCCCAAAGCGAAATGATTACACCTAAGCCTAGACATCATTCGGACGAACGCACGATCACCTGAGATGCCGTGGAACCAAATAGGATAAGCCCATCAAAAAAGGAGCCTTTCGGAAGCACCCTTTTTGGCCAATTGCTCTTCCTTTTTATGACCGGCAATACTTCACTGGGCAGGCAGCCAAACAAGAGATATATGAAATGATTTTCGTCAATCGGATGTAGTCCGTCAAGCGGCATCACTCCACATATCACTTCGAGCGACATCGTATGGGTTGATTTCATATCAATCTTTTTCTTCTTCCTCCTCTTCTTCTTGACGCTAAACGACCCACTAGGTAATACCGTCCATCTAATGGCTTACGAGACTTATTGGTACCACCTATTGGAATAGTTAATCCTCACCCCGAATGAACGATCCGGATGAGATTTGTACCCAGGTCCTGCCGTGTGAAAACCGTACAGTTCTAAAAAGTATTTATCTTTATTAGGAACCAAACTTTTCTAAGTACCAAAACACGAAAAGTAACGTGATAAAATATGTTTATTCCCAGAATTACCTTAAGCACAATTTCTGACACTGATATGCATCGTCGCTACTCGTTGGCACCCAAGATGAGTATCTAGTCTGCCAAAGGTGCCAATGAAGACGGGTAAAGCATTCGTCGCACCGTGTAATATCTTTATCCATCAAGGCGGATACTGTCCGTCAAACATCTTGCCCCCGATTACCCTAGCGGTTGTGGTCTCTTTTTGACGGCCCAATCCGACGTACTAATTGTCATAAATAAACGGCTAAACCGACAAGACGATGTTGCTGCGTACGGACGGGTTGACGATAGACGGAACCGCTGTTGACCATGGTGATCGTTTTATCGGGAGGGAACAACGATCCCTGCAAGGGCTCCGTCAATCGTCAGGTAGGCGGCTGAACATTACGCATTCTACTGATGCGACACATACAAGGGGACGATGAAAAATCTTTAAGATCTCACGTGTTACGCATAGGTAACGTTGAATCAACCCCAGAGTCTCGGTAACGGACACTTCTCTCTCCCCCTCGGGACTTTTCTTAATGTTTGAAGAAAGCGTAAACGTGTTGAGCCCGTTTGCTGACCCTTTTTTGAAGGCCCATCCAACACGTGTACGATCGAGAAGGCTGCACAGCAACTGATAACACTAGAGAGTTCCGCGTAGGTTTTCGGTCTTTTCGGACGCGAAGAAAATCGTCCGAAAAGTAACTACAAACCGAATTAGCATTCTGTCCAGCGCAAACGACGTTAGCACACGTTTCGCCGTTTGCGAAGGAATTTCTTTCCGCCCGTTACGCCGTACGAAGATGTGACCATTGTTAGAAAATAGGCACAGAAACCGCCGTTGGGCTGATGGGTAAACAATACGCTCATTGACACTGTTGGGCTAGGGCGGTTGCGTATTTATTTTGACTTAAAAAATAAAAAATACCGAGAAGTGCGTTGCAGAAGACGCACAACGCTTGGTGGTTAATAAATTTGCCATCTTTCTAACGGCTAGAAAAGCGGCATATGTTTATGATCGTTAGAACAGGAGGGCATTGTTCGTAATGGCCAGTCGAAAGCCAACCTGCCGGCACGTGACAAACATGAGCTAGAAATAATATTTCCTTTAAACAATAGTTTCGTGGAAAAATGCTAGTCGAAGATTTTTGACCACCTGAAAGGTGGTCAGTCATTGATTAACTTATTGTGTAGAATTTCCTCTTGGTACTAGGTCCTCATGAGAATGTTTGCAACATCTAAGTCAATTCCGTCGATCATAGTTTGTTGGTTGCTCCCATCTGGACCGTTCCCACGTAGAGTGGGCAGACTATCATCCAACTACATGTTATCTGCGAGTATAGGAAGCCATTCGGAAGTAAAACTAGCTCTCCGAACGGCTTCGGAAGGTTCCGGGTGGCTCTAGACCGGTCCGGGCGGCCCGGTACTGTTACCGGACCATTCCGGGAGGCTTCGCCGCGATTCCTTTTCTTCAGCATCGGATGCATACCGGAGTCATGAGTGTGTGCCAGAAAACCCATCACTATTCTTCTGGATCGAGCATTACTTTCTAAGGATTGCCACACTGAACTCAAGAAGTGCTGCAATTAACACTTTCTCACCCTTCAGTTGGAGACACTACTGGAGAAAATGATGTACGTTGTACGATCGAGTTCAAAGTTAAATAACGGACATAGTAATTTAATGACTTTAACAACCAACAAGACAAGAGTCTTCAGAATTTCGCAAAAATATAATACATGTACACTAAATCAAGGTCCTGTTTATGTTGTCCTCTGATATCTAAGACTTCAAATATACTACCTCACCTCAGCGCCATCTATGGGCCTCTAGCAGCTAGGGTATTTCAAACCCTGCTTCACGTTCAGGTACAAGCTCCTGGAAGTTTATTTTCACACCACACGTGGTTAATTAATGCCTCCATCAACAGGCATATGCTCCCCGCCGACGGTACAGGAATGATGCCGTTCCGTTCACCCGAGGCACAAGCAATTGCACTCCCGAAGGCTAAAAGGGTTCGATTATTGATACACGAACCTTTCCTGCCGACTTAATCGATGCGTCGATCAAAAAAGCCCCAAACACCTTAACTGTGCGGGTGGTGCGCGTTTAGAAAGTGGTGTGCCCGGATCGGAAGAAATTACTCTAATGACGCCCGCACAACCGCGCTAAACGTTCCGCGCGCGCGTTCAAGGAAGTTATGTAAAACAACGCCTACTGGGACGTGTGTGCATGGAGGTGTTTTTTTATAATACTCGCGCGTGTGTGTTGTTATGGTGTCACAAGAAAATTCCCTATCTCCGGGATTGAGGTAACACAACAACAAAAAATTTGGTGGCTGTTTTATTATTATCATGCTACACGATCATCTAATAAGGAAGTGATTTACGGTGGTTAATGGCCGGCAGGAGGAATGGAGGCCTTTTTTTTCGGGGGTTCATCTGAGAGACGTTTGCACGTGAAGAACGAGCCTTTTCGGTGGCAAAATCCGTTGCCTTGTTGGATAACGATTTCTGGATTAATTAGTGTGGAAAGCCAGAACCGAAGAAGAATGGTCGAAGCGATGTCGGTGAAAGGCATAAATCACGCCTGGCCTGGCTCGGTTCGGCATTGGACGCAGTGTGCTAAAGCGGCACCGGTTTTTGTTATCCTCCAAGATTCAGGTTTCCTTTTGTATACAGCGCATCGAATTAAGATCCACGCTAACGAGGTGTTAGATTTACGCATTAAAAGTTCATCGAACATTCGATAAGATATCGACACGGCTTTGTGTCGTTTATCTTTGGGGTGTTTGATGCCCTTCCAAAAAACACCAGAATGTGAGAATCCGTTAGTTTTTAGCGGTGCCCTATGGTCAAAGAGAGTCAGTTGAGGAGAACAATATGGGATACACATTTAAATGAGAAATGAAGATGTTTCCGAGATGAATGTTGCCCGCTATCAGGTTGGAAAATTCTTCTGAGGTGTAAGATTACTGATTCGATACTAAACGACCAACCGAACAGAACAGTTTTTGTTTTGGATGACATCTTTAACTGGGTTGGATTCGTAAAATCCCTAACCTCTAAAACCTGTCCAATAACTTTTTCCTCCATCGAAACTTCCTCAGCATAGCTAGCTAAGCTTTTCTATCACCAAAACCATGCTTAACCATGGCCAGCAATTTTCTCACTTCAGTTGCGTTAACCCTCATAATGAGATAAAAGAGTAAGCCGAGAATGATTAAATTTTGACTTAGAATTCGAATGGCATCAGACGCCCTGATGCTGTCTGTGGCCCGGTTTATTGGAAGACCAAAGATCGACCAGCACACATACCATGCCCAGAACTCTAATCCATCCACAACCGGGCTCTAAGCCGCTTTACTTTGTTGCTCTAAATTATAGGGCTCGGAACATCGCAAACGAACCTGTGGCGAGTTCGGAAGCGTAATCGGTTGCTCCATTTTTTCCACTGTACAATTTGTACCTCTATCGCTCTCGTTTTTCAAGGGCTGGCTGACAGGTCCTGGTGTATAGAAAGTAAAACGAAAAACACAATCAACACGCACATAAAAAATTAAGAACCTCCTATATGTGTAACAGATCGAGATCGAGTGGATTGGAATGAAATCGAAATTGGAAAACAGGTAACACCGTGGTATTCCGTGTTCGCTACGGCCGCATTCGTTGCCGCAGGTATCATTCGACTTCTCGGCGAAGATGCCTTCCCAAATAGAGGATCTGCTTAGGGCGCAATAATAATTTTAATTGCTCGCCGGGATTCCAACGGCCATTCGTTGGCCATGTGTGCTCTGCCGTGCTCCGTAGGTAATCCGCCGATAATTGGGTTGTTTGTTCTGTTCGTTCTAGAGGCCCTGCATGGCGGAACAGGTTTCGTTATTGCGGAGGGGGGGATGCTGTGCGTGCGCTGGAGCTGCCGTTGTTGTTTCTTTTTCGTTTGTGCTTTGGCACGAGCGCTGCACTTTCTGCGGAATCATCTTTTGGAAGATGTTTTTTTTCTTCTCCAGCAATGATGCTATTCATGTTGCTTAGAAGTCTAATTCTTCAGTCCAGAGCCACTGGTCGTAATGGTCAATAATTTATTTATTGGCTGAATATTTCAAATTAGGTGTGTGTGCTTTTTGTCTAGCCGTTGTTTGATCAGCAGCAGCTAGGGTCTACAATCCTTATAATCGATATTTGGAAGTTTTGGGAGTTCCTTGATCTATGGATTTAGCCTCAAGATTTTAGCGATCAGGTATGATCGAGTTCAAGAACTTCTATGACGTCTAGTGCCAGGTAATGTGTCTGAAATCTAAGAAGATTCAAGTGTGCCATTTTAACAAGGGTTATCTTAAACCAGATTTTACTGACTTAATCATTTTCCATTAGTCTTCACTGCATTGGTCTTCACTGCAAGTATGATACACCTCATAGATCCCTCTGAATATATCAGAAATTTGAATTTTTCTTGGCCTATCGAACTGTAGGTCACGCTGGCCATTTTAATAGCTTACTGGAATTACTGATACCACTTAGTTGGATACTGAGTCCTCACTACGAGGGTCTATGACTTGATTATCAGTCACCGTCATACCGTGTAAAGATTGGAGACGTAATAGCCTTGACTACCGGACTGTCTCGGAAAATTTGTCTAATGTTTCGATAAGCTATAACAAGAACCAAGTTCTAAGCTTCTCCGCTTTACCATGCCATCCATAGTGTCTTATCTTTGGCAAAGATGTCCTTTAGAACATCAAAAGACCACACCAAATCCTATTAAAAAATATCTCGATCTCTAGAATTTGCAACTTTAAGCAGCAACACAGCGAAACCGCTACACGAAAAAATGGCAAAAATTGTAAACATGTTGTTGGCCAGCTTCAAATCACTCAACGAAAACCATACAGAGATCACTGCTGATACTGCTCTCCCATAAAACCCGTTGCCCTGGCTCTAATCACTTTACCATCGGTGGTGGCTTTTAAACTTCTCCCAGCAGCATGTTGTTGCTGTGCATTAATTTACGATGTGAGCAATTAATAAATTTATCGTACTAATGAACGACGCACACACACATACACGACCCAGTCTGGCACAGGCAGTACCGATGCTTGGTAGAAACCGGATCGATTTGGGCGGTCCATCGAGGATTCTCCAAGTGGACGAACAGCGTGATCACGATCGCGATTCTTGATGGGAAGAAATTTCCCTTTGTATCGATGCGCCTCGTGTGAGATGTTTCCGGAACTATAAATATAATTTGGCCTTGCGGTGTCTGGACATGCTGGATATCGAAACGCTGGAGATGGGCGCAGAAGATGACCGTTAATCGTTGCTGCTAAAATAACTGTTCCGATAGCGCGCGTACGGAAATTAGCGAGATCTTAACAGGTCTTCGGCAACGGTACCACCAACGAGGCATATGCATGAGAACCGCCCAAGAACTTTTGGAGCAAACTACTGCTGCCTCTGCTGCTGCTGGGCATATAGCCTAATATGAGTGGAATTAATGTTTCCTGCCCTGGTATGTCTCCTTTAATCGATCGCTGCGCTGTGCACGCTGCGCTTCGCAATCAGTGTGATCTTGCTAACGATCGTTTATGGCCGAATAGTGATTTGCCGATGGCCACACTGATCGATTCTAGTATTGTTTTGTACTATCACCGCCTTGGGGTGAAGCGATACTGTTGGGATGAAAAAAAAAATGCACCTAATCATTTGCTGCAAGTGAAAAGTGAAAGACGGAAAAATGAATCGAAAGTGTGTAAACCTGCTCCACCCGGCACATAGGGCGAACCACGAAGCTCGACACGATCGTTTGTTTGTTTGTTTCCACCATGCGTTACAGGGCTTGCCTTATTAAACGGCCTGGGACATACACACAAAACGGAAAAGGCCCTGCCCAAAGGGACACCAAAGGGGACGGTAAAAATGAAGCACCACGCAGAGCCGGTGCGGATGGAAATGCAATGAAAATCGAAGGGAACGCAATAGGCAGGAAAGTATACCGAGATCTAATAAGTTAGTTTCACCTTCGCCAGGGCAGGGCTTCGCGTGCCGAGGAAGTGTTTTGATTGATGGGGAATCGGTATAGGGAATCGCGTTGGGACTGTTGAGAAGGGCGAGCGTGGTGACTCGTAACCCGGAAATGGTTCGTCGCACATGCATGGACTATTTTTAGTGAAATTATCAATACGCACGAGAGACGAAATGGAGCGTAGTTTGAACAGAGAAGAAAAAAAAAAACAAGTCACGTGTGTGCGTGCTGAGGTGCAAATGGCGGACGGGCTGGGTCGTTGAAAGAAAGCAGTTTATTTAAGGAATGTTTAATTTTAAAGATGACTTGATCGGGGTGATCTTTTTTTGTGGAGTGTGTCGTTGTGAGGATTTATGAGCTTGTAGGCTATTAAAAATGAACTTTGTTGGAAAGAACAAAACAAATGCATAACTTTTCAAAAGTTCTAAAACAAAAATTTTTTTTGGTTGGAAATTTAAGTCATTTAGTCATTTTTTGTTAAGATGACACTTGTAAACATTACTAAAAGATCGAAATTGTGACAGCTTCAGCTATAAATTTTTCGTTTATTATTGTTTACTTTCTATAATCTTAGTATGTGCTCAGTCATTTCTTTAATATTTACACGTTCACCAAGACTTCTCGCAACAATGCTGGGAATGTCAAGGCAGCCATCAAAACATTCCGACTATTTATATTCCTCATCCGGATTGAGACATTCAATACGAAAGTATCTGACAATGATCGCATCGAACAAGAATGCAACTCTGCGATGTCGTCGAACGAATTTTAGAGCAGATCATTCAGGATAGAATTTACGTCTAATGCTAACCAGATGGGCGATCCCGATTTTCCCAGTATGTGCACAACCACATTCAACATGGGTTGGTGATATTTTAAGCCAGCAGACGACCATATTTTCGCCAATTTATGGTTAATGCATCGCTCGACTCGGGGGAAAATAAATTTTCAAATTAAATTGCACATTGCTTGATCGTCCTGTGCCTGTGTGGTTGGGCACTGCACAGCAAATTTGCATCAGAAAAATGGTTCATCGCGCACAAGTGCGCTCTATTCTTGTTGCCCGATTGCTCAACAAACCTCACAACAGTGCACAACATATTGCACAACGATGCTCGCGCGGATGAATCGATGCACGCGAGAGGCTTTTGCTTCCTCGAATGAAAGTTGCCTGTGGCCCTATGGTGCGCGGTGTTGACCATTAGCAAATGTACCGCTTGTGTAAGGGTCTAGAGAAGGTAAATTTTCGGTAAATTTGATGCTTGTTTTCACACCTTCACCCAGCACGCGAAACGCGAGCGGCCGGTCGGTCAACGACATCAGTTAGACCGCTGCAGTGCGGCGGTACTTGAAGAGGATGTTATCCACCGCACCCTGACCACACCTTGGTTTGTTTCGGAGTGGTACGTTTCTTACCCCCCGCTACTCGGTCTCGGTCCTGAGCTTTGACGGTGCAGGGCGAATGTGCGACAATAGGACGACACATCCGATCCGACTTTCCCTTGAAAGGAGGGTTGAAATTACCGGAAAGTGCACTAATTGAATGCGTTTGGCCCTGACAGTTCGCAGTAAACAATGAACAATTATCGGTAATTGAACAACGGGGTGTAGTGTCAATAGTGGTCTGGCTGTTCGACGATCGACAATCGTAGGAGGATGAATATAGATGATTTAGAAAGTGATATTGTTGAATTTTGATGTTTTACATTGGAGCAGGGATTGATATTGCGCCCCCCCCCCCCCTCCTCCCCATCCTTTGATGTCATCGGTCATTAAATTTGATTGATAGAAAAATTGGAAATGTATTAAATGCATCGTGTAGAGAACCTTAACATGAGGACTCTAATACAAATTCCCTTTGACTCTTAATAAAAAATACAGTTTTAGTCTGCGATCGTCGCAATTCCAGTGAGGGAAGCTCCATGACATCGAGTTGATTAGGGTGGTAGTAATATATGGGAGCGAACAACACTAGCATAGTCAAATATCAGGCAAACAAGGCCATAATACCGCGGGTGAGAAAACTCTGAGGATAGTCTTCTGATAGTACCAAGGATTCGATAAGTCGTATTGATTAAGATCGCGATGTGATCGTCAGAAAGAAGTTTTGTGTCAAGTGTCACTATGTGGTCGAGAACCTGCAAAACACGACCGATTGGGCACCCATTGATTGTGTAGTTGTACCTCTCGGGAAACGGGGAATGGATGTAATACAAAATTTGTCAATAGAAAGCTGAAGAGGAAGTTGTTAAGCTGATGACTGTCAAATAGAATGATAGAAGGGACGTCCGTAGCACATATGAGGGGTGAACTTAGGACGCCTTCTTAGGGAACTCCAGTTGAACACTGACAGTTTGAACGATAGGATTATTGGGAGTTACTGCATTAGAACGCTGACTCCTAAGTAATTTCGTACTGAGGTTGTCAGGATCGCCCTGAGCTCTACATAATGTAGGTTCTCAAGATATACTGTACTAGGATGTGTATACAATAAGAGACATAGCAATACTTGAGGTGAAGATGATGATAAGTCCCACCTCTTACCCCAACACAGGTTTGAAAAAAAAAAATAAACCGTAAGTGGGGGCGTCGAAGAGCATTTCGAGGAACCTTACAAGCCATCAACATATCTGATAAGACCAACACAATTCCACCGAGGAAGAAATAATCCTTCCTTCATGACAATGGTATTTCATGGTATCCTATACGTAGCGTACCAGCGACCGAACCAGGTTCATTTTTATAAACAGTTTGTGGACATCTTTAGACGACACTCAGTGAGGTTTGTTGTAATGTGTCGGAATTAATCTGCTATAAGCCACACGGAACTTATCTACAACTACACTAAACAAATTTTGATTTATTAGAATTTCTCTTAACGCTCTAACCTGCTAGTAGAATTTGCCCATTACTGTCATTTGCTCATTTCAGCAACGTGATATCTCCCCTATTTCCGCACAAGCTGAATGTAAAAGCCACTTAAGTGCAGCGTTTGCATTCCAGTCTAATCGTGTATCTCTGTTTACACGTCAGAAATAAAATTCATAATGAACTGAAATTAAGCTGTATCATTATCCACCATATAGTTACAAGACTTTCACCTCCCGTAAGATACACTACGCTTTCAAGCATAAGCACCAACCTTTCGATACACTAGCGCACGCTGCTGCGTACGTTGCTTCCAGATTCCATCGGTAGCGTCTGCAATATCTCATACCTTTCTTCACCTCACTCGATCGAGGTCTGCGGACTCGATCGATCCGGGTGGGTGGGTGGGGAGTGACACTACACCTTGCGATGCACCGAATGCACCTGCCGCTGGATACCACAACCGGCTGTATCTATGTACATCGGACAGACTTTATCGACAAGTTTAGATTGCATGTAATTTACACCTCGCACAACACACGCACACACAGCCATCTGGGTGTCCATGTTGGTGGTGCGTTCATGTACGGGGTGATTATTTTACACACCTCCCTGGGTCCCTGCGGTAATGAAAGTAACCGGGAGCAGACGTATGATGGTAAAAGGCTTAGCCGTACTCACTAGAAATGGTTCCCCATGAATGGAATGCTTCGGAAGCGAAGGCTAAGGGAGCATGGGGCGGGAAAGCGAGAGAGAATCTGAGGAGCTGAGAGTCAATTATGACGGCGTTTAATTAATGGGCATTACGCAAGGGTTTTTGGAGAGCCATTTTTGCTATCCGATCCAGGAGTTTGGGCCCGGTTGTGTACGTGCGAATGTCACCACGAATGAGGGGTGAACTCTTGACGACAGGTTTCGGATACATGCCGGTTTGCGGGGAGAGCGGTTGCGTAATTTAATTATTTAGATGATGCTCTTTTTAAATGGCGGACGAAGAAGGACATAATTAGCGGTGGCCATTTCTCGTTTACTAATTTTATGTGACGTGTATGGGAGCTGGTGAAGAGTGTTCCTGGACTGGAAGCAATGTCGCGATGAAGCAGGTTAATGAACGTATAACTGGTGCTAGGAAATAGGAAATTGTCTCTCAATACTTTTGATGATCTTTTGGAGGTAATTGTGAGTTCTGTGAAGAAGACTTTAATTGCTTTACTCAGAAAGCAAACCCCTCTCTTAGCCGAATTATGCAACAGTGCCTTGAAACTCTTGAAGTTATCCTCGATCAATCTTACACCCAACACTCACTTTCCACTGTGATGGTAATTGCACAGCCTTCTAAACATTCCACCGCGCGCTAAACACGCAACCGATCGCACCTCCGACGGCACGACATGATCGCACCGCTTCTCATGCTCACGCGTCATTAATCTTGCACATTTGCTCCAGACGGCTGTTTGGCTTCTGTACGATTCGGCGATTCGGTGTACGTATGCAGACGACACCCAACCGAACGTACGAGCATCTTCCCACAGCGCTACAGCCTGTGCCGAGGAGCTCCACAGGAAGATGGGGCCCCCTCGAAGAACACGACCGAAACATGGCGTCGCCTCCAAGCGTCGCTCCGCTGCGGTGCACCGTGGGGCCGCTCCCGAACCGTTTAATCGATGCACTTCGATGATTTCTGCAGTGTGGTTGTGCGTGTGGGGGCTTTTCGGTTGAATGGTGCAGTTAATTGGATTTGATGTCAAAAGCAATTTACAATCCATCATAAATTGAGCGTAATCGAAAGGGTGCTCAATAAATTAGATTTTCTTTTTTTGATCCCTCCTGCCGCCTCACCGATGACTGCCCTTCGTTCGGGGTGGCCTGGTGCATCGATAATTTCTTTCATCTGCAAATGAAATTTGGTTAGTTTTCGTGTTGTTTTCGGCAGGGAGAAACATAATTTAACAAGCAGCGTGCTGTTTGGGTTTAAGCAACTGGTACGGACGAGTAATTAAGAAGCTTCGGTCGCTTTAACTGGGCTGTCAGATCTTGCGATCGTTATCGTGCTGGATGATGAAGCATCTCCTAAGTTGCTCCTATTGTACAATGTTGTGTTTTTTTTGTGTGTGTTGAGTCCAGTGTTTGGTTTGCCTTCAAAATGTTTCTGTTGTTGCTCTGCATATAAAACAGGATGACAGGATGCAAACTTAAACCATTATCTTCTGCACAGATTTAAACCCGCAACCAGATCAAGTTTCAGTGTTAGGGTTTTTAGGGTTTGCTTTTTTGGGGGGAGATTTGTTGGGCGACTGTTGACGTGTTTTTAATGAGTTCACCTTCATTGTATGACAAGATTCTTGATTGGTTGGGTGATAAATAACATCAGACGAGAGACCATCTGTTTTAGAATTTCTATATCACTTATAAAATCATAGTTTCTTATTTGTTTCTTAAAGTTGTTCTGCAAATATAAGAGAGTTAAGGAACTGGTTAGCGTGTAAGCTATTTGCTACAACTCCAAGAAACGATTGTTGGAGAATGAATCTGTCGCAGTTCTGACGAGAAGCGTATCATCGCCAGTCTCAACTCCATAATATGATACATTTCATAGAATGCTTGCAAATATTACCGTTCATCTACAGTCCTCATCATCTCCCGAACTTAGGATCACTTTCACATTTTTGTTGCTGTGTCCCATACCAAAACCATTGTGGTCAAACGGATTTGATCCGAACCCTAGCGTAGTCCAGTGTCGATAAAAAATAAAGTAAAAAGCTACTAGCACAACTGTAAGTTACCTCGACCCTGGCCACTCCAATCGTTAAAATTGAAGCCACCCAACCGCTCCACGATCAAGGGGATAGAGCGATGGCAGCAATAGTTGCCCTTTTTCCCAGTGCACTTGCCCCTGAACTTCAGCTGCACAAGCGCGTTACGTTTGTAATCTGATTTTCATTCCTTTACGCCTCCAGGTAAGTGCAGCAGTAGCCGTTGGGTCAACTCCATTACTGGTCAGCTTCCTCTTACCACAGCAGAAAATAAGAAAAGATTACATAGCGGAAGAAGGTATTAGACGAGAGAGCGCACGAGAGATAACAATTATTATTGCACTTGCATCGCTGGGTTGCGCTTTTTCTTCCCTTCTTGCAACGTTAGAAAGCAAGCAAAAAGGCAGGAACTGCACATGTTTTACCGAATTCCAACTTGATCAGTTCCTGGTGGGTTCGGCCGTGTGCATCGATCACTATCGGTTCATATCGGTAGGGTCAGGTTCGGCCGAACCTTCAGGAACGCACTCCGTACAAGAGGTGCGGGCAGACGACCTTAAGCGATTGCACCGCGACGGGAACTGCTAATGGAACTGGTAATTGGATATTTTATGGAATTTACCAGTTTTACTTGGTGGCGTATGTCATAAAAAGTGCATTACTTGCCTACAATCCTGTTTTTCGAAAACCGGAAGCGATATCCGTACCCCGGAGAACCGGATATATCTTTTGTTTCGTTCCTTTTTTTTTTTTGGCGACAGTGATCCTCAATTCCTCAGTCCTCATTGTATTGCTTATGGATATAATGGGCAAGGAAATGGAAAGATGAGAGATGTTTTTGCACCCAAACATTGCTGACGGTACGCTACGAGAGTTTCAATGCAATGGTTCGACGATGGTTTGCAATTGTATATTTTGATTGCTGTTTTGCTCAATGACTTCGACTGGCGTCATTGGGGAATTTGCTACTGAGATGGGTTGAGGGAAGCGAAGAGATAGGGATGCGGATGGTCATAGGTTTTTAGCGGTAGTTATTTTTATTGGCAGTTTATGGTAATGTGTGCTGCGAGGTGGTGATTTGTCGTGGTGCCCTTAGCCATGCACAAGACAACCATCGGAGGACCAAAACCCAGGAGGTGGGTTCTCTCGCGAGTGTGTTTATTGTTACATGCTTTTAGCAAAGAGACCGACTATAGAAGAACGACATCACAGCTTAGGGATCTCCGTCCGGGGAAGTCATCGTTGTGTGAAGATCAAACAATGTCAATAAATACAAGTTTTCTAATTTACAAACAAGCGAAAACCGAAGTCTCGGGCGAGATCGGGCGTACATAAGTATAGGAATTGTTCAGCAAAATTGGGATAGGATTTGTGAAGAGAAAAATTGAACGAAAAGCGTTTGACACCCCATTTTGGCCAACGCCAATACCTTCCCTTGCGAACCTAGGGGACCTTGTCCGGAGTTGTCCGGAGGAAAGTTTTGTCATAACGACTTTCTGTTTTTGGCCGTTTGCCAAAAGGGATAGACACACCAGACCCGCACGGCACACCCGTTTTCTGTCGCTTGTCCCGTATCAAATCCACACACCACGCACACGGGCGGAAGGGTGTTTTTTATGATTTCGCTAGTCACACCAGAAGCCACCCCAAAATGGTCCCCTTGTAACGGACCGGGCGGCTACCTTTCACTATCGGAGTGTCCCGAACGAAGCAATCCACTTGAAGATTATGAAATCGCAAAGAATTCGTAATCAGATTCCCGCAGGAATCCTTCGACGAGCCGTTGAACGCCGGTACACATGACGGACGTGTCGTTCCGCTTTCAGCGTACAGACGACTTCCACGGTGTACTGAGCTGGATGCTGGAAGTTTGGGCGTACGCCGAAAGTGACAGAAAAGGATAGCGTACGGTCGGTTCCGCGACGGGCGTTCCAAAAACGGTCGCGCCCGGTTGAATCCCGTCCCATGGCACACACGTGCATATGCCAGCCGATTTCCGATAATGCCGATTATTGGACAACGCGCCAGCCGGGCTATTGATTTATGGGCCTTAAGGTTTCATTTCCTTCTTTCGCGTTCCCGCGCGGCGTTCGGGTTCAACTTTCGATTTCACTCACCGCAGCTGTCAAACGCGGCGTTCGAACGCGTATTTGGACAAGAGAGCGCGTTTCGGAGGTTCGGTTGGGACTGGGCGGTTTCTGTTCGTTGCCATATTATGATGGGTTGGCGTTTTTTCTTCTTTACGTTGTTTGCTATCGGGAACTAAAACTGTTTTGAGTTGACGGGCTCTGGTAGAGGCTAGAAATTGTAAACATGTTATTTGATGGAACGGACAGCTGCCGTTTGTGTCATTTGTCGATCATAAGTGTGTAAGCTAGGGAGTTAGGTTGGAGGTTAGGTGTGCGATGGAGGCCTGTCACTTGATAACGTAATCGATCACGCTCGATGATCAACTTTACCGGAGTTACTCTCACCAGAAGGTGTGTCATGTCGTGCAACGTATTGGTAACGTTGTAAGACGCGCTGATTACATTTCAATTAGTTTGTTTGAGACGTGTTTGAGAGAGGATGTAAGAGCCATGTTATAGAGGTGAGATTTTCTCACAGATGGCACTAGCGTATATGTACTTTTTTCATTTTATAGCCGATAGGGATTCTTTAAATGAGATCTTATATTCTATTACATTTATTGTTGGGAATCGGACATAAAGGATCTAGAATCCGAATTCTCTATTTTCTCGTAGATTTCCTCGAGTTACGTGATTTTGCTCTCCAGGGCATGATTTTGACATTTACAGCTATTATCATCTTTTTGCAATAACCATTTTCGTTTACAGCACTAATTATACGTTCCACTCGGAATTGGAAATGGCCATTACGTTCCACCAGATGAAGCTCCCTGTAGCACAATTTCGCAATAATCCGAAAACAACTCAAAATGATCATTTTTGCGCGGAGATCCTTCCAAACTCTTGCAGCGACCGGTGGTCTCCTGTTCAACCCCGTGCAACCTTAGGGTTAAAGGGCTCTACGTACATACGTACAGAGTGGACGAGTACAAAAAAAAAAGATACACGGTCGCAGAATAAACATAATAACCGCTGGCAACTCTCTCTTTCGATGAATCACGCCATCAACGCGATAACGCGACCATACTCGGTCCCATATGACGCCTGAGCGATCGTGAAACAAAAACCCGCCAGATATCGAATTTCTTGCGTCCCGAGCAAACAGCCAACCTCCGCCGGTTTCCCGAACTCTCCCGGTTAGGTTGGGTCATGCGTTTCGGTGTGTCGCCGCAACGTGCCTTGTGCACACCGTGCCTAAGCGAACGCCCGACTATATCGTCGTTATGTATGATACAGCCCCCGGGGCGGTGAAATGCCGCATAAAAAGTTACAAAATACTCCGACATCTCCGTACATCTCTTCTGCGAGTCTGTGCGAGTTCCTCCGGGTGACTTCATGATCAACCCGCATCACGGTGCGGAAGGAGGGGAGGTGGGGGGGGGGGGCGGAAATTAATCGGAGTACAATAAATAAACCCGCAAACACGGACGACGATTTTGACGAGGACACGAGGACGAGAGCACACACGTGAACGCTGAAGGTTAGCTGCATCAGGGCGCGGATGGAATGGATGAATCGCTTGGCGCTGGATCGGTTGGATCACTTTTCGATTTCTTTTCGGTGCTGTGGTTCTTTTGTGGTGTCTTCGCTGTAGGATGAACGAGCGAAAGAAATGGAAATTATCTGCCAATGTGCAACAATTTTGGTGCGTGTGCGTTGGCTTTCGCGGTTTGTGTTTTTATTTCCCGGGAAATCGGGCACCTAGATTTGGGGTGATTTTGTTTTGTTTCGTGAGTCCTCGTTGCTCTGTGTCGGTTGATGGCAGTCTGGAGGGTCAGAAGGGTTGCGAGGCCAGATCTGGTTCGTTGTGCTTGCAATGCGTGACGGTTTTTTGGAGGTGGGAGAGAACATTTATCATCGCCACGGCGTGAGCAAATTAAAATATTACAATTTTTATGAAGGCAAACTGTATGGCCTGTGACCGGCGCCATAGCTTGGTTACGCAATGTTTAGTGTTAAGTGTTGTTGGTGAGTTTTCATTGGCTTTGTTTTGGGTTTAAGTTCTTCCATTTCTAAATGGTCTAGACTAGTTGCTAGTCGGTTGTTAGGTGACTCGATGGTAGAAGCGAAAACGGCGCCGTTTTTCACAAGGCAGAACCGGAGTTCAAATCCCATCCAGACCGTTCCTTCGAAGTGTGTTTGATGTCCTGACCATAAGCCATTCTCGATGGCAGGCGTGACCTAGTTGGGTCGTTAAGTCAACAAGAAGAGGAAGTTATTTGCTAAAAAAATATAGTGACTTCAGCGAAATTCAGCACACTTTTAGTAAACGAGAGCGACGAAGCTCTACAGACCCTGAATCTGTTCAAATACACTCGGACACATTTTTAAGGCGTGTGTTTACACTAACCCTAAAACTTGTGGAAAACATGAAAGATGCTAGAAATGTCTTTGCGCGCTATCTGCCGTGTAAGTAAAGGCTCAAGTTGAATGCCTTTTTCGTGAACAATGTTCACCTAATGATTGTGTTTATTATCCATAAGTGTGCACATGTTAAGTCGCTTGAAAAAGAAAACTTTTCGTGCAAATTTTCGCAAACCAATTGTACAAATTCAGCTGCGCATTGCAGCAGCTGTGCTATTAATCATCCACCGCTCGCTGGAAGCAATATAAAACCCCCATTTTGGCCTTCGGAATAGGCCTTTGTTGGTTATTTTCTCAAAATCCAAAGATGAACCTATCGCTCCCATTCTGGCTGCTGTTGGCTCTGATCGGACTGTTTGCCACGGTGACCGTTGGGCAGACTCCGTGCCCATCCTCGACGCGTGTTCGCTGTAACATCCTCTGTCGCAGCTACAGCAAGTTCTCTTCGTGCAGCAATAGTGAGTGTGTGTGCGTCGATAAACCTACTACTAAAAGTCCTGCCTAAAAGAGTGGCTCAGAGCTAATGTAATACGATGCGAATAAACTAAGAGCGTTCTAAAGTCAAATCCTGATTGTGAAAGTTTACTCTGGCTTGGCGTATGAAAGAAATGGCTAAGTGACAGATGGGACCATCGATATTTCTAACTCATCATCCCAGAAGAGGTCAACAACACGTTAGCACTGTAGCTGGTGCTGGTGGAGTCTATTTCGCACTCGTCACTTTGGCTACCGTGTTTCGGCAAAAATCCTCGAACCAAGGCATGAATCTTCTTCGCCCACATCGTCACAGTTAATGACTGACTACCCAAACGCTCTTTCTCTCTCGATGCTTGTTTGTTATGGGGGCAATTTTGTCATTTATTCAATTTCACAACAAGTTTGGGCGTTGGGTCCGCGTGTAGAGTTGAACATAATTTTGAACCTAGCCTCTAACACACATTTTTACCGTTAAGGCAATCCGTTCGCGGGGTCCCTCCAAACGGGAGTAAGTTACGGTGGCGTACGTTAATCGACTTGCGAATGGATGATTTCGCAGTTCTCGTCGAATGATTGTTAAATGTGTCTTTTATTTTTGAGGATGGAAATCACAATGTCCTAGAGGAGGCGAAAACACACAGGTCGGCTGCCTCTTTCCGGAATGGGCAACAGGCTGACATAGGGGCGTTGGGCTGGTAACTTATGGCAATGTGTGTCAATGGTAAATGGCGGACATTGGAAATGACGATCGGGCGTTTTGACGGACAGCTCTGGACGCTGAGGTTTTGCATGCGAAAGACCATCAAGTTGTAGTGTGGGAAGTTTTGGAATGTTTTTCCCCGGAAAGTGATCTAGAGATAAATCTAACAAATGTTTTGGGACACTTTTTTTCTATATGTTATCTGTATGTGTACTTTCCGTCTCTACTTGTTGAACACTTGTCCAAACACATGGTCGTACACGGGTGATGATCTGGTAGAAGCTCTGCTGCTTCTAGGAGATTCGGGTTTCGTGTAAGTGTATCTCGTTTTCTTAAAAGAACGCTTTGTCAAGTGGAGTTACAACGCTTGTTTCGAAAACTCGAATGAATCACTACAACCATATCATCTTGCACATAACCATCCCAATGGTATGGTTACAATGGTGCCGTTCAAGGTTTCTAAATTTTACGAAGAAAAAGTAGTACACCGTATGTGCAAACACACGACACACAGCACCGTCTGGTGGCAGTATTAATACGAAGTATTTGTCAGAGTTTCAGTTGCCATTTCGATACCTTCTGCATCAGCAACCCGGACAGTACGTGCCCGAAAGCGACCGTGTGTGTGGTACAAGACGCAAACGAAACAGTGCACAAAAGCAACGATGAGATTCGTGGTAGTATCCTTCCTGTTGGTGGCTCTGCTGGGCATTTTCTCCGTCAGTGAGGCACAGTTCGCGAAAAATATGGCCTGCACCACCAAGGATGGACCCAAGTGGGCCAACAGCTTCTGCTCCGCCGTGTGCCACATGACTGGCCGTGGAGCTGGATCCTGCAACGACAAGGACGAGTGTATTTGCGCTAATTAAGTAGTTGGTCGTGCGTTGTTGGGCGCATTCAATGCGATAAGCAACGCTGTGTTCTGGTGGGATAGTGGTTAGATGAAATAAAGTTTTGTTAAAGTATGTACACTGATATTTATTTCGCATTTAGGATGACGTTGAGGAAGAGTTAAGTAAGCGTGGTTGGAAAGAAATATTGCACATAGACACATAATTTGATATGCTTTAAACTAGGTTGAAAATTGTAACTTCTAACACTCTCTTCTAAGCACAAGTCTACTTTACCTGAATTGCTGCAATCATAATACATTGATATATTACTCCAATTGAACTGATTGAACTGCAAATGCAAGGGAATGAAAGAGGAATACACACATTTGGTACAAGTGCACAATATAATTTATTATTAGGCTCAGTTTTTAAAACATTTTACAAATTTTAGTCCAAAAATTAATCGGTTGCAACTTTTTGACTATATTCTAAACTATGTAAACAGGACGGCCGTTTAAGATGCCCCTCAAAATTGACCTCCAGAAACGGCCGCTCATCTCCGGTTGAGGTTCTGTCTTGCCGTCCGGAGACACCACCACCTCGCTTGCCGTCTGTACGTTTCCATCGTCACTGGCGGCAGCCTGAGAGAAGCTAATCACGGCCAACAGACCGAGCAGGACGAATACGAATGCGAATTTCATGTTGAGCACCTTGTTTGGAGCTATAATTCAACTAACGTCGTAGTTTGGGGAAGTGTTTTATAGAAGCATTTCCTGTGCGGACGGTAAAAGATGAATTCTGTTATTTGTTTGAACAAAAAACCCATGACATAGCCTTGAAAACACATTGAGGATGTTTGTTCTCCTAGTATGTATGTGTATCAAGTGATATCCAAACAAACAGGTTTCTTTCCTTAGAGAGTACGACGGATGACGTGAAATTTTTTGTACGGAAAAGGATAAGCAGAATTTCCATAAAAAAATGTGGAACGCTTCACGATTTTGCGTGTCATCCTTGCGCAGGGGCCATGCTAATCTTCTCTGTATCGTTCCAATTTTAGTATATGTCTTGCCGAAGCAAAGACAAGGACGAGGGTGAATTGGTTGGTATATATACAGACTGCCATTCGTTTTAGTTCTAGCGATAGATAAAGGATATTCAGAAAATCGCTTCTTCCTGCTGGAAGACTGTTGTAAGGTTTCATTTCGGCTTCAGTTCCCAGCAAACTATACAGGTACAATCAAGAGAGAATGGTAGCTGATGTTTTACCTTGTAGTGTACCTGTTCTTGGCTTAAAAATGTTTATGTAGAGAATCAATTATTAAAATAATGCCGATAAATCACTCAAATATTTTGTTACAAAAGGACAGTCAAAATGGATAACTGTTTCCGTAAAAGAAGTAAGGCAATCTATCGTTTAAAAGACGAGTCGCTTGTCACTTTTTCTAAAAGAAAGAGCCGTGACTCACTGGTTCAAAACATGCTTTTCAGGGTGGATGCTATATTGATGGATGTTTCATTTTATATACAAATAAACAACTTACTTATATACCTAAATTACGACTTACACTACATGGTAGCGATGGAAAATTGTCGACCACCAATTAACAGATTTGCTCTACAAAAAATGTGGAACGCTTCACGATTTTGCGTGTCATCCTTGCGCAGGGGCCATGCTAATCTTCTCTGTATCGTTCCAATTTTAGTATATGTCTTGCCGAAGCAAAGACAAGTACGAGGGTGAATTGATTGGTATATATACAGACTGCCATTCGTTTTAGTTCTAGCGATGGATAAAGGACATTTCAGGATGTTCAACATTCCATCTATTGTGAGACTGTTGTAAGGTTTTATTTCGTTTTCTGCTCAACCACAAGCCATCTTTCTGGTACAATCAAAAGAGAACAGCGGTTGATTTATATTCTATACTGTTTTTTATCTTGCAAACTTCTTTAAACTTTATTTCAATGAGCACCTACCCGGGTATGTTTTGCATTTTTATACTCAGTAACATTTAATATGATAGATCTACCAACTTTAAGCTTTTGGAATGCCTAAGAATGTTTTCTATCATAAAGCAAAAACAATTTTTTTGTAATTATTTCAAGTATGTGTCTATGTATAAAATATGAAGATGTTGCAAGCTATGAAGACAAAAAACTAATAGATGAAGATTTTTTTAAATTCCCTACTAACTTTTTTTTGTTAGACAACAAATAGCTTCATATTTTGAGAAACTTTCAAAATGCAACCTCGCATGCAAAATGTATGACCTACCCGTGTAGGTGGTTATAGAAGAAAGAGTACATTTTTGATCATTTAAACGAAGGTTGAAGATCATTTTTAAAAACCATCAAAGCAAAGCATATGAATTATTTTAATGCTTAGAGAAGAAAAAAAAAAAGTTTTCGTGGAGTAAAGCAAAAACATGAGTGTATACACGACCAAGCGGCACTCACGACCGCACATGCTGGAACTCATAAACAACCCAGCAGCGCGCGCTCTCAGTTAAGGTTCATTCGTTAGAAGAGATAAGCTAGAGACAAGAGAAAGAGCAAGCAAAGCTAAGGGCTCGCTGCAAGCAAATCCATAAGAGCGTTAAATTTTCAAGCAAATGAACACGTGAACCAAATTTTAAAATAATAGTAAAAATTATGCTTTTTAACAATTTTTAGACACAATTTTACCACAAATACTGTGCCGTAAGTTACAGAGAAGACATGAAAAATGTAGACACAAAGCGTTTTCGATCCGAAAATTCATATCTCTACAATAACTTCGGTGTCCCTTCACCGGCTTCACTCACCTGCGCTTGCTAGCTGGCGCGATCAACCGAACCGATCGTTTCATTCGTGTTTCAACCGTCGATGCACGCGGTCGTTCAGCAGCGTGTGGTGCGAAGTTTAAAAAAAAACACAACAAACCGTGCGCGTAAAACAGACCTACAACACTTGGGTGTAAACAAAACAACCGTCGTACGGGTGGCGTGTTAAGGTCACCACAAAGCATAGTTTGCCGAGCCGCAGTTAGTGAAGTGTTGTAAACATAGGCGAGGAAGAATAACATCAGCACGAGGTGTGGGGTGAATTTAAATGCCCCAAAATTCGTTTGTTTTGGCAAGAAACGATAGGGAAAGTGGTTCTGCGGTTGCTGGAGGGTTGAGTGCTTTATAATTTACCCTCCCCCCCAGTGTGTATCCCAGTGACAGAGCATATTAAAGATCGGTCGCAAAATTTGCCGATGAAATCTGTGCACGCGTTGTTGGTGGCGAACGCCGGTGAAAACTTTCACAAATCGGTCAACCGTTTTCGGTTTTGATATGAATAATTAATTTCCCGCCCGAGCGGCACGCGGATCATCGCGGCGAGGCTTTTTCTTTATCAATTTAGTGTGTGCGTGATTCTTGATCGGCAACCAACCGATGGGTGAGTGTTTTTGTTGTGGCGCGGAAAAAAACACGCAACAAGTGATGTTCTGCCAGCTAACAGCAACTGCAACGCAGTGAGAGAGCATTGGTTCACAGGTTCCGAGCGTTTGAGTTTCGGTATGCCAAGCACAAAATGGCAATGTGAGAGAGCAGTTTTTACTTTCGTTCGGAAAGTGCTTCAGCCCGACTTTTAGTTTCGTTCCGATGCTAATGGTGTCCGGTTTGTGTGACTGCTCCCTAACGAACGAGCAAAGCGTTGGTGTCTTAACGTGCAGGTGTGCTGGCGGTGCGTTCTTTACGACCGGTGTCCCGGTTTTTTTTGTGTGTGTCCATGCGTGCAAACCATTAGATTTGCCCGCAAAAGAAACACAAAAATAGCAGAACGCAACCTCAAAAAGCTGGACAGCAGAAAACAACAGTAAAAACCAAGAAACGTCAGCTTGTTTTGGTGGAGTGAATCGATATTATCTTGCCCGGAAGGGAACCGGTTTGCAGGTGCGTACGGGTGACCGTGTCTCATAAACACTTGGTCTTGGGACTGGCCAGGTGATCTGTGGAGTTGCGTTTTCGGTAAGGATGACGCTACAGTGACCGCACCCGTGGAAAATACAAGTTACTGTCGCTGCATATCGATTTTGCACACCCAAACACACACACTTAGTAGGGCCACAAACGTGACCCCCGGGGACTGGCGCGTGCAGCGTGGAAGTTATCGATTTTCTTGCCGACAACCGTTCAACACCCCGGCGTCCGTCCGCTCATTGGCGCCTCTTCAAAGACGGGTCACGTAATCTTTGAAATCCACGGACTGTACGGTGTGAGGATTTGCCACGACACTAGCTAACGGGTGACATCAAACACAGGAGAATGTATTTGGTACAGGTAAGCAAGAAAGGATTCTACAATATAGGATGTACGTGTGCAAGTGGAATTACCCGTCCTGGCTTGGGAATGCAAATCTTTGAGAACCTGACTACAGGTAGTGTGCGGAATCGGAGGTCTCCCAATTGCTTCAATTAAAATCTCCCGGTGGGAAAACCCTCGTGCAGTTCACTTACCCGCCCAAAACAGAGCCCAACTGCCAAATTGGTGCTATTCCTTCAGGTGGTAGTAAAGTAATTTAAATCTCTGCAAGCGTGAGAACAACCGTCTCGAATTCATCTCCTTTTGGGAGTGTGAATGAAACTTTTACAGCACTTAAAAAGCTCCTCTACCCTCAACGAAGAGGAACGTTCTTCCAGTGGCATTGCTTCATGCTTTGGGAAGTCCTTTTTTTGTCGCAGCTTCACTTCCGCCTGGTATTGATAACTCCATTTACAGAGCTAGTGAGTTTATCTTAGCTTAGCGTCGATGTCATAATTCAAGGGCAAACGCTGTGTAATCTCATTTCATATCTGCCATTCCGCAACGTAAAGGTCACTGTGACATTGTTGTGCATTGCGTGGAGAGAAGCATTCTGTGCAGTGTTATATCGATAAATGGAATTTACGGTGGTTGTAGAATGAATGGCGGTGAAGGAGAAAAGTAAAATGATGGAAGATTTTAATCATACTTTCGATGTCGCAAGTTTATTAACGTTTGAAGGTTTTCAATTTGAAGTTTCACGGACAAGACATGCTGCTGGAGCAGCGGAGTGGCCCGATCGTCACACGGTAGGACGGTGGAGTTCGATTCCCATCCCAGACTGTTCCCCTGTAGTGAGAATTAAGTATCCAACTACGTGGTATCGATAAGTTTAGTAAGTCTTTCCATGGCGGGCGTGACCTAGTAGAAGGTCGTTTAGCAAGTAAGGAGTAAAGATGATACTGAAGATATTGTTAGTAAATAGTCCATACACGTCCACGTATTTTAAAATATATAAGAGTTTTAAGTAACCAAATTTAAAGTCTTCACAGATAACTCACCCGCCATTTCTAGAGGGTGTTGTCTGAATGCAGTTTATCTCACAACACTTGACGAAGGCAAACACCACTGCACGCCTTTGCTTGGCAACAAAACGTGCCGCTAATGTGCATTTGTAGTATTTGTTTATGTGCTTTTTTACTCATTTTCATCGTGACAAGGAACGTGACACAACCCCCATCTCGGACGATGTAATAATATTGTTGAGTGTGTTTGGCATGCTTGCTGTAAACTCGTCAGCAGATAATAGCAACGACACCACCAGCACAAGTCAAAATGATATCGTAAAAATGTTTTATTCTTCTCGCTAGCAGAAAAAAGCGCTTTTTTAAATTAATTTTTCGTTTCTTTTATTAAAAATCCGTCTAAAGTATGCGATGCATCGTGTTAGGAAGAAACTAAATAAATTTAAAAAAATCCCTGATGCTTCTTATCCCTCGAAGCGTGTCCTTCGAATACCAGCCGAATTAGCGGGTGGTAAACAATTTAAATCTTTGCCCTCCGGTCCGTTGTACGGTGAAGATTCTCGTCTTATTTCCTTTGATTTCGAGGAATATATCATCCCTTTTGAAGGATCTGAATCCCTCGCTTCCACTCGCGCAATCCAACGCCGTGTTGGAAATTGGAATCCCTGTTTTCTTCATCTTTACCTTGTAGGGGTGTGTTTAATTTTGTTATGCCTGTTTATTGTCGTTTGTTTTCTTCCTCTTCCTTTGCTGCGTACACCTTTCCCGCTCAATGCTGTTTTAATCCAAAAGCATTGGCAACGCTCAACTTCCTCACAGATTTGCCACAAGTCCTTGCGTGCGTCGCTCTGAAGGTTAACCGGTGCTATTCACGCCACAGTCGATAAATTGCTCACGTCAAACGATCGTCGCTACAGGATGGATCGATGGGTTTACCGTGGTCATAATTTCTGGCGGGCTGATTATTCGTCGGGGTTCGTCGCTTGCATCCGCGCGCGGATGCGCGTCAGTCTTTCGTTCCCGCTCCAAAGGAACCCAGCAGCGCTTTATCCTTTCGGATCGTATAAGGGAAAAAAGGGATCGAATCAGCACGGGATCGAGAAGATCGTTTGATTGTAGTGGTTTTTGTGTTACATTGAAAAACAACCATCAAAAAGGAAAGGGCAAAAATATTCTAACAAAGTGAAAATTATGCATTCGGGCTGTGCGAGTTTTAATGCGATGATGGCCTTCAGCTCGACGTGCAAGCTTCCTGGGAGGATAATTTTGACACACAATCAAAATGGCTGATGATTTGCTCCAGTTTGGTGTGTTGCGAGTTCTTCTTAGAACTGTTGAGGGGAGCAAAATATCTTCAGGAAGCATTTTGATTAGAGTTTTAGTTTTGATTTTTTCATACTTCCATTGTTTCTTCCTTAAAGATTTAAAAAGCTTCCGAGAACCTGTGTAGAATCTACACAAATAAATTGAAATTGTGCTGCCTGTTGATTGAAAAAGACAACAAAAAACAGTCAATCAACTTCGATGTAATTTTTTCCCTCTAGCTTTTCCTGTGTAGCAATACAGTAAAGCTCTATGGATGCTTCCAGTGAAGCCTCGCCAAAGATGGCAAAGGGTTTCTTTTTATGGATTCGATAAGTAAAACTAATTAACGCTAATTATTGTGGAAAGCCTACATTGCTTTTTTGTTCTACTACTACAACCACCACAGCTTAGCTGACCTGTGAGTGAGCTTTTTTTTATCTCGCAAGCCCAAATCGATACAAATGTACCGTTTATTTTCCATTCCCATCTATCGACAGCCGAACGTTACCTTATCTACCTAACCAATCCCCTCGAGATAAAAAAGGCAATTCACCTCGAATGATAAATGAATGGTGTAAAAGTGAAATTCATCACCAGAATGCACAGGTACCCGGCTAAAGTTCTGTGCTGCAAAATGAAGCTTTGAACCGGCTTGTGGGCGCTTTTTCCCTTACCCTAACCGAAAACGATCAGTTGCAAACCATTGATTAGATCGTACCGTAACTGTTTTGAGATGTTTTGAGACGCCCCAACAATTTGGACCCACTCTGCTCACGTGAAGATAGAGGGACATGGCTTTCTCACACACCGGCTGGCGTCTCGTTCTATTGTGGAAAGAATATGAACGCCCCAAAAATGGTCAAATTGTGGTCGCAAGCAATCGCCACATGCCACCAACAGAAAGCCAAACACAAGGAAACAAAACCCGTGATCCATTGTGTCTAAAGCATCCAAGATTTGCTCCAAAGCTGTGTGGACTAAACCGCTGTGCTCTCGTTGGTGTGCGGTGCGTACTTGCTGCTGCTGCTCTATGGTGAAACGGTTTCGGTAGACGCTTGTTAAAATTCAATTACAAAGGTGTTGAAAAATAAATTTACACCTTACCGTTAGAGCCGCATTGGGAAAGCTGCGGTGGTGAAAGGAGGAGCCAAAAAAAAATGAGATTATGAAATGAACAGTACTTCGTTTAATTTAATGTTGAACTTTTTGTTTTTGTGCCCAAAAAAAGAAGGATTGGCTGTTGTTTTTCCTACCGCGACTAGTATGGGCATTTTTAATGATTTTGCATCAGCAGATTAATGATCGTTTAAAGCATATCACTTGCTGTTTTCTTTTTGTACCGTTCAGTTGTGTCTTTTATAGCGAGCGGTAACAACGAACATTATGTGCATTATGTATAAGGCTTGTTCAAGCAGCTGCTGTGTGATCATCATGCTGATGACGACTTTTATTGTTCATCTACAGTCACTTCCCGTTTAGGGCATTTCTCACTTTTTTTTGGGTTTTTTAAATTTACATTTGCAGTTTAACTTTCCCATCTGCAAGCTAACGCTTCGACTGCTGCTTCTGCTGCATACACAAGCTGACTGATAGACTGAACCTGTCGCGACTCGCTACTGTTTGACGGTCGACAATGGTGACGATTTTTCGGACGACTCGCTTTCAACAGTCAAACAGTGAAACAGTCAAATAGCAAAACAACCTGCCACTCCGAAGCTGAAAACCCCCGAGGCGAAAGTGTAGCAAAACGCTGTCGATCCCGCACGGTTCGGGGATCGAAATTCATAACCCACGCCTACGTGAACTAGGCTCCGCTAGTTGGCGAGCTTACCACGAAAGTGATTAAAACTAAATTTAAAACGAATCATTTTCTCTCCTACCTAATCAGCTCGTTTGATTTTGTATGAGCTTTTTTTTTTGTATGTCGTTATTTCGATTCACCAACTCCACCCGGGTGTCGGTCACGGTCGAGCGTATGGTGGCCGGGGATGTCTTTCCTTCGGGCTCAGCTTTCTTGTGTGTTGCGCACCGTTGATGAAAAGTGCTTCCGAATAGAGGGAACGAAAAAAAAAACTTTCACTTCCAGAAAAGAAAACGATACGAAACGATTGTCACGATGGAACGAAAACCGATTCGTTGCCGTTTCGGTTCGGTTTGGTCAAACGCAAGGGGTCAAAGTGTGTTGTGTTTTGGGTTGATGTTGCGACCCGTTTTTTTTTTCTTTTTTTATGCTCCTACTGTTTGATAATGGGAATGCTGGTGGAAATGTTGTCACCAGCGATGAAAAGGGTATAGAGAAAGGGAGGGAGGGAAGCTTAAGAAATGGGAGAAGAAAGCCCCGGAGGGAGTTAATTGTACGCACTTAAGCGGATCCTGAGCGGTGTCCGCACCCGCATGACATCTTCATCGAGGTTAGTTAATACGGTGTGGAATTTCTCTCCGGCACGTTGAGATGCTGAGAAACTGGCCCCATAATCGATGGCTTTTGTGTTTGAGAAGGCTTTTCAGTAAAGGATTCTTTGTCCGGAATAAATAGTGCTCGATCAATCAAGGTGGCCACTCGTGCAAGCAAGCAGTTCTTGAGATTCCAATAGAAAGATTGAATGCAATTGAAGATTGAGTGTACGCAGGAATATAGGGGTGTCTACATTATCCGTCCTGATCGCACACCGTACCTCACTAAAAATGTGGGTTTTCATTCATAGAAAACACCTGCTTCTAAGGACTGGTTAAGTATTGCATCATCATCGGACTCTCGCAGTGTTGTATATCCAGTTTTTTTTTCCAACTTGCTATTCCCACAGCAACATCGCTCGGTCGCTTCCCTTTCTGGGGTAAAGAAGTGATCTACACGTACGACCCGTTCATACCTTACGATTGCATCCCTTGCTGCATCACATGCACCACACAGACCACAATTTTCGCACTATGCAATCTACACGTACCTTTCCATTTTTTTAAATGTTTTTTTTTTCCCCCGGTGTGTCGATCGCATTCCCCTGCACGATGTTTTCCGACTTCGACAGAGCGAAAGTCGTGTCATGTCATGTGTGCTGAAACGAAAGTGAAGAAACCATATCGTGGCAGGCGTACCTGCTGCCAGAGTCCTTGCTGCGGTGAAAGATAGTCCAGTCGTTCGGCAGCACCGGTTAGGGGATTAGCAGACAGTGGTGAAGCAATTGGAACAAGTGGTCGTTTGCTGTCATGTTTTCTGGTGGAATTGAATCATCGAAATGCGTTGTCCAAAGCGTTGTCCGCAGCGACATATGGTTGAGGTTTTCGATGTTTATTATCCTTCTGAACCGGGGTGGGAAAGGTGGCTTGAGATGGATGATAAATGTGCGTAAGGATGAGATGTAATTTAAGATCCTTTTTAGAATATTTTTTTTCAAAGCGAATGTTTTACTGCTTGTTGAGAAGTATGGGGGAGGAATAGAAGAGATACACATTACATTTATTGGTGCTTAAAGTTATTGGCGAAGCAATACGAGTAGGTCATTTGTTATAAATAAAAATGAGATCAATTTCGAAGCATTACGTGGTGTCCCGGAATCAGTATAATTCAAGTTGTATTTTATTGTATCCACCTGTGCACATCTGTGGCTATCACAGGAGGGTAAACGACGGTCCAGTGCGTCTCTTTGAGAAGGCGTAGGTTTAAATTAAAATCGGATCTCAGATTTTGATCGGGTTCTATGAGAAAACTGAGGGCATAAGCAGAAATCGGACAAAATGTTAGAACGAATAAGAGGACTCTTTCAATTAGCTATCTTTTTTAATTCAAGTCCCTCGAAATAGTATTTTAGATTTTAATTTTTGTCTGAAAAATGACTTCGACTTTAGTTGAGGAATAACTTGTTGGCTTCACGACTCGTAAGTGATGCTGGCCACCTAATGGCTTACGAGACTTATTCATACCACGTAGTGGGATAGTTTGGGCTATCCGGTGGTAGAGGCGACAGCAGTAGAGGTAACTTCTATTATCCAACTAAGTGACATCAGCAGGTCAGGGCCGGTGTAATCTCAGAGGCCATTAAGCCAAGAACAAGAAGAAACTTGATAATCTAACCTGATTACGGAGGAACGATCTGGATAGGATTTGAACTCCGTAGCTTTCGTAGCAATACATGAAAAATGTATAATATTTGATTCAAACATTAGTTTGGTTTGTCCAAGCGCTCCAAGCGTCAAAACGCTTCCAAAAAAAGTTATTCTAGACCTAACCGGTCCAGTGTTACAGCGGTACCGTTCTTCACACTGGATCGAATCCCATCTTAAGCGTTCTCTCGTAGTGAGGACTGACTACCCAACTACGTATCTATCAACTAGGCTTGGAAGCTATTAGATGACTGGCATGACCTCGGAAGACGGTAAGCCATGACGAAAAGAAAAGAAGATTTGAAGATGAATGTCAGATAATTGTCCATGGAGTTATCTTGGGACAAAAACATGTCTGCAAAAATGTTGACTTTGACATAAATTGAATAATTGTGATACGTCGCCATCGAGTCCATAAGAGGTGGCTATATATTACTATTATGTGTCACTTCTTTTTCTTTACGCATAAACCACAATGTCATCTTACTGCAGAACCATCCAGTTGCGAACTACACCCGTACAATACCCATACCTAAAATGCATGCTCCATTTGCTTTAGAAAAGTGTGTAATTGTTGTCGTACGGGACAATAAGATGATGCCCCATTGGAACAGCTTTCACATTAACAACCGATGAGCCACCATAAAGAAGCATAAAAGGCACTTGCGATCAAGAGAAAGAGCAGTTTATAAGGTACAGATAGAAAAAAAACCACCTGAAGACCAGTGCCGAATGGATTCCATGGACGGGCCCAACCCAACTCTAGCCCAGCGATCGACCGAAGTGCGAGTGATGCAAGAAAACGAATTGTTTTAAATTGCGAAGCTAATACAACATAGCGACAGACAGCACTTGTATTGGTTCGCCATTTTTACACGGTTTTTCGGCACGGTGTCCCATTATTGCTGTAAATTCTGGCACCGAGATGGGGTCGCTACTATGCGCCTGCCAGGCAAAACGTGAGTCGATCATCGCGCCTCGGTAACGATCGGCCAAATTAGGGACGCTTTTGTGGAGTAGAAATTCTTTCGAGATGGCTTTTTTTTTACTTGCCGAAAGACTCGGACCGCTGTAGGCGCCACCGTGTTGAACCGGGTGGCAGCAGCATAAATGGGCTAATGGTTTTATCTGGTAGTTCATTTCCGCACCCTCTAATTGACGCAATCCACATCGTATCGGCGACGCACAAGAATGATCCACCAAATTGCGTCCATCATCGTGGCATGCCAGATGATCGAGTGTACAGACTATGGCTTCGGCGCAGCATCGTTCGCTCGAACGCTTTCCAAGATGCATCTGCAGCACACGGGTTTCAGACAGTGTCTTAAAGCACGTGAAACGGTGGAACAGTTCGCGCGAGCTAATTTAAATCCCACCTAGCGCGCCGCGTCTAGAATGAAGTGCTGGTCTGGAGTGGCCTGTTCGGAAGAATGGTGGAAAGCACTCAGCAGGGCAGAGGGAATATGCATGTGAAAGGGAAGGAGGAGAGGGGAGGGGGGGGGGGGTGGTAGAGTTAGGCGAAAGAGAGTGAGGAAATGTTCAACCATAAAAGGGTAGAGCTAATTGCTGTTTACATTATTTATCGCCGCCTGTCTTTTGATGGCGATATGCTGCAGCTTACCTCCCGCTGTTGGGGAAATGATGTGGGGGGGCGAGAGGAGCAGAGGTGTTGTTTGGGGGCTGAAGTGCATACACGTGCGATCCTCCACCCTCGAGTCAATCAGAATGGATCAATTTCGTCCGATCCTCGTAGTAGCCCGATTATACTGATCTGTTGCCTACGGGGAACATTCGCGGTACATCTAAGTTCTACCCGTGGGACGTGGGATGTCTTCGTAACTACACATGCACACATACACAAACACTCCTCTGACCTTTTTTGAGGTGTTGGTTTTAGGTTGGTTCAAGCAGTTGGAAGATATCACTGCCAAAGTTTCCTACATTTCCTTCATCCGGTAAAGGGCTAGAATTCCAAGTCACCATCGCTTCTAAATCTCGGGCGGATCAGTGGGCCATTGGCCGGATAATGGAATCGGGAATCGATCGGTTCATTCTAATAGTACCCTAAAGGGAGACGCGCAAGACGAGATCCTGGGTTCCACACTACCGAGGTACCGTTAGGGCAATCAAAATCAAGTCAAAACATCGCACCATCCAAAAGCCCGCTGGGAGCGACCGACTAAGGGGTCGCATATCCACAGCAAGCGTGGTTGTTGCATCAGTGCAATCCACGTTCGGAGTTTTTTGTTTGAGATGGCGGGAAGATTTGAGACCGAAAAAGCCCTATACCGGTGTCAGATCATTTCAGAGCCGTTTCAATCAACCAGGGGATGGCTCACTGATTTGGATCAATTTATGACACGATGATTAAGGGACATTACCGTAGGGCTCAAGGTATTGTGAGGCGGTGGCTTTATGGAACGTCGGACACCCGCCTCCGTCGCGTCACAGCCAGAGCCAACCACGCTTTGTGACAATGTTCCGACCAAATTAGGTCGTTTATATGCTGCTTTCGATGGTGTTGCAGACAATGGGGCTGTTTGAAGCTCGTTGTATGGTCGATTCTTTTCTGGATCTCTTTCTGGTCGGTTGCTGGGGTTGTTGTTTGAGAGGTTGCGGTGACAATTCTGCTTTGCAGCATTTGAAGATGAAGTACGAGATCCGGAGTGGGTCCCGTACCCTACACGAAGCTGTGTCGGGAATCCTCTTGAAAAATATCTTTGAGGACCACTTGTGCGGTAAACCGAGATCTTCCAGTGATTACCAGTGGGCGCAACTCCCTCCAAATGGGAGCTGATGGGGTAAAACCAGCACCCAAAAATTCAATCCATGCCGGTCAAGCGAAGCCATTGCAGTGCCATGCTTTATGCTGCACGATTGCAAGAACCTCAAACTGACGTAATCGAGCCGGTGATTATGTTTGTGCGTCTACCAGTTTCCACACGTTCCAGGGTTTGGAACCATATCGCGTCATCGTGACCACACACACACTCTCATCCGTTTGGTTTTTCGTTCGGTTTTGTGCGTGTTGTTGTTCTTCTTCTTGTTTGGTTATAAAGTTTTACTCATTGGCACCATAAAACTGACTGGAGCAACACTTCCCTACCAGCATACTGCTGCTGTTGCGAACCTGTAGCTCCCCCTCCCGGCGAGTCGTTGTGTTTGGGACGAGACGCACGATCTGTCCATCCATCAGCCTTCCATCGCTTGAGGATCCCCAATCCTCGAAACGCTCGAATTGGCGTTGACAGATTGCATCCTGGTGTGTTGGGCGTGAGGAAGTGATGTAGAGAGATTCAAAACCAGCTCGAGAAAGGCCTCTGGACGTCGTGCGAGCAGTGAGGCACGTCACGAAGAGTGTACGCAGTACCAAGTCTCGCGTTCGGGGGAAAGTGATCGTGTTGAAGGTTATGTACACGCACCATGCCCATACTTGATGCAATGCGTGTGTGCGAAGAAGATGACCGGAAGAAAATTGCATTTGCGCGATCGTGCAAGGAAATCCCGGGAGCTGCGTCATCTGGATGGACGCGAGTGACAGATGCGAAGCAGGGCCTTGGCTCTATCACTTTAATTATCTTGTAGAGTGATGGTGCTGAGGCTGTCGCTGGTATTACCGCTGGATCTTTGTTTCTATGGCGGGTTGCTTTGATTTTTTTTCGCCTTCTTAATTACTCGCGGCATGCTACTATTACGCACAGGAGGGGATTGCTTTACTTGGCTCTACAAATTATCCACTAAACGTTGATCTTTTGCTGTACAAGTACAGATAACTTCAGAAAAGAAGATTACGCTAGGGAAGCCAGTGGCAGTGCAATTTCTGAACCCTTTTAATAACGAAATTCGTGTTCTTTTTTTTCTCTCTTCCCTGTCCTTTCCAGGTAAGCATTCATAACTGACGGAGATGACCAAAGCGCACAGATGCCTCGGGATCACTTCTGACGCATCCTGCACGTATAAGCGATATTTGACGACAGCCGTGTCCTAGGAATATCTGTAGAACGTCTGCACTTGAAGTTCTGAAAGCAAAGGAAAAAAAAACTGCTCTAGAAGCGGCTGTCTTAATCCTTCCCATCTGCGTCTCATCTCCGTACGATATGCTGGCTTTGTCTCACTGATTGAGGATATTCATCAGCACAGTAAAGGTTGCAGTTGAATAGCATGTAGAACCTCGGGGGAACGAGTTGATCTGCCAGATGTGAAACAGGATTTTCAATTAGAGGTAGAATTGTTCCTGCTGGTGCGTATTATATCTCCAAACCGTCCTGCTTGGTTGCATGTTTGGGTTTGCACCACAATGAAGTGGAAGTGAGAACAAAACCTCGCTCCTTTCGGAATATGGGCTGCTGCTATATGCTGTGCTGGAACAGGTTTTTGTGATTTTTTTATTCTTCTTGGCTTTTTTCTTCTTTTCTTATTGTTGATCCTCTCGGTCAAGGCTCCACAAAACGCTCAGGAAAACGATTATATATTAGAACGATCTTGCAACGGCTGTTGTTTGGCCGATTATGTGCTCGGTTCCTTGGAATTGCCCATAAATCGTGGGATTTGTCAACCACCTCGCGACAATCGAACACCAGTGACGATCATCTTCCAAAGACTCAAAAAAAGGAAGATCAGTATTGTTTGAGGAGTGTCGCCCCACGATTCCGGTACGGCAGTATGCTTTTCCGAGCCCCATCTAATGCATAATACTTACCAGAGCGTTGGTTGGATTATGTTGCCTTGTTTTGCTTCACGTTTCGACAAAAAGGGCATCTTCTTTCGTTTGGTCCAACCCTTCTCAGCTTCTTCAACGGAAGGAACGTGGTAGAAACATTGGAAAGAGAATATCGAGGAGAAAAAAAAGCAGCACTAAAGTTCACGAAGAGTAGTGGTATTAATTTCTCATAAACATAATCTTGTCACCATTCAAGGCTTTTTTTTTCGCTGCTCCAAAGTTAGTCTGCATCTCTGCCGAGCATCACTACACTGCATCGTACAACCCCACCGGGTATGCCTGCTGTGCTACCGGATCGATACGATCGGCGATCCTGCCCGATACGATCGATGTCGGGTGAGAACATGAGCAAGCTTTGGAAGGAATGTTCTTAAAATCCGGTACGACTCGTACGTATCGAATTTCGGTTGTCCGGCCCTTTTAAATCCCGGTGCTTCCAGGCAACTACTACCTACCCTGCACTGCTACTGTTTCCGGCTATATAATCGATAATGGACGCTCTATAGACACGTTGGGACGTCGCTTTTTTTCGGTGTCCAGAACATATTAGGCTCATCGAACTGTGTGTATCGAGCATCCGCGGTTAAAGCATCAGATTTAATCCTTTCATCTGTGTTTTTGGAAAAAGTATGAAGCAACAGTAGCAGACTGAGAAAGAAGAGGAACTCCATAACCCAGACACTTATGAGATGGAGTTTTGTGTTTATTTATCTCCGAAAAGAAACCTTAGAAGTCACTATTATTTACGCCTTTTTAGCCTGAAGTCATTATTCGCAAAACGCTCACGATCGGACAGAGTACGTTCTACCCATTAAGACCGAATAGTGCGCTCTCTCTACACTCCAAGCACGAAGCCAATCCTAAGTCGGACTCCTTCAGGGTTCTTTCCCAAAAAACGAGAGCAAAAGTGAACGGTAAAGGGCATTAAGCGCAAAATGCGTGCCGGCAGAGCGCCACACACACACACACGAATTGCGAATGTTTCTTTTTTTCTACACACAAAACCGGGAAAACAAGTCTCCGGGGCCGTGGTGCCTAGAGGTTTTCAGAGGTGTATGGGCTGTCTGGCACATGAAGGCCACAGGATAGCGCAGGAAGTAAAAGTGGTAGTTTCCGCTAGAATGTGAAACAGAACGCAAAGACAATTAACTACTGGAAGTGTTGGGGCTTGGAATGGGTGGGGTGGCATTCTAGTTTCAATTGAATGTAATTGTTAGGGTAAAGTGGAACTTCGTTCCCTAGCAAACTAGGCTAGTTCCAGCGCGGTAGATAACGCTTTAACAGCTTAAGAGCGCCTAAAAGTAAGTTTTTGATATCACATATCACTTTGGAAATTGGAGCCTCACTAAACTTATGTAATTCATCAAACCGAGTGAGGTAATCACACTCACGCTCGATTGCAGGCATTGTGAGCACATTAATCCACCCATCGGTTGTATCAAATGTCGCGTTGTTTCTCCGATTGTATCAATTCCCCGCCCAAGTGTGGCGAGTGTTGCTGACAGTCCCAGAGGTTCGGTCTATTGAACCACGAAAGTCAACCTCTAAGCCTACTAACGGTTAAATCCTGAAGCTCCCTCCCCCTCCCCACTGGCGAGGGTAAAACTAAGGCGCTTATATATGGTGACGACACCATGGGGAACTCATTGAAGGGCATCCGTTGTGTACTTAATACGTCGCAAATCAAGGTTAGAGCCAGGTCACGGTGGATCACTCAAGGTTCGCCTTTTTGGATTTCTTGCCCCCTTCCCAGACTCGATACCATGCCTCGCCGCGCCCTCCTTCCCAGCTTAGAATGTCCCACAAAGCGGGAGGAAAAGAAAATGTCTGTCAGTAGTACGTCAGTACTCACAGGGGGCCTTTAGACGAAAGTGTAATTACGGTTGTTTGGTTAGCGCTTGGAACGATTTGTCGGATGCTTGCTTTCCCGATTCGATCCCTGTACGAAATGGAGTACGGGATAGACATATACTCGAGATTCGATACGTGTAGAATTACAACCCCGATGCCACTAATGCATTCGATGCCTCGAAGAGGTGTTGAGGACGGCCCAGTCCATGCCTATGGGGCGGATAGGTTTTTAATAAATTACCGGTGGATAGAGAGACAGATCTAGAGAGAAAGAGAGGGAAAAGCACACACACACACACAGATCCCTAGAATGGAGAAAGAACACAAGGGAAAAGAAGAAAAAACCAACACCATTTGAATACAAATTGCTGCAAAGAATGCGGGATCGTTCTGCGTTTTAGGCTTTTCGTGGGTCCACCAGGGTGTTTAATAGCTCAAGCATTTTAACCCTCCATCCAAACCAACTGGATCCAACCTGGAGCTGGGATGCTGGGGCTGTTTTTTGTTGTTGTTTCTGTTTGAAGATGCGCAACCTGATGTCCCGTAGATGAAGAATGACAAGACGATTGTCATAAAGTTTACCGGTGAGCCTAAAACGGAGACCTCGGAGTTGATTGTTGTTCCGTGTTCCGCATTTTTGTTGTTGTTGTATCCTCGCAGTATATTCTTCTTCCTTCTCTCCACATTTTTCCTTCACACACTGCTTGATCGCATGCTGTTAAAGCATAGTTCCTATGTTCCTATTTTGTGATAAATTGCGCTAGCTCCACCGGCTGGTCCGCTATCGGAGTGAAAGAAAAGGGTCCCCAGCGGGTGGTTCTAGGAATAAAAAAAACACACCCGCAAACCACACTGTCGTCTTAAGCCTTCTTGAGATGCCCCGGTAACAGGTAGAATATACCAGAAAGGGCGTAGAAGCATATGTAGGTCAGAAAAACATTACGAAATGAGTCGAACAAAACCTGTAGCAGGTGTGGTTGGTTGCTTGCCCGTGCTGGCGTGTAAACCCCAAGGTGTTGGGTTTTAATTTAACCATGTTTCTGTCCAAACCACCGCTACTTTGACTTCTTCTGCACCTCAAGCTGCTGACGCTGCTGTCAACGGATTGATCATGGGATCGTGTCGTACAGCGTGGTCAACGCAATGCTGAAGATGTATTGTAAACATGGATAATAGATTCACAGTTAAACGATAGAATCCCAAAAAAGGCATTCTACAGAGATGGTAAGGGGAAAAAACACATCCAATCCTTCTCATTGTTTGGTCCTCAGCAATTGAGTATTTGCGAAAAAAAGGAAGGCTCAACGCGATGTACAAAAAGCATGTATTTACGCAAAATGCGTTATTGTTCATCGCATTCAAACGGATTGATAAATGATACAAAAAGCGTGTTCGATCCTTTTGCTATGCGTGTTTAAGAATATTTGGCAAAATATAGTATGTAGAGCCTTTAAAAAAACACACACACACACAAGGCTTTAACCTCGTACTCACTCGATAAGGTCATCCATATTGTAACCATCAATCAATGTAGCTTCCCTCCGATTGGTCTCTTCCCAAATATTATGATTATGGTTTATTACCGCTTACCTTCGCGAATGATTTCTCATTAGCAGAGCACGGCGGATGATTGAAGGCTTAAAGCATATTAATTTTAAACACTTCTTCATCTTCCTCCAAAAGACATCACTCCGAAATGGACCATAAGCAGATTATAAGTTTTTTGTTGTGCAAACACAAGGTAATCCTGTGGCCTGTGGCACGATTTCAAAAAATTTGGGTCATCTGCTTTGCACCAGTTGGCCACCCAAAAATCGCCCATACTCCAGTGAGTATGTAAAAACGCGATTAACCTTCTCCGGTGTGACGTGCATGTAGCACCGAAGCAAGAGCGTAACGATCGAAATTTTTGTTTCCATATCCTAATACTTGCTAATAAAAACACTTTGCTCTTTTTTTTTGTCGCATAAAGAATGGAGTGTTTTGTTATCACGAAAAATGAGGAGAAAATGACCCCGTATGTGTTGAAACACCACGTTCCAACCAAAAAAAAAAAAAAAGAGGCGCATAAATTATCGGCTCTGACAAAATGCAAAAACCTACAATCCGGTGGCCAACGACCTGTCGCACACTGTTTCTACCATCCATGTTGCGCAGACAACCCTTGAAGCGTTGTTTTTGCCTTAACCTTATTTCGTTTCGAGCGTCGAAGCAGTTTGCGTACCCAATGTGTTATGCTAACGGTGGTATGTGAGAAGCGTTTTACACTTGTATCGATTGGACCGATGCATGGGGGAGGCGTTTGAGGCAACGGGCCAAGAACAAGTGGTACACCTTGACGGGGGGAAAGGGACAAACACACACTGTTGTGGCACCAACATAACAATCGAATCCAGAGTTTGGAGTGTGCCGTTCGAACACCTAGATCACGCCGAATCGGCGGTGGTGGTTTTGATTTTGCTGTTGAATTTATTTTACACGATCGCTCTACACCGTTGGACGGTAGGCGATGGTGGCGCACGGTGATCATGAACCGGCCGGACACGTCAAGGACGATCGGGCGCACGGTTCCAATCGGGTTGTTATGCAGGTGTAGTACGGGGTTTTTTGTTGTTATTGCATACCGATACGGTCATCAGAGGGGAGTGAGGGATGAGGAAGGGGAGCAATGGTAGTTGGAGTTGGTAAGACCCACAGGCTTAAAGGACTATACGCTTAAATACCAGAAATAATGATTGATTTATTGATTTGTTGCAGGTTTTGTAGTGCCGAGGAATGTGAGCATAAAACTATATTGCCTCCAGCGCGCCATGTAAAGGAAGTCAATTCCTCAAGTTCATTAAGCCATTTCGAACAAGGCGTTCGTATTTGTTCCCCAAAATATAGGCATTAAATAACGTTCCAATTTTGAGTTTACACTTAAATCCTTCAAACTTATAGGCTTAATTGGCTTCCTTTTATGGGCGATCGGGGGCGAATTTATGCCACACATTATGCGATCATGCCTACATGCTCATAACCTAACCTTGGTGTGAAAGCCCCCCACAACCTGTTCGGTAATGGCATCGTTTAGCTATCTTCTATTCCCTTGTACGTACTGCTGTACGTTAGGATTTGTTTCCTAATTCTTCTGCCCGCTTGGCAATCGGGGTGGGAGGAGATCATCAATTTCACCCACTCGGTGGCTTGTGTATGTGTGGTCTACATCGTGCTCGATGAAGAGATCAACGATTTTTCATTCTGGTAATTTTATTACCAAATCTGCTTCGCTGTTACCATTTGCGAGATTTTGACCGGGTTCGTCGCTTGATGCCAAAATAATAGTAATTCCCAACATTGACCTATTCCTGTTTTGTAAGGGATTTTTTTCTTTTCTCTTCGCTCCCCCAGCTGCATTGCTGTGGCCTTGGTACGAGGTTCGAATTGAACACACACACGCACGGTACTTACGATGCTACTCAAAACTCCGACATCATCGGACCAGACCGGTGAACCGCGATCGAATTCGGCGTAATAATTAATTGCATTAACGGCATATCTCTCTGGCAGCGGAGCTACAGCAACCACAAACAACCGATGCGTTCGTTTTGATCAGGCCCGGTGCTCAGATGCGATGTTCCGTTTTTATTTTTTCCGGCGCGCAAAAATCCTCTCCAGCTGGTTCGAATCCGTAATTCTCTCACGCCGCACACGGCATAGCCGGCGACGTGTTGGGTTTATTTTCGGAAATTTATAATTAATAAATTTTCACTGCAATTAACCTCACCTTGCAGAGGTTTGAGATTCGCATCCACCCCGCCAACTGTAACCCTTCCTGCTTCCTATCATCTTCTTCCATTGTCGGGTGCCGTTTTGCTTAGGAGACGCTTGGAATAGTAGAAGATACTGAGTGTGGTACACGTTTTTGGGAAGATTTTTGTTGTTGTTCGGTGCCAATAAGAAGAGTAAGAGGGATGAATGTTTTGGCAACTTTCTGGCAACTTTACAACCAACGCCTCCCAACCCACTTCCACCCCACTCAGTGGGAGGGTGAACTACGATCACAGTCCTACTACAACATATGCACATAAACCGTGGCAAAGCATAAATTAGCCAAGCGATCCCGGGGCAGCCAGCTTCCTTCACCAGGCCTAGTGGCCGTTACTTCAGTAGTGGGAGCTTTTTTCGGGCTAACTGTTTCGTATGGCTAATCTCCCGGACAGGGCAGCGTTCGGTGGTTTACAGCTCTCCGGTTGGCATAAGATTTGCGGGCGCGCGCGCGCGCCCCTGACTTAGTTATGGTACGGTACGTTGGGGCGTTGGTTGGATGCCATAAATTAATGGCGTATCCGGGGACTCCACCCCCCCCCCCCCACGGTGGCGGTGTGGCGGAAAGTTGAGAAGGAAATTTACGCTTTTTGTGTGTGAACACGATTAGCAGCAGCGGGAAATGAAATGTGCACGATTTTTCATCGGCATTTAATGGGCGAAGGGTTTTGCTGTTTTATTTCTCACTCTGGGGTTTTTTTTTTGGGAAACGATTATTGACGATTGGCGATTATATGGGGTGATTTTCCGGATCACAGACGCAATTTTCCCACTGTGTGGCGCTCGATTTAGATTATGCGTTCGATTATACGATTATTCGGGTTTCAAAAGCTTTCGAATAAAATCATTTTTGGGGAGTGGGTAGCTGATTATGTCGGTAGCGCCTGATGTTATGCAATCATAAGCACATTTCGTATCAATGAAAGTTTCTTTGCAAAGCAAAACGATAACTACCATAAAAGGGATCATTTATTACAATTCAGACTTCGATTAACCTTGGCTTGACTTATCTGCATACAAAAAAAGGTTTCCTTGAGATTCTTGCCTGCTTTTGTGATCACCAAAATAAAAAAAAGCTCGTTAAAACACCTGCCTGACACCTGCGCCGGCGCGTCACGAATTGAGATCTCAATCAGTGGCAAAACAACACATTTGCCTTTGGGGCTTCCCGTCCCGTACTAGCAGGCCGTACACATACACGACCGTACCTCCAGCAGCACCAGCATCGACCTACTAATTTGCCAAATCTATCAATGTACGCGAAAAACGTGCCTTGCGAAACACCAACCACCAGAACACCAGCAAACAACACAGCAAAATCCAGCCTGTCCCCCCTCGCCGAAGGGGTTTTGCCAAAAACATGCCAAGAAAAGGAAAAATTAACTTACCTGCTCTTTCGGGGGGCTTTCGGTCGATAAATATCTCAACCGTACGCGAAACAATAAAAGAGCTGTTTAAAAATGCCTGTGGTCGCTTTAGGTGCTATCTTATGCAACCAAGCACCATTCGACCACCCTGCAACGGGCGCGCACGAGTGTGTGTGTGTGTGTGTGCGTGTTGCAATCGATATAGGTCCTCAAATCGGTGTGTGAGCACGCGGCTCTCGATCGCTATCATGCCCACCGGCTATTAGCGTCAGCATTTAATCAGATCCTAGACTCCCTTCACGGGAGTGTGGTGGAATCGGTGGTTACGCGATCCCTTCCACGAACTTTCCGTGCGGTGGGGATGACCACGTTTCACCGCTCGGAAGAAAACAAAAATCAACCTGTGCAGATGAGCACCACACAAAGAGGGTCAACGAATTGACATCCACCCCACCCACCCACGTTGGCAGGCTGGCAAAACAGCAAGTGAAAATGCCAAGGACTGTCGGCGGTGGTTTTGGTGAGAAACAGCGTACATATATCTAATGCATCATCCTCCTCCCCCAAGCCGTTGCAGCAACAATAATCGATTGAAGATCGCGTGAGAATTCAATACCATATTCCGTCACATGATCGTGCACGGTCGCTGAAGGGGTTGAACGGCGAGGCGACTAAAAATCGACATGTTCGAATGGTATCTTTTTTTATTATTCGCTACGGGGTCCCATCTAATAACTATTCAATTTTGGAATCCCTCGAAGCCCTCTCCTGACGCGCTCGGTAACGTTCGTCGCTTGATCGTGCATTGAATAAATCTCATTAATTACCGGACGGCGGGTAGTTCGCTGTTTCGAGAGGCCTCAAATCGAGCTGCTGGCAAGGCTGATCACTGAAGGGATCGAAATACCTTCAACCTGCAACCTGTACGGAATAGCCTGGCTGTCCTTGAACATGTCCAAGCTGTCCGAAGGGGGGATTTTTTTTTTCTTCTTGAAAGATGCCTAACTACCTGTTTCCGCTTTGCTGTACGAGGATAGTTTCTCAAGAGTGGAACGGAGCTACGCTAATGCTAATGCAAACCGGCACGAAAACCGTTTAGTACCATGATTAGATAGCGCATATCGCGATCACCAAGCCGTCTTTATAAGGGATGAAATAAAAATAAACCTCCTAAAACCTGTTCCAAGTAAGCTTGAACCATTGAACAGCGTAGCTCGGCTCAAGCTGAAGGGTTAAGGTGTAGAGGGCACCGAATGAAAATGAAAATAAAAGGGCGCACGGTGTTCACGATGGTCGTTTGGTATGTGTCGTTTTATTGAAGCACAGTTATTACTCCTTGAGAGGGTGCGAAGGTGTACTTAGAGCGGTTTTTTTTTAATGTGCGCGTATAGAAGTACCTCCCGAGTGGAATGTGTGTTTGCACTGTGGTAGTCAACATTGAGTGTCCCAATGACTAGCTCTAACGCTAGAGAGTTTGTCAAGATACCAATGACGACGACGCTACCAATCAATCGAATCAAAGCAATCACTTGATTTGATGGAATGCACACACTAGGCGAAAGCCGCTTAATGCATACTATTTGATCGTGCGATCGTGTCTCGACCAATCTAAATCTCCACCGTCCATCGGACTAGGACCACCGGACAAAACCACGACAGCTAAACCGTCACTTGCTTACTCGCTTGTTGCAAAACCATCTCAAATATGCACACATTCATGCGGCGTGTGTGTTGCAATGGCTGACGTCACACACTGCTCGCGCGTTGGAATGCCATCTTGCAGCGATCGCAGAACGAATGGTGGCTTTCCCAACCTAAACCACAGCGCCATCCTGAGAAGGTGGTTAACCGGTTTTGCACGCTTAGCGAAGGGAACACCGCAATTCTTCCACTTCAACCTTCTCCACAGCATGGCAGGTGAATGAAAGTGAATCTCAATCTCTTCATGCGATTATTTGTCGCAATGTATCGCGCGGTACGCTTCGGGCCGTGCGTGGCAATCAATCTTCAGCAAAATAAGGCGCAAGTGTGGTTATGGGTTACGATAGCCGATAAATTACCTTCTTTCAATGCGGGGAAAAAAGTGAAGCCCTTAATAAGCCTCTCTTTGGCAAGGGATGGCGATGGAAGTGCAATGAGAACTTAAGACTCGGCGTTGGTTTTTAGTGCCACACTTAAATGACACAGCAGTGTAATTGTGCCTAAAGCCATTCTTCTGATCTTCTTCACGTTTTGCCATCCCTTGAAAACGAAATGGGCGATCTCTGGGGGTTGTGGTTATACAAAAATGATAAATCACTTTCCAAACCGGGCGCAATTATACACCAAATAGTAAACACAAATTGCAAAACTGTTGTTGCACGTGTTAGAAGAGTGATTGAAGGTACTTGAAGAGGTCCCTATCGGGCCGGCTTGTAAATGGCATACGGGTCTGTATTTAGAAGGAAATGAAATGGGCCCCGTTCGAGGTGGTCCGATAAATGAAGGTAATGTGGTGTTGCGATTTGGCGCGAGCTTCCATTAATCGTACTGCCGGTGAAGGTCAGAATGGGCTAGTGGAGCCATGTAGAGCGAGCCAGGTTTATCTGCCTCGGGCGGTTACATGGATGAAAAAGGTGTTGTGCGTTGCAAATTGGTAAACATTTGTATCAAGTAGAAACAAAGAAGGAAAGCTTTGGAACAAAATTGTTTTATACTTATTTGGCAAACGATGCTTTAGAATCGTGATCATGTCCAATAATGGTAGCGGTTTGGTGTAAATCAAGATGGATCTCTCGATAAGCAGAAGTTATATTGATTACATCGTATCAATACTGGAATATTCATTTTGATATAGGGGCAGCCCGGTGGTATAGGCAGCAGTGGCGCCGGTCTACAAATCGCAGAACACGGGCTCAAATCCTATTCGGATCGTTCCTCTATAGCGAGGATTGACTATCGTATGGGCAAGTTTAGTAGGCCATTCGATGACCGGGTGTGACCTTAGAAGGTCGTTAGTCTAGAAGAAGAAGAAGAAGAAGAAGAAGAAGAAGAAGAAGAAGAAGAAGAAGAGTTTTGGTACCAAGCAATGAGTTTATGGAAAGCACCAGTCTTTATCTTTCAAAAGAATAAACTTCAAAAAAGTCCGTTATATAACAGTTTGACATAGACTGTTATACACGTCTGATGCTGATACGTTTTCATTAGTAAACGTGTCCCAAACGACATTGCTTGCTGTTTCTACCACTGGAACACGGTTCAAAGGTAACAACAGATCTCCCCAGTGGAACAAACTCTTATGCAAACTAGTTGTAATAAAACAATTATCAAAATAGTCCGATCAGCGGGGCAAAAACAAAACACACACCAAAAAACGTCCGTTTACCCCGTACACAAAGCAAAGGCAAACATGCGGAGGGGAAAAAAGTGGATGGATTTATGAAATAATGAACACATTACAAAACCCTCTCACTCTGCTGTCTGGTCCGCGGGTCTCCAGCCGTACAAGTTATGCCACTTTCACTACCCGCCTGTAGTAGCCGCTGCAGATAGACCTGCCGATAATTGTAGCCGCAAACAACATCTATGGGCCACTTACTGCGTACCGGGCTGCATGGATGCGTGTACACGTGTGAACACAAGGGCCAAAAGGGTGCTGACAGGGCATCGTGTGACGAAACGCCTCCAGAAGTCCATCAGGATCGCCATTTCCGGCCATTCACGTGTTGCGCGTTCGGTGGCCAGTGGACGGTTATATGGAGGCGTTAGTCACGGAGCGGAAAGAGACAGAAGAAGCGACTAAGAGGGTGAGAGAGATACATGCAATCAATCTCAAATCTATAAAGCTATAAATCAGCGACGCAGCCTTATGGCACCTTTATGATGATGGGAATGCCTTAATGTCTTGTGGATTTGTTGGGAACATTTAACCTGAAGTCCGCATGCGTTTGCCTCTTGGAGGGAATCTCATTAGTCGTGGACACACGGTGCCGGTGCGTCCCCCTGTGGTGGGTTTTCCGACTCGTTGTGTCATCGATACAAATTGTGTCCATAAAATGTAGAAAATCCCGGCCCGGTCAGTTTTACTGGGTACAGAATGAACCGGGGCGGGCCATCCATTTAGAGTTCTACGGCGGTGCAGGTTGTCTACCTGTGACAAATTTAGTACTAAGCGCTTTTTTCCGTCAAATTTGTCTACGCGTCCCAAGACATGTCCTATGACTTATCTTGTGTGTGTTTTTCATTCCCATTTCTCGATTCCCTGTTTCGTTCCAGGTACGTATCATTGCCCTCTGCAAGCACTTGATCATCCAGACATCATCAGCGTTAGGGCGCACGTCACCATCTTTCATCCTCCGGGGCGTCGGACAAACGGTTGACAATTTGTTGGTGGAAAAGAGCACACCCATCTGCGGGATGCGGGATGAAGTATTATCAATAATTCAAATAAGATTGCTTTCTTTTTTGTTTCTTCTCCCGCGTCTTGGGGCCCTCTCCCCTAACCGTCGCTTTAAATTTGTCCGTTAGCGAAGAAAACCGTCAACAACATTGCGGACCCAATCTGAATGGATCATAAATTATGCATTCATGCAAGAGTGTCCGCAGCGACAAGACGACCGTTGCTGGTGAGGTGGAAAACATATCGAAACAAAAACACATCGCCCCTATCGTTTGGGCTGGCATGGGGTGCATGTTAATGACCGGGGCCAGTGCAACGCGCCTGTTGCCGGATGTTGCACGGGGCGCGAAGGTCGCTGCACTTGCACACCCGTCTTGCCCGCGTTGGTGCAACAGAGACAGAAGGTTCGCGCGATCACTACCCAAGGAGGTGTACTTTCTTTCTTTTCGTAGTGCAGTGTCAGCTCCCTGCCGAAGCATGTGTTGTGTACAATTTTCCCCATTGTGATGAGGGTTCCTCCATTTTCCCGTCACGTAGGCTTTCCCGATCGTCTCCCGCGCACACGAGTTCAATGACAGTTCTTTCGATGCCGGGAGAAAGATAATTCAATTACGTGACAATGTCGGGAGCTCATACGTCGAGGTTGTAAAAGTTTCTTTTGTTTTTTTTTAAGGTGACGGCGATCGTCCGGTCCGGAGTGATCGATAGGACCCACGACATTACTGTCTGATTGCGTTTTACGAGTTTTGTTTTTTGGACATTTAAATAGATTTCTTGGGAATCCGTACCGAAAACAGCCCACTTAGTGTTGTACATAGTTGGTTCAAGATCACACAACCGGTCCTTGCGGTTCCAGAAACCGGAACTGAGGTACCGGAGGGAGGTTTTACGAGACTCATTATCGATTTTACGATTTGTTGTTTAGTTTGTTCCGAGTATTTTTGTGTGTGTGTGCCTTTGTTGTCTGGGCACAAACGCTCATCGAACGACTCGCCAGTCAGTCGGATGTGACATTCGGGCTTTTAAAGTTCGGAAATTCATCAGCATTAGACGACACACCGTGTGCGTCGCCACAATAGACATCATCTTACATAATGCTTCCACCCAATCCCGACTCAAGTCATAAAAATCGAACCGTTCAGCTGTCGTTTCCTATGGGTTTCGTTTAATTTCAAAGTGAAAATGATAGAGCAAATTCGGAGGAAGCGAAAAAATCCCAACTGGGCACCTTGTTGCCAGCAAGTAAAGGGTTCCACGCTTCTGAACCGTAAGCAGAAGTTTCACCGTGCACAATTATGTTGCGGCTTAGGGTAGTAATTAATAATAAACCAGCCGCATCCCCGGGTTCGGTGATCAGTTATCGTTTTGGGGGGGGGGGGGGGAATTAGTAATTTTAGGTTTTATGGCAAATTTTACTTCCGCCGGTAAGGCTGGATAGAGCTTTGGATGCTCTTAATTGGGTTGAGATGTATTTTGGGTGATCTGATGAGGCAAGGAGGGACGCTGGGAGGAGAGAGGAAGTGGAGGTTTTATTTTCCAATAGCCAAAAGTGAAATTGCACGTTGAGAGAAAAATTGACAGTTTAATAGGAGCTTGATTTGATTCCCTAATCGCGTCTTGTCTGATGGGTGACGACATGAGCTTCGTACGTAATAGGTGGTGTGGTGGAAAGTTGTAGCCACTGTACCTCCTTAGAGGCTTGGATCGATCAGATACTATATTCGCGCCACACGCCCTGATCGCACACACCGCCAAAGATAGTCCTTAGCACTCGCCGTTCGAAAATGGCGAGTCCATTGTCGGCGTCCTCTGGCAGTATAGTCCAGGGCTCGTACTCGTAGAGAACTACCGGACGTCCGGAGTCTGCTGGATCGCAGGAGTTTGTGGTGCTCGTAGTAGGCACGATTTCCCTGAACAATGTGCCATCGGATTTCGTTTCGCTTACTTTGTTGTCCGAAGCTACGATCGTGCCAATGTAACAGAAGCGTATGAAGCTCTTCACTACTGATTGATTGATGAGATCGGAGAACAGATAATCAGACACACCGTAAAATATGTTAAACAAACATCAACTGAAGTTGCTTGTTGTCAGGTAAATACTGTTTCCTCTAACTTCCTTTTTAAATTCCTCTACAGGGAAGACTCATCTGGGAACACCCAACCAGGAATTACACTCTTCCTCGGGGAAAATTCCATCATTTCAAACGATGTGAACGAGCGATAAAAAATAAGCTGCCCCCGTCATCCTGTCACCTTGCAAAGGACAGCAACGTAATGTAAATATTTAACCAATATCGGTTGCCATTTCCTGCCGAGGAAAGAAAATGGTGTAGCACGGACGTTACCTGAAACGTCCTGTCCCTAACGGATCTACGTTCGGGGTATGTTCAGTCTGCGTAACGTGTTCCGCTCAAAATGTTTGTCGCCCGTGAAATGCTTTAGCCCATTCTATCCCGGGCTCGTAGGGTTCGTTCGCTTACAGGAAGGTACTTGACTCGAACGGTATTGCGTGAGAAGGACTGTGTACAGGCTTACGATCCCAGCGGCACCCACCGGAGGGCTTTTCGAACCTTTCATTAAAACACACACATTTCTCCGGCAGAGAATGTTAATGCCCAGGAATGTTAATCCTTGACAGTGGCGCCGAGAAAAAAAAAGTGCATTAGACGATGCTTCCATGGATCATCTCAGGAGATCCTGCCACAAGCTTAAGTTCCCTCTAGGGGGTATATTGCTTTTTTCCCATTCTGTCCCGAGCAACAAATTAATGCAAAAATAACGCTGCACCCCGGAGCACGCCATTGTTTGAATGCAAATTAATAGTGCAAGACGATACGTTGGCAAAAGAGGGTCACCGAGGCTAGCTTTGCAACCAACACGCACCACAAAAAAAGCCCTTGTCGCAGAGGCGTTGGTGTTGTCGTTTTGTTGTTTGTCAGTGTTTTAAACTGTTGTTTTATTACAGTTCCTCCCCAGCAAACCTTGAAGACGCATGAAATTGACGCATTCAGGCATAAATAATTCATTCCCCCTTTTACCATGTTGGATCGATCGAGCGATCTATCACTCAACACCGATCACCTTCGTCGCAACAGGGGGAGGTTCGAGGTTGGGGCCCTCAAAATATTTTGGGGTGTATCGATCGGGTTTGGGTGCGTTCGTACAATTCGAGAATTAATTATCGAACGGTGCAAATTCGTCGCCTGACTCGTCGACAAAACGGTAAAAAGCAACCTGAAGGACGCCTTCAACTTGAAGGTTGCTACCCTTAGGCTCTGTTGCAGCACAAGCAATTCTTCCATTCTCCATGGCTAATCAACCCACCGACAAAAGTGTGTCCAAGGGCTCGAAAGTGCGTTCGATTCGATGTGTGTAAAAGGGTGCGTAAAGTGACCTACTTAAGCTGCTGACGTCTTTGGACGTAAAAATAGTAAAGAAGGCACGGGGAAAATGGCGGTAAACCAATCAGAACAGTTTGAATTGGAGTTTGAGTGAGAATGACGTTCATTCTCGGAAGTAGTGGCGGTTAGTGACACACACACACGTCACATGCCCCACAGCTGGAGGAGCATAATTGGATGAACAATCAGAAAATCGTAAAGGGATGACTCACGCGCCCGAAGAGATCGAATGTCTACGCGCGAGTCGCACCAGTCGGAAAGCCGGCAAGTGTATGCAATTACAAGCGATCGTTTTCCATCCGAGTTGTAGAGTGCAAACACCCACGGGAAAAGGGGTGTCGATGACGAACGGTGTGCGTCACATGTGTAAAGTGAAACGTTTTCCATCGAGCTCGGGAGCGAGTGGCAGCAGAGCAACAGGAAGGTAACATTAAATCAGTCACCTACCTATATATTTACTCCGTCAACTTTCCAAACTCGGCCCGGTTCCCGACAGTTCTGTTAATCGATTTATGATGCTCACTTCCTAATGCGCCTGCATCGTCCACGCGTTGGGACATTTATCCAATTTAAAATGCCATCTCTCCGGGCACGTGACCATATTGTCGGTACGAACCATCATTGGAATTGTGGTAGCTGTTCCTGTGTTAATAAAATTATAGCTAACAAGTGTCAGATGTGTTAAAAAGGCATCTCGCACAACAAAGTTGAGCAATCTCTTTGATATCTTGGAACATTAGCATCCATAGAAAACGACAATCAATAGCGCAACAGATTCGTCAAGCAAATGCATTTTATAGCTGCCAGTCATTAGTTTATAGCAACTCAAAACACACACTCGAAAGATCCCTCCGACCCATTCGGCACGGCTTTGGTTACGGCACCGTCCGTTAGTCAAACCGGGGCACGATCAAAAGGAAGCAACATTTCATCAGCAGAACATTAAGTAAGTGCCTCCATGTTGTCCCGACCGGTCGGACGCCGATGGTGAAGGCAAAAGAACACAACCGAAGGTCAACCATAATTTGCACGATTGTTAGCAATTTCCGCAAAGTGGTCCGTTGCATCGCTGGGAGCTAGTTGATATACACATCGGACGTTTACGGTACGGCGATTTCCTTTCCCCCGTGCCACGCTCAGTGTAGAATCGTGTCAGTGAGCATGTTTCCCTTTTTGTCCGTGAACCTCCCATGCTCCGTGTAATGTCCGCTAGGTTTTTGAGGTTAGATTGCTGCGTTTTCGTTCAACATCTACGAACGAACGAGAGCAGGGTGTGTGTGTGTGTGTATGGCGTGCCACTAGGCCACACTGGCTACTCTGTCGGTCTACCGGGGCATACACGTACCCTACTGACCGAAGATTCGCACATCTCGGCTGACTTTGTACCGTGACATAATCGGCAATGGCGGGAACATGCACGAGCCAAGGAAGGTAGAGGCATTGCGCATCTTCAGCTAAACTGTCTTGGCCCACCATCAAACACATTCAACAAGAAATATGGCGCAGGGGAACATGAGCGAGAGAGAGGGACAAGAATGAAAAAATCGACATGACAATGTTGCTGTTATGGTCCGCAATAGCATCGGTTGGCATAGATTTTTTTTATTGCCCTTCCTTCTTTTGTGGTCATAGCGGAACGAATTATTAGTGACATCGAATAAAAGTCGGTTTGTTGCTAGTCATCTTACGGTACTACTGCGAGAGCACGCAGGAGTGTCCGTTGTAAGCGTTGATTGAATTTGACGGATTAGTGTTGATAAACGATCGTGTCAGCAGGCTACAAGTGTCAAATGAGATTTGTGCTGGGCAATGATTATAACACTTTACGCCTGAAAAGATGACCCGATCTGGTAGCGTAGGTATGGATATGGTGAACAATTGGATGGAACGACAGTGTATCAGTTTTCGTAGCGTTTGAGTTCCCACGTCCTTCCGGCAAGCATTTTAAAAATGACTTCGAGCGCAATACTCTTTCCACATTCTATAACAACAGCTGCCTCGGAATCTCGGAGGCTGGAAGCGTGCCTTTTGAAAGTATGCAGAGCACTGAGAGGATGACAAATTGTTCTGCGTTGTCAGTGTTCCAGTGTGTCTCTAGTCGATTAGATGCCAGCCCTCAAATATGCACACCACATTCCGCTGGGCGGTATGTAAATCGCATGCTTGGAATGGACCCCGCATGCCAGGAGACATGCCAACTTATTGTCTTTCGCGTGTGTTCAGTTTTGTTTCGTAGCCTTTGGAATGTACACCTGAGCGGCCTTCCATCAAAAGGATCTGGTCGATTAAGTTGTTCCAAATCGTTTGTACTGCAGCAGTAAACCTTCGTGCGCAATTGACAAGTGGCAAACCGTAGCGTTCCCATGCCTGGACCATGCGTCTATTTTTATCTACCTTTCGGAGCACTCAAATTTCGCAACTTGTGGACGCAAGCACCGGAGATACCGGTGACTTTTAGCCCCCGCTCCGGATGCTTGGTCCAAAGATCGGGTTTTGCATGTGCTGACATTCTACCACCATCGACACCGCGTGTGCCTGAGTGACCCGAGGAGAGTGATAAACCCTCGACTCGAGCCGGTGACTAAATCTGTGGCGAGGAAGTAATAGTCGTCGTTGTTGTGTCTGGCGGACGTAGTCGTCAACCACGAGCCAGTAACCGTACACCCCGGATGATTACTGTGTGTGGAGCTAAGGGGTGGTATGAGAGGGGGTGTTCTAATTGTTTGCGGGTCCCATAAACGAGATCGTTTGTCTCCGCGATCGCCACGATTGTCAACGACGGTGGTTTGCGGTGTCGAGGAAGGAAAGCACTGTCAAGTGCTGTTGTCGGACCTACCGTCCGACGTGCCACTCCGTAACCCCAATCTACCGTGAACGCAGTGCACAAAACAGACGCCTGCTCCGTGCTGCGCTCTAGCTTAGTTCTAAGTCAACCGTGAGTGAAGTCAGTGCCGTATATAGCAACGATAGAATCGCGACCCGTACAACGGCGAGATGTAGGTCGTTGTCGACAAGTGGAGGTTGTTGTTATATTTTCTTCTCTGTCTGATTAGTGTCTATGTGGACGTGCGTTCGGTTAGTTTGTGGAGTGTTTATCACTGCCGTGTGACGTTTACTGCACAGCGTCGAACAGTGTACTTAGCTGTGTTTATAGTAACGTGTTGTACACTCAATTGCTCGGTGGAGTGTGAACACAAAGGTGTATATGTAAAGGAAGATCCAAGCAGTGCAAAATAATTCTTTGAGAAGCTCGAAACTCACACCGAATCTCGAACCTGATCATCATTGTATAGTTAAAGAAAAGCAAGAGGGAAAGAAAAAACACATAATGCTTCCAAGACGCGTAAACGGCAAGGGCGCAAAAAATGGCCCATTCGAAACGACGAGCGTTAAATTCAATTATTGCTCAATTTTGTCCGGAACGACCTTGTTCAGGGTGTTAATATTGTTTTTCTGGTTATTTTTAACAACAGCATGCCACACGAAGCAGAAAAAAATGGCGGCAGTAAAAAAAAAAACGAACCATTAGGTTCATATGCTTACGAACTTCTCGGGGGTAAACTCATCATTATCGTGTGCACTATCGACAACCACCGATCGTCGAACGCGCTGTGGATGATGGTGCGATGAGGTTAAGGTGGCCAAGGGGTGGCGTAAAAAGTAAACATTCGATCCGCGATAATGCGAAAACACACCAGCACCGGAGCGGATGAATATTTTTCATCTGCCCGTCGCCATCACAGTGTATACTGTATGTGGTCCTCGAACTCGAGCGTGAACTTCGCTAATAATGCCGATCACAATATGGCTACAATAGGTGACGTACCACTGCTAGACAGCTAGCCACAATCTAGTGTTCTGCTGGAAGTTTGCGTTAATTGTCGCCACAACGGATGATGAACCTGCTCCGAATGAAGTCCGGTTGTGAACCTTGAGTGACGTTTGATTTAATTTAGGATGTCTCGGTGGGAAAGACGGACTCTTCTGACAGGTTGCGAGTGTGCAAACGTGACTGACCGGTTTATCTTCGTAAGGGTTTCCGTCTTTATGGCGCACGTTTTGGAGCACAATTTTTCATACGGTACCAAGTTCATAAACGATCACATATGTGTGTGCGTGGCTTCAGTGTGGTAGTTTTATGTTGTTACCTTGCCTTGATCGAGTTGCTTCGTTAAGAACTGCCGGAAGCGCGGCATTCATCTGTAGCGTCAGAAAACCATAGTCGTCAGCACGGGCGTGTGATATGGTCGGGCAGCCCCCCTATCTGTGCTTAGCATCTATCGCATCTAATGCCAGCCGAGATTTGAACAGTTTTGTTCGCGTTTTCCGTTTATTCATTCCCTTTTTTTCTCTTGGCAATTGATGGGGCAGGAACTTTGCCTTTTAAGTGTTAAGTTTCTGGAGGAGTGTCCCGAGAGATACGGCCATGTTGCCAGAGTTGGATAAATATTTAGAACAATCTGTGTCTCATTGTTGTGCATGACAAAGAACTCCGGGAGGTAGAATATGTTAATTCCAGCTGTGTCGATTCTTCGCGTTCCCTCTCCCCATAATGTCTCCAAAGCTGATCAACGTCAGTCACGGTTTTTGGTCGTCAGGAACTTCGCGCCAATAATTACCGAAACCGCAACACGGGTAGCTGATGGGCTGTATTCTATAACGCGTATTAATCCCATTGTCCGGATCGGTTGGCAACCAGTTTCCTCCCATTACGATCGATGAGTATTCAGAATTTCAACCCAAAAAAAAACCACACAATCAATAAAAATACATCACAACAACGATCAATTATGGCGTAACTGTCAAACACGGCGGTGATCGTGAGCGTTAGAAAACACGAAGAGTTATGATGTGGTTTTTACCGTATTCGAAACCGTGTAACACAGGTAGTGTCTGGATCTGTGAAGCGATCTTCCCTGCTGCAGTTCATCATAAGTCGGTGGATGGGCGTATTGTTGTGCACATTCTTCTCCATCAGCCATCTTGATTTTGGGATGGAGTTTGCAAGCATGCAGCAACAATAATATCGCCCTTATCCTTCCCCAAACCCGCACACGGTTTGCTTAATTTAGCAGGGCAAAAATTTCGTTATGTAAAGCTGCAGCAGCAGATACGGATCTACTGTTTGCGCGAGAGCAGTAGCAGACTGATGTTTCGACACTCGTAATAAAAATCAAGTTAAACCACCTACGATCAAAACACACAAGGTACACAGGGCATAGTAGTTTTTTTCCTCTCTCCACAACAATGGTGGCATGAAACTGAACGCAAATCTTAATGGAAAATCGGCAATAAAAACCGTGCTCTTACACAATTTGGCTTACAACAAAACATAAACTCTCTCGCTTGCTAAGCGAACTTCAGCAACTTTCTTCAGGACCAACCGACCAGTCAGTGTAAATACGCATCATACGGCTTCATCTCAGTTTTCCAATCAGCTTATTAAGCAAGAGGATGTATGCACGCACGCAAAAGAGGGGCCATGTGCAACAACGGCAAAGAAAATCGAATAGAAAAATACGAACCACTTGTCGATGCGAGTTTTCGACTCGAGTGAGTGGCATCGTTTCCACCCACTAATCTAATCAACCGTTTGAGCTAGTTTTCTATCACCTCCGTTACACCGGTACGAGCAAAACTATCAATTTCCATTACACGAGACGCACCGTTGATGCGCCTTACCCCGTCACAGGAACCAGGGTGCGGTTACCGTGCCCAAAATTCCTAAAAGAAGACGCTACACGGTGCGTGCAGTAGAATAACCTCCAACAATCTCTGTAAACATCGGTACGAACAGAGCCAATTACAACGCTGCTGGCGTGTTTTGATCGGCGTCCGTTCCTCTCTTTTTTCGGGATTGCGGTTCACTTCACAAGACGAACTAACTCCCGCCATAAAAGCCCATCCCCGTCGGTGTACGCATGGTGGGTGTTCAAACCCTTGCCCAACCTAACGCTGCTGGAAGCGGGTCTCGGGGTTTGTAACACACCATTCCACTCGATCTTCGTTAACACCACGGTTAGGAGTGCTCCATATTAGTTGCGTGTTCACGCATAGACAGAGGACCATCGCCACACCAGGGACCGTTCATGGGCACCGAACATGGTGTGGCACGTGTTTGTACATTGATCAAACAATCTGCTATTTGCTCGTCACGCGCCTGTAGCACATAAATCTGGATGACAGGCAAGGGGAGGTCGTTCTTGTCTGGTTACAGCTACCCAGTACCTGTTGCGTAAAGTTGTGTAGATAACACAGGTCACAAGTTAAGTACAAAGAAGCGCATGGAAAAGGTCGGTTTTTGGTAGGTAGTCTCTGACAGCTGAGGATGAGGACGCTACTTAACACGTCATCTGACGACGTTGCACTGCGAGAGATTAAAGTTCAAATGTCACACGAGTTTGTAGATCTCCAATTAGCGATCCTCTTGATATTAACCGCTGAGAAGTGTGAGAATAGTATATCTGAAAGAGTGAGAGTCCACATACGAGTACTTACCTCACTTCACACACTATCCACCTCTCCACTAATGAAACCTAAATCATGAGCGTCGTTAGATAAGCGCTGCCTCCTTCACGTGGTAGCTGATCACACTGATGTGGGATTTTCTTGAAGCTCTTTAAAATAAAATAATTTTTTTCGTCAGTTAAAACCACCGTTTCCAACGCGTACCTCTGTGTATGTGTGTTGTGTGAAAACACACACACTTTTTTTTTTGTTGCTATTGTCTCACCACACAACATAATGATGGCGCTGACATTTATTCGTTTTTCATTTCTTCCTCACCCACCTTATCACGGTTTGGGGGGCAGCGAATGGGTACGAAAAAACTTAAAATTAAATTCACTTACCGATTTCTAAGCTGCGAGCGCCACCATGCTTTATGGCGATTGCTTACAGCTCGTGGGATCGCTGAGGTCCATTTATTTATTTTATATCAAGCCTGCCTTACTGCTAGAGCGTTCGAAGGAATGTAATGCATCGTGGTTCAGCGTTGGGGTAGAGTTATGGGGATGCCCTGCCCTATCGGCAACATTGTTTACAGCAGTGTGCTGTTCCTAATCGCAAACTCCCTGGCAGGCAGGCAAATCTGGCAATCGCTCGGTGTTGGTGCGGTCAAAGGTTAGGGTTCCATTTCGATTCCACGCCACGAGGTAAGCATGCGCAGATCCCTGGAGCACGATCGTTCGCATCGGAAACCATATGTGATCATTATTGGATTGCAATGCTTAAGCATGGTAGAGCACAAGGTAGGGTGCAGCGGAGAGGTTTGATCGGTGCAGAGTTTGCAAGACTATAGGGTTTGCTGCACACACGATCATCCATTCGCTCGGACCATAATTATCGTTTTGATAGACGATGGGTATGGTAGACATGGCATTAGAATTGGTACAGATTTTTCCGACACGAAAGCACGTACACGGGATCGGTAGCAACAGACGAATACTTTGTACGATCGTTCGAATTCTCGGCATGGACGGGGAATAGGATAAGTTCTTAAATCCCGACCCGACATAGCTATCCATCTTCCAATGTTTACACACTAACTACTTGCTTGAAATTGTTTATAAACGAACGATTTACGCGCACTATTAGCTCTGGCTGGGCATGCTTTATCCGCACGTACGCTATCATCCTTCTGAGAATAGCCATATTTCATTTCCAAATCATATAGGACGCTCGCAAACCAATTCTTCTCCCCCACCAGTTACCATCTGCTCAGCACAATCAGGAAGAATCGTGTGAGCCGGCTATTTTATTGAGACTAATCGATCAAGATTGATCATTGGCCGGCTGGACCTCCTTCGTGGTGCCCTCGAGAACGTTAATTTACCGCAGGAACGTTCTCGGTACACTGCACGCCTATCGGCAAGAGGGCGTATCGGGTGGTCTCGATCGACGAGCAAATGAAGCCACAGCCGTCCACCAGGGGCAATTGGTGTTCCACTCGCAACCTGCTGATGGACGTGCTGTGTCATGCGAATTTTATTCCGACAGCAAAAAGCAGCAAGCAGGGCAAACAAGAAACAAATGCTTGATTCGAGTCGATGCCCGGATGTTCCTTCACACTTCACTTTCAGCGGTGCAGGTGTGATGGGATTAAGCATCTTTAGCTTAGGTATATCCGGCTCATCATCATCAGCAGCAGCATCATGGTCGATTGCCTGATTGCGGTCATGTTCGCGCGAGAGAGAAAGCCTTCTGTCCATTAGAAGTCGGAAGTATCGATTATTTGGCACAGATTCCGCACACCGGGAAAGCTCGCGTGGTTCCACACCCACACCCAAGGGAGTGTGGAGTGGCCGAAGCCGTCTTCCCGGGCGTCGGACGCCATAAAACCATCATCAGCACCCTGACACACTTGTCGTTAGCCGCGCGATCTGTGCATGTGCCGAGAAAAAACTTAATAACCATCCATCGGAAGCCGGGATTGCCGGTCGTACTTCGTCAACTCCCATTTGAACACTTATGTCCGTGGTTCGCGGTCGCAAATAATTGTGGGCTTCCTTCGACCTCGCGCCAAGTGAAAGTTTCCCTTTCACACGGCAAACGGCCCTTTGACACAGGGTGGGCGAAACTGATTTTCCCTCTGCTAGCCGAAAGGGACACACTGCTGGTAGCAGCAATTTGCATTTGTTAGTTCGTCTCACTGCTGCCATATACGTCATAAGGGACAAATGCGAGATGTGCTTTCCGCGACAACAGATGGTACGGTGAGGGTTTCGAGTTTCCTTCCATCCTAGCGGACCACCGGCGGATGATCTGAAGCGATGAAATGGCAGATTTTTGTTTTTGCTAGAAAGCAAAACCATACACACCAGCACGATTATGGCCACCGGTAGTGCTCATGGATGGAGGAAGCACGCGCGCAGTTCACGTTGGAGCTATTTTTACTCAACCGCTTCGCAAAAGAACAATCGTGTGGTCTGTGTTCTGTGGTTCGAGAATTGAAAGCGCACTCCGTCCGGTTGCATAATTGAACGGAGAGGGGATCGGGCTGTTCGCATGGAAAAGCAAACATAATTTTTGCCATGCTCTCTTGTCTCGGCACATTAGCGCGTACCCGATCCCGTACTCCGATTCGATGCAATCGGTTTGGTTTGATCTTTGAAGTATCCCAAAGTAGGTCGGTTTTTACAAACCACGGATTCTGGGGTAATTATACGGGATGATCATCTTGAAAAGCTAGTAGCTAGTAGTGTAGACTATGCCTGCACGACATACGGCTCATTGGCTGGGCGATCGTATCATTTGGAAACTTGCTAGAGTGCGAGTTTGGAGCGAATTAACGAACCAGCGGCCAGCGCATCTTGCTCGAAATTCAGATCTCGGCTCGACTCTCACTTTCAGCCGAGGGCAGGCAGGAAGGAAGCATTAAGGTTGCGAGGTAAATATCAGTAGAAGACCTGGGACCTGGGTATTTATTTTCTCACATCTGGCCAGCGATGGATGTTGCGGGTAAGTTACTTGATGGAGGTAGCGATCGATACAACCTCAGAACCGTTGCCGGAGATGAGTTGTCGGAGTTGGAATGTTTCCTCGACCTAAATTCAGCGCAGCGTTTCCAGAGGCCAGCAAGAATCATCTTTCGAGGAAAAGAATTAATGTTTGTTTGTAACGCCCCGTTTACAATGCGTATGTCTTTGTCTTTGTGGTCAGTCATGCGACTTCCGTACCATCTGGTAGAAATCGGCGGTAAATAAACATTGCATCCACGTCCGACACAGGGATACATCTTGTGCTGTGTGCCTTTTTTTTCTTTTGCTTCCCGCCTGGTACCGAGGTGCATGAATCTTGGCGTAGCATCTGTCCATACAGAACCGTCGCCGTTGAAAACGTTGAACTCGGCTCGGAGCTCTAAACCCTACTACACACACGTTCCGGTTGTCGCAGCCAAACCAATTCGGTAGGGCAGCTTCCGATCTTCCCATGCTTGGGGGGGAGCTATTTTTAATGAACTGCTAATGTAAATAAACGGAAGGCTAGGTCTGTCGCACGGGTGTTGCAGGGTGCTCTTCTTTGTTGTTCTATTTTGGGGAGCGCTCATACACAATCGCAGGATAACGCACCCTCTCTCTCACACATACTAGCACTGACTGACTGCACAATAATGGAGATATTGTGAAGCGATTATGAGGTTTGAATGGTTCGATGTCAACTAAGCGTCCTTCGCGTAGCAAAGTGGTTGTCGCTGCTGTCAAACTTTCCCCTTACGCGCGTGCACGAAAGTATGCAAATTTGCGTATCCACTAATCGAAGTAGCCGAAACGGTGCGTCTCACACGGAGGATGCGCAGATAGCGTTAGTTACGTCGCGTATTCGCAACCACTAACAGCGGTCAGCAACGCACACGCAGATGGCGCGAGCGCGCGCGCGTGCTGATACATCGGTGGTAGTATGCACAGTATGCCCAGCGTTTAGTGCCAATTGGTCGTGTGAGCGCGCCCGTGTATACATGCGTGAATCTGCGGACATCGGGATGTGTGTTTAGTAGCCATTTGTAGTTCACCCGCGCCGGTCTGCACACAGTCATTACAGTTGGTCGGTCGATGGTAACATGTGATTTGTTGGTCCTGTGATATTTGAGAGTGTTTGGGCACAAGTGCGTGATCAGTTTGGCGGAAGTCACTACCAGCGCTGCGGGAAGATGTCGAATCAAGCATTTGTTTTATTTCAAGTAAGATCAACTGCAACGTAAAATGCGATGATTTTTGGAGTGTATAAAGGATGGGACCCGTACCGATCGTATTAAGAGTGTTTGTGTGTTAAAAAGTTTACTGTTAAAAATTACTGTTCCTTCAGCTGTCATCACGTTTCTGAGATTCATTGAGCTGCATCTCCTGCTGCTGGTGATGTTCTGTACTATCGATCTCCAAACAGTGGATCGAGTAAACGGCCACGGATGGTGGATGAGCTAGTGTCGTGTCCTTTTATTCCACACCTCGCCCATCATACGTGATCCACACCCGCACAGACTATTCCCACGCACGTAATCGTCTCTAAATAGATCTAACCAAATTGTTGCTTTGGTGTGCGATCGTTCGTACCGAACCAAAATCTCGACCAAGACGCGGCGGTGGCGACTCAATTTTCAAGGTTTCAAGGCCCTCCCCTACCTTGGGTGATGTGAAAAGTGTCAGCAACAGATGATAGTGTGCGGCCTATGAATCAGAAACATTTTTGCCTTTCGTTTGCACAGTTTTGGCGATGCATCCCCGGGTGACGTTTTTCCCCATTTGCTGTGAGTGGACATTAGTGGCTTGCTGACACGCTTGCGAAAATGACACCGTACGATCGGGCATGCATTCCTAGCATGCGGGAAGGAAACTGGTCGAAAAGTTGTAAACGTATACAAGAACGCGGTTGCAGATTGTTTAACGGGCGGAGACGGGTGCTTGCGTCACTCGATCACCAGGGCGGTACTTGCGATGCGCCTTGGTCCAATTTCTGACGTTTCGTTTGGCAATGTCGGCCCGTAACTCCAACGCAAAACGTAATAATTATGATCATCGGGCTGACATTGACACGTACCGACGGGATGCGTCATGCGTAACGGGCCGACAGTGACCTACGCATGGCCGATGGGGAAATCGTGCACAAAACTTGAATCGTGCCCTTCCACGGCAAGGGAGCAGCTTCCAGGAGAATAACAAACCAGCTCCCAGCTCCCTTAGAATCATGACCCCATCCCATCCGTTGATCCTCGCACGGTGACACTCGCTGGAAGGGCGTTACAAGTACTCACTCGGTTACGAGAAGCAACAAAAAAAAAAAAAAAAAACCACAACAGACTCCAAAAATTTAAATGGAGTACACCGCACTCGTGCGTCACGTTGAGTGATCGTACGCGTACCCCGTTATTATTCCTTACTTTTACCTTATCAAGTCGGTCCCCAGTGCCAAACAGTAACCCGCACTTGAGGGTTTGTTTTCTTTTCGGGGTCGAGTGTCTTCAAGGGATGGTATCCGAAACTCTTGTTCTCCGGGTCCAACTGCTGGTCCAACTGCCCCCAAGGGTGAAGGATAATTTAAGCAATTGCCATTTCAAGTAACTCTCCCCATCCACTCCGGGGGTTGTGTTTTGCGCAAGCGTCCCAAGCGTACGCAGGAGGGAGCCATACTTGAGTGTGGAGTGATGCCGGTTTGGATCACTTACCAAATTGTTTCGGGAAACAGGGGGGTGGGCGATAAGATGGTTGGTGGAGTTGTTCGAAAGATCGAAAACGCCGAAATTTAACCTCGATGATCCGACCGCTTGACTGCATTTCTTAAGGCTGCTGCTCTTAATGCTCTGTCGACGCAGCTCACATTACCGGCAGCATTCACCATTTGACAGTGCCCGGTTTGTTCCGGATTGATTTTATTTTTGTTTTTGTTTTCGGAGGGAAACAATCGTTACGCTACTTAACACACTAATGCCACAGGAGCCTTTGCCGGGTGTTTGTAGAACTGTTTTAAATATTGGCGAGAAAAGAGCCAAGGTGAATGTGTTCGTTATCGTTTGTTAACAGATTGTAAAACACGAAATTATCGTACAGCTAAATGCTTACAATGTGTAGAAAGTGGCTCAATCTATAAGCGCTAAATTGCATATATTCAGGCGCTAGTCTTTAGGTTGCGTAAAACGATGAGTTTAAAGTCGTACAAAGAGAAACCCGCTAATTGTCCGTATTTCGTACGAGGTCTGCCCAAAATTAACCGATCAGGATGATCTGCAGTAAACCTGTCGTCCATTTAGATCATCCATTTCCTGATATAACGAAGATATACGCGAATATCTTCGTTTGCTAGTGTCAAGATACTTTTTGCTCGTCCATTTTCTTATCCAACCGTTTGTGTTTGTGTCTGCTTGAACGTTTCATCCTTTTCGTGGGAGTAGGCTCGTGTTGTATGATGACGCGTTGGGACATACGCTCCTGCCCTTAATCATCAACCCAGCCAACCGATTGGCGTGCCGCGTGCGATAAAAATAGTTCGCCACTCCGAAATGACGACTCACACCAGACCTCGGCCCGGCGAAATGTGCACACTGCGAAGAGGCAAAATCAAAACAATTTCGTCCGCCAGGTCCGGCTGGTTGTTTGGAAAAAGAACATCAATCCCGTGGATGGATGAAAATGGCCACAGTCTTCTTCTTGTTTTATCTGTTAGTGGCCGTACTGAGATCGTAGCCAAATGGCTGGCAATTAATTGTGCCCGGAATGCGTAAACGGTTTGTGTTGCGTTTGCTGTTTACAGCGTGGCTCAACAGCGGCGGAGCGGATGGAAGTGGTCGATTGAATGGAGCATTTTCCGGTGATTCAATTGTTGTCCGAGTACGGGTATCGATTCGGCTTGAGGGTTGTGGTCCATTACCTAATCTCTTGATAGACGTGTAGTGTGTTTGCTTGGTTGTTAGGAAAGATACAAACCATAAGACCGCAACCCTTCATGATAGGACGTTGCGTTAGATGCGTCTAAGTTTGCCATAAGGTCCGATAGGGTCGTGAAGCAGGTGAAAGCTTAAATGCGTCTTTAAATGGCTGTAGTTAGCAATGGTCGCTTTGGACCTGAATTGGCAAGAAACGATAACGATTGAGCGAAACGAAATCGAACGTTTAAGTAACTGGTTGTCTGGGTATGGGAAAAAATCAATCGAACAGTCTCTTGGAGGATGGTTTACGGTGAACTTATTTTTAGATTCCCATTCGAGCTTGGAGCGGGAGTGGGCCTCACAGCAATACGATATGTACACAATCAGCCTCCCAGTCCAGTTTCATTCCTTTCCATAAAAAATCATTTAAGACTGTTTATTTTATACCGTGTGTTCTCCTCTTTCTCCTCTGCAGACTGTTCAGACGGCATCCCCGTGGAGGCCACAGTTACCGCTGCCAAAGGACATAACGGCTCATGTGCAGCAGCAGCAGAAACAGCAAGCCATGGAGAAGGCAACGCCAACGTCACACAAATCAAAGGACGGCAAGGACAAGAAATGGTCCCTAGGCAGTCTGTTTCGCAAGAAGAAGAAGGACATTGAGACGGACTCGAGCTCGGAGGAGGACCGGAAGGCGGGCTTCGTGCCGGTTAAGAGTCAGAGCACGCTAAATGGCAAAAGGAAGAAACGATCGAGCCGGGTCGTAGGTGCGGGTTTCGATCACATCGTTATTAGTCCTCCGCATCAGCAACATCAGCAGCACAACGTTTCATCACACCATCAGCTACATCCGCAGCAATCGCACCAGAATCAGTATGGATTCCGGGAAAGTGACTCGATTAACTCAATGGATAGGTATCCTGCCTCGAACGGATCGCTTGATCGACGTGGGCGCAAGACAGACCGAGCGAGCAAACACTCGAAGGAGCGTCAGTCGTCAAGCGATGAAGAATCACACCGATCTTCGTCGATGTCGCGCTTCCGAAGTGACGACAGTTTGGGCAACCACAGTGCCGGTTCGCACCGCAAATCTCGTACGGCACGCACCGAGCGTTACCTAAAGCGAATGTCGCGAGACGATGGTGGAAGTCCACAAGGTGGTGCGGTTGTACCAGGGCCGGCTGTTAGTCGGTGGCATACACAACCAATTTCGCCGAGCATGGTGCACGCCGGAAGTGTCCAGTCGATGGATGTCAACTACCGGCGGCATCCGCACCATCACCATACGCATCATCAGCATCTTCCGCATCATCAGCCGGCAGCTCACATGAACCTGCGCAACTCCTCCAGTCTCACCAATGTTCCGCATCACGTTTACCAATCGAATTCACCGAGTTATGCACACCAAATGAGCGGTGCGGTACAATCCCACGGCACTAACCCACAGGCTGTTACTTACGAAAACAGTTTCTACATCCAGAGCAAGGCAAGCTCGATGCGTGACGCTATACGTAGTCCACCGCCGATTCCACCGCGTGATCCACAGCGAAGGCTTACGATAGGTCACACCAACGAAGCACGACCCGTGTCGTATGCGTTCGATCGTTACCATCAAGTTGCTGGTGCGGGTAGTGTCTGGCAATCGAATGGAAAGTGCAACAGTGAGGATCGTCTCTGGGGTGCAGCTATGCAGCCTGTACAGCGTACTCCACCCTGCGCGGGATTATCCAGTTCACACACGGTGACACCACCACGGGCTACTTCTGTGCAGCCAGCAGAGGTTCAGCAGCAGCAGCAACAGCAGCACCGACAGCGTTACATATCGCGACAGCAGCAACCACCTGTGAACACCATTCAGCCGCCAAGTACGCCACCTTCTAGTGTTGCTTACCATCATCATCAGCATCATCAGCATCAGCAGCAGCAACAACAGCAACAGGGCTACCATGCAACACTACCCGTAACACCTCCACAACACTCGGTAGAGTATCGCTACCTTACGGATGTAACGCCTCGATCACGCAAACCAATCCAGATACAAGATCGTACGTTCGAACCGTACGAACCGAAGCTACCCGAACCCGTACCGACGGGAAGTGAATCTTCACTTGCGTACACTAGCACACCGACCCCAACCGGTGGGATTGGCCGTGTTGGATCCTCGTCCCGCTCTCTGCGTGCAGACAGTTCCGATTCCGTCGGTGGAGGTGGATCGCGCACTCCGCAACAGTCAGCTTCCGCTTTTTGGCGTCGAATCGAGGAGGAACAACAGAACGGTTCCCAGACACGTCGAGGCCGTGCCACGGAACGACGACCAGGTGTAGCCGGAACAGCAGTTTCTTCGCGCTCCGTGTCCACCTCGCGAGCACTGGAGATAATGAACCTCCGCAATCAGGAGCTGACGCGAGAGCTCGACAGTTTGTTGGACGATAAGCAGGCGAAGAATGCGGAGGGTGAGACGGAGAACATTATCAGTGGACGGTTGTACCTTCGGCAGACAGCGGAGAATCCAAGCAAGGCAAAATCAAACGAAAAGTTGTATGAGGTCAAGATGAAAACAGCTCCAGAGTCGAATGGGCCCAACAAGTACGAAGAACATGTGGCAAAAACGGTTGCCCAAGGTGCTGCCCAGCCTCATGGTTCGCATGGATATCGACGATACGGTGAAGATCACCACCATCAGCAGCACCAGCATCATCATCACCATCATCATCATCATAAGCATCAACACCAGCACCAACAACCACCAGCTCCACCGATGCGTACTATTTCCAAGAGAAACTCTTGTTCGGAGGAAGAACTAGCTCGCAAGCGTAAATCGGCGAACCTAGAGGAGGCAATCAACGAGCTGGAAGCGATCTACAAGAGCCTCAAGTTGAGTGATGAGGATCTGTTGGAGCGGGCCGAACGACGTGATCTTCCCACACCGACCGGATTCAGTCAACGATCGCGTCACTATCGCTATGACGCAGAAGCTGAGGAGGAGCGTGCAAAGGCAGAGCCGGATCTTCAACTAGACGATCTTAGCTATCGCAGTATCAAACGCGCGAATAGCTCAATCAAAGCACCAGACACACAACCACCATTTGGGATTCCTGTTGGACCGATTCCACCGTCCCCAAGCACGGACTATCTGACAGTGCAGGCCCCTGTTAAGCAGACCAAACCACGCTTCCAACCACAACGATCCCCGGATCTAGTTGCAGATGACCTTGCTTTCCGACAGCTGCGTAAAGATAAAGATCTGCTGGCTTGTATCGATCGTGCTAGCGTACGACACCAGCCAACGCAAAGCGGCAACACTAGCAGCGGGTCGGATGATTCGCGTCACAAACGATCCACCGGATCATTGTCCTCAAATATCTACAGCCAGATACAGCGCGATGCGGCCAAACCGTCCGGAGGTAACCTGGAGGACTACTACAAAATTGAGCTGTACGCAAAGAGTCTACGGGAAGCCACGACGCACGGTCGGGAGATCGCTCCAAAACCGAAAGACGCTTCACCAACGAAAGAGAAGCTGGTTACAGTACGACCGAAGAGTGGAACGACTCCACCGAAAGAGAATCGCGGCGCAGTATTCAATCTGCCATCGACGCTGAAATCGAGCACTTCGGGTAGTCCCCCAAAGAGTCCCGGCGTGACAGAGGGAAGTAGTACGGCATCAACACCAACACCCCGGCCCAGATCTGGCACTGAACCCGTAATCGTAGGCGCCAAGCATAAGGCCGAATTTGAGGAGATCTTGAATGCGATCGCACTGGAAGCACAATCTACAAGCGAGAAGCTGGGAGCGGATTTGGCCGAGCTTCGCAAGGAAACACAATCCGTATCGAGTGGTACAAGCCCGGAAGTGAAGACGGCAGGAACTCGCACCATTTCCAAGACGATTGCTCCAACTAACAAAGCTTCCGTTCCGATTGTTGCTACTGCTATAGTACCGGCAAAGCAACAGCTAAGTACTACACCGAAGGAGATTGACGAGGTTGCTGAAGCGGCCAAATACTGCGAGCGGATGTTGCGTGATGTTATAGAAGAAACGCCCAAGAAGGAGAAGAACGCGGTTGCTGCTGTTGTTACTGTGGAATCGAATGTTCAGCAGAACGAAGAACGAGCAAGTTCAGTTGAGCAAGTAGTCACGAAGGTAGTTTCCAAAGAGCAGCCTATGATTGTAGAACCACCCGTAACGAACGAGACCTTAGTGTTGGATGGTCTGATTCAGCAGCTGACACCGGCAGGAAGCTTCGAGGCTCTCAGCAAACGCTGCCAGGAGCAGCTAAGTGAGCTGGAAGCTGAAGATGATCAGCGTGATGAGCGTGTCAGGTCATCGATCGAGCGTGACTACGACAATCTGGTCGAGAGCATCAAACCGTTCGAGTCGGACACGGACAAAAAGTCCACCGAGGAAGAGATCGACCTGATCATGAAGGAGTGCGGTATCGAGCTAGAAACTAACGCAACCCAGAAGATGCCCGCCAGCTCTCAAACTGAGCTTAGTGATCGTGTCTCGGAACCGAAATCCTCCAGCGAAACCGATCCTTTTCCGAAGTCCTCCTCCCAGAGCGCCGGTGGTCCAAAGTCTATTGCGAGCGAAACACAACGTGGCCAGCGTGGCTCGAGTACGTCCCCGTCCAGTGAGGGAAGAACGAAACCGTCCCGTTCGCCACCGGTGTCATCCGTGCGGTTGACACCATCCGACACCGAATCGCAGTACAACTCGTCTGAAGAGCTTGCCATGATCTTCGGCATCAAGAGCCCAACACCGACAGGTAAGGAAGCATCCGATGCCGCCCGTGTATCGTTGCTTTCGTTGTCGTGTGCCAAACCCAACCCCTCCCAAGCTACCCCCAAACACCATCCCACCGAGACCGATGAGCATGATGGTGGGGATGGCGTGATCCTTTCCGTACCCGTACCCACTGCCCCTTTCCATAACCCTTCCCACCTTACCACTAGCACTGTGGCGAGTGTTTGCGTTGTTTCTGCTACTAATAGCATCGCTTGTAAGAATGTCACCATCAACACTTCCACCAACACCTTCACCGACACCACCAATATTACCCCTCCTTCTGACACGCAACCGCACGACACCACCGTTGAGACTGTTACGAGCCTGGAGGAAGAAGCATCGATTGCAAGCTTCTATCTGCGCAGCAGCTTCACCAATCATCTCCACCACAGTCTGGACACTATCCATGAAGATTTGGCCGAGGAGCTGGAAGAAACAACGGCGGCCGACGTTGACTCAACTACGACGGACTCGGGAAACGTTAGTTTGAACGACTTTGGGTCAGAGTTTGCGAGCGGTGGTGGTGCGATCGAGCGGAAGGTGACGTTTGTTAACGAGGTACAGATTGGACCTTGTGGGAATGGGTACTATCCGTTTCGCAGTGTGCTACAGATACCGGAGATCTTCATCGAGGACGTAAGTGGTCACGAGTCGTCGGAAGAGGAGGTACAACAGAATGAGCCTGTGGTGAGTGAATCGATCACCGATGATCCTCCAGTCGAAACGTTCGAAGAGTTGCAGCGATTGGACGAGGAACGGCGTCGTTTAGAAGCGGAGTTGCCAAGCTCGCTTGAGGATGTTGATGGTGATCGACCGATACGACATCGTGGATACGGTGAAAGCTCCCGTAGCAGTAGCAGCAGCAGCAACAGCTCAGTCGGCGGTGGTGTAACAAAGCGCAAAAGTAGCAGCAGTAGCTTAGTGCAACCGCAGCATGTTGTTCTTGCATGTACTTATGGCTTGGCTAATAGCAGCATTGACTATGTTACAGTTATCGCGATCATTATTGCCATTATAACACTGTTTGCACTCATGATACTTTAAGGGGACGATTAGAACAACAAAAAATTATAAAAGATTTCAGCATTCCACCGAACATGTGTCGTCAGGTCAGTTCTGTTCGGTCCCAAGCGTCAATCTGGTAGGAAGTCACCTGTGTCCTCGACGCAGTTTCCCTTTTTTGTTGAAGAACGAATCTCTTGCAAAACTTTCTTTGTTGATAGCGTCGTCGGGATGGGAAAGTTTTTGATCAATGAGGTTATGCATTCTTCAAGTGAAGGTTTACTGGTGTTCTAGAGCGCACCATTTGACTGGCCGGTCGTTTTAGTAGGATGGAGGATCGTACTCTATTCTCCACCGAAGCACTTGGTTTGTGTATATTAATGGGTTTAGCACTGCAAGGAACTGGGCACTAAGGCACCTTCACCACCTTTCACCCCTATATTCATTGCGAACTGTTCATCGTTCGAGCTAACTTTTTTCGATGTTTGTCGTGCCAGTGATGTTTTCTACGTTTTGTAACTAAAACAATCCTTGTTGTCGTATGAGTTCTTACATCTTGCCCTCTATTCTGCTCCTCTGCACGTACGATGTACTGTGTGGGTGTGTGCACGTGTTTGTAGCTGTGGAAGAGATGTCACAGGTACATCCGAGCACAACCGAAAGCAGCAGTATAGTGACCCTGCCGGGTAAACCATCGACCATTCCACTGATTTCCTGTCTCGGTGAGTCCAACCGGACGTCAGCTGCGAATGGTACTTCCATCGACGGTGAGGATGTCCGCGAAACAGAACCTACGCAGGCGGTTGTGGCGGTGAGAGCCAGCCGCAATCAGAACCGTGACTCTGGTGGTGCCCTGCAGAATCTTTGCTTCTGTTTAATCTAGACTGCAAGTGCGCGGCACATGTGGCACCGGTGGCAACAATTCCATAGAATCGTTAGATTCTAACACTGTATAGTTCGAGTCGATTCCGGGACTTGATTCGAAATGTTGTGTCCCTGTACGCTCGAAGTTCGAGACGTTATGTCTTAATGTGCCAATGAAACCGTTTATTGTTAATGTCTTGTGTGTAGGGAAGGTTTTCCAGTTGCATGTTTTGTACTCCAAACAAAAAAAAGTTTATTAAAGTAGCGAAAATGAAGAACTATACAGAAGAATGAATAAACTATGTCTACTACTTAAATAGCGGGAACCGTTCGCTTAGCTTTAGAAGTAGTCTAAAATAAATGCCTCCAAGACACGAATATTCACACCCACGACTTAAAAGTTCGCGATCGAGAGACACTTATCGTTCAACACATTTCCATGTTTCAATGTTTTCTCCTCTAGATCTGTAGCGCTTAAAAGCCGTCAGGGTATCGCTCCACTCCACTTTCAACATGTCTGCAAAACACACAAAGACACAGAAAGAAAAACAGAGCAAAACATTGATGCTGATTAGTCGATTGATCATATGAGACAACGGGTGAAACACACCAACACAGCGGACGACAGACGGATGAAAAATTAGAATATGTTTAAAAACTACGTACACGAGCACATGTAGCTTAAACGATCTAAACAACCCGACCGCATAGGACTAGCTAGTAGGAAGAGGAATGTTAACCAAGTGCCAGAGCTAGGTACATAGTTAGGAGCACTGTTGTAGATGATTCATGAGCGTAATGCCAAGGTGTCCAAGAGAGTCTTAACAGCAGTAGCAACGGCGCAGTCACAACGAATGCCGGAACCTTTGGGGCTGCGATACGTTTGCACAGCTATTTTAATCGCAACAAAACCATGGATTCGGTTGTTTATTGTTTATTAATAGCAAAACCAACATAACGAATCAACACAACACCTCTCGGAGCAGCGGCAGCGGTATCCGAAAATTCTGTAATAAATCTGTAAATTCCTTCGCTTGTTAAGTGATAGCTTGTACGTTTGCTGTAAGTAGTTTAGCCACTAGTACCGCGCTGTCAAACTGGGTTTGAGGTTAGGGATGCTGCTAGGCCACAACCCCATCCATAGATATCGCTTCGTCCGCACGAGGAAGAAGGAAAAAGCAATGCGCAGAACATGTTGTACACACCACACAGAGCTAGATTGCATGTTTTTTTTATAAAATGATATATTTACACTCTTATTTGTTGTTGATTCGCTTGTAGAAATAAAAGTCGTCTAAAATTCACAGTATGATCTATCTTTGCGTTTGGTTTGTTTGGAGTCTTCTCCCGGGGTAGCAGACATATTGAATGCTCCCCTTTTCGTCAGTCCCACCGTTGGCTTCTGTTTCCATGAGATGTTTGTATAATTTATGGTCCAACCGATTGCACTGCAGGAATAATCGTATCAGTTGGCAATGATCGCATCCCTCCATAAATCCCGCACCGGGGCTTGGATTTTGATAAATATTGAAGAAACAAAAATAAAACTCAACCCTCGCTTATCACCGGCTGCATGGAAAATTTGAAACACCTGGCCAATATCGCACCCAGACGGTGTCTGACTCAAGGTGGGGTGGCCTTTTTACAGGTGCATCGGACGATAAAGATTCTCCCCGCGAGGCCACTATAAAAAGGCTTCCCACGGTACCGTGTCCAACTCAAACGGAACGTTGTGTGGAGCAAGTAAGAAGCGAGGTACCATATCAGAATGGCCATCTTGAAACTGTCCAGTGTGTTTGGTGTGCTGGTGGTGCTGCTAGTAGCAACCACCACGGTAATGGGTGCCGGAGTTGCAACCCGTCCCTGTTCCGACGGACGTCCGACACCGAGCGAGGTGCGCGTTGAGGGCTGTACCGTTCCACCGTGTGATTTGGTGCGTGGATCGGACGCCATCATGGACATGGACTTTACGGCTCCATTTGCGGCGGATAATCTGCGCACGGAAGTGGTCGCAACGGCACTGGGCGTGACGGCCCCTTTCGAGCTTCCGGCGGACCGTGCAGCGGCGTGCAATTGGTTGCTGAACGCACAGTGCCCGGTCAGCGCTGGCGAGGACATTACATACCGTTTGAGTATGCCGGTGTTGCTGATCTACCCGCGCGTAAGCCTTACGGTGGAAATTAATCTGGTGGATGATGCTGGACAGTCGTTGGCTTGCTTTTTGCTTGATGCTCGTGTCGTTTCGGGCCGTGCAGCGTAAGGCGACGCAAAGCGACAGTTGTTTTAAATTTATTTTGGACTCTAAGCTAAAAGGTATTTGAATTTAAAAAAACATAATGTTCGAACAAACAAAGCAATGTTGCTGTACAGCGGGGTTTTTATTGTGCTTCAAGACCTTCTTCAAGGAAAGAAACGGAAAATCGATTTCAAATTTGCTGGAAAATGAACTTTGTGAAATGTTTCAAACGAAGTGTATGAAATATTTCATGGCTGCAGTAAAATTTGAAAACGAAAGTTTTCCGTTAACGTTACCGCAGGACGCCGCTGTACAAAAAAAAACAGAATTTCGGCAATTTACTTAATTCCTGAATTATACATTAAAACATGAAAATAAAAAAAAAAAAACACTAATTTCTTTATTGATTTTGAAGAAGATACTCATATAAAAAAGGTCACAACGCAAATTAAAAAAACATGAATCAAAGGAGTTTACCAATGAAAAATAGCAATATTTTAAATTATGTTTGAATATCCACTAATTTTAAATAAACTAAAACATATATTGTTGTAAAAGGAATTCCTTTTTTTTAATTTTAATTCTCAACTCACTGTATGTTATTCATTAATCAATAACATACGATGTTACGCACTCGTAGAAGAGACAAAAAAATTTAAAACACGGAACTGCATGAAGTCTGTGCGGTTTTGCCTAAACAACTGCACAAAGATTGGCGTTCTAGAACAATTTCGAACACATTTTCCAAAATCGTTTAGTTACATGCATACCAAATCGGTAATCATCCGCGTCGTGTTTTCAAGGACAGAAATACGGCTGGGTAAATACAGATGCAATTGGTTCGCTACATCCGTCTGACCGGAAAGTAGTGTATAAAAGCTGGCGTACGGGAAGGAACCGATCATCAGTTAGCTTTGTGACAATTTTTACCACACAAACCAATCTACCAATCACCATGAAGTTCGCCGTTGCTTTCGCATTGATCGCTCTGTTCACGATCACCCTGGCTCTGCCAATGCCCGAGGAATCCGCCACTGGTTCGAGCGATGATATCAGTGCCAAGCTCGAACTGAGCGCTGCCGACATTGCTAAGATCGAGGCTATCGTGGGCCGTGGATTCGACTGGAGGAAATGGTTGGGAATTGCTGCTCAGGTCGCTACCGCCATCGTGCAGAATGTTTAAAAATGAGTTGGTAATAATAAAGTGCTGTAACAAATTGTAAACTTTTGAGTCTGCAAATTTTTCGAACAAAATTGAAGGATGGTCGGTCCCATGGAGCGATGGAGGAACATGTGGTCTTCGCTTCACAGTACCACAGGTGGGCTGTTGATAAAGCTGTTGTCAATAGTTTCATGTGTTCAAACAGTATAGGAAAGTGTGTGTTACTGACGAAAATCCGATTACCGTCTGAATAAGCAAAGTTCCACAGTTCAGGGGAAAGGAAGTATATATATAAAATTTTGGTAAATGTATTTCATTCGGTAAATGTTTCTCACTCTCTTGCTTACAAATAATTACGAATCGCTGCTTGTAATGTCATAAGTCATCATCTTAACCCATTGATTGACTACGTTACTACATCCATCGATTTAACCTAATCATGGATTGCACTGTGCATTCGTCGGATATTTTGGATAGTGCAGCGTACTACTGACAACACTTTCATCACACTTCTTGCTACTTGCTTGTCAGATAAGTAAAACCTCTGCACGGTTCTTGATTCTCGTAACCGCTATCGTTCTGACGCTGTCCTCTACGAAAACCATATGCTGGCCGTTCTGGTTGGATATCACACCAATCTCAATATCACCTGGGCCTGTGCATTTGAACGAAATTTATAGGATGATCCTCCGGCGATGATATGACTAACCCGTCGGAGTTTGGCGGTTTCATTTCGTTGAACGATCGTAAGATCACAGCACAGCTCGTAGAGTTGGTCCTTGTAGTGGTTCCTCCATTGTATGTCCACACATACGGAGTCAAACAATCCTTCTGAGCGCCTTCTCGTGTATATAATTGCTAAGACAGCAAAGGTTCTTTTTAGTCCCAGCTTAGATGTCTCGTTCGTCACTCAGTATGCTGATCCTTTAGTGATCTGATTGCTAAGTAAAAGAGTAAAATCAAGTACAGGAAGCCAGAAATAGAAGCCTTAAACCTTTTAGGTTGTTAAAGTCAAATAAAAAGAAGAACAAGGCATGGTGGTATTCAGTTTCCCGTGTCGAAAAAGCAGTCTTTATCGGAACGTCATGGTGTTTGAATGCAGGGGGTCCGCTTCCATCCAGCCATCACGGCGACCACGAAGTTGTTCGCAATCCTAAGATTTATGTCACTTGAACTTTATATCCAACAGTCTACAACTTAACATCTAACAGTACAGTAATTGGGTACCTGGAAGCAATCTGACCAACAAGTGACAGAGTTATTCGGCGATACTACGTAGAAACATTTGCCTTATTCCCTCTGTTCGCAATCTCTCTGGCTACGCCACAGCCCGAGGAACCCAAAGCTGCTTCTAGCGATGGTACCAGCGCGTGTATTTTACTTAAGATAATAAATTTAGTGCTTGATTGTTTTCGCGAGCCGTTACGTAGTTAATGGCTGGTCCTTAAGAACCGTGTCGAAAGATCGTCAATAATTGTATGAGTGTAATTACAGATTGTATTGCATACTTTTAGGCGGTAAACATTCAGAACACGTTTAAAGTCTTGTGCAAGTGTGCAACAAGTGTTTAATTAATATATTTACATTCAATTTCTTACAGTATCAGTACTACAGTCACTATAATTGCTTGACATACGTTGTAAGTTATACAATTTATAAGGTCAATCAATTTACACTTCAATTACTCTACATCGATAATTTAAAAAGGTTACACTGCACCAACCTGTGTTTGCTTTTGTTTTCCGCATCTGCACAAATATGGAAAATTTAGTAAAACAATTTTTGAATATTTCCAAAAATTTTGAGAAACAAGAAGTAACCCAAGACAGGAACCATTCGGTCTGGGTAAATACAGTTGCATTGCTTTTTTTTCGTGTACTTATCTGACCAGATAGGATGTATAAAATCCATCCGCCGGTAGAAACCGCCCATCAGTGACAACGTCTCGTTAAATTAATTAACCAATCACCATGGGGTTCGCTGTCGTTTTCGCATTGTTCGCTCTGTTCACGATCACCCTGGCTATGCCACGGCCCGAGGAATCCGCTACTGGTTCTAGTGATGATACCAGCGCCAAGATCGAAGTTAGTACGTTCGATCTTGCTAATTTGGAAGCTGCTGTGGGTCGCAAAATCAACTAGGACAAAGTGTTCGAAGTTGTTATTGAAGTAATTACCACGATCCTTGAAAATGTTTCATAAAAGTTTTAAACAAATAAACAATTGAATAAAGAACATTAAGAGTTTCAAATGTTTAGTGTGTGAGAATGATCGGCACAATGTTGTACTAATTATTGGTCTTGTTTGTTGGACGCAGGGCCTGACCGTATAGAAAAATAATTTTAAACTTTTTCTTGGCTTTATGACCCTAAAGGTTACGCCGGTCATTGAATGACTTACTAGACTTGGATAGTCAGTTCACAGTACTGAGGAATATTCTAATCTGGATGGGATTTGAACGGCCGTGTACTGTGCAAACTATGTCTTGTTTGAAAATACATTTTCTATCATGGAGTAAATCTGAACACAGAGATCCACGTAGCCTGAGGTGGGGACCATCCCATGGGTACTGCCAGGTTTTTACTGACTAAACCGTCCATGAGCCTTCACTAAACGTTTTCAGGCTACTAGCTAGGGTATGTATGTACCTTCAGAAATGTAAGTACGAGTACCTCCCGAAGGAAAGGACTCGGCGACACGCTACGACTACTTGGTTTGGGTAGACTGGCGTTTTAGGCTTACAATCATCGCTGGCAACTGAAAGAGCTAATGACACCCTTCCAGTACTCAACGGTGATCTACTGCCTGCAGCGATAGCACGCTCCTCCATAGAAGTATCTTCTATCTTCCGCTGCAGTATAAAGCCGAAGTTATAGCTAATGAGACGGCTCCTCCGTCTGACATCTAGTAGAGCATCTGGACCGGTCTCAATACGTAACCCGCCCCTCTCGTTTCTTGTTCGCCTTTGTTGCAGGTGAGACAAGATCGATCCTATCATCTCGGCAAAGACGACCCAATTCAGTCGGCTGGTGCACATTCAATGCAGTTACGTTTTTCACGGTCACTAAATAGCCGACTTCTGTTTGAAATTACTTCAATGCAGGGGGTAACGATCAACAGTCTGAATTCCAATTTGAAGCATATTTTCATCCAATTATATGAACCATTTGGATCACACTGAAAATACACTGTTCTACTTCAGCGAAATGTGCTGCGCTTTGCATACAGCTAGGCGTTTCCAAACAAATTTCTCCATAAATTAAACTTTGGCCCTCGTGGATGGCGTAAAGGAGGGGTGGGAGATTGAGTTTTGAGGCAGGTTCTTGGATCTTCTCCTCCCATTACTTTACATCCATAATTCTTTTTTTTTGAAGAATATGATACTGCATCAAGTGTGTTTTGTTTCTTTTCTTATTATTTGCACAGAGATGGAATACTTCCCAAAGGTATTTCCAAACATTTCACACAAATGTAAATCAAGACCATACGTATTGCGTTTTTCAGCACAAGAAGGCTGCTGGGTAAACACAGTTGCCATTCTTTTTCATATGTATTCGTCTCCTCAGAGACGTAGTATAAAATTCATCCGTACGTGAAAACCGACCATCAGTGACGATACGTTTCAAAGCAATCCACCAATCACCATGAAGTTTGCCATCGCTTTCACGTTGATCGCTCTGTTCACGATCACACTGGCTATGCCGCGGCCTGAAGAGGCAGCTACCGCTTCTAACGATGGTGCCAGTGCTGGGATCGAAGTAAGTGCACCCGATCTAGCTATTCTGGAAACTGCTTTGGGTCGCAAATTAAATTGGAGGAAACTGTTGGCGCTTGTTGTTGAAGTAGTTAAAGGTCTTTAGTGAAAAATGAATGTTAATACGGTTGACGATAAGAAATTTACTTGAATAAACAAACAGTGGGATCATGTGCATTTCAAATTATAAAATTGTTTTGTCTTGTAATATTTATATATTTATGACACTGAAATGTCAAATTTAATTCTTAGTCTCTCCTGCACAACTTTGGTCCCGTGATTAAATATGGCTAGACATCAAGTTCATCATTTCTGTTGAGTAGTATTGTGGTTATGATTTTGCTATGAAAACTGCTAATTGCAGCTCCCATCACCGTGAAGTTAAGTATCGCTTTTGTCTCAATCGCGTTCAGCCTGGTGTACACAAAGGAACACCGCTGACTCTTCTGACGGTGATGTTATCACCTATGTATATTTAAAGTGAATCCAACCACTGGTGATATCGCAGACCTATAGGCTATAGGACGCAAAGTCTTCTGGAAGAAAAGGATGCGACTGTTTGGATAAAGTTCTTGTAATAATACTATACAAGATCGTCAATTTACTCAATTTACTGCAAATTTGGCAATAGCCTTCAACAAAACAGATCATGATTTGCAGTATTTCGAATTGAAGTGGGAGAGCTCTGGCTCAACAGTGCTGCACGTTTCCGGCAGCTGGAGTTACGTACCAGGGAATGTATAAATAGGGGGTAAACAGGATCCGAAGGCTCATGTGGTTACATTGAACGTACGTTGCTGTTTTATCATCCGGGGACCGAATCATCCGAAGATCGTCTAAAATTCGACTAATTCTTTGATAAATTTTTTTTCTTTTATCCGGGTTTAACTACCATGATAAAAGAAGTGATTAGTTTAAATTAACATGAAAAATGTTTGACCACAATAAAAACGCACTGTGCACCCTTAGTGATATGTATCGTGGTTTGCCTACATTTAGGCGTTTACAAAAAATCCAATGGTGGTTGTGGATCTTTCTCGACAATGTTCCGTGCAATATTTCATAGGCCAAAATAGCATAGAGCATGTTATTTTGGCCCGACAAAGTACCTATCGGGTCACCATATCGACGCTGTCTGTACAGGTTTATTTCCCTATCTTAGCATCTGCACAAAGATTGACATTCTGAAACATTTCCCGGTAAAATTTTGAATACATTTCAAACAGACAAGTCTAAACGACACGGCAGGAACTATTCGGATTGTCTTCTCAAGGACAGCAATACTGCTGGGTAAATACAGGTGCAAGCCGTGTTTTGGTACTCGTCTGTCCAGAGAGGATGTATAAAATCGGGCCGCCGGCAGAAACCGATCATTAGGTAACATTGTGACAGACCAAATCCAAATCACCAATCACCATGAAGAAGTTCGCCGTCGTTTTCGCGCTGATCGCACTGTTCGCGATCACCCTGGCTATGCCAATGCCCGAGGAAGCCGCTACCGGTTCTAGTGATGATACCAGCGCCAAGCTCGATGTAAATACGCTCGATCTTGCTTCTCTGGAGGCTGCGGTGGGTCGCAAAATCAACTGGGGCAAAGTGTTGGACGTTGCTGTGAAAATAATTAAAGTTATCGTTGAGAACGTGTAATAATTGGAAAAAATATACATTCAAACTTTCATAATTGTTGTGTGTCCTCTTTTTTTATTTTAATTTTTTATTGATGCTGTACCGGCTTGAAAGGTCCCTGCCAGAACGCATCTAGATTGCATACTACACATACTGTCACCAGCCACCACTAAAAAAGATAATAGTCTCTGTCCTTTCTACGAAGCAAAAAGTGGTTTGGAATAGGATTTGTTTACCGGTCCGGCCCGGGTGAAGAATTTCACAGCTATCACCACGGTTATCAGACCGCTCTTGACACAAACAGACACAAAAGCTTTTGTGCCTGTTAACATTCTAATGAGACTGTGTAGAAAGTCCTGTCCTTCCTACACGGATTCATTGCTCATAGAATCTGAATTCAAGGACATTAATATTTAATTATAATTATTTTATGCAATATCTAAGCAACAGGAAGTCGCTGCCTTTTTTTAATGAGAATTTCTAAATTTGTGCATTCTTGGGAATTAAGAAACGATTGGTGTTTAATTACTCAAAGTCTCTAAAAAACAAATTAACCAAGATGCCAACTTCTGAAAGATTGTCACAGGTTCGAACATCAATCTTCTTGGATGCATCTTCTTGGAACATGAATCTTCTGGTTCGAGCATGGAACCTTCAAAAACATGGAACTCAGGAAGGAAAAATAATCCTTGAAATCATGGTAATTCTTCTCTGACCTAGAGTTAACTGGATGCGTCTAGAAACGGTCGAGCAGATACACTGTTGGATTTTGTTGATCATGTAATAAACATTTTAGTGACGAATTTTATTTTTAAAAAATTATAACCCAACTACAAACAAAATTATTTAAATGAACTATTAATGAACGAAAATAAATATACTATAGCTTAATCGCAGATGTTTCTCATTGGTGACAATTTTTGAGTTCATTGCGTTAAATTTATTTCCTGAATTTATTCAAACATATGTACATTTGTGAGGTTTTAGTAAGAATATTTGTTATTATTAGATTTATTAGAAACTATCAGAGACTATTCTTATTTCCAAAACTCTGGAAGCAGAATACCAAGAATTCGCACCGTACCACCGACCAACTTCCCCCAAAACGTTTTTCTTGCCATAACCTCAACTGCTGCTGACTCCTCCGGGATAGGCTTTTCTTCCGCGGTGGACGCGGTATTGGCATCGTCCTTGGGAGCAGCGGCAGCTGATTCCTCTGGATAAGCGTGCGACACGACGATCACCGCGAACAGAGCGATCAGGACGAAGGCGAATGTGTACTTCATGTTGGCTCAAAAGCTGGCTTCTGCAATGCAACTTAATAGACACTTAATTCTACTTGAATCTTTTATACGGCGCTTGCTCTTTCTCTCACATGAAGTGGTTCAATATCTACAAGCTCTCTTTATTCTGTTTGCACAGCGGCAAAATTCTGCGACGATCTTCAAACCAACATTGCGGAAATGTGTTTTTGTTGGTAATGGTTTTTTTTTCAAATGATACACGGAACCTCTAAACAATACAAATCCGTCGACGTGTTGGAAATAACAACCGAACATGCGTTGTGTTTGCACAAGTTGCAATACGTTCTACACAGGAAAATACGGTACTCGAAGCGTAAGGCGCGATTTGTAAGCGATACTGTCTGCGAAACATGCAGACAATAAATAAATATGCTGAGAATATTTTTATCCAGGCAATAAGCTACGGATGAGTATGGAACGTTACCATTCTTACAGTTCCTATTTATGTTAAGCAAACAATCGTGTATTATGAAACATCCACCTTCCTACCGCGTGCCAGCCTCTAGAAATATGGCACCAAAAACGCTAATGACGCATAACGACAAAGGCAAGGCTAATTTTTCGCACGTGTTTGCAGCTATTACCGAGATACACTTGTGTAAACCACAACCTCGACTGTGCTAAAGTCAACTCTGCAAACATTCGCTAGTTTAAAAGCCGGTACGAAAATCACAGTTTCATCAAGTAGTAATACAGAAGCCAACCAAACACACCAACATGAAGTACACATGCGCCTTCGTCCTGATCGCTCTGTTCGCGGTGATCGCCGTATCGCACGCTTATCCTCAGGAATCAGCCGCTGCTGCTCCCAAGGATGATGCCAGTGCCCAGACCACCATGGAAGTACAGCTTACCCCGGAGGAGGCCGCAGCAGTCGAGGCTATGGGAGGCCGTAAGTTCTGGAAGAAATTGCTGCGTGTTGCTCTGAATGTTGGAGCGAAGTTGATTCTTGGATGATAAATAAAATAATCATTTTAACTTCAATTTCACGTCTTAATTTATTAACCTATTTGTGGCTTTTTATTTATCATGACTTGTTTGAAGAAGAGTCGATCGAAACGTTAAAGTACAAATCGATTCTGGCGCTATTAGACAGGCGCGGCTAAGGACAGATAAAACACCGCAAACAGGGAAAGTACCTACGGAGTCACCTACGGAGAAAGAAAGAAATTTTTATGGCAAAATTAATCATCGGGGATTTTTTTTTGTTTTAGCTTCTATTACGGCCTCCACCCGTCTCCGGAACCGGGAACAAGCCCTGGCGACAGTTTCGCGTGGTAGGGTCGCGAAAACGAACCTGAGCTTCGCCTTGGTATTGCTGGAGGTTCTGTTGGTGTCCTGTTTCACCGCGCCCCACACGAAATAATCCATTGGATTAAAATCCGGGGAGCTGGGAGGCCACACATTCGGCGCGGTGAAGTCGTTGAAATTGGTCGCCAACCTTTTTATCGTTTTGGAGGCTGTATGGCACGGAGCGGAATCCTGCTCGAACACGTACGGTCTGCCGTTGGCCATTCTCGTGATCCAAGGCTTTATGACGGTGTCCAGCATGGAAATGTACCCGTCCGCGTTCAGCCTCAGTCCCTGCTCGAAAATGTGGGGCGGCATCACGTCCCCTTCCGATGACACGCAGGAAAACACCATCACCGTCTGGGGGAACTTGGTTTGCGACACCCGTGGCACGTCCGCCGGGCAGTAAGCCAGCCACCGGTTGTTCTGGGTGTTAACCGTGTCGGCGGTTGTCGCGTCCGGTGCGGATCATCATGATGCATGTGAGCCGCTTCCACAATGTACTCCTTTTTGGCTTTTTTTATCAAGGGATGTTTTCGCTGCTTGTTCCGTACACTTTAAGCTGTCGAATGACGTATTGCTTGTTTTCCTATGCAAACTCCATCACGAGTTATAAACAAAAATGTAACTGTCAAAATTATCCCGAACGCCCTTTAGAACAGACAAAGCCAATGTGAACTTCATGCTGACGGATTTGATCTTGTTTGTCCAAAACTTCTTCTACATTGCTATTAAACAATGTATCCTAGTATTTTCCTTACAAGTCGATGTTTCTCTCTTATATAACTTTATTGATTTACAATAAGGTCAAGGTTCTTCACACTTATGAGTCCTATGACTGTGTTTTTGAACATAGATATTCCTATCCACAGACAAAAACAAGGTAAAGGTTTATTTTTCCATGCCTCTAAGGTTTGTTTTGCCTTGTAGGGAATCTTTCGGCATAATTTATACCATTACCATAATTGTTTTCCTTTTATACAATCTTCAGAGACATTTCAAAACATTTCGTACTTACTGATAATAAATTAAGACGTGAAATTTAAGATACAAGAAATAATTTATTTATCCTCCAAGAACCAACTTCGCTCCAACATTCAGAGCAACACGCAGCAGTTTCTTCCAGAACTTACGGCCTCCCATAGCCTCGAGTGCTGCGGCCTCCTCTGGGGTAAGCTGTACTTCCATTGTGGTCTTGACGCTGGCATCGTCCTTGGGAGCAGCAGCGGCTGATTCCTCAGGATAAGCGTGCGATATGGCGATCACCGCGAACAGAGCGATCAATACGAAGGCGAATGCGTACTTCATGTTGGTGTGTTTGGTTGGCTTCTGTATTACTACTTGATGAAGCTGTAATCCTCGTACGATCTTTTATAGTACCAATGGATTCAAGCGCTAACACTGTTTCATTTGTGTATTGTTTGCATAGTTGGAACTTTTCCTTAACACCAAACACGTGAAGAAGTTTTTGCCAACTTTTTATTGACACATAATTGTTGTTACATTTTGGATGTTTATCAGGGGATGTTTGTCCAAACCAGACGGAAGAGTATTTGGCAAAACAGGGTTTATGCAATTGTTTGTTTGATGGTCTGAGTTTTATCATAAATCATTAAAATCTTCGACCATTCTGGGTGTCTCATTTCGGGATTTCCTCACAATATTGTTTATAATTGCACGAACAATCCAGCAAATGCTCGATATGTATGATTTGGAGTCACCCGGAAGCTCTCCAACTGTAGGCTTTCATCAGGCTGTACAAACATTATTTGCATACCTTGAGTTGAACAAAGCGATACAGATTTGTATTACCACCATACTTTATGCAACTATTTGACTAATAATAAGTACAAAGAATGTCTTTTTCAAACCTTCAATATGTATTCTCAATAGTAGCAAGAAATGTAAAACAACAAGTTCAATCCATATGGTGTGTTCGTTGTCTGGGATTTTCGTAAGACAAACATCCGCATATCTACAATATTGATTGTACAATCTGTTGAATGATTGATACGAAAAACAACTTTTACAAGGCCAACTCCACACGCGTAATTTCGTGTATAGTTGGGATCTTCTTACACCAATTGGTACTATAAAAGATCGTACGAGGGTCACAACTTCATCAAATCCCAATTGAGAAGCCAACCAAACACACCAACATGAAGTACGCATTCGCCTTCGTCCTGATCGCTCTGTTCGCGGTGATCGCCGTATCGCACGCTTATCCTCAGGAATCAGCCGCCGCTGCTCCCAAGGATGATGCCAGCGTCAAGACTACCATGGAAGTACAGCTCACCCCAGAGGAGGCCGCAGCACTCGAGGCTATGGGAGGCCGTAAGTTCTGGAAGAAACTGCTGCGTGTTGCTCTGAATGTTGGAGCGAAGTTGGTTCTTGGAGGATAAATAAATTATTTCTTGTATCTTAAATTTCTCGTCTAAATTTATTATCAGTAAGGACGAAATGTTTTGCTCTAAACATTAGATGAATGTCTCCTAAGGTTGTATAAAAGGAAAACAATCATGGTTATGGCATAAATTATGCCGAAAATCTGCTGAAATTCATCACGAGGCAAAACAAACTTTAGAACCATGGAAAAACAAATATTCATGAGGTTTTTTTCTGCGGATATATTTAGGATTTAGTATTTAGGATCTTGTTTTCAAGGCTTTTGTGTAATGCTTTTGGTTGTTATTTGATTGGACACAGTCATAGGACATCGTACACCCCACTGATAGACATAGTAGCTAGGCGCTCTCATATGTGTTAAGAACCTTGACCTAATCAATAAAGGTGTATAAGAAAGAAACATAAACTTGGAAGGAAAATACTAGGACACGAATGAAAGCCACACGCTTACGATTCGTCTTCTTCTTGGCTTATCATCATCCTAGGTCACGCCGGCCATCGAATGGCTTACTAGACTGCCGATACCACGTAGTAGGCTCTGCTTACGATGCGTATTACGTATAAAACGCTTATTATTCTTCATTTGAGTTAAGAAAGCTTCAGCAGCTTTCGTTTCATGCATCTCTATGTATTTTACTGAACGATGAAACCATTGTTCGATCGTCGTATAAATAAGCGAAGAACGTTCTTCTATCAATGTAGAAGAAGTTTTGGACAAACAAGATCAAATCCGTCAGCATAAATTTCACGTTGGCGATTGTTCGACTTGCCCTCTTTGTGGTGTTTCATCTGTCCTTAGCTGACAAGGCCTAAAAGGGCTAAAAAGTCGGACAACAAGATACAATAGGAACTCTAGCGCCAAGGATTGGTTCACTACGTCCATTGGTTCAGCAAGCAAGACATGCTGCTTCCGCTGTTTATTGATAATAGTGCCAAAATCCATTTGTGCTTTAAAGTATCGATCGACTCTTCGTCAAATAAATCATGATAAATAAAAAGCTACAAATAAGACGTGAAATTTAAGATACAAGAAATAATTTATTTATCCTCCAAGAACCAACTTCGCTCCAACATTCAGAGCAACACGCAGCAGTTTCTTCCAGAACTTACGGCCTCCCATAGCCTCGAGTGCTGCGGCCTCCTCCGGGGTAAGCTGTACTTCCATGGTGGTCTGGGCACTGGCATCATCCTTGGGAGCAGCGGCGGCTGATTCCTGAGGATAAGCGTGCGATACGGCGATCACCGCGAACAGAGCGATCAGGACGAAGGCGAATGCGTACTTCATGTTGGTGTGTTTGGTTGGCTTCTCAATTGGGATTTGATGAAGTTGTGACCCTCGTACGATCTTTTATAGTACCAATTGGTGCAAGAAGATCCCAACTATACACGAAATTACGCGTTGGGATCTAGCCTTGTAAAGGTTGTTTTTCATATCAATCTTTCAACAGATTGTACAATCAACATTGTAGATATGCGGATGTTTGTCTTACGAAAATCCCAGACAACGAACACACCATATGGATTACCATTCCTTTAGAATGTTCTTGAATGTCAAAACAACAGGCCTTTAAACACAAAACACAAAGCAAATAGTTGCATAAACCCTGTTTTTTCAAGTAAACTTCCGTCTGTTTTCGATAAACATCGCCTGCAGTGACCGTTTAAACAGTTTAGAATAGTGTTGAGAAAACAGAGTCCCAATAGGAATTCGAATCTTCGAATCTCAATCCCTACAAGGATTCGAGCCTCAGAATCCGACATCGAATCCCCGTTTCTTTATCTGCCTCTCCTGGTGTTGAGTGGGAGTGGGGGGGTTGGCACGAGAATTAATGTTTTTATTTCAGTATTCAAATTTTCAAACACGTTACCTTACTACCATTTCCATATCTTTCATTTTCTATTACAAATAATATTTCCGCAGCACATTTTCCATCGATTTTAACATTTATATTCCAATCAGACTCCTACGAAAGTTAAAATAAGTTGAACTACATGAGTAGGAGTATAGTTAATAAATGGGAGGTAACATCTTCTTCTTCTTCTTGGCTTATCGACCTCTAAGGTCATGCCGGCCATCGAAATGGATTTCTTGACTGCCGATACCACGCAGTTGGTTAGTCAGTCCTCTTTGCGGGGGGACGGTTCGAATGTGATTAGAACCCCGGTCCTGCTGTTTGAAGATCGGCGCCGCTATCGCCTATAGAAATCAAATTAAATATGAAAAGGATCGAATCCCAATCGAAAGCTAATCGGATCGAACCCCAATAAAATTCGAATGGGCTAAGCTCCCAATGGAATCGGAATCGAATCAAATCGAATCCTACAATTAGTATACAATCCAATTCGAATCTAACTAGGGATTGAATAGTCGAACATTCCTCGTCCCGAATCTGCAAACATTAGTTTAGAGGCCATAGGCGGAATGGAGGCCCATGAAAAACAGAAGTGTTGTCCGGAACGGGGAGAGGGGACGGTGCAACTGGCAAACTGAGCCAAGGCCGCCTACTTCGCGCATAGCTTAATCATCCATTGATTGTCTGATAAACATCTAGAATGTAACGGAATGTAGAATGTTTGGTATTATGGAAGAGTTCCAACTATGCAAACAATACACAAATGAAACAGTATTAGCACTTGAATCCATTGGTACTATAAAAGATCGTACGAGGATTTCAGCTTCATCAAGTAGTAATACAGAAGCCAACCAAACACACCAAAATGAAGTACGCATTCGCCTTCGTCCTGATCGCTCTGTTCGCGGTGATTGTCGTATCGAACGCTTATCCCGAGGAATCTGCCGCTGCTGCTCCAAAGGACGATGCCAGCGTCAAGACTACCATGGAAGTACAGCTTACCCCAGAGGAGGCAGCAGCACTCGAGGCTATGGGAGGCCGTAAGTTCTGGAAGAAACTGCTGCGTGTTGCTCTGAATGTTGGAGCGAAGTTGGTTCTTGGTGGATAAATAAATTATTTTTTGTATCTTAAATTTCACGTCTTATTTGTAGCTTTTTATTTATCATGATTTATTTGACGAAGAGTCGATCGATACTTTAAAGTACAAATGGATTCTGGCACTATTATCAATAATCAGCGGAAGCAGCATGTCTTGCTTGCTGAACCAATGGACGTAGTGAACCAATCCTTGGCGCTAGAGTTCCTGTTGTATCTTGTTGTCCGACTTTTTAGCCCTTTTAGGCATTGTCAGCCAAGGACAGATGAAACACCACAAAGAGGGCAAGTCGAACAATCGCCAATGTGAAATTCATGCTGACGGATTTGATCTTGTTTGTCCAAAACTTCTTCTACATTGATAGAAGAACGTTCTTCGCTTATTTATACGACGATCGAACAATGGTTTCATCGTTCAGTAAAATACATAGAGATGCATGAAACGAAAGCAGCTGAAGCTTTCTTAAATCAAATGAAGAATAATACGCATCGTAAGAAGAGCCTACTACGTGGTATCGGCAGTCTAAGCCATTCGATGGCCGGCGTGACCTAGGATGATGATAAGCCAAGAAGAAGACGAATCGTAAGCGTGTGGCTTTCATTCGTGTCCTAGTATTTTCCTTCCAAGTTTATGTTTCTTTCTTATACACCTTTATTGATTAGGTCAAGGTTCTTAACACATAAGAGAGCACCTAGCTACTATGTCTATCAGTGGGGTGTACGATGTCCTATGACAGTGTCCAATCAAATAACAACCAAAAGCATTACACAAAAGCCTTGAAAACAAGATCCTAAATACTTTATAAATCCTAAATATAACCGCAGAAAAAAACCTCATGAATATTTGTTTTTCCATGGTTCTAAAGTTTGTTTTGCCTCGTGATGAATTTCAGCAGATTTTCGGTATAATTTATACCATAACCATGATTGTTTTCCTTTTATACAACCTTAGGAGACATTCATCTAATGTTTAGAGCAAAACGTTTCGTCCTTACTGATAATAAATTTAGACGAGAAATTTAAGATACAAGAAATAATTTATTTATCCTCCAAGAACCAACTTCGCTCCAACATTCAGAGCAACACGCAGCAGTTTCTTCCAGAACTTACGGCCTCCCATAGCCTCGACTGCTGCGGCCTCCTCCGGGGTGAGCTGTACTTCCATGGTAGTCTTGACGCTGGCATCATCTTTGGGAGCAGCAGCAGCGGATTCCTCAGGATAAGCGTGCGTCACGGCGATCACCGCGAACAGAGCGATCAGGACGAAGGCGAATGCGTACTTCATGTTGGTGTGTTTGGTTGGCTTCTCAATTGGGATTTGATGAAGTTGTGACCCTCGTACGATCTTTTATAGTACTAATTGGTGCAAGAAGATCCCAACTATAGACGAAATTACGCGTGTGGAGTTGGCCTTGTAAAGGTTGTTTTTCGTATCAATCATTCAACAGTTTGTTCAATCAACCTTGTAGATATGCGGATGTTTGTCTTACGTAAATCCCAGACAACGAACACACCGTATGGATTGAACTTGTTGTTTTACATTTCTTGTTACTATTGAGAATACATATTGAAGGTTTGAGAAAGTCATTCTTTGTACTTATTATAAGTCAAATAGTTGCATAAAGTATAGTAGTAATCCAAATCTGTATCGCTTTGTTCAACTCAAGGTATGCAAATAATGTTTGTACAGCCTGATGAAAGCCTACAGTTGGAGAGCTTCCGGGTGACTCCAAATCATACATATCGAGCATTTGCTGGATTGTTCGTGCAATTATAAATAATATTGTCAGGAAATCCCGAAATGAAACACCAAGAATGGTCGAAGATTTTAAAGTTTTTATGATAAAAACCTCACTCAAACCATCAAACAAACAATTGCATAAGCCTTGTTTTGCCAAATACTCTTCCGTCTGGTTTGGACAAACATCGCCTGATAAACATCTAAAATGTAACAACAATTATGTGTCAATAAAAAGTTGGCAAAAACTTCTTCACGTGTTTGGTGTTATGGAACAGTTCCAACTATGCAAACAATACACAAATGAAACAGTATTAGCGCTTGAATCTATTGGTACTATAAAAGATCATACGAGGATTACAGCTTCATCAAGTAGTAATACAGAAGCCAACCAAACACACCAACATGAAGTACGCATTCGCCTTCGTCCTGATCGCTCTGTTCGCGGTGATCGCCGTATCGCACGCTTATCCTGAGGAATCCGCTGCTGCTGCTCCCAAAGATGATGCCAGCGTCAAGACTACCATGGAAGTACAGCTTACCCCGGAGGAGGCCGCAGCACTCGAGGCTATGGGAGGCCGTAAGTTCTGGAAGAAACTGCTGCGTGTTGCTCTGAATGTTGGAGCGAAGTTGGTCCTTGGATGAAAAATAAAAATTTGTCATAAGTTTATTCAAACCTTAAAAAATCCTGAAAGCTGTGGTCTGTCATTTAATTTTGAGCTTAGGAAAATTATTTTAAAAAGGGAAGTATGTTCATCTTCTCGGCTTATCAGTGGGTTTTTTTACAGTGCAAATCAATTATTTCGTGTATACATAACCAATTGCGGGATTCAAATCCCATCCGGACTGATCGTCTATAGATTGACTATGCAACTATGTAGCATCATCAAGTCTAGTTAACCATTCGATGGCCGGCTTGACCTAGAAGTTCGTCAAGTCAAGAAGAAAAAGAAGAATAAGACGGAGACATCGTGCTATCCTTACCAAGCTGAAACGGGTTGACGCGGATATCCTGTTGTTTCTTGTTGAACGGCTTTTATTTTTATTATTGGGGTTTGGTCGGAGAAACAGAAAGATGAAACACATTAATTTATGTACTTTCTCTAAACTGTTTTTCTTCTATGGCTCTACAAACCTCGAGAAGCTCTGGACCTGCCGTTTCCGAATTAGATTGACTTAATTTTACCCGTAGTTGGGTAGTTAATGCTGCGTTCTTGGAAGCGATCCGGACGGGATTCGAGAGATGATTTTGCCGTAAGAAGAAAAGCTCCACTATCGTTTGAGAAGAAAAGCTCCCAGACTACCTCATTCTTCTTCTTCTTCTTGGCTTATCGACCTTCTAAGGACACGCCGGCCATCGAACGGCTTACTGGATTTGCCGATTCCACGTAGGTTGATAGTCACTCCTCATAACGGGGGGGGGGCGGTCCGGATGGGATTTGAACCCCGGTCCTGCCGTGTAAAGACCGGCGCCGGTGTCGCCCATACCATCGGGCCGCCTGACTGCCCGATTCAAAATTTTTTTTTGTGAATGTGAATGTGAGAGGGTTTCTTTTATTCTTCACTTCATTCTCTTCGTTTATTCTTGTTAACTAAATTTATTACAAACATCTTAACCGCACGAGACCATTTCCTCTTCAAATCACATATAAAACGATGGCTAAACTTAATCTTATTCGTTAGGGTTAAAATTCAGTAGCATCGTGTCAGAAATTATATTCATTTGCTTAAACATGAGTCGATAACGTTTGCATAGCATAAAATATACAAATCAGACCATTTTCTTAATATTTTTGCGAAGAAATAAAATTCCTCTACAAACGATTCAGATGAAGCTAGCACACTGTGCGTTTGTAAGAGCACTGCGGGCTGATAGTACTGAACATCTGGTCAATTTTCACTATGGGCCATCAGCTAATAAACATATGAGGAGCAATATACTACAAAAAGGAAAGTAAAACCAAAACAGAATGGTTAAATTTATATTCTGCTACTTATATTATACAAGTTTTGTGAAATACACCCGATCGAGATAACGAAAACCACTGTCCCAAACTATAGTGTAATCATAACGGTTTCATATTTACACAGCCAGCAAGCAGCTACGGACGGGGAACACACAAGCACGCCTGCCGTGCACACAACAGCATAGAATAACAGAACGCAGCATTATACCACCGCGGGGGTTAGTTTCTCTCTTACTCTCGAAGCGGACGGATGTGTGTCGCAAGCGCTCTGCGCGTCGAGTGTTTTGTTTTTTTACCATTCTAACCGTGCTGCATTCGTACCGAATGTTGTTTGTATAACACAGCCGAGGAAAAAAAGGTGATTGCAAAAGGGGTGTCGTCCAAATTGCACGACCCGGGTAGAAGGACCGTGAAAATGACGGTGCATTTGATAGCCGTGAATGATGTCAGCTGTTCTTCCGATAAACGACGACCCCGACGCGCGTTTGTTTTGCAATCAGTGTAGAGAAAAACGGAAGCAATAGTGCGTGTGCGTGTGTGTGTGCATTTGTTTGGTGTGTTTCGGATGTAGTTTTTACATGCCGCCGGTTTGGTGTGACACAGAAAATGAAAGTGTTTGCGCTCATGTCACCGCATCAGCTACGTTAAAAGATGTAGAAAGTAGCAAATCTATCCCCGCGCTAGATGCTTTTCTGACGATCGAACCAAAACTAGCCCGGAAAGAAATGCCGTGTGCGTGCGTGTGTGCGTAATTGGTGTTTGCTTTGATGTATAGCAGGAATGACAAACGGGAGCCCACTCTGTTCTAGGAGAAAGATGGTGGAATGCGTATAAATGTAGGCTGGATGGTTTTATGGCTGTGTGGGCTTTTTTTTTTAAAATAAATTTCCATTGGGATATTCCAATAGGAATTTGGTGATTTTTTTTTTCCTGTGCGTGCTGTGTCCACTCCGGAATCGTTCAAGAAAATGTGTGCGGCAATATGCAAACGAATGAGAAGTGTCAAAATTTCGATTGTCAACACAAACGTAGCCTCCTTTGATTCCAGCTGACCTCCGCTTGGTTAAGAAAAACGGGCCCCCGTACCATTTGTTCTAGGTACAGTTTTTTTTAGCTCCTCTCCCGAACTTAGTGCTGGGAGTGCAAGAAATGAATGATCAGCTAATACTAATTTCCGTTTTGTGAAAGAGGACACCTTGATAGGGGTTAGTAGTGCCGAAGGAAGCCAGTCAAAGGATCACTCTGTTTCCAGGTCACGGAAAAGAGCACGAAAAGAAAAAGGGACGCGCGCCGTAGCGAATTGTTTTGGGGCGGGGGAAGAAGAAATCCCACGCTGAGATGATAACGCCATCGCCAAAATCTCTTTACCGAAACGGACACGCACACACAGAGAGAGAGAACCAGCGACCGAATCGTTTCGCTGGGGAAAAGAGCCGTAGCGCGCACGCGTTCCGTCTTAACTAACACACACACACTCTCAGGCATAAGGGCACACTCTGCCTGTTGGAGGAAGAAACTACAGGTGAATTGTAGGGGCAGGCAGAGAGACAACACAAACAAACAATGGCATCGCGCCACAAGATTTGCTTGGTTAAAATTGCATATTTTATTGTCACAAAAATGATTGACTGGTGTGTTTTCTTTCTCTTGTTTTTATGAGATGCAAGTGTGCGTTTCCGGATGCACGCGAAGCCGCGAACAAAAATGGGCGAGGGTGCGAAAAACACATTTTTGCTCATTTTATTGCTGTTGATCTTCGTGACAACGTTGTGATTTTTTTTTCGCCTATTTTCGGCGTTTGTCGCCGGTCTTCTTCAGGAACTTTTTCATTGGGCTGTCCACCCGTAAAGGGCCAATTTGAAGTTAGAGACAGAAATGTACACTCACACAAAATGGACTATTTTTGCCCATAGTATTTGGCGAAATGGAATCGTAGGGCGAAAAAAAAGGATGCCTTCGCGTCCCGTCCCTAGAACAGAGAGACGCATACCAATGCAAGCAGAGAGAGTGTGAGGGAGAGAGAGAGAGAGAGAGTGCATACAAGCAGCACCCATTGGAAGAAGATGCATAGGATTGGGATCACTTCTTGCTGAAGAAAAGAGGACAAAAAGTGATAGTTTTGAACTTGAACTAAAAAAATATGTATAAACTTCACCCACTCGCCGCTACTCGGGAGGATGTCTCCACGGTGTGTCGCGGAACGCCCTCGCTAGAAGCACTGCCCGGTGTGGTGTGTTATTTGCCTCGGAAGGAAAAATCTACCATAGGTTACTAAGGTACTTTTTCTTCACTTTAATAAGATGCCTGTAGTAATTACCGGCATTGGAAAAATTTGGAGCAGTGCCGCTGTCACGCAAGCAGGCGAAGTAACAAAGATGGCTGCCAAAAAAAAGCTTTTTTTCGGATTGCTAGGATTCTATCATCTTCTTGCAGTAGAGGGAGATCTTGGTCTACCAATTCTGGTTTGCTTGACTTAATTTGCCAGTCTTAATCATTTAGTCCTAGAGAGTGGAAGTTCATACCAGCGAACATCAGTCGCTGCAGTCTCCCATTCGCCTATTCTGTGTCCAAGTTAAGAATTCATTATTCTAATCCCTATCATCTAAAAGTAATGTCCCGGTGAAAGTAGTTACACTCTATCCAACATTAGTTAGTCAGTGTGACCCAGAGATTTAGTGCAAGTGAAACGAACGGACGTCGGAACGGGCTTCGGATGGAATTTACTAGTGATCGAGCGTGGTGTGCAGGGAAGTACATTCAGATGGATCGAAACCATAGATCCAGTCACCAATGAAAACATAGTGTGTGCGTGTATGTTCGTTTCCAGCGCAACGTAGAATAGTGTGTGAAATAAAAAAGAAGGTTCATTTCTTAAGAGGCACTCCACACCGAGAACCTCTTTCGCTCCTAGTTATAGTACCTCCTCACGGGAGGAACAAGCATATGCAATACTTGTGATAACAGTTAATTAACCACAACAATCGACGAGAAATAGAAAATTCATCCTTACTCTGGAAGTCACCGTAGTGTTCTCTCTCCGACTAAGATTGTCCAAAGGAGAAGATCCAGCAACAGCAGCAGCAGCAGCTTCTAGTAGTAAAAAATGGTAAATTGGCTTTCTATTCCGTGTTCCATCTTTCTCAAGCAGCTCTAATCCATTTTCTCAACCATTTTAGCAAATAATGAACGCATCATTTATTTTTTTAATGTTATCCGAAGTTGTTAGACGGTTCTCCGCCTCATTCTGTGACATCATTCGTCAATGAACACGATTGGCTTCCCGGTCGTTGCTCCCTCTGTTTGCAAATCGGAATCGCGTTTGCGTTTGGTGTCATCAAACCTCCTCCATGCCGTAGTCAAGCCGCGCAACAATCAATAACCAAATTTGCATCTAAATTAGATAAACTTATTTTCCCAACACTCCGCTGCCACTTGTGCATCGTGCGGTTGGTGTCTTGGTGTAGTTTGGTGCGAGGTGATTGTAGCCGCCTTCTTACTCATCCTTCTTAAAGACACGCCAGACGCGTGTGACATGTGGTGTAGCGATCCGGAAAAGCCAACACACATCACACGCTAGGAAAACGTGTTGCGAGACCACAAGCCAGGTACAGTCGGACCTCTCCGTCACCGTAAGGTGGTCGAATTCAATTTGAATAGCTGTATGAAAATTCACAACTCTTGGCCCACGCAGAGGCTTCGGTGAGACGTTTCGGAGGTGCGTTGAGTGTGCTAATTCCATTATCAAGTGAAGCAACCCTTCTTTAATGCTTTTCGCACTTTGTCGTAATGGTTGCGCTAAGTGCAACGCGCCGTTAAGCGTGTTTTGACGTTTTTCGGAGCTTATTTTGTGCATTGAGTCTTTTTTTTTGGAGTCAAAGTGCCATTGGTTTTGATAATCTTTTGTCAAAGTAATTTATTTATACTTTCATTCCTTCACCTGGTTGAATCAGGTACGTAAGGTTTCTTCTTTTTCTCAGGGTTAAGCACGTCGTGATGACAATCAAGACCAGATCGAAGGAATGGGTCGATGACGAGCACCTACCTTGTGGGGTAATGAATCCGTAATCCTCATCACCTGCTGCAACGTTCGTATCCTTTCGGCTTTGAATACCGTCTGGATATATGCCCTTAGTCGCCAAAGATCTGGTCCTTAGCAACCGTCGTTGAAGGATGGCGGGTGCAGTGGCGACTATCGTCAGCAAAGTCCAGGACTCGTATTCGTAGAGGACTATCGGAGGTATCAATGTGCGATATGTGTTGCTGGAGTTGTTGTCCTAAGTTACGATCGTATCAAGGTAGCAGAACTCCTCTACCAACTGAAGATCGTCGCCGTAAACTGATACTTCCCTTCCGAAGCGGACTCTTTCACAATCAGAACCTTCGGCAAGAAGACATCTTCATTGGCTTTAGAACCTCAAGAACCCTCGGATTTAAATTTACATCTAACTGGATAGTCAAACTTGTGGAGGGCATTCGAGTTCCGGTCTTGCCGATTAAAGACCAACTCTAATAAATAATTACTGTAATGCTCTCTTTTCCACAATAGTCCACCCTAAGCAGTGCATCTGTTTCTATGCATCTTTATCGTCCTCCGGTTTGAAAGGCCCATGTGCCCATTTTCCATCAGCCTTATCAATAGGCTTATCGTGCGTATGCAGCTTGACATGAATACGGATGGAAATGGATGGCAAATAGAACATGAATGCCATTAAGACTTCGCCTATCCCGCGTCAGTTCCCTTTTTTGCCCTTCTTAAATTACGGTTACCCCGTGCCACCGCTCTGTGTGCCTGCTTTTTTCCGGTTTCATACCATCAGCTGAGTGCTGACTTCGTCCTACGTCATCGATGCCGATAGATTCATAGACGGAGTAATCAAATTACATTCCGGTTCAACCAGAATAATGATTTGCGCTCGTTCGGAGCGGGCACACTTCACCGTGATGTGAAGGCACCACGACCACACTACCCCGGTATCGATTGTTCGCTAACTAACGGGACCAAAGTGGCGTGGCATGATGAGTCAGGCTCGTGGGCACCCATCGACACCGTACCTCAATCGCAGGTTCGAACCAGCAATCAGCTGCACTCCAGCAATCCCTTTTACCCATACACACACACACACACACACACAGACAGTACCTGTAACACAAGGGTGGACCGTTGGGAGGTGGGTTTTCCACCAAGACTTCACTTCCTTCTTCCAGGCAGACGAACACGCGCACACACGGAGTCCGGTTCTAATGGAAAGAAGCTGGGGCGGGCTGTGAAGAAGCAAACCGCAAACCCACTACCGGCGGTTCAGTCCCAACCAGTTTGCTGCAAATTTGCCTGTGTGGTTTGTTGGGCGCCTTCGGACGAACAGACACGGCCACGTATCGGTGCATTCGTTCTTGGCTCTGACGGGGGTTTGTTTTTCCCTTTTTTCTTGTGCCGGTTGCGGCTGGTTCACTTTTTGCTTTTGGTTGCTTCTTTTTCGCATTTTTTTTCGCACATTTGGCGAATCTCTTCGGTTTTCGTGTGCGAGTGCGGTGTCTTATTTTTGCGTGGCCTGTTGTTGTTTCCTCTCTGTACGCAACAAGCGCGAACGATGGCGACGACCTTACGACGGCACAACGGAGCAGCTAAGAATAATATGTAAGCGAAGCCTTAATAGACTTGGGTGGGTTTTTGTGCACGATGTTACGTCGGCAACATTGGACTGGCAGGTTTAGTTTGTAGAATGTTTTTCTCCTTGACTCACGCCAGGGCTAGGAAATTCTTTTGCAAATTTAGCTCCAGAAGAACTGTACTATTCCTGACAATATATTTTTAGTAAGAAAATGTAGGATCAAAAAGCATGCATTCTAGTGTGCTTTGTATGCTGCTTGAGGTGCGGAAGTTTTATAATACTCTGACGGTCGAATGTGTTCTGGTCTGCAAATCGATTATTCTGAACTTTCCGTCAATGTGGGCACCCCCAAAAAGCGTTAACAGGATGGGAAATTATGACAATACGGCCGAGAGCCGTCATACTGAAATACAAATAAATTGTCATTCGTTTAAAATTTGGTCACTCATCACTGACTGTAAAAGGAGAAATTTTTACGGAGAAATATATTTTTTACATCAAACGAAAGGTTTTTTTATTGTCTTTTTATCACAAAATTCAAGAAATTTTTTCTTCTGACGGTACTTATGCTGCACCGTATTTGCAATATCCCCTTCCGACAATCCAAGGTTAGCCTGTAACGCTCTCAACATCTTCCAGTTAAAGCTGATATTGTTCCTAAACGACGATTTTGTTTCACCATTCTAGCCACGCTTTGACGTTTCCGAAACCGTTTCAAAACATATTCAAAAGTAGAAGACACTTTTTTTTAAGGATTTTTCCTATTTTTCTCCCGGACCAAGTTGAATTTTCTAAGTGGGTCTTCTTCTTCTTCTTGGCCTGCTCAGGATTGAGCACGTCGCGTCGACATGACCAGGTCTCCAATCAGATCCCAGGAAACTCGGTCGAGGGCTGCAGCGCTCCATTCAAGGCTTCATCCGATATCCAACAGCATTGTGCATCCGTGCAGTGCATTGGTGTCCTCCGTCAGCATAGTCCAAGACTCGTATCCATAGAGGCCTGCCGGACGTTTCTAAGTGGGTGTGCACAATTAATTGTCTACGTTGCAGCTACATCGTTAATAATAACTGAAACAATCACTGGGGGCTCTACTATATAAAAAAATAGTGATCAAATTCTAAATGAACAGTACTTTAAATAAATAAGTGATGTGATTATATGCTTTATAGAGTTTGCAACTTCTCGTTTTTTCCAAGAAACTTCCACACAAATACGGCCATACGGAAATACGGCTTTCTGAGCTATGTCGTCCGGTGCCATGCGTATAACATGGCCAGCCCATTAGAGCCTGGTGAGCCTAACTCGCTGCACGACGGTGAGGACGTCATATAGTTCGTGCAGCTCGTCGTTTTAGCTGTACGTTGTCCTCCTCCTCCTCCATTGTCCTTCCACACATACGGGGCCAACGATTCTTCTGAGCATCTTCCTCTCGAACGCGGCTAAGAGGGTCAATCGTCTGTTTTGGACAGGGTCCATGTCTGAGAGGCGTATGTGAGTACTGGGACTACAAAAGTACAATACAGATACAGTACGATACTCCTTCTACTTTGATACTCTAATTTCATAAGGTCTTTGTTAGTGAGATCTGGTTTTCTTAATAATTAACGAGATCAGGATATCCGAATAATTAGTTCTGTGTTATGCGAGTCCGTGCTGACTTTTGCTTTCGACGACTTCTTCATCTTCTTTCTTGTGAGTGGAATGCAGCCTTCTATGGTTTAGCAAAATATTGCTCCACCTCATACAAAGAACGGCCCAAGCCACCCTCTCTAGGCTTTCGACATAGACGACTTTAAAAGTGAGATCACCTACCTGTACATCATCCCTTTTGATAGGAAGTGTTTGAACCAATTGTTGCAAACGGTAACAAACTGGACGCAAGCATCCGCCGTTAGTGAGCTTATCATGGCGAAGGAACGATCGATCCCGAACACTCGTAATCAAATATAGTTGGATTAGACGGATAGGCTTTTCCTGGGTTCAGTAGGAAGCAGTACTAGTTCCTACGAGTACTAATACTTGAGGTCGATGGGCGTCACTAGTTTTGCTAAGGTTTTGCCAGAATTCAACCAGCTAAGATGTCCCCTAATTCCTCTGACTGTCGGCCCTAAATGGTCGCTCAGGGTCGGTCGAGTTAGCATTTTTTTTCCTGGAGAAGTATTTAATTGTGAACCGACCGATTTCTCCAAATTCTTCCAACATAGCGGGGAAGCGGTGTGTGGAAACGACATCCGTAGGATAGGGAAAGGCGAAACTTCTCCCGAAACGGAAAGAGATTCTCCGAAAGACTTGACACCAGCGATGTCCAAGCTCGTCAGTATACTCCAGGCTCTGGATTTAGGATTTTATTCTCCTATTTTGTTTAGCGAACGCTTACGTCATCCAAGAGGTCATCTAAAGGTTTACGAGACTGATTGATACCATGTAGTTAGATAGTCTTCGCTACCGGAGAATGGCTACCGGAGAAGGAATTTGAACTTCGATTCTGCCGTGTGAGAGGACCAGCGCCGTTATCACCTCCTCTAACGATCAGCAAGATTTGATCCTGATATTTAATATCTCTTTCTAGTTATTATCACACAACTGACTCTGATAAGCAAATATTGTCACAATAATTCCTCCAATCACGCCATCAATCAGCTCCCAGCGGAAGAAAGTACAGACAAAGAACACAACACAGCATTAATCAACGCAAGCACGCGACGGATCATATAGTGAGAGCCTATGTGACAACTCTCGATGAGGAAATGCACTAAATTAAATCATCACCCATCATCATTTACCCAGTGCAGGGCTTTATACCGTTACCACCACTCCCTCTCTCTCACACACACAAACTGGGACCGGTTGCTTCCCGATTGCATCTCCATGCTGCTGCATATTGCGGGCATCAAAGTGCATTCATCCGAATCCCATCACGCTCTGCCGGTTGGTTTTTGTTGCTGGTCGGATGATGGCCGTTGATTGAAGGAAGATTTGTATCATCGCGCAGCGGAGACGGATGAAAAAACCTGTTCAACTTAGATATTAGCGCACCTAATGAATGGTGTTTTTGTGTGGTGGGGAAAAGGTGTTGCCACAAGCTAGCTGCACTTGCTTGCAGGCGAACTGTCACTGAAGGGCAGCGTTTCTGTCAACTTTCTTCCGGGTGATTAAATAAGAGCGTTTAGGTAGCAGGTTGCAGGTGTGCAATTTACAAACACCGGGAAGCAGAAAAGGGAGAAAAAGAAAGTCCCCGGGGTCGTGGAAATCATTGCATCATTGACGACGATAAATCGCTCGTGAAAAGCGCACTTAATTCGATGTCATCGGGAATCGGAATGGCTTTTACACCTTCCCGAACCTTGTGCCGTGCCGTTGCTGGATTGGCGATGGATGCATTGCGTGAATCATAGTCTCTACCGGAAGGGCATCAGCTCATTAATGTTGACCTTTTAGCCAGACACCACACAAACGTTAATATAGTGGAAAGCTGCAGATATACATGCATATACAGTGACGGACAATAATATAGGACTACTTTCATGTCCGCTTCTCTAAAAGCTGATTTCGATACTTCTACTAGGTAAAACTTAACCTAATTTTGGTAGAAAGATAATCAGCAACTGAACTATCTAGAGCATCTTGGTTTTTGTTCAAAAGGTCTGCAATGAATGTGTAATAATAAAGGGGCGAATTTAGTCTCATAGAAGCAGCCAAAGCCTCTATAAATAAACAAAAAAGTTTAATTATTAAAAACTAGAAACTTGTTTGAAAGTTTTTGGACCCCCAAAATCTAATCTTATTTATTGACATACTTAACCAATCCTTGAGTTGAAAAATGCAAAGAAGGGACTTTCAAAGCAATATTTTATTTTATTTTTTAAGGTAATGAGTGGTGTTTTTTCCATATTTTTAACAGAATCGAAAAATCGACTAATAATCGATTTTTTATGGTGATTAACCCAATGACTGGAACGTGTTTCCAAAATATTTGACTAAATTTTACAAAAAAAAACCAAGAAGATTTGTTGAAAATTTGCTTCCCAATCTTATTTTTGCCCAATGTGCAATAGTAGATGGTCTTATTTATTGTCCGCCACTGTATATGTGTGTGTCACTGCAGAGAGCTAATTTGGTGGAAATGAAGAGTTGAGCCTGTTTTCATCCTCGATTGCATTTTCACCAGACACCCACCCTCCAGCACCAAAAGAAAAAAAAGACACAAATGATAGCTTGATGTTTTAACGTTTGGACGCATCCATTTATGTATCGATTTGCCATTTCCCTGTCCTTTGTTTACGGTGGTTTATGCTTGTTTCAGCGAATTAATCCGAGCTTCCGTTTGCTGAATAATGTAGCACAGGCACAGAAAGAAATTAAAATGGATTTATCAGACAAAAGCGCGCGTTTCCAAAATTGCAAACGCGTACTAAAATATGCAATCACTGCAGATTTTATGTATGCACAACAAAAAACCGAAAAATGGCGGCTACATTTTTGCTACAGTGCAGTTTTTGCACAGCACCTACACGGATCGATTGTTTTAACTATTTTGGGGTTTTTTTTATGTGTGTCACAAAACAATAGGTCATCCAATGGGCTTTTTTGCTGTTGTAATGGCAGAGTTCAATCTACTGTAAGCTGCTGCCGCTATGTTGGGTCTGATGGTCTCTCAAGGGCTACACTCTACAACAGTCCAACCAACCATCTTCAACCTTGACGCGCGATGTTGTATGTCATTCGAAAGGGAAGTAGTAATGGTGATTGGCTAGAGAGAAGAGAATCGTAATATAAACCAATAGACCGTAACGGACACGACGTCGTTTTCCAATGTCGCAATATTGTCCGCATTTATTTCTCTTACCGTCCATTGTATGATGTCTGACTACTACTGTAGACCGTTCTTGTAGGTTTCTATCAACCTTGTCTACTATTGATTCACTTGCTCCGGAGTTGGGGCTATCTTAATAAAATAATCCAATGCTCCACAACGCTCCCGGATTCGATGGCTCAAAAATGTGAGGACTTTGTGAGGAGAAATTTCCACCAAACCTAATGAGATACGTGACAGTACTTGAATGATAGCTCGTGGTTGATTGCATAAGAAGTCACGCCAAAGAAAAAAAAAACTCCCTTTGGATATTGGTGGTTGTTGGCGGCGTGTCTTCCTTGAAGAACATTACTTCCTTCCTGGTATCTGGAGTTCTTCTGCAACGAGTGTTGACGTTTCTTTTTCGAACGTGGATCTACTGGGACTCCTAATGATTTCAGGGAATAAGCGTTCGTGTTTAGTGATGTGATGGTTACGGGATGAGCCTGTTGATTAGATGTCTCTAATTGATGTACTACTTTCTTTAGGTCCCATTGCGGTATTACGGTCGGTCTTTTTTGAAGTTTGGAGTCTCAAACAGTAGTGACAGTTAACAACAAATTGCTCCAATTTGTATAGTATTTCGTCACCGTTAAATCCTCCCTGGCGAGCCTCAACTCCGCGCGCGGGGAGCATAAAAATTGTTCACATTCCAGGCGAAGAGCAGACGACGTCACCAGCAGAGCGGCATTCGCCTAGCCGAACACCAAATGGAATGGAATGTAATAAAATGGTCTCCCAGGATGCAAGACCAGGATGCCAAATGGGGTTGCAAGCTCCCGTTCAGATAACCTTCACTTTTAACGCCTCCGACGACAGGATTGCGGATCTGTGGGATCGGTGTGAGGAGGGGCCTATGTATATGACGATGTAAAAACATCTTTTTCCATCGAAATTGTTCTTCGTTTCAATTTCTCTTCTCTAAAACTAGCACGTAAAACATCTTTACACCTTTAGGAATGCGCAGCCACCCGAAAGGTGGAAACGAAATCAATCAACCATCATCCTAAAGCGCCCGAGGCTTTCCTGGTGGATGGAATTCGAAAGAAAGAAAGATCTTAAAGGCAACCATTACTTTGTAGCGTTTGCTGATACTGATCCGCTCGCTCTTGGTGGCTGCTGCTCACTTTGTGGCTAATTTACTTCCCCCAAAGTGACACTCTGTGGTGTCTGTCGGGAGAAATTGCTCCCCATATTTGCCGGGGAGCCTAGCACCCTAATGGACGCAAGAAAGAGTTGGTTGGCATAAGATCACATAAGAAACCGGCTTCTGCTTAACGATGATAGGGTAGGTGGATGGATGTGTTTAATCTACCCGCTGTGGTGGCCTTCACGCGGTGGAAGGAAAGTTTTTGCAGTCACAGATTTCATCTGCCAACTGGCTGTGCCTGTGTCGTTCCTAGTCTGCGGACACCCTGTCGAGGATATAACTTCGGAGGTCGCTAGCTCCTTCCTATATACATATGAAACCTGGTCGGTTTGAAGGTTACTTTCCTGAAGCAGTGGAACCACTTTCTTTTTTCCTGACTGCTTCTTGTTTTTTTTTATATCGTCACCCTATCATCGTACGACGCGCGGGATCTTTATCGGGCCAGATGAAAGTGCATCTTCTTCAGTCTGGTTGTCGTCACCTGCAGCTCACCCCTCGGCATGGGGTCCGCCGTATGTCATCATCATTCGAAGCAGACGTACCCCGGGATTTTGCGTAAGAAAAAACGGGGGAAAAATTGAGAAAACGTATATAAGAAGGTCATTGGATTGGATTTGACTCCTCTGATGGTGGTGTACCTGGTGCCAGGTGTCACTCGACCTGTACGCAAATTGGACAACATTCTTTGATGTTTTTTTGTTTTGTTAGTCAGCATACAATTTGTGCTGTTTCGTGTATAATTACACGATGCGATGTCTTCGGTTGCGGAACGATGACACTTGGGTTAGAGGGTGTCCACAGAATTAATCGCCGAGTTTGAAGAACGACGACGACACGTGGACGAATATTTGATTAGGTGTGTAATCAGCTGAAAGTGTTCCATTAGCGCCAGGAATTAGGTAGCATCGCGTAACAACAACGATGAGACGACGCTGCCTGCGTTTTTGGGTAGGAAACTGCGAGAAGTACCTGAAAGGGCACTACTTGTGCTATTTGATGTGCCTCGATGGGTTGAGTGTTAATGAATTATTGAATGGTTCGATCGTATGGCGGATGTTTTGATGAAATAGTCGAGAATGTATGATGGAATTTTAATGCCATCAATAATGTTGGAAAGGGTTGTGCAAAGTCGTACTGTGCAGAGGGCGTAATAGATTAATAGCTTGTGGTACGTTTGTGTTGTTAATAATCATAGAGAATTAATTTTGGGTATGGTGTACATACCTCAAGCGATGAGGATCTCTTGCTCCTGTCCACCTACAGATAAGCAATCAATATTTGAAGTTTCATTTTCATGCAGACCGAATAGTAATAGTAGTGCGTCACACTTTCTTAATAAAACTCATATGAAGAGAACTTAATTACATCGGATTCAAAACAAGCATCAGCCATCGTCCAAAATGCGGTACGGCACGTGCTTTTCCCCCGATACAACTTCTGCGCTATAGTACCAATGAAATACGATAATCATAATCTTCCACTGGGATAGAATGAAAAGGATCTATTTCCATTACACGTGATGCTAATATCTTCTTCGATTTTCCAGAATTATTACGATGGTAACTTAACGCGTATCGCGAAACCTGCCGAACTGGGCAAGCAACTTCCATCATAGACGAGCGACGCACAATAGTTTCCGGAATGCCACTTAGTCGTGGCTCGTAGATATCATTTGGCTAATGGATGGGCGCCGCACCATAAACTTTATCCGTCCAGGGGGATGGCATCTATTTTCGCGTAGAGTTTGCCCCCGTAGGTCGCAGCTATTTGGCATTAAATGGACTGACACACTACGATTCTACGAAGAACCAATCATCCCTCGGTAAGAGTCGCGTTTGATGCAATTTGTGATGCCAAAGCGTGGGTTTTGGGGGCGCCATGTAAAGCTCAACTTCATCGCGTTTGGTGTCGTGTTGGGGTTGACGCAATTTTGAAACGATTTAGAAAACTTTCACCAACATCCTTTCCATTCTGGCGCCGTTACGTCGTTATGATCTGGCTAATTAGATGCAAAAGGGTGCAGCTCTTTAGTAGGTAGATGGGGCACTGTTTGCACATGAAGTCATGCGCCGGAAAAGTTGACCATCAGCGTGTGGGATAGAGGTATTAGAATAATGGCTTAATCGCTTCCTGTGCATTGATGTTGTTCTAAATGGCCGTGGTTTTGGAGTTTAAATGAGCGAAAGTTCTCTCACCATTCGCAGTGCTTTCAGACTGTTTATTACACATTTTGTGAAAGTTTTCCAATCTAGCTCAATGCGCTAGCTGTCCAAATGGTGTTGTCACAACGAGCCCTTACATTCCTAACCTCAGTACATCGTACTGTCAGTGCTGATGGTAGTTTATTGCCCTCTGCAAACTTTGTCAACTGATCCAGATCTTCTGTAGCTCTCGCGGCGGTCAACAGCTGGCACTTGTCTGTCTACCAAAAACACACACACATACAGCACACAGAAGTAACAATTTATGTTGTGAACCATGTCACGAACCTGCTACTAGTAGTGCGCAGAGTGGCGTCGGCTTAATGTGACGTGCCAAATTACAAACGATATATGTAAAGCGGTACCGCGTGCTCACTGACGCGAGTGTGTTCACGTCACAGTAGTTTGTAAGGCATGTGTGCCTCTGTAGCTGTCTCTTATGATTTGACCCATATTGTGCCTTGTACTCTGTCCTGCCCGTAGTGCATGTTCATATTTAATCACTTCAGAGCAACACTCCAGAATCCAGAACATCCTGATGGTGGTTGTTCGTTACAGTGACCTTCCAGTATCTAGCATCTTACCGTTTTCTCTTTCCTCTTCTTTTCATTTCAGGTAAGCTGTCCAAGAGGAGTGTGCAGTCGGGTTGGAGAAATTTATTGTCACATCGTCTTGAGTGGCTACTCAAGGTGGGGGGCAGCAGGATGATGGGCACCAACACCGCTGACTTACATCGTTTTGAGTTTACACGGTAAAAAGCGTGCAGAAGTAGGAAGGTAGCTGAGGAAGACTGTTGCAATTTAATGTAAAGTGCACATGGGACGCTGTTGGGACGCTCTCTTTGCGTCCTTAATTAATGAGGTGCAGTACATAATTGCGTTTGTGTGCTGTGCATACTCGATGTCAGAAGAGAAGGTGTGTGTGTCTGCTCCTGACGCCATTGGGTGGGCCACAAGATGTCAAGAGTGGGCACGAATATAATTGCCAATCAACACCTTATCATTTGGTAATGAGGATGATATAAGCCCGTGCCTCACGTATGCCGAGAGCGTGAAGATGATGAACATCATGACACTTGGCGAAAATGCAAAAGCTAGCTCCTAAGTGTGAATTGTTAATTAATTTATTAAAATATCCTCATTGCATTCTACTCTGCATTCTGGAGCTAGATGTTTCACCCTCCAATGCCTTATGAGTAGAGGAAAAGCTTCAAAGAACCAAACAATTTATCCCGTTCTGGTGATCCCTGGCCTTTCGCGTTGAACTTTATCGTGTCCTGTGCTGTAAAAATGCCATTGGAATTGTCTCTTCGATTGTACACTTGTGCAAAAGTGTCTCACACACACATTCTGCGTCACGTGAATGAGGACTACGTTAGGCTCAAGCAGGATGTATACTACCATCGCACCTGACACCCAGGCCGTATTAGTACAACCCGTCGTCGGCGTGGGCTATTTTTGGTTCGGAATCTACACATTCCACCTTTCCCACCGTACCGTGCTGTGCTCCGTATGTGCAGAACGTCCTTGCCGGTGTTGTGTCCTTGTCAGGATTGCTTTTGGAGAGAGCTTCCGTTTGCCCACGATGAGGAGAAGCGAAAGGATGACGTCTATCCGGCCTGTGGGAACAGAATGGCGCGACGACCATGGGCACTATGAAAGGTGATACCAATTATACGTCACTCTACTGGATCGGAATGATTGAATGGCGGCCGACCCGTCCCGTACTTCGGGCGTGTGCAACTAGTTGAACCATATAGCAAAAGAATACGGGCGAGTCACTCGTAACGGGGGAAGCACGACAGGACTAGCTGGGAGCTATTTTTAAAACTTAATTAATATACTAAAACCTACTCCGATGACACTCCGTGCTCTGTGGCACATCACAGTGCTTGCCTGTAGGCAAAGCTTAAGTGGACATTGTGTTCGAATGTCTGAGAGTTTCCAAACCCAAAAGTGAGGTGTCACCTCTAGTACATCTGTGAATGATTGTTTTAGTATTTCTCGCTTCTTTCCGGTCCCTTGCTACAGGAAGCAGCTCGATGAAAGTGCCGATAAACCACTGAAACGTCCATTTACCAATAGATTTACGGTCCATACATACCTTTGCAATCAAAAGCCCTTTCGGAGGCAAAGCAAATATTGACGCTAAGTAATCAAACCCTCCGTATGACCCAATGGGCCGTTTGCGTGACAATACGTGACGCGCGTCGTGGGCAGAAAATAAGCCCTCTGCCGGCAATTGCGGTTTGAAGTGGTAATTAAGAATTTATCGCTTGCCGTTCGACGGTATTGTCCTCACCGCGCACCGAAAAGCACTCGTCTGCGTCCATGGAGGTATCGATAGTTCGGAAGTCGGCTTCCTATTTTGCCAGTTACACGTGGCGCCCATACCGGAGGAGCGTTTTTATTTACGGTTTTACGATTTGCCGATTACCACCCCAAATCCGATCCGGGCTGTAATCCGAACCGAATCCGGCTGTGAATGTGCCGCAGAGAGGCAGCAACCGGGTGGATTTTTAATGCTAGAGTTAGTGTAAATTCGAAGAAGCGCACGGTAGAAAAAGAGAAGTGTTTGTGTGTGTTTTTTGTTTAAATAAATAATTCACCTCCAAATATGCTTTCTCGTTTTAGTGGAGGTCTATGGCGTTTTGATACGCATCCACCGAGGGCAGGAAACGAATAAAATATCGGGACGAGACATATTGAAGCCATCGATCGGATGTTGTGCTAGGATACGCTTGATTGGTGTGCCTTCCGCAGTTAAACGGTGTGGTTCCAATCGTACGACAAAAAAACGGACTTGACTGCATATTACGTTCGCTTCGGCGGGCTATATAAGACAGCATTTTGACAGATTGAAGTAGTAACAGTATTAGTAGCAACACTAGCAGTCACTTTAGCGCGTACTATTTTGTGACTCTTCAAAATCATCAATACTGCTGGTCCCCAAAAACGTTGGTGACCTCCGGTGCAAATTTACTGACCCATGGTATATCCTTCACGGTCCATTTGCCAGTTTTTATTGCTTTTTTGGGTATTTATCCTTTCTTTTAAGATAAAATTTATGAAGGGAAGAAGCGCCCATAATCCGTTCGAGCTACTGATTTTGGCGAAGTTATAATAATTATATTTCACACTCTCATTCTCTCGATTCTTTCATGGGTAAAATAGGCGGGTGCGTGTTGGTTGAGGGTCAGATGGATCGTTTCTTGATTTTTTGTTGTTGCGGTTTCCAAAAAACGTTGTCATTCCGCAATCTCAGATTTGTGTTTTTTGTCTGGTCTTGCTGTTTAGTGTCGGCTTGAGCGTTGGATCTTACTAATTCTTTTTTTTGACTTTGAAACCTAAAGGCGAAAAACACGCCCATGGACCAACCCGTGCACCAAACCACCCGCAGAGGCACGTTTCCACCCACAAATCCGCTCAATTTTCGTGTGAAAGGGGCAACAAATAAAATCGGTATTTCGGAGGTCGCCGAAAGCGAGAGTTAACAGCCGTGCCCGGATCCGTGTGATGATTTTTGCTGTTCGGGGCTCCAGGCTTGTGCAATAGGAGTGTGGGTTCACGATGCACGGTGAGCAGGAAAGCGAATGAGAGATAAATCATAACACAAGCTGTTTAAAGAAAATTAATCACAAAATGTGCGAAACGAAGCGATCAAGTAGATCGAAGGTGTAGTCGCAGCCGGCTGCGCTTGCCTTCCATGAGTGCGTTTTTAGGGTGCGTTTTTTCTTGTGTGTATCCACCGGCGCATGGTTTTAGTGTTTTATTTTCGCGCGTCGCTAGTTTACTAGTGTCAGGGTCACCGGGGCCAAGACGCCCCGGGAAGTGCGGTAGTCGATGGTGGTTGCTCGCGGTAGGTGGTGGCGATTAGACTCTCACTTGTATATGCCGCCAAGCGTGATCTGGTGTGAGATCATCTTATTTCACACGTTTCTGACACGCCGCAGTTTGGTGTTTGATTTTGGCTGGTCGAGGGTAAAAGTGCGTCTCTGTGTGTACGATTTTTTGGAACGGCCAACGAACAAGAGTGATGAGTTTTAAGTGTTGCTGATCAGATGATTGGGGCGATGAATTATGGGCGCGCTCTGTCATATTAGTGTCCGAGCAACAAGGTGAAGCGCGCCCGTGTGGTTTTACTTTTTCGATCGTCGATCGTCTTGCGAATCGTACCGAAAACATGTGTAAGAAGTCCGGATAGAGATTGTGGTAAATTGTTCCTTGATTGGAGATAATTTGTTTTAGGCAAATAATGCCGGCGAGCGTGTTTCGAACGCCTGAAGTTATGCAAACACATGCATTGCATAATCCCGCGAAGATCACACACGAATTATTGATCGCTCCGATCTGATTTCTCCAAACTGTCTAAATTCATCCAAATGTGCCCCACCGTGCGGGAAGTTGCAATTATCGACACAAACGATCGGTTTGCAGCATTACTAATGTGGAGCGAAAATCTCCATTACTTAACGTGTGTATGCGAGCGCGCGCGCGCTTCCAATCGCTCGAATGGCGCGATGCAATCGATTCGAATCATACTTCATCTCGTTTAAGTTATCGATCGCGATATCGCTTCATTTGTGCGTGTGTGTGTGCGTGTATTATGCCTGATGGTCTGCTATCACAATCGAAATACGTCTCCCAATCCATCAACCAACCAACAGTTGGTGGTCGGTTACGGGTACGTCTAGCACTAACCCCACAAGGTGCCATGTGTTGTTTTATCGAGCTCTAAGCTCTCATAGTGGTGCGTATGCGTTGTACGAAGAGATAAGTGGAATTGGAGGTGAAGAAGCAGAAAATGCTGACGCAGCAATCTAATCAAAACACTGAAAAAGAGGTGTAAAATAGTGGAGTCCGAGCATACGAGCCTGTTGCGAAAATAAGTGAACCATTTTAGCCACATGACGAGAATGAGTTCGGCTATTCTTGATACCTGATTGCTACCGGCTACAAACTTCATCTGAAAAAAAAGGCAACAACCGTAAGTTTGTTGGGGATGCAGCACATTGTTTTCAGCTCGATTTCCGGTTTTTGCACTTAAAAGTGTACTTTGCCGCTCGCGGAACAGCTGGAACATTATTTGCTCGCTCTCTGTGTTCTGAGTGTGCTGCAAGCAAGCAACCACCACCCACGAGAAAAGAGGTAAATTAATTTTCGGTCAGATACCTTTCGGTAGATTACGCATCGGTGTGTGTTAGTGTTTTACAGGGAACATGGTTAAAAAGTAAGCTGGATCATAAATCTTTTTCCCTGCGAGTTTCTCTCTCTCTTTATTGTATAATGTTGTATATAGTGTTTGAGGGTGGTAGAATCATGGAACTAACCAGACAGCTGGTTGAAGTCCACCGACACACTACCAGCAGAAAGAATGACCGTTACGCATGGTTGCTAATGGTGGTCATTCTTATATATCTTATAGAAGAAAAAACCGGGAAAAATGGGCAACAAAATAATCAGTAACAACGTTGTCATGTACGACAAAATGTCATCAGGAGTGTGTATGTAACCCACGATTTTTTAAACTCACCCACTATCACTCCGAAACAATCCGCCAGAATGCGTGTTTTACACGCCCAATCATTGCACCCTACCAAATTAGTCATCCCGACTAATAACCTCGCTGCGCATCGTATTGGTTGTCCGATTGACCGAAAGCCATACAGCCATACTGCCACTTCCATTTCTCCAACAGTTCAGGGCACCTCTTATCTGGGACCATTTGATGATGGTGATAGTGTTGTGGGAATTAATGGAAGATAAGCAGGGTACGAGGCAATAGCTACGCTGTATGATAAGCGGAGGTATGAGAGCAGTGCGGAGAAGGAGGAGGAGTACATTCCATTTTTGAGTGGTTGGAATGTTATCACGAAAAATTGTGTTAGGCCCATTATTATTGCGAACTACGCTCATCAATGTCATGTGCGACCTTCGATGTACACTAATTAGATATATCTTCTTGCTCTAATTAGAAACAGGCAAGCTGTATAATAGCGCATTGTTTTTTTAACCATAAAAGCGACCCGGTGGTGTAAGTGACAGCGGCGCCGGTCTTAAAACGGCAGGACCTGGGTTCAAATCCCATCCGGACCCGTCCCCACGTAGTGAGGACCGACTAACCAACTACATGGTATCAGCAGTCTAGTAAGCTATCGATGGCCGTCATGACCTTAAAGGTCGTTAAGCCAAGAAGAAGAAGAAGCGGCCCGGTGGTACTGGTGATAGCGGTGGTAGTCTTCGCAAGGCAGGACCTGGGTTCCAATCCCATCCGCGAACCGCGAACCCTCGTAGTAAAGTTTCACTATCTCTCTACGTTGTATATCAATAAATCCTAGAGTAAGGCATCTGATGGTCGCCGTGATCTTGTATGTCGTAATGACAAGTAAAAGGAGAAAACTGGAATATTATGCCGGTGTCTGTCAAACATTCGAGAGTAAATATTGAACATATTAGTGACTAATACAGTCGTCAAACGTCAAAATGTAAACGCAAAAAAGTCGACTTAAGCAATTCCTGACTCTCAATGTACTATAAGCCCTCATTGCATCATGAAGGATTTTCCTGATTTCTTTAAGTGGCTGGCTTTATATATGTTGCGTTCTCTTAAAGAAAAATCTATTCATATCTCCAACAAACAGCACAATATTCCTTTGCCATTCGAATTTATTGGAACCATTTGTGTGTCTCTAGTTTACGACCCATCGGAAAAGGCGTAGTTTGTTGTTGAAAATAAACACACCAATCAATCATGCAGCAAAGTATCGGCTGCACGCGCGCGCCAAGTACGTTGTCTGGTGAACCGCCGCCAGTCAAAACGGCAACGATTCGCTACACTTTTTTTTAAACACCGAATGTCGCCTGGATATCTAGGGAAGTCGTCTCCTCTAAGGGCATGTATCTAGTGGACTATCTGCTATTGTATTCTTCTTCCAAAAGGGTTCAGCAACTACGAATGTAAAACCATTACCAATCCTTTTAAGGATATGTCGGTAGGATATAAAACAAAGGCGAGGTGCATCTCCGGGTGGCCGCTCTCTTTATGCCTTCAGTTCTAGATACTGCACTGTCTGGATAGTTTTTCTTCTGCAGCGCGCGGAAGCAGCTAGCCTCCCCGAGGTTTTATGACCGGAATACGAAACCATTTCAATGCTCACTTGCTTGCCACAGTACTCGAACAGTGAGCGTCGTAATTCCTTAATTTATTCCACCTCGTAAACGTGCGCCCACCCGCGAAAAGGTGTTGTGGTGTGGGTCCTTCCGGGGCAGGGTTTCGGAAACCGAATATGGTGCGCCGGAAAGGTCGCCAACAAAACCCGATCAAGGCCCTTGCCAGAGTGTCATCGATGTTCTCTCTCCCTCTCGTGCTCCCGATATCTCTGCAATCCAGAAAGGTGCAACAATGTGACGTTTCTGTCATGTTCGATCTGCACCGAGGGAAGATCTCTGCTCCAGCAAGGAAATCAGGAAATCGATCAGCCGACCAAGGACGTCAAATGTCGCCGCCACCGCACCTGAAGAGGTGTCCACAAGAATTGACACTTGGCGCGCTCGCATTACTGTTGGTCTTCCTCTACGTCGTCCCTTCCGAGTCCGGTTGAGTCCGCTGATGACGGTGTTGTAGTTCAAGGAAAGCAAACATTTTTACCAATTTTGGAACCGTGTATCCCTTCTCTCTTCGGAGACACACGCAGAGAGCGATGGTCCGGCGCTAGTTGGTGGCATGTGGTTGGCGTAAGGACTAGTTTTTTTTTTTTATTTCGCTTCGAGCACTATTTGGGGAGAAGTCGGTCGATTGTGTATCCTGAAGAAGGGACGCGAACGAAGGGACCCCTCAACAGCGCTCTCCAATGCTCCTCCTCAGGTTCTCGATAATGGAAGAGAAGAAACACAAAAAAAGGTGAATGCATTTTGCACTGGTGCAAAATTTGCGCAAGGTCTTCCCTGTGTGGCTTGACCTCTAACAGGTTTGTCGGTGCGTTTGTACAGCGTGAATCCTGTTTTATGGAGGTGCTGCGGCCTGGTTTTAGGCTAGAAGAAAACGGCAACAGCAACCAAAAAAAAAGGCCACACTCACGCGAGTGAAGAAACAGATTACAAACGAGCATTGTTTCGACCGAATATGGTACTACGGATCCAGATAGTTGTTTAGGAATGTTCTTCTTGGATGTCATTTTTAAAGGAACATATTGTATCGACATCAAGTAGCATCTACATAAATTCTCCTTCCAAAGAGCTTACAAAAAATATTGCAATAAATAATTAATCGAGTGTCCTCCTTTCGGTGAGTCCGTCTACACGATCTCTGTTTCAGACGTGCTAAATTATTCATCGCAATGTCGCGATTGTGCGGGAACAGCTGGGAAATTTTGGAAGGTCAATTTCATGTTCACTGTACAAAAAAAATCACCCAAGACCTATCCTACGCCAGCGTAGATTGGGCCAAGTCGCCACCCGATGGCTTCAGTAGAATATCTGTGGTAGAATCCCATCAGACAACGTGTCAGCATCTTGTTTTACAGCTGAATACACAGAGTGACACAGACAGACAAGAGTACCTACATGCACACAAAGAAACTTTTCGAATCAATTCCAATGGCTGGCAGTCTTGTAGCCAGCTCTGTCGTGTCTGGATTGTTTCACTGTTCGATTCATCTGTGTGGCATCTAGCGCAAAGGGTTTTCAGGGTGGGAAGACTATCATCCAAACCAGCTAGCTAGCCAGACAGATCATTTCCACCGTCATCGTCATCGTCCTTGTGAAACAGAAGTCTTATCCTCAGCTACACAACACAAAGAGCTCTTGGAGTTGGGCTCACCATGGAGGGGTGGGCTTATGGCACAAGAAGCCAGGGCAAGTCTCGCCGGAAAATTTGGAGCACAAAGCTCCAGAGCAGGGGAATGGTTGTTGGGTGGAGTTTATTTGCAATCATTGCGGTTTTTTGCGACACATCGTGGACGTTTAAGTAGTTATTAGCCTGGGTGAAGTGAAGTACGTGAAAAAAGATAAAGGTTCGCTGAAGTACGCGCACTATGGTCTATTCTCTGTTGGAATGGAGAATTTGGGTAGTTGCACAAAAATGGATCCCGAAACCCGAAAGTGTATCCGATTCTGGTTGAACCTCCAAACAAAATTGGACAAATTCTTCATAAGCTTAATCCTCTTTTAAGAGACGCTCAATTAAAGTGTTATCTGTGCCTTGGTGTTGAATATCGCTTCTGTCTGAAACACTGTTTAGTGGTCCCCGACCATCCGCAATGGATAGCTCGTTAGTACAGTTGGCGTCCTGCGTTCATCACGAACTCACGACGAGGGAAACAGCTTGCAACTTGGCGCGTTTCTCATTTATTTAGGTTGCCCCACACTCACTAACGCACAACGACTGGCAAACGTTCCAATTTGAGCCACGTACCAGGCACACGTCTCCCGGTCTTTCGGTTCCGGTTCACTTCTAACTGGATGATGTGACTTCTGGTGCTCCAGACATAACCGCTCCTTCGGGGAAGCTTGCGAGAAATAAAGTTCCCGCATGTCCTGACCCTATTTCTCGTCTGCTTTTGCACGCTGCGAAGGGGAGATCGTGCTAGACGTCGAGACGGAACCCTACCAGACGGGACCGGCACGAGAGAGTGATTGAGGTTAGGATCTTGGAAGTGGGGGTTTGGAGAGAATCCTTCCGATATTGCAGTCTTCTGCAGCGCGGGAAAAGTCAAGCATCGAATCATGCAAAAGGAGGAACGGGATCGGGTTTGTATTTCTGTGCTGCAGTCACATGCTGCTGTTCTTGGAGTTTTGTCGCAGACTCATTTTTCATTCACTGATTACATCCCACAGCGTTGCCGGCAAACGGAGCATGAGAAGTTCTCGAACGCTTGACGTTAAGAAAGGCAAATGATGGTTAGTTCCAGGGGTTTTTTTTTCATCTCCAGTTGGTTGGTTGCGTTCTGCCAGTTTTTCCTGCCTGCGAAGAACCCTTTTGAAATATAAATAGAATTTCCATTTCGGTGTTAGGACATCCTCCGGAATGAAAAGGGCGAAATCGATTCAATTAATGATGCACCGTTTGTGCAATACTTCAAGAACAAGTTTTTGTTGCTCGTGTTTTGATAAAAGCAGAAAGGAAACATGACTGTAGCAGTACTTACCTAGTTGCTGTTCCTGCTGCTGCTCCGAGATCGTTTTTTTTGTCATGTTCAGCGCAAAGCTCCTGGGAAAACATCTCTGTTGGAGTTTTGCCTCGTTGAAGAATTGTTTTCAAAAAGTTGGTTCTGAAGGAAAATATAGAGCAAAACACGGCGCTGCACGGACACCCCAAGGTAAATGTCGGGGAAGATGGTTATTTATGATGCTGGCACAGCACAGCTTCTAGTGCTATTCAGTCCCTTTTGTGCGCAATCCTTGGATGCACACCTAGGTCTCGTTTGTGTTGTGCAAAGGTCCCGGCTGTGTTATGCAATTTCGCACAAATAATAATAATAATGTCTGCACAATCTGCTTACCCGGTGGAATGTGATTTTTCGTTCCGTTCCGAGAGTCGTCGCGAGACTGTAAGAGGATACACTTTTAGTGCCATCGGGGTTGCTTTAATGATGCAAATATAATTCGTAAAGTTTGCTGTTTGATCAACGGAGGATCAAACGAAAAAGGGGTAAAAATGTAGAAGGTTAAGGGTCGTGTCTTTTACTCGTGAGGAGCAGGTGGATTACATAAAATGTTTAGCTTTAGTTTTTGTAAGTATGTGGTTGAACCCTCATCAGGGTGAAAGCAGAGCTGGGTTGGATTTGAGTATAGTTTTTAAGAACTCTCAGTTTTTGCAAAGGCTTGAGATCTCTGACTTCTTCAATCAGAGGTCCTAGCTTAATCCAAATTTACACTGCATGAAAAAAAACGCCTGAATGTATGAGGTCAGGATTACAAAATAACTTATTTTTTGTAACTCTATTCTGGGTGATCTCGTTGTTTTGTTCGCTTTAAATGGCTTGTGCTGTTACACAAAAAAGTAACTTCAAATTTGATACATTCGAGCACTTTTTGTTTGACCGGTTGGAATTGAACTCCGGTCCTATCGTTTGAAGTACCGAGCTACCCTCGGTGGTAGAGGCGGCAGCAGCTCCGATCTTTACATGGCACGATCCGGGGTTCAAATCCCTTCCGAACCGTACCTCCGTAGTAAGGACTGCCTATCCAAAACTACGTTATCTCTACCAATCTGTCAAATTGGTACAAGTGATGTCAACCGCTTTGGGGTGGAGTTTACCTGAGTTTCTTCTTTTTTGCGATAAAAATGTTCAGATTTTCAGACTTAAGTCAACATAGACACGTTTGCCTCTTTATGCTTTTTCCTAGAACAATTCTTCGCTATAAATTGTCGCCTTTACGCGGAGAAAAACGAGGAGCTCCACGAAGTTCAAGCATAGAAAAAAGTATTTGCTTACGCCCGTGCTAATTAGCCTGTAGTAATCCACGAAAAGCACGCACATGTCTTGCCCGACCGGTCTAATTAATAACCGTATTTACTCTTGTAAATAATACCACATTTAGGCATCGATTGGTGGGCGTTTTAATTGACAACCAGATCAACCAGACGCGAAAAGCATCTCCCCATTTTGCGCTTTCAATTTTGGGAGTTACCACGAAACAGGTCACGGTAAGCACAGACAGAGAGAGAGAAAAAGCCGGTTGCAAAAAACCGACGGTGAATCATGGTACAAAATAGCCTACGCCTCCGTCCTAGGGTTATCCTTGAACCGAGTGGGAGTGAGCACGGACATTGGAATAGTGGTGTGTGTATGTGTGAGGAACAAGGAGAAGAAAAAAGCTTCAACTCTCACACCTCACCTTGGCTTCCATTCTTTCGATCCTTTCTTGGCCGCTTTCACAAAACACGCTCAGCCAGCTCCACCCCAACATAGTCACAGTCGCCTGTGGGAGGATTCGCAACAAAAAGTATCAAAAGCCGGCAGTTTAAATGTGTGTCTGTGCACACGCTGGTGACTCATAGTTCCGACGCGACACAAAATGGAACACATTCTTGAAGGAATGTGCCTTCCCACCTTCACGTCTCTGTCATTTGGAGCGTGGTTAAAGTAGGTTAAGGATTTCCTTTTTCCCATCGCAATCAGCTCCAACATCCGGCGCAACAATTTTCCCTACCCTGTGTAGTACGGTGCGAAAGCTTTTCATGATGAGTATCTTGAAGGGAGGAAAGCTTTGGCGGGGCCTTCTGCTCCTCTTTCTGGATCCTTCCTTTCCCTTGGCGGGGTCGGTTAGGATAGGGGACGCCGTGGCCTGATAAGAATGCATGAAAATACGCAAAATCTAGAACAATGCTATTAAGTTTGGAGAAGCCGGTCGCACATTTGCCTGCCAGTTGTGGGCGATGGGTTGACGCTGGATATTGCGTTCATGCGTGACAAGGTCAAGAATGAAGAAAATGTCGCCTTATAGAGGAAAAGCATCAAGCGCGCGTGTGGGTTGATCGCAAAATGTACGATTGGTGTGGAATTTTCGGTGTGACACGAAGCGTCGGAATGTGATTTCCACAAGTGAAGAGATGAGTCTAGGACAATCAGGGTATTCTGCAGTAAAAAATATATGAATAGATAAGAAAGGATACAAATTTGCAAACATGTCACCAAAACTGTAAGCTAGTCACTTGTCGATTCACTCACACGCTTCGCTGTCGGTTCATTTAGCTTATTAAGGGCACCGAAATGGTTGGAGCATTCATCCTCCATCCCACAAAACGTGATTCCACTCCATAACCGCGAGAATTCGAAATGGAGTCACGTTTTTATGCACTCGTAAAACGTTGAAAGATATCACCGAAACCTCTTCTGGAGTGGTGTTCTTGGATGCACACACACACACACATACATACACACACAAACATACATACACACACACACACAAACACACACTTACATAGCCGTACATTGTTGTACCAGTGATTAGATACAGGGAGGACGAAGTCTTGGAGAATTCTGGGGTGAATTTTGTACGAGAGATGAAGTACGAACCTGACCTTTCTCTTAGCGACTGACGGTGAGGGTTTTTGCAGGTGAAGTTCGCAAGAAAGGAACAGATTCTGTAGGAGGTAATCTTTGTCGTCGGTACGAACATGTCTGAACTTTGGGGGTGTCTCGACTTGCTGATGTCTGCTCTGTCTGCAGAATTTGTGCCGATGGTGTTGTTTTATACAGATACTGTACTGCGTGCAGTGAAAAAGAGAAAAGCGATAGAATTTCGTGCTATGTAGGTCATCTGGAAATGTACGTCTTCGCGCAAACCATTCGCTCTTAAAGAGGTACTCCCCCCCCCCCCCCCCCCCCCCTCAAATCGAATCGTTCAACTGTCAATCATGTCATTTCTTCGTGTCGGATGAAAACTTTCCTACACGAAGCTTTAAAATAGCGCTTCAATTGGTTGTTTTAATGTTTAAGCTAACACTGGATCGCTTCTGCTATGCTGCAGAAGGCTAGCCGTCAGTGTAAACTGATTCGAAAAAGTTACTTTAAAGTGAATTAACTCAAATCGAAGGAATGCCCAAGCGCTTCAAAATTGCACGTCGACGAAGTTTTACTCACTGAAAGCACTTTATGGCGAAGCGTTTCCAACCGGAGGACGATAAAGTTTCGTCTATTCTTTGGAGTATGAGGCACCGGTTACGTTGGTGGTACGGTCGTCTAGGACATTGTGACATCTTCTCAACTCTATTGAACAATCCCTAATGGTTTTATATACATATCTAGGTCAGTCTGTAATTAAGTCCACACTCAGTTAATAGCATCCAAACCAGCAGATGGCCGTAAAGCAAATTTATGTTCGCATCTTCTCGTTTAGTTAGAAAACATCGGTGAAAGTCCTCTTATGGTTATGTCGCTCTCCCAAACCTCAAACGCCAGGCAAAAGAAGCAACTATCAATGGGTAGCTTTTGAATAGCGCGAATGTGTGAAAATTTGCCAACCTCTTCCCCAGTGTCCGGTTCGCTTTGCGAATGGATGCACGGCCACATCGTCAGGTCCGTTTTCACTTTCCTACACGCCTTAGCTCCACGTTAGTACTAATCCTAATGGCTAATCAACTTCCCGGTTTTGCCGCATAGTCGCACAGAAGAAACAAGCATTTGCTACTACATGCAACTTCCGATGCATTATTACACCCAGCACCAGCAGCACCTGGGACGAAAAATGATGCCTCTCCACAGCACACAACGCGCCGGACATGTTTTATCTGCTGCTAGCGCACAGTGTGTGGCTGCCGGAAGGAAGAAAGCTGTAGTAGGCTTCGGTTTTTGTTGCCATCTTGCAGCATAACTCTCACCCTCTGCCCTAGCCCGTACGTTCACAATGTCGTCCAGTGGAATTTGCTGTTGCTGGACTCCCCCGGCTACAACGACGAGAGAAAACGAAAACCAATGGACAAAAATTAATTGATAAATAATTTACAGCATTTTATCGCAAACCGAACCTAATTAGATCGCACTATTTACTGCCCGATCGTGATACGGTGTGTCTTGTGGGTTAGTTTTTTGCGCATGATCTTGTGCAGTCGCTTGAAGTTCACGGCAAAAAGGTGTGTGTTTTTGTATGATTCAAAGTGGAAGACACACCACCGGATAACTATCGGGGTGGAAAAAGCTGTCGACAGTAGATCAAGATTAGACGCCTATGCAGCAGGGAATCCCTGCTAGGGGTGTCCTCTATCGAACTTCATCTCGCTCTGTTCGGGGGAAATGGGAGTCCATATTTATGTGCCCTCGGAGATGGCTCTCTGTTGCTCTCCGGTAGGCTTAAACTCATTAGCTCCAGGGATCCAAAGATCCCAAACATGACCCTACCTGAGTAACTGAGTTATAGAGGTGTTTATCCCGGAAGCGTTCGTTGCGGCAAGTGATGTAGGGTTTTGTACGTGTGTTACCTAATAATTTTCTACGGAAGCTGCTCAGGGATTTTCGAAGCGTTTCTTATGGTGAACTTGAATAATCAATAGCTCGAGGTAATTGGATGGCAGGTAATCAACAGGAGAGTCGGTTTTTCGATGCATACAGGTGTACACATGCACATTTACGATGGAAAGAAAAGTTCAGCACATGGTGTGTGTTTGAGCAATTATGAAATGTCATCTTATCGATCCCCGGGGATCTTTTATAGCATGTGAAAGTCAGTGCTTCGTGAACTCCCTGTGAAAGAGAGAGGCTTTACAGATTGTGTCGGGATATTTTATGGCGTTAGATGGAGATTAGTATAAGTAGATAATTGTTGGGAATTCAAACTTGAGCATTGATATATCTGCACTTCTTCAAAAATTTAACTTTAAGGTTACAAAAATATTGCACACTATCCAAATGCAGGGCAGCCTTTATAGCTGCTTGACAAATAGACCAACAAAACAAATGCCTTACCTCACCATCGGTGAAGAATCACTCAAGGGCCTGCCTGCCTGCCAAGCCCGTCGCCTTAACAGTGGCATTCAGCAGTGGCGTTTAAACTGTAGCTTCAAGAAGCAAGCAGAAGACCCCCCCCCACCCCCAACAACCTTGCTATCGCTCCCAAGCCGGTTGGAATCGGTGTGCGCTATTCAACAACAATGATATTAGCAAATATAGCAGGTTCGCCCCCATTTTCGGAGTGGTTTGCCAGTGGTGTGGTGCCTTTTAACGTTCCCACCTGCCATCAGCGAACAAATAGAAGAAAGCACAGCAAAAACACGAACGAACAGCAGCAACAACAGTGCTCCCCCAAACTCCCTGTGCAGTGGCAGGCAGGCTACCGCTTGGATGGTGCTGTGAAGCAATAGAAGTGTAACGGCCGGGCGAGCTTGAAGTGAAGTGACCGAATCGTGGCGATTGAATCGTGTGCTGGATGAATGTAGTGAAGGAGGAACTGTACGCACCGTGGCGATGATAGCGACCCAGTTTTTGGAGGGTGCCCCCCGGGCGGGTGGAACGAAGCTGCGAGGTGGTTATGAAATTAAATTTATCGTTTATCATAAATTTCGTTTTATGAGTTAACACGATGGGTAATTCTCGCGAGATCGCGATCGGGTTGACGATTTTAGTGTGCACCGAGCGAGATCGATGTTGCATTGTTTTGGGGAGGGCACGCTGTGCTTTGAGCGCAATTTTTAACACCATTGCAATCAATTCGGCGGCCACGAGAAGATTGGGCTGTAAATGGGTTGATTAATAACAGGCGAAACAGTACATTGGGCAATAATGATTTAACAGCGCTGACTTTTTCTGTTGTGGTCCCCCAAGTGTTTGCTTTTTATGTGTGTTTTTCGAGAGATTTAAAGCGATGGATGTAATCCGTGTCCATTCGCTTTGGTGCAGTTTTGAGTTGAGTGATTGGGCAAGTGTTTGATGAAAAGCCAATAAAGTTTAACAAGCCATTTTGCAAGGGGATCTTGTTGCAGATTGTTAGTATGGCAAAATTGAAGAACGCAAGCTCGTATATAGTTCATTGGGACGGACATTGCCACCTTGGGAAGGCGTGATAAGCGGCACGCTTCGGTTGGTTCGAGTTTCGATTTGCAGTCTGCAGCTGCAATTAATCACGCAACGCTGTGTTGTGTTTCGCTTAGCTGTGCAGCACGTGATGGAGAGCGCTGCTTCTGCTTGTAGCAGATGAATGGGTTCGTTCGCCAGGTACTGTAACATACGCATAGGAAATGAGTGATGTGGAAGGTTTCGCTGAGGTGGAAGCGAAAGGGAACCGTTTTGATGGAAGTATTGAACGATGCCAAAAGGAAGTCGTTAAAGTAGGTTAGAATTCTAGCCATTGGGAATGGCTAAACGTCACGCGCCACATGAAGGTGGAGTTGAGAACTCCTTCAAGTCCTTTGCTACCACCAACGTTAGTAAAATGAACTGTTAGGTCTCTAATTCCTGGAAGACCTGATCTGACCTTGGCGTTTACCTGAGGACAAACAAGATTGTGATGAAATAGCACAAAACCAATGTATGAAAATATTTCACTGTCCTAGGAAATAATTCCAAATATCATATCAGGACTTAGGAGTTCTTGGAATACTAGAAAATTTCCTTCGAACTTTCGCACGCCATGATGGATGCGCTGGTCTGTTTTTTATGGCCTTCGAGACGAGATCCAATATACGTCAAACAATAGGAAGTTGTTAATCAGTCCTAAGAAATAGTCAGCAATATTATGTAAGGACATCTTACATAATACATACATTATGGAAAGGAGTTCTTGGAATTTTAGAAAGCTTCCCAAGAACTTTCGCTCGCCATGATGGGTTGGCCTGTTTTTATGACCTTCGAGACTATGCAATATCCAATATACGCCATATAATTTGAAGTAAATCTCCCGTAGAAAAGACGACAACAGCCCCGGTCTTCACACGGCAGGACCAGGGTTCAAATTTTATACGTAGTGATTACTGACGATCCAACTACGGTATGGTGGTATGTAACAAGTTTAGTAAGCTATTCGATGGCCGGCTTGACCTAGCCCTAAGTGAAGAAGAAGAAGAAGTCTACAACCCTGGGAAATAGTTCGAAATATTATGTAAGCACTTTGAAGATTCTTGTAGTACTTGGAAATATCCTAAGAACTTTCGAAAGCAATAATAGGCCTTGGAGACTTTGGAATATCTACATATACGTCAAACACTTGCAAATCATTGGGTTCATGTGCAGATGAGCAAGATAATTGTTCTGCCAGAAAAGAGCACGGGTAAACCAGGCAAAAACTTTACTGTCTGAAACATCTCAAGCTCCATTTGATCCAGTGGGATTGTCGAGCCATGCAGACCCTAAGATAGATGTTTTATTTATGTAGATCGGTGTATGACTTCCAATGTAGCTTACGTCATCCAAACTTAAAAATCTGTAGAAAATATTTCACAACCAATTTTGTATCGAATTAATTATTTTACTTATACTTATTTAGCTGTGCACAACAATGATAAATAAATGATATGAATTATTAGCAGGAAAGCTTATAAATATTATTCACCATTCAACAAAGTTGAAGTAAATTATTATATGCACAATCTACATTCAACTCACTCCCAACGCTCATTGCTTCTGTCTGGCTTATTACTGACATTTAATAATTTAAATTAATCGACCGAACCTGCCTGTGTGCCTGTGCTGCTCCGTTTTCACTTTTCCTTTTTTGAATAAGAGCGCTACGGAATTATCGCACCTTACCTTTTCCATATCAACCCGAGATCTGCGTTTTTCTTGTGCTGGTTTGTCTTCGATTATTCAACGCCCCAAGCATTACGCATTTCTTCCATTCGTGCTTTGCTACTAATTGATGAGACTCGAAAGATAAATAACTGTCATCTGCAGCAGACGCGCCGGTTACGGTTACACAGCTGCATTGCATGGGCTAGTGGGGAACAAGTTGTGTGAGCCTGGTGGTGGTTCGTTTGCTTCACTCGCGCTGTACGCTAATCATTATCACCAACCGCAAACATGGGAATACAAATCGATGCGCTTCGGTCGTTGGCGGCGGCACCGTGGTCGTCATCTCACCTGCAATATTGACGCGTGCAATTAAAAGGCAACTAAACGGAGCTGGATGATTGTTGTCCTGCTGGAAGCAGCGAGGCGCAGGGGCCATTATGCACGTTTGCGTCGCTTGTCTTTGTGTTGGATTTATCGCTGAAGACACCATCGTCGGTGTGTTGGAGCTTGTCTTGTACTTTGTGTCGTCCAGAATCTAGGCGTGCACGAGAGGGCACTGTCCCGTCGGTCAATCGATCTGGTCTTTGTGGCTTGGGCTGGAGGCGGTTTGTGGTTTGCTCGATATTAATCAAATGCAAACTGACGACGGATAAGATGTGCTCAAGAGGCTGGGAAGGGATAGACTGGTGGGGTAAATTCCATAATCCTACAAGGCAACAAAGTGTCTCCCTTAGGTCAGTAGCGTTTAAGATGCTACTATGTAGGATTTCGAAAGCGACAAAGACGCATCCAGATGTTGTTGGTGGTGTTAATGAAGTTGTTGCTTGAATGTGCGACACTTGTGTACGTGCGGAACGAGGAAGTGGAACGGGGATGGGATGTAGGATGAGTAAGGTGCACTTGAAGCAGTGCGTAAAGGAGGAGCGATTTAACATTTCTTGATTGCTACGCCTTAGGAACAACAGCTGAGCAGAAGATGGTGGGTACCGTCATTTTTCATACGTTTCTTGTTGATGGTTGGGTGCGCTTATCAGCGAATGTCAGCGTCCTCGGAAGTAGCTACACTAATCGCGCACTGTCTGACGTATTTCTGTATGACGTGATTGATGGTATGATGGTGGGAATGGTTTATTATGCAGCTTGAACATTGTCAAGATCGAGGTTGCATAGTTAAAGCCAGAAATCAATAAACTTTACACATCACGCTACTTCATTCTGTATAGGATTTCTATTTCCTGTCCTTAATTTTGGAATCTTACTGAAACTTTAGATATTAGATCATTGGATAGACTTCGTTGGGCCTGGAAACGTAATGACAATGATGCCACACACTCTGTTCGTTGGGAGATTTTTCTTGAACTTTGAGTGTCTTCCTTTGGTTGAAGGTAACAAGAGAAAATGCGACCAGATATGTATTGTAAGAGATTTTCCATCAAGCAAGGATAACATTGGGAAACATCACTGATTGTTACAAAAGTCCATGCGGCTCACTGGTTCTCGAGTACCGCAGCTTTTGGAAGGGATGTCAATAACAACTGTGACTTCTGAAAGCGTGCCCCGAGGCTGAGCATAATCATGGCCCCCATATAATCATTGGCAGCACTACAGATGCCCACATACAATCCACCTACTGTCACGGCAACCGAACTCACCGTGATTGATGGGATTATGATGGAACGTGCTTTTGCGTGTTTCGGACGCGATTTAAGGGCGTTTAAAGGGGCTGTCATTTCATCATCACCGGCACCGCATCGCATCGAAAAACAAAAGAAGAAATGCGAACAAACACAGATAAAACCCAACAGGTGAAGGGTTAAACAACATTAGCACAAGCGCTGGGGAAGCGCACACTGAGCGCAACAGGCAAGGGTGTGCTTTGCTGATACGGGCGACTGATTTACGATTGCCCAATTTGTGCAAAGTGCAGAGGCAGAAAAAAAACGCGTCATGCTGTAGAGATGCTCGCGTTTTTTTAAATCTTGCGGTTTCTGTCTGATGTGTGACCCATACCCGTGAGTCGCGTAATCGTGAAATCGCGCAATTCAACTGCAGCATAAGCAGCACGAGGCGCACCGAGTCATCGTGGTTCTTTACGCGCCCATGTGCTGTACGGCATGTGCGTGTGTACGTGTGTGTGTGTCGCGCCCGCGCTACAGAAGAGTTGTGTTGGACGTTGGATGCATATTATGTCGTCTTGAAGGTTTCCCAACAGAACTCTCCCCACATGTGCGCGTTATCTTTCACGATCCGCTTCGTCGAGAATTTGTGATGTGTGCTCAGAGGAGGTTGCTTTTTTTTGCTCACCACTCCGTGCTGGTGACGCTCCGGTGCAAATAATGCATCAAGTGGTAAATTGAGTTTTTGCGAAATTTACTTAGCTTACTGCGGATGGCACCGTACTACTGCAATGTTGCAAAGCGTTGCGATATGAAAGGGGGTGATAAGGTGAGGTTTCAGTTGGTGGTTACTGCCTGGGAACGGTGGTCTCTAGTATGAATGGAACGTATCACTAACGAACTTTAGTACAACAAAAGGTAATCTAGTGTGAAAATATGTATAATTCTAACTAGACATCGCAATATGGCATCTTTATGAGGGCGTATTGAGCTAGCACGCCTGAAAGTATGCAATGCATTTCCTATCCTTTGGCAAGCTGAAGAAACTTAAAGGGGACTGGAAAGTGTTTAATAGGTCAGGAAAATCTAAATTATCTTACAACATTCTACAAATGAAGACAAAATTCATAATTGCATACTTTTAGGCGTTAGGAAGCATTATCTAGCTGTACTCCAAAAGTATTAGTAATCAAATGGGAATAATATTGTATTTCCCAAGAAAGCAATCTTCTTAGAGCAACCTAGCTAACAAATACAATTAATCCAAAGAAAAATGTACAAATTAGAGAATAACATGGCTTCGAGTCCTTCACTTTCGTCCGGTTTTCTATGGAAAATATTCGAAGCTCATGAAAACCCTCCTTGGACAAATTAGTCCCAATTTACATCTGCTCACGTGCTCCCAACGTGTGTCTGCACGGTCGTTAGCACGCCACAAATGTCTCGAAAGATTCTAGTCGTCCACACCACACCGACGCAAGACAATGGTCAGTGCGCGCTTCATTCGTTTTGCCAGACATGTCCCTGCCAGAAGACATTCTTCGCGTGCCGCGCGATGGGTCGCATGTACACGTTTTCCGTGCAATGGAGGATTATTTGGCCGTGTGTCGCGGACCGCGGAACTGACCGAAATGTGCTCAGTGCTTTTATTGGCGGGGGTCGTAAATTGGATTGGTGGGCAGTGCGAATTCTGGACAACTTATGACAGCTAAGCTTGACGTGAATGACACGTTTGACGCGCGGCCTGTGCTGATGACTTCCGTGACGCCTTGGCCTCCCCATACTTAATTGGTGGTTACTATTGGAATGATTTCAAAGGAGTGAAGAACTACGCACTTCGGTAGTTCTTTCTTATCTGATTCAGGCCGTAAGATTAGGTTTTTGGGCCAGTTGTTAAATGAAAGAAAAAAAAAAGTCTGATCATTGTATATAAATAATTAAGAACGCTTCCTCGTGAAACGATTTGAATTCTCAACTATTACCGCTGAGCTCATTGCTTGTCAGTTCTGATGGACGCGTTGTAAACAGTTTGAGCGTGTTTCCTTGTCTCGTTGCAGCTGAAGAAATGTGTGTTTACAACGTTCGAACTAAGGGACTCCTCCCTTCCTTTCTCCCTTCTGTTGACCCTATGCACCAGTCAGCGGATGTCTTTAGTGAACGCCCTCGTGACCTTGCTCCGTACGGTGCGTGTGTGTATGGACGAACGTTGCAGAATTTCTGCATCAACCGATGAGCTCATGGGGAGGGAAAAATGAAACTGTACGATCGCAACTGAAGGAAAAAGACGCAACGAAATGAACCTTCGCTGTTAATATGATTTCCTTCATCGGGAAATTTTAATTGCTACACGAGTCAACTTTACGGTGCGACAAAAGGATAGCTTGTTTACTTGATGCAGCCGGCCCCAAACGCGTTGGCTTGATCGTTTGATCGTTTCCGGTGCATCAAAGATCAAAAGAAACTTCGAACGGTTCAATCGCGCGGACTACGCGAAGAAACACGACACAAACTTGTTCATCCATTCTTCCGGTTTTTCTCGTCCGATCGATTGGCCGTGAAATGAGTCCATCCCCAGAACCTTGAATTTTCCGCCAAGGTGTCGGACGTGTGTCGGGTAATCAATTCCATTTTACATCCGACGGAAAACGTCATCAACCACGCTTACATGGCTTGGTGTGCGGGGATGCTTGCTGTGGTTGTACCACCGCCCAGAAAATTTGTGTCACTTTCAGTTGGAAGTGATTAATTATCGTGTTAACATCCGACGCCAAGTTATTTTTTGTTTGCTTCGAGGTGCTTTAATTGTACGAGGGCATGTGTTATCGAACCATCTTCTGTGACGCTAACATCGAGGCGGGCGGTTGCTTGTATCAGCATAATAAATTAAATGTAAATTGGAAACTTTGGGGTGACCTTTCTGGGCGCTGATTTACTAGCTCGCTCTTTCCCATTTTGTCATTTTGGTTGATGACGAAATTGTGCGAATTGCTTATTTTATTAGACGCTTTTACAATCTAGCCACAAAGTATGCAATCCGCTCGACAAACTTCAGCCCATTTATGCAATCCGCTTTACAAACTGCTCTTTTGTATTTTATTGGTCGATTGTAAGTCTGCTTCTCGCGTCTCACATTCTCTGGGAATTCCATTCTAGAAACCAATTTTCTTTTCGATTTTTCCAGACCGACACATTTTTTTTCCACCACAAACGGTCACACCGGTTTGTTGTGTTGGTTCAGTCTGTTGTTGCTTCTTATTTATGCCAGACACTTACGTTTGACTAGCCCGCTGTGTGTGTGTGTGTGAGGTTTTTTTTTATTTGGAAACTTTTCGCATGGCTTCCCACTTTAAGTTGCCTCCCCCCAAAAAAAAAATAAAAAATGGCACTGCGGGGTGGTGGGCAAATTGTTTTAATTTTCCGGCTACCCGAAGCCACCGCTCGATCGTTGCCAAAACAAAACAAAAAATGGGTGAAACCAAAAAAAAAAAAAAAAGGAAAAGTGTGTAACCGCCCCGATATACGCGGGCGATCGCCCACATCGAATCGAGGAATCAGGCATTGGAAGGTTATCGTTGTTCCGCAGTGGTTTGTGTCTGTCGCCACGGTTGCGTACCGATCTGATCTTTTGCGCGCTGTTGCTCTGGGCCCAAGAGCCCAACACCTCCAACAGCACGTTGTCTCCCTTCTTCTGGTCGGCTGAAGAAGGTCACACGGCAAGTGGTGACAGAAGAAGAAGAAGAACTTGTGTTTGGTGTGTGTGTGTGTGTCGCATTGTTTTGTCGTTGTTTTCGGAAAGATCATCTCTGCTAGTAGTATATTCTCGTGTGACACGACGGGTGTGGTTGATCTGTTGAGCGTCACAGGACGATTGTGACACTTTATCACGATTTTGCACGCCATTTTGTTTGTTGTTATACGGTGTTGTTTCATACAGGGTAGTTGGTGAGCACGAGAGCAAACGTCACTCGTACGAGGTTTTGGTAAGTGATCCTCATTAATTTGGGAGTTCTGTCTTAAGAAGATGTTGATTATTAATCTAGAGCAAAGAATTCTTGCTCTCACCAAAGAATCCTGCAAATCTTTCCTAATACTACTAGACTTTTAGTTCAATATTGTTCCGGATAATTTTACCAAAACCATCCAGAAGCATCGAAAGAACCCTCATTCCCCTTTGTCAAAAGTGAAGGGTTCTCAGCAGGTAAAGTTCTTCCTCAGGAGCGCGCTTCAAGTGGCTAGAATAGCTCCATTTCGGTAGAACCTCCCCGAAGACGCGTCAATCTTTTGGGGGTGCATTGGACAGCCTTCAAACATTTAGATACATTTTAAAGTATAAACTTGATGACGTGGGTTCCGGTCGTTTAATACTGCGGTTGAGTGACCACTCTGTGGGGTGTGTACCAAGAATACGAGAATGTGTTGTTTTGTGTGTGTGTTGTTATCACTGGTAGCATTAAACCGTTTCCACCGAGAGCTGCCGCAGTCCAGTTTTAATCGGTTTTTTGGCTATTGGATGTACCATCTACCGTATGGGGGTGCAGGGTGTAGTTGACCTCGGTTTAATATTCGACACACGGGCGGGCACACGGTTATCACTCCGTCCACACCCACTCAGTGTGTTTTGTTCAGTTTTCATCGATTGTTGATTTTTCATTCAATTTTCCTATCATAAACAATGGCGGCGATGTGAAGGGTGATGACTTCTGTTTGGGTTGAAGGCTTACGATGGACATGGTTTCCTTCTCGATCTCCTCCAAGAGCCGGCCAGTCAGTGTCAATCAAGGGCAGCATTTAAATGTCGAGATGAGCTCCGACAAGTTGATTTAAATGGTTTTGGATTTTAAGTTTTGGTCGGCAAAACTGACAGGTTGTGGCAGTATACTGTTTGCTATAATCCTTTTCCTCATAAAGAATTTCAGTTATGAATCGGAAAGCTCTTATGTATTGGCTTTCATAAAATTTTATCATCCAATTTTGAAGCGAAAAATAATCTCCAAAGAATCGAATGGAAGTGATGGAATGCAGCAGAAGCTGAGCTCTGTGTGCCTCCTTTTTCCAAGCAGCTTGAACTTGACCTCCGAAACCCTTGGCGTCCTTTTCGATTTGCCCAATGTAACACGTGTCTTTCGATGCCCATGCGGTTGTGCACATTCATGAACCAAACGACTGGCGGCAGCAATGCAACAGTTTCCCCGAGATGTACGTCTCAGTATGGAGGAGAATGTTGAATCAACACACACTCTGGTAGAGAAGCATTATAGCCATCCAGTAGAGGGAAAACTGTTGCATTTCTCGGTCGGAAAATGATGGATGGTAGATGGGAATGTGTCTTTAAAATGGTGGCTATAAGATGATTGCTGAAAACACGGTACGGTTCTAGAGAAATGGTTAAGGATTAGTTTTTTTTAAGGAATCATCTTCCTTTTTTATACTCATTTAATCCTGCCCTATTTTTACATATGTGACATTTTTCAGAACACAAAACACTCTTCCCATAATCAACTATCTGTCAAATAAAATTAAACATTAATCGCTGCATTATATTAAAGCTCATGCTCACAAGATCAGCGTGTTGATTGCCTTCCCCAATAAGTAACATGGATGTAAAACGCTCAAAACCCCCAACTCAAGCGGCAATAATATTTTATAGCTAATACAGCCTCTTCCTGGGGGGCACACGGGTACCCCCCTGTGCCACTTTTCAGGAAATGACAACGTGGGGACGTAAAATAAAACTCCACTTTTCACTGGAGAGCACCATCAAGAATGTGGAGCACAGCGGGCAGAACACACACACATACCGCAGGGCACAGAACTTGGATCCGGGCTGAGATACAAAAGTGAATGGTTAATCTAAACCATTCTAAATTCGATCGCAATCAATCCGTATGCATCTGTGAATGATCTGACCGCGACCGGGCAGAGTAGTAGAGGTGAGTTAGTGGGACGTCGGAGCAAATGGGGGGCACGACTTCACATAAATTAGTTGCTAGACTGTTGGTTAGTGTTGTGAGTGTGAGTGTGTGTATGTGTTTTCACGAACTTGGCCCGATGTCGACGACGGGCTGCAGACCAGAGTGCAGACCAGGTGCAGGTGCAAAGTAGTAATTTTAGACGTCTCTAAGGCGTACGACTGCTGCTCTGTGGGCTGCTAGGAAGTGTGCCCGTGCCAAGTGGTCGTCAAAAAATGTTGGATACACATTTTTCGGTTGTATGATTCGGATCGATCGGTACGCTTAAAGCTAGTCTCCCCCCGGTCAATCATGTGATGTGGCGTAACAGTGAGTACAATGCGGGGGGGATGAACGGACCATCAGTAAGCAACAGTAAGCAATGTACCTCCGACCATCGATTATGGCTTATGTGCATCGGGTATGCTGTTTTTTGTTTGTTTTAAAGCTTCTTATAATCGGATGGGATTACTTGCGATTCCCTACTTAAAACCAACAAAGTGAGGAGGATTATCGCAATGGATTGTTTTGCGGGATTTGTTGGCGAATGTGATGGTACTGTGTCTAGAAAGAATTAAACATATCCTACAAGGGAATCACATCACAGATGGTGCGGCTCCAATTGGTCTTATCGAAAATCGGAACACATCTATATCATTATTCAAAATCACGTTGCATCAAAACAGATCTGTCAAAATTGTCAGATTTCGGAACGGATCCTATCATAAATTCTACTCGCTTGCTGTCTTGTACATAACACAAATTCTTCAAAGTGTTGTGTGGATGTAAAACCTTTCTCCTCCACCCAACTTTCGATACGAAAACACATCACTCATCACGCTTATCATAGATCAATCTTGCACAAATTTGGTGTCTCTCTCTTGAATGATGTCAATGTGAAAATCCCTTCTCCATACACATTTATCATCAGATTTTAGAGTTGGATTCAGTTGCTTTGCAAATCGGGACGTAGCATTCTCACATAAATTTAAGTCACACTCACGCTTGTGATATTTTTTTTGTATGTCCGTTCTACCGTTCAACATGACTTGACTTGACTTTCAAAGGGATTACAGAAACGCCTTCGGATATTGTCGTTAGTGTGGTATCGTAGGATGAATTGAGACATAGATGCTTGTACAGTTGGTCTATGTAAGGCTTCAACTGGATTCCATTTTAACTTGAGTAAAGTAACGGTGACAACCTTTCGGCTAATATGTCAAGACGCTGGTGGTGGTGACTCATTAAACAGGACTCCCCCTAATGTTTCGGCTTAAGTTCAGTGGAAGCTCCTGAAATGTGCTCCTATTTTTAGGACAACCCCCACGATAGCATTAACCCACATTTAAGGGTCTTCCGGGCTGGAGACTAAACTATCGATGAGCAAGGCGCACAAAAACCCACGTTAAATAGGTGCTGCTTCTGTAGTGGTAATAATGCCACCAAGGGTACACGGACCATTAAGAGTAGCTTTTGCAATATTGAGTGGATGTGTGTGTGTGTGTATGTCGTCGTAGTTGGACTAGATAGGCATCAAATGAATTTCGATCCGTGGGTCGATACTACCCGTTGGGAATGCAACTTTTGATTGTGGTAATTAAATGTTCCACTAGGCTCCAAAATGGAGTCCAAGCACATGGCAAAAGCGTTTCGGTATCCCAATACTATGTTGGTGTGGCAAAGCAGACACAGGTTCGACAAGATGTCCGAGGTTAATAATTTGCATCGGCAAACAAGAGCGCAATAGGATACTGGAGCAGAGAGGCATCATTGATTGCCCAGAAAAATGACTGCGTGTACATTAGGCTGCCAACATTCAATAGCACACGGCATCTGATAGCTAATACCGATGTGAGCATTATTCGATATGAATATTGAATCGTGCGCTCGTAGCCACCCGATTGGAATCCCGTTTGGATGAGTGATGGAAATTAGAGGAATGAAAACACAGCGTACGTGAGAGTGTAGCTATTTACGCCGAAATTATTCATTACAAGCCTAATTGGCGATCATAATACCACGTAATCAGCCTGATGGAAAGGAAATTGGACTGCCTATTTGTACTATTCCCCATCGCATTCGGTGCATCTGCTCACCGTATTCTGAAGCATTCTTTCATGTTGTTTTCAATTGTTCAAACTCTTCGTACAAGAATCGGATTGAAAAACACTTGGCACCCCGGAATCAACTGTTTATTTGGCGATGAACCGTTGTCTGTTTGCCCGACTTTTCGACATTCGATAACAGCAGCAACATCAGCAGGAAGTTGCCGTGAGCTCACGGCACCTTTGCATTAACCTTTACCTACCGACCCTAGGCGGCCGGGCAGGCAACGAGCCTCCAGGCGGCGGTTAATGCTTTACGCAAAGCGTAGTGACGTTCGCGTACCATTTTGCTGAACACCCTTTCCGAATCCCCCCGAACCCGGTTGACCTCTTTCTTGACTAGAGTCGCAGAGAACTCTACCTCTTGGGCCCGGGCCCTCCAAATCATCGTTAGACAGCTGCGCCCGTTAGCCCTGACACACAGGCCGTCGGCTGTCTGTGGTGTCGGACGGATGGGAAGTGAAGGTCCTGCTAAGCGTCGGGGCTGCTGATGGCCCCAAACTGGGGGAAGGAAAGGGGTCGATCGACAACGATCGAAGTACACACCTACGCGAGACGCACAAATCCAGTTCCCTATACGCGCGTCATCCGTAGGTGCAGGTGAGTGAGTGTTGCACCGTTTTATTGCAACGTCGTTCCAGGGTTGATGGTTGGTTTGCATTATTTTTTTTTTCACTGTTTATCGTAACAGTTCGGTCATGAAATGTGTGACGCAAGGAATGCAGTTTCCACCGGTGGGAACGTTTAATGACCGCGACGCGATGCCAATATGTAAAGAAAAAAGTGCAACCTGCATTCGTTTCTTGGTACGCTTGGAAGAGAGTCATTAAGATTTACGAGGCTTTTCAGAGTAAGCAAAGGCTAAACAGGAAGTAGTTTATGGGGTCCCTGATGTTGATGGCTTAGGAGAGTGTACCGCACTACTAACGAGGTATGTGATTTACCCGAACTCCAAGTCCATCAAACGCGTTCCAAAGTTGGTTAGATTCTTGACACTTCCAGCCAATCGGGCTGAAGTTCTGTCTCGTTGCTGCTAGCATCAAAGGAATCGTTAAGTTCCTGCAGCAGCTGCTCGATCTCTTGAAGTTGATTGAGTTCAATTGTATGTTGATGATGGTGTTGGATTTCTTCCTTATATTGGGCTAGTAATGCGTACAACCGAAGTAATTCTTCGATGATATTCTGAGGCACTAGATCCTGATCTTCTTCTTCTTCTTCTTTTGGCGTTGAGACAGCTTCCGGGGTGATCTCTGTAACGCCATCTTCAACACTGTAATCGTCTGCCGAAGGTTCCTTCACTGCTCGTGACTTACGGAAAACAAGTTGCACCAGAGCCTGGACACATCGTAGGTACGCAACGATAAAGTGTAGTTCATCGGTGTGGCTGTAGGTTGATGCTTCGAGAAAATCGATTGCCCATTCGATTTTCTCTGGCGATACGGTAAAGAAATGCTGTCGAAAAGCATCGAAACTGTGCCAAATGACTCCTATCGTGTGATCTAAACGCTGTAGAACGGTTTGTGGATGCTTTTCGTGTGGTTCTGGAGTACATTCGATGGTGGAAGAGTATGATTCCAAGCTGGAGCTTTTGTTCGTAGGGATCTCTATAAGCGATAGCGTATCAGCGGGATTGCCTTCCACCGGGGACGATTTGGAACCCATGATGAGGTTGATAAATTTTAACATACAAAAATAAACTAAAATCTAACGGTAAATATGTTTTCTTGTTTTCCAATGTTTTATTTTAGTATTATGGACTAAGGTTACTTTGATTTTATGAAGATGACTTCAACCAAATCAAATCCAAGATGCCACATTTATTACGTCAGGAAGATTAAGTTTGCTTGCATTATCTTGTGACCTTATTTTATTCGTTTGCACTCTTGAAGCCTTTCAAATTCTAATCCGCTTTTTCGTTATCTTTGCCTCCACTTTACAGAAAGTAAACCGTTCGTGAATAGTGCTATCCATGAGTTGGAGAAAAAGCTCTCATCCGCCACTGCCAAACTAAGCTGCCAACAGCAATCAGAATCTAATTATCAGCAACAACAACATCATCATCCGCACCACCATCAGCAGCTCATTGCATCGTCATATCCACCCGTACATCAGCAACAGTATCAAGGGCAGAAGGAGTTGCCACACTACACACAGCATCTTGCGCAACCCTCCTATCATCCGCTTGGACCGGCGCAAGAGTTCTACGAGGAACCATCCCATCGAGTGCCAGTAGAAGAGGAAGGCAAATTTTACATTACCAATCACGCGAATAGCCTAACGGCCCAGCAACAGGCACCTACGTCCAGCGAATGCTCCGGTCTGCACGCAATCCTGCAAGTGATACGTGCCGAACAGCAACAGCAGCAGCAGCAGCAAGAAAAGCAACAGGCTCGAAAAGAGCCAATCGTTTCGAAACATTGTGATCTCTACATCGCTACTGCCACCACAACCTGCAGCCCGCCGAGTCGGGCACACCCAGCAACGTCAACGAATCTACCAACGCAACAACCTCCGGACGCTTCCTCTCACACACCAAAGTTCAGTGCGGTCAATTTCCGGCGCGTTCAACGGCATCCGCCGGTGTCCTTTCCGAAGCGACCGCTCGTAACACAGCGCTCCCTCGGATCACCACCATCGGTTAACGTCGGCTCAAGCTACTCACCGTCCGGTTCGGCAGGAAGTAGTATCGCCTGTGCTGCGTCGATCGCAAACGGACAGCAGCAGCCGCAGCCGCGACGACGCCACCACAACTCACGAAGGCATGAGGCCTTCGTCAAGACGCGTTCCAAAACCATATCGGACTTTTTCGGGCCTGAATCGACCCCGGTCAGCCGACTGCTGAATATAATATGTCAAGAGAAGGAAGCGGAAAGGGTAGCAGCGCACATCATGAACCAGCAGCAGAGTGCTCGGTCGGCGATCGCGGCCAAAGCTTCCGCGAGCGTCGTCGCCCCATCTAGTCACGGGTCGGGCAGGGTCGGTCATCCGGTCCGGCCACCACCACCGTCCACCACCGGCAGCCAATCGGCCACCGCCGGGGTACGTTCGCGCAAGGAAAACATTGTGCCGAGCGTGGGGTTGAACTCTGGCTCGGACACTGGTAGCAGTGGCAGTGCCGGCATTGCACCGGTCCTGGTCGATCCTGCTTTTGCGGCGAAGGATATAGATAGGATAGCGAAATACAAAGCCGATAGACGTAAAGCCATTTACTTAAGAAACAATGTCCACGAGAATGAAAATGAAAGACTGGAACCTAGCAAAAGGTAGGTAGCGTTAGGAATTGGGGGAAGATGTGTAGGACACGGGGAAGGCATTGTTTGAATTGTTTGAAATTTCTTATGTCTTGTAGATCATCATCTAGAACACCGAATACTCTTCCATCAAGTGCAATTCTTAGCAAACAGCAGCAACAGTCATTGTTACCACCATCATCTAAATCGATCACAGCAACCACCAGCAGCATCAAACGTCCTCATTCAACCGGGCTCACGTCCACCGCGAAATCCGCTCCATCCGTTAGCAATGGTCTGGCCAAACCGGTACCAACCCGACCGGTAGCAGGTGCACGCGAACGTAATGCCAGCAGTATCCGATCCGGGGATGAGAAGCTTGTCAATGGAGCAGGAATGTCCCCGGTGCATGCGGGAGGGGCAGCAACTAACTCCTCGACCGTCACGAAGCAAATACGAACGACTCGATCATCTCGGTTGCGTGCCGCAGCAGCACACGGTAAGTTTATCCTTTGTCCGGTAAAAAGGAGGGAAACTAGGGATAAGGCCAGTTTTAGGTATTAGTTTGAAAATTGTCGGAAGGATCCAGGAATCAAACCTTCGGGCTAGGAGCATTTGTATATCTTAACATATTCAGCGTGATTCTTCCGACATTGTGCCGTAGTAGTAATAGTAGTAAAGAGTTTTCGGTAGCACACATCCTCCTTTCATGGATCATTGAGAGAATTTATTCTACATCTTATATCATCTTTTCATACTTTTAGTAGTGATTGTTTTGATGCTTTTACTTTTCACTGTGAAAACACGTTCGTGCAACTACACACATTCGCGATATGGTTTCATTTCCCTTTCGGGCAAACTGGCAAATAGCACACTGTTAATGTGCCAAAAAAATGCAAGCTTCCCTCACTGCTTCCGATCTAATATTCCGTATGTAGCTTACTGTTTCTGTGCTTAGCTTATTAACTATCTTCTATCTTAACTATCTTTTGTTTGTCTTAACGGGGGAAAAATATACATCTATAAATCTGTGATGAGCGCTGCGACGGTCCCTCACATGGTAGGAGCGGAGATTGAATCCCATCCGGAAAATTTAGTTTGAACTTAATACGTAGTATCAATAAGTCTTTTAAGCCCTTAAGATGGCAGGCATGACCTAACAGTGATGTACCTAGTTTGGCATCTTGTGGTATCGGAACCCATTCGCTGTTACAACTTTTACTGTACAGCTCTGTTTACTGGCCAGTGCCGTCTAAAGCAAAGCCGTACTTTCACATACACCCGCTCACCCCGGTTAAAGTTCTCGATACACAAAAAAAAGCTCAATTCAATTAAAACCTGCAAATGAAATGTGCCACCGACGAGCGTTCGATCCATACAATTAAGGCTAAAGCAAGACTCATTAAATCGTAGTTTACGACGCTACGTTAGCGCCCGAGTTCCTCTCGAAGGTACAGTGTCCGCTACCTTCCAAAAAAGATTACTCTCACCTGTGCAGTGTACATGCACCCGGCTTGTTTTCTTCAGTTTACTATTAATTTACACCTCTTTGGAGTCTTAACAGCCACATAGTCTTAACATCATAGAGCAGCTGGTGGTACTATGCATCACTGAAATTGAGATCGAAATCGAAAGCATTTCCAATCCGTACCCGATAATGGTGGGTAACGTTTTGGAAAAAGTGGACTTTTGAAGAGAGAGAGAGAGAAAGAGAGAATGGTGACTTCACCACCATACACTATTGCACACTGTTGTCGTTGCTCCGATACGATTCATTTAATTATGTGATTTCCATTGTGATGTGGAGTTTGCTGTTTTGTTTGCTTACTTTTTTTTGGTGGGTAATTATGCTGCAGGATACAACGTACAGCAGCATCCACCTCTATTGTTTGATGTAGTGATGTAGCTTCTTCACGAGAAAATGGCAGAAGCATTTTTTTTCGTAAGTGCGTGTGTTTGAGCTTACTATAGAGCTAATGTGCTGCGTTAATGGACACTAATTACTGACGCTTTGGAAATGTTCACACTTTCCTCTTTACCACAACCCTTTCAACACTGAGGCACGTAGTATAGTGGTCGATTTTTTTTTGTCTGATTATAGAATCTATTGGTTTTTTGTATTTCATTGGTACACTTCTTTCTTTTCCCTGTACATATGTGTGTCGTTCATTGATTCATTGCAGTATTGTGAAGATTTAGGGGTAGATTTTCTGCTCTGTGAGTACTTATTTGAGTACTTTCTTGTTTTATTGTTTTGTATACGATTTTCTGTGTTGCAGTTGTAAATAGAGCACAATGTATAGTTAGTTTTAATATGTTGGTAGTGTTGGTTAACGTGTTTTTGTTTTTAATTATTTGTATCATCATTATGTATGTCTATCTTTTTGTGACACCTCATTATTTCTATATTGTACAATCACCCTTTTTCACAAGACTATCCGCACACCACACAAAACACACCAACTAATAACGTTTGTTCCTTTTTTATTACTGTTTTTCTTTTCTTCGGTTTCAACTTTGCAACTTTGTTTGAAAAAAAAAAACAACTTCCCTCCCTCTGTGACTGTTTCTGCTAAAAACACACTGCACAACAACAACCATCCAATTGGTATCATCGAATCAAACTACAAAAAAAACTACCAAAACTTAAAAAAAAAACAAAAAAAAAACACAATCCTCGCACAACACCCACCCTGGATGGGAATTCGCGTATCCACAAAATGCTTAAACTTTTCTGTATTGTCCGTCGGATAACAATGAATCTTACTCTTTATGCTGTGCCACGTGTTTGTAATGCCGTTTACACTGCGTGTACTTGTGTGAAATATAACAAACAAACAACCTATCGCCACACGCACACGACGCACACATTGCATCTTCCAAATGACGGATTTGGGGCGCGAAATAGACAAGGAACGATCACCTTCGGCGAATGCTGCTGCTAAATCCGTTACCGGATCGATGACGCTGTCCACGCCCGGAAGCACAGGAGACGATCAGTCACGAAGTCAGCAACAGCAGCAACTTGAGCGTTCTCAGCGTGCTGTGTTTCATCGAGTACCGGTAGCAGCGGGATCCACTGCTGCTGCTAATATCAGCTCCGTAACACCCCGTACCGTGGCAACGTCTACCAGAACCACACTAACGAAACATTCCACCAGCAATGGACCAGCGGCAGTAACGATTAGAAGCAGTAAGCTATTGCCGACTCCAGCAGCAAAGCGAGAACCGCTGGTAAAGAAAGTCCTCTCAACGCCCTCGACTACCGTAGCTGCGGGTGGTGATACCACGAGACGCTTGGTACCGTCGATTGCCGTTAACATGAAACAGAGACTGAAGACGACAACCGAAACCATAAAGGGCGAAGGACGTATGGCTAAGGTAAAAAGTGACCCACTTGCAACAACAACTGCGTCTGCCAGGCGAACTCTTCTTGCGAAAACGCGCAACAATGTTGCCGTTCCTGTAGAACCTCCCGAAATTGATATGAGCAACTCGCTAACAGCACGCATGGAGTCGCTTGAACTGGACGATGTACCAGCGCAAGAAAAGCAACAGTCCGCCGCCGTTCGTCTACAAAGGGAAGGTTTTTTTGAGCGACCACCCGTTAAGGGTGATGTGCCGGAAGCAGAACTACTGGACACGGCTGGAACACCGCGCATGCGGACTTCTACGATGAAACGATCGCACGCCACCCGCTCACAACCGACCAACCTACCAAAGGACATAAACGGGCTGAGTCCGGTGAAAGGGGTTCAGCAGCAGCAGCAGCATCTGGAGACGACAAAGGATAAATCGGCCAAGCGCAAATCGTTTCTCAATCGCTCGCAAACAGAAGAACCGACCACCGGTGCAAGTAAGTTTGACATCTACTACCGATGGGAGGGGGGACAGCATACTTCCTCCTCCTCCTCCTTATCCAGAACCTGAATCGGAACAGTATGTGTCGGTCGGAGACGATGTCCAGAAAAATGAAGAACTGTGTTTTGGTAGCAAAATTTGAAAGTCTTTGTGCATTAGATTTTTCGGCATAAACAAAAAAAAAAACTGTTTGGCAACGCGCGTGTGTTTTCGAATTTGTTGTTACTAATCCAACAAATAATTATGTTTTGTTCCATTTGTGTTAACGTTAACTAACTTTACCCGTTTGATTAGTTCATTATCTACAGATTATGTTCACTTTACACCGTACCTTTCATAACTCGTTTCTCATTTTTATCATTTTTGCATGCAAAATAAGGAAATTTGATCACATAAAAAAGCTTATGTGCTAATAATACAACAATGATAATCTACAGTCGATCTTTTAGAGCTTCCTTCGTGATTAACATTGCATTGCTTATGTTGTTACTCAATCGATACGGTAGACTGAAATCTGTAGACAAACGTTAGAAGAGCATCCCTTAGTAGAAGCGTTGTAGTACGTCCTATGAACACCAAGCGTTGTGACCTCCCTACCCCCCTAAACTTACCACAGAATGTACGTACTAATTGAATTTTGCTAAATCGTTTTAGGAACCACGGCGTGCTCCACTTCCGTTGGACGATATCAGCGACGTCTCAAGATGCCGCACAGTAGTCCGGACATGTACTCGTCCAGCAATCGTTCGTCTCCTGTAAAGTCATCTTCATCACCCGAGAAATCTCCCACGAATTCACCACGGCCACCGTCGTGTTCATCGAACCGCTCGAGTCTAAAGCATGGCGGTGTCTCGCCAGAAACGGTCACCTCGAAAACTGGCTCTTCGCCTATACGCATCTGTTCACGGCTGTCCGGCTACACGAGCGGCGCCGGTACGCTAAACAACAGTCCATCTCCCTGCTCTCAACCCCGAAGTCCTTCACTATCCTACCACATGGAACAGGCACGTCGCGAATTGGTCATTTCTCCGCCGAGAACGAATCGTTTGTTGAAGATAGTGACGGAGTCGGCAAGTGATCCGCTTGTACCGCAACTTGCTGCCATGTCGATTGCGACCGAACCATCGTTACCGGCTGATGCGCCTGTCGAAATTTTGGCGCAGCCGGATGCGGATGCTGAAATAGTAGCCGAACAGGAGGAAGTTCCAGTGGAGGTGCTAGTTCCGGACGACGTTGATGAAATATCGGAGGAACAATCATCCTCTATAGGTCAATATTCTAAATTTAGTCAAATTTTAAAATCACCTACATTAGAGGTAGGAACCATAAGTGATATGTTGGATGATTTAGCAATTGCTGATCGTAGTAGCATGGTAGTAGACGAGCAAGAAACAATGGAAGTTGATGAGGATGGGGAAGAAGACGACGTGCAAGTGCCATTGATTATGGAACAACAGGTAGTGTTAGACGAAGGAATCGCTAGCACCGGTCCGACGGTCGAGGAAGCCATGGAAGCAGGTCCTTCTGGGCTGTGTGTCACTCCTGCAAATGGAACTAAATACGATTGCGACGATGATGAGGAGGAAGAGGACGATTATGTGGGCGAAGAGCGTGCCGTGATTGAACCACCTACAAGAGGATACGTAGCAGTGGTTGACGTTGGCGATGATGATGACCATCATCAGCAGGAAGAGATCGGTAGACCGGCGAATCGGATTTTGTTTGACAATCAGTTCAACGATGAGTTTGTGGTCATTGAAAACAGTCCCAAGAGTCAGCTGATACAATCACTCGATGAAGCGGACATAATAGTGCTGCGCGACAACGACGACGGGGAAGACTACGGTGATCGGCCACCGTCGCGTCCATCGAGCGGTGGCTATCTGGAGAAGAAGAAAAAGCTCGTCAAGATGAGCTCGGTGGAGCATTTTGAGCGTAAAAGCTTGTCTCCGCAGCGCGTGGGTAAGCTCAGTACGTCCTCGTCGTGTATTTCGCGGGCGAAGAGCATGGACGAGAGTAGCGCCGTGCTTGGTGGTGGGGCCAATTCCACTTCGGCTGGCGCAAGTTCTGGCACGTCGGCGAGTCATATCGTGTCAATATTGAAGCGCAAAACGGTGGAGTCTTCGGCCGCTGCCAGCTCAGCGTCGAGCAATGCGTCGCCGGTGACGTTTTCACCGAGCGTCGTTGATACGCCGATACGTTCGAACCGGAAGCAAGGAATTTTGAAGAAACGCTGCTCACTGGACGAGAGCCGTTACAGTCGCAGCCATTCGCCGGATGACCGTTCGATACTGGTGAAGCACACTAGGCGGAATAGCTTTGAGGATGGAGCTAGCTCCAACCAACAGCAGCAGCAAGCACACGGAATTCTGAAGCAAAAGAGCTACGAATCGCGGGAGGATGTTTCGGGCGCTGCGGCTAGCGGTGGAACCAGTCGCAATTCAATAGCGAGTGGTTCGGGTGGTGGTGTTAGCAGCGGTCAGGCGAACGGTAACATATCGCATGGCATTTTAAAGAAGAAAAATGACAGCTCGTCAACTTCTACACCAAGCGAACCTCCGAAGCATGTGTCCATTTCTCAAGCGGTCATACTGGCGGCGGCCGAGATTTGTCAGGACATGTTGCTGGTGGATGAAGATGAAGCGTACGACATCAAACCGATCCTGAAACCGGATCATCAAGCTCCGGTAACGCCGAAACCGATACTGAAGAAAAAGTATTCCTCCGAAAATGAAGAGATTCGACCGATTCTAAAGAGTTCGCGCAAGAGCTCGCGCGAGGAAAATTCGGATTCGGAGGAAATGAAACGATCGATTCTTAAGATCGACTCACCGGCGAAACGAACTCGGTGCTACGTCGAACAGTCAGCAGCAGCGGCAAGTGGAAGTGATATGATGGTGGGTAGTGTTGGAAGTACAAATTCGTCCGACGCTGGTACTCCCGGTGTTTTGCCGTTGGTTCACAGCCGTTCGCTAGAGCATCCGGACTCGGTCACTGGTGCGGCGATAGTGCCACAGGTAACAAACATTGAAAAGCCCATCATATCGGTAGCAGAGCGAATCCGAAACATGGAAAAGTTCCTATCTGGAGGTAGTGGCAATGGTAGCAGTCCGCCATCGTCGTCTGGATGTTCGTCGGTTTTGAAGCAGCAAAGCTCGTGCTCCTCCTCATCGAACACCATCAGTAGACGGGAGTCATTCCGCTACAAAACACAACCGGTCACATCAACGGAGATCAACAGGTAAGTGAAGCGAATGATGGTGGGGAACCGTTAAGGGAAGAACTATTTAGAAGCGTTTTGTCAGTTCCAACCCCTATTGGCAAAATTGTCATAATAGCCACTACTAAGGGATTTTTCAATACAAATTTGCCTTAGTAGTGCCTAAGTTGACAGATTTTGTCAATAGGGGCATTGCTTGATTTGAAGGTAGCTTTCAATCACCCACCAACAGATGACGCTGTAGCTGTAACCAAGACACAGCACCACCGCAAGGGAGAATTCGGACGGGTTAATTTTGAAAACAGACACGCTTTTCGAGTAGAAGATGTTCCGAATGTGAGGCGAAACTAAATGAGATCCGATATTACAGGGTATCCCGATATTGTTTGACGCGTTACCAATTATTTTTGTTCGCAAGGGTTTTTGACGTGTTCCCAGATATTTTTTAGCCGATTTCACTTTTTTTTACTATTTCAAAAAAGTTCACGTTCAGATTCACTCTAAATTCTAGCATACTAAAAAATTGCGGAACAAGAACAACAATATATGTGAACACGTCAAAAAAACCCAGGACGAGACAAAAATATTTGAGCACTCTTCCAAAACTGATGATGAAATCAAATCAATGAGGTTGGATGAAATCAAAAACATAAGGGTATTCGTAAAAATCCTAGGAAAAACAGCAAAATTATTTGAGCAGGTGATGTAATACTGGGATACCCTGTATTATTAATCAGCTGGGTTGTGAATTATAATCTAGCTCTCAGCATTCGTAGTTTATGACTGGGGGGACTGGGTAATTTTTTTTCATAGGCACAGAACAGAACCGAGTGTTCTGCATCATAAGTCATCTGTTTATGCTAAATTTAAAGCAATTTCTAATCGTTTTTCGATCGTAGGTTTGAAGAAAGTAGAGACACACTCATGAAACCCCACGCTTCCGAAAAAGTAGGACCCCCCAACTAGACCACTAGATTCCAATTTCGGGTTGCTTCCGTGAGTTTTATCCAGAGCAGTTGTTCTCATCTCCTGTTTACCGATTGAGCGTGCGTATTCTATTTCCGTAACGGGCTTCATAAGCGAAAGCGGTTGTTGTAGCGTATTTTTGGATCGGTGTGTTTGTGTTCCTCCCTGTCACTGCTCTTACGCGTGGTCGGTGTTTTGATTTGCCCCACGTTTCCAGCTGTCGATGGGCGAACTCTAATGCTGGTGCACCAGTTTACTGAATGTAACTGCAGTTAATCGGCCTTAGTTTGCCACTGCGGATCTAAAAGCTCCAGAGGGCGATTACCCTTATATGGTATGCTGGTGCGATATTGTTTGGAGGTGAAATTTATATATTTTTGGAACGCCCTCGTTCCTTTATTTTGATGCTGCTGTGATGCGTGGCAACAAATAGAAGATTTCCCATGCATATGTGAAAAACACGATCCTCCTTTTCTCGGAATGCACCAGGAACGCACGATCGTGACACGAATTTGTTCGGATGTCGTTTTGGCTTTTCCTTTCGCTACACGGAAAATGTACAACGCGTGGGTGACGCAGGCGGTTTTCTTTTTTTGTTGCGGGCTTACGTTCGTGTATAGGTAGCGATCATCGGTAAAATGTGTTGCCAAAAAGCGTACAGACTTGACAAGCCATGTCTCTCCGTTTCTTCTCTCATCTTTACTTTATAGCCATTTGGCAGCTGCAATTGCAAAATGCAGCCAGCCCAGCCAGTGCAATATGTGCAGGTAGTTTTAGTAAAGCGTTTCAGTTGCAAACAGATCGTCGTGCTTGTCACGCATTCGCTTTATATTTGTCCGGGGCGTTTTTTTTTACAAATCGATACTTATTGGAGTTTGAATACAATTGTCCTAGTTTGCGCGGTGCAACGCGTCGTCTTGAATCCATAGTTTCAACGACCAATTTGAAGAAGTGTGATTAAGCGTGCTTTAGTTAACTGATTCTAGGCATGTCGTCGGATGTCACCGTCTCCGCTAACGCCGGTGTTGAGTACGTGCTGTGTTACAGTGTTGTTTTGTACCAAAAAACATGGTCCTGCCTGCAAGCGCTCAAATACATACACGCGATTTATCTTGTGATAGTGTGGTGACGGTCTTACACACTTTCAATACGATGGCTTTCTACCCTTGGCACTAATGCTAATGACAAGCAACATCTTGCAACAAGCAAGATCAGAACCGAGGAAAGGAAACGTGAAGGATCGAACTGTGTTTTGGTTCCGATTTTGTGGTTGCGTGAAAATAGATTTTTCTCGCAACTGTCACGCGAAGACTGTTTTGTGCCGTTACCAACACCAAGAAAAACGATGGTTGTGATAATGTGATGTCGACTTGATCGTTCGAATGCTGAGGGTTTTCTAACATTTTAAACAAATTTAGAGATGTACAGAATCAGAAAATAGTTTCATGTAGAAGTTGGATTTGCTAGTGATAGGTACAACAAAGGGAAATTAAGTTTATAATGGCAAGACTATACTTGAGATAATAGTCGCTGACATTGATCTTTATTGACGACTTCAAGTGGAGGAGTGTGTGGTGCAACAGTGTAACACCTATTGTCGATAAGAGTGTGGCGAATTACTAGAACTAACACTTTATACCCCTCTGTAATCGCTTAATGCCATTATACTGTTCTATTTCTGTAAGTCCCTCCAAAAAAGATGTCCACGATCAGCGGCAATGGGACCGAAATAAGCTACATGCTATCCTCAAAGCAAGAAGTCTTCACCATGTGTGTCGACCTTGATTTCCATGCGAACTCGTGTGCGCGAGATGAGTTGTGTGACTGACCTTTTCCATTCACCTTGCACGTGGCCTTCCGTTGGCGTGTCAGCCGGGATGTAGCTGGACGTTTTGTTTGGTTCTAATGCCTTGCGTTGTGTAGGTTTTCTTCTTTTTGCGCGAGTCGAGAATACAATCAAAACAAACAGTACGGATAAATGCCGAATCCGTAAGGGTAAGGGACACCGTCACCATCACCACCACTCCCAGATTTAGTATTCTAGTGCAACGTTTCAAGAAAAATGACACAGTGATCAGTGCGCAAGCGCAAGTCATTTCCAGTAATTTCCCTTATTGGTAATGAAATATAAGAATAGCTCTTATGACATGCGAGATTATTAAGCCGAAAAAGTGCAACGTGCTTAAAGGCCCAAACTCCCAAAAGTCCCAGGATTAGAGTCTCGTCAGGAGAGACGATACTCGTATGGCGCAGACAGCAGCAGCAGCAGCAGCTCAGTAGATACCCGATTATAGTGTCTTGTGCGCAGGCGTTCCCTCTCGCTACCTTCCGTATGTACTGGGAGCATCGTACCGATTTGGATTAGGACCTATCACCGTCCGTCCCGCCCCTCAAGTCTGGTAAAGATGATGAGCACACAGCGTCTAAACCGGAGAGTCTGTAGTGTGGTGAGCGAGCAAACGAGCGAGAATAGCATCGTAAATCGGCACCAACCAACCAAGTAGTGTGTCTATATCCGTTCGACTGACATAAGCGACTGTTGGGTTTTTGCGCCTGGTTGCGACCTAGTGCTCGCGTTGCACGTTACTATTTCTCGCGCGAATGTGCTGTGAAACCGACATTTTTGTGAGCAATTGGAAAGTGAATTAGTTGAATGAATTGATTTCGAAAGGTTTCCTTGTGGTATGTTTGTTTTGTTTTTTGGGGGGCTACAGGTAAAGCGCGTTCCTATCGAGTGCACAAAATTGGTGGGCGCATTTAGCGTGTTTCGTACTAATTGATAGTGGGTTGGGCCATGTGATATGGTGATGATAGTTTGAGTTTGGGTACCTGATATTGGTGACCGTAAAAATCGGGGGAAAGGGAAAGAATTAAAAATACGTTCTAGTAACAATACACTGCGTTGTGGTGACCAGGAGACAGAAACAAAATGTTGGAAGGTTTTTCTTTTGTATTCTAGTGGTCGGTCTTAGTTGTGACCTGCGTCGTAAGGCATCCTGTTCTGTGCTCTGTGTTTGCAAATAGTATTCGGTTTTACTCGGTGCCATCTTGAGAACGAATGTGCATTGTCAGTATTTGATCATCAACATTACCCCTTCGACTCACCATTATTTCATCACTGTACAAAGTGTGTGCTTGTGTGTGCGTGTTACAAATTTGTGACGTTTGTGGTTTGTGTCCATTTTGATATCCGATCTTTTGTGCCAGTATTTTATTTTGAGCGTGATGCTTGTGTTGCGTGCGTGTGATCTGAATTGTTCGATTTCTTTGTTTGCTTTTTCTTCCAAATCCCTTCTCCTTGCAAAAATAGTGCCCAACAGCAGCAGCAGCAGCAGCATCAGTTTCAACAGGAAGTATCGCCTTGTGATTCAAGATCTCCAGAGTGTGTTGCAGTACCTAGCGACGCCGGTAATGATGTTGATCGTAGTGAAGCAAGATCTGTGTCGAAGGATTCTACCGAATGTGCCGGTGATGAATCGCGTCTTGGTGAAGTTGGTGATTGTTTGGTAAAAGACAACAATACGGTGAGCGTATCGATAGCAGATCCAGTACCGGAGCGTAGAATTGCACCGGAACACAGCTGCTTGCGTAGTTCGCTGGAGTTGCTGATACAGCGGAGTCACTCGGTTGATCGAAGCGGTGAACCGAAATCTTTCCCTGTGACGGTAGACGATCCGAAACCATCCTCTTCCTCGTTTGAGCTTCTCTCGCCGACACTCGGTACAGCAGAATCGAACTCGCACTCCATCATTAGTGGTGAGTTTAACTTAGCCTCGCTGAGCTCCGACTCGGGCGTACAGTTTGGTGGTGGTCGCGGTGGTACCGAGGAACTGTCCGGCACAACCGATTACGTACTGTCGTCTTCGGTAAAAACAAGTGACAGTGAGAAATCACCTTCGAAGAAAACGATCGACGAGGACGAGGACGATCTGAACGCGGTGGAAGAAGCGTTGCTCGTCGAGGAGCAGCTGCTGGTAGAACGTGTCGGGGACGAATCGGACGAAGATCAGCATCCGGAGAGGAGAAAGGGGAGAGGCGTACTTCTGTCGCCTACATCTTCCTGCTCGTCCACGCACGCCGGTCGTGTGCTGAGACCGTCCAGCAGTAATAGCAGTGCTAGTAGTGAGGGCAGCAGCAGCAAGAAGGGCGATATCCTTCGAACGGCTGGTGTAGGTAAGAGTTGCGGAGGACATAGATCGTCACCCGGTGGTAGCACTTCGTCCTCGTCACCGGACAGTGGCAGTAGTAGCGATTTGAGCGATCGCGACTCTGCATCGACCGCGGCAGGACCCGAAACCGACGACCAAACAATGTTTGGTGGATGCGTTGGGTTTGGCCGCAATAGCGGCGGCGGTGGTGGCAGCAGTGGAGGTGAGGACGGCACTGACAAGGGATTACTACGACGATCCAGCAGTGTCCGGGCGAAGGCAAGCATGTTTGCTCAGCTGGAAAGCAAGCTGAAGGAGAACGAAAACCCACTCAGCCGGCCGATCGTTCCCCGTCCGAAACGAGGTAAGTACGTTACGTGTGTGTGTGTTTGTGTGTTTGTACGTGTCTGTATAGACACCGTATGGAGGCGCCTGGTTTTTTGATGTGCGTGCGCCACACAAAAATATCCCCAGGTTTTTAAGACCAAACTGCACGACATTCTCTCTGTCCCTGGGCGTGATGAGTCTCGGTCCATCTATAGGCGCCGGCGAACGAGTCGCCCTGGGAACTGTTGCACCCGGAAAATCTGTGTCAAGTCAAACTGCGCCAGCCAAGATCGGCTTTGGGGCTTTGGAGAGTTGAGAGTCGCGCGGTGAGGCGGTTGTCGTGAGTATATCACACAGTATGCAGTGTGCGTGTTATATTTTTATCCGTTAATCCTTCGGGGACCTCTCGCGCGCACACTTCTGGTTATGATGATGGACAAACACCGTTTTCCTCACCTTACGAAGCAAGGCGAAGGAGAGCGCTCAATGTGTGGTTCTGAGACGAGTCTATGAGAAAAACTAGCAAAAAGTGCTGCTACCGACGGAAAAGTGTCGACTCTTCGGACTGCATCTTTTTATCATTCATGCTCGTTTGCTTGAACTGTGTAAAAATAGCTTCCAATGTGTTTGTTTCATGCGCTCGTAAAACATATACATCATGCGTTTATCCTCATCGCTTGTCATCATCATCATCTTTGAGGTATTCGAGATATGGGTTTCTTGATAGAACCTAGACTATGCTTAGAAGTTTTTGATGCGAGAAGTGAGTTCATTTTGGATGTTGTACGAGTTTGTTGCACACACTGAAAAAATGTACACTTATTTTGCGGATGCAGTTTGGACATGCCTAATCAATTCGTTCATCTCCAATCGCGTTTGCGATGTCCGATTTCAAACTACGAACCGTCCAGCAAAAAAGCCAGTCCAATCTTAATGAAGAAGAAATGCTAATTCCACTTTATTCTTCCTCCCAATTTCTGTAGCTCAATTCACAACGCAGACGATCTCGCCAACCGACATCGAACGAAGCAATAACGCGATCAATAGCGGGCTTACCAGTGGCCAGTATCGCACGACGGCCACCAGCAACATATCGACGGTCCACCAACAACCGGCTCACCCAATCATGAACACGATACCAACGAACAATAACAACAACATAGTTTCGGATGACTCTGGCGCCGAGTTTGGTAAGATGCGCATGTATATTAATCTCTGCTTACGGAAACGTGCCGCTATTGTGTCTCGCTCTCTTTCGCTTTGAGAGTTATGTCTGATATTTTCTATTTTTCTTTTTGATGTGTGCCTCTGTGTTGTAGACAGTGATGAGCACCGACACAATTTGTCTTTGTTTGAGAATTTTTTATTTAAATTTAAAATTGAATGTTTTGTGTACGAAATAATTATCCCCAAGACCAGCTTCAAAACCTCAAAGCTGCATGGTTATGCATGGTTCTTACGCCATCTTTCGTTGTCATTTATACTTTACCACACCGCACAAGACACAGGTATTTGACGTGGTACTTGTTAACCAACAAATCTTCATCGGTGCGTTTTCATCCATCTGGTCTCTGGAAGCTGTGTTTTCGTATTAATAGGCAATGTCATTGGATCATTTGAAAAGTGTTTTAACCTTGCATTATGTTGCATGTTCTGCTGCATGTAAAATTAATTTAGCATTACTATTACCTTTAGCCAACAATCATTCTCTCTAAGTATGAGTGAACTAAACATTATATAAAGATCAATTTTTTTTTGCTAAGTACTCGTAAGGGTCAATCACCGCAAAAGATGTGACCTGTTTCGATGCCTTTGTCATCAAAAAAGGGAATGAGATTTAGTTTTTACGCCTCACTTTCGGATCGGAAGGAGGTCTGTTTTCTTCTTTGTCCGACCCAAGGTTTATATTTTCTTGTTATTGTAAAAGATGCAATTAATTTCAAGCCGTATTTTTATTTACTATCTGTCATTCTGATGACAGATGTAGCCATTGTTTGGTAGTTTTTGTTAGGGAACAGTAACTTTTTTTCAACATGAGCATATACAGTCAGTTCCCGGCATACGCGGCTAATGAGGACTGGAGATTTTTGCGTATTTCGAATATTGCTTGATACATCGTTTACACTTGTTACGAGATTTACACTCGTATTTAGAGATCGAATTTTAATTTATATCTTTCCGCGTAAGTCTGTTACTGACTGTTTTCTATATGTTTGGTTTTTCTATTCTATTTTCTTTCCATTTATTTTACTTCTCTTCTCTCTCTTTTCGCCATTTTTGCACGCAAAAAAAAACACACGCACGAACACATTTATCAAAAACAAAAACAATCACACAAAATCCACTCCACGTGCATGCACCCCCATGAACTCGTTCTGTTATTTGTGAATCACAAATTTGCTTGAAACAATACGAAAATTTCAAATACACACACATGCACACACGACACTTACTTTACCACACAACTTTGCTTACAACTGCAATTGGTTGTTTGTAATAATATACTGGGGCTACTGTTGATGTGTGGTATGTGTGTGTTTATGTGGCGCATGGCTCTTTCTGCTGGATGTTTTTGTCCGGGATACAGATCCCTCGACACTGCAAGTATCGAAGAAGGTCAAACTGTTCTCGGGCGGGTGTGTATCCGTCAAGGGAGTTGGTGAAGCAGGCGATCAGACGGCGGTGATGACGGCGATAGCAAATGGAAACACACCGGTCGGCGTGATCCGGCGTAAGAAAACGCTACTAAAGGTGCGCACGATCGGAAAGCTAGTGATGCCGAAGTTTCTAAACGATAGCAACAATAACATTTCCGTTCAGCAGCAGCAACAGCAACTGCCGCAACAGGAACATCCACAGCAGTATAAAGAAAACGGAAGTACCAATGGAACTGGGTCGGAAGGCGAAACGGACCTGCAGCATATCGTACCGAAGGTGGATCGGATACGAAGAAAGTTTATGAGCAACCCTTCAACGCCCAAGTTTTTCAACAGCACGGAAAATGGCGTCCGCAGTCCGTGTCAGGAGGTAGTGAACGGCGATGACGTGAGCGATGGCAGTGACTCGAATGTAGATTCGGGCAAGGAGAACAATTACGACAGTGGGGTGGAGAATATGAATGGATCGGGTCGTCCGCCGCAAGGCGGAGGCAGTTCGAATGTGCTCGCACTAAAGCGCAACTTCCTCAACACATCGAACCGCGCGAAGTCGCTGCACAAAGAGAAGGATCCGGTGCTTGACGTTTCGTCCGAGCTGGATGGTGTCGTAACGAAGGGTAAAGTTTCGAGCCTGGCAAACCAATGGAATCGGTTGCGAATGACGCTCGATGTGTCGTCAATACTGAAAACACCCGGCACCACCTTCGACACACCTCCATCACCTTCCGGGCGGGTTGGAAATGGACTGCAAGCGGAACGGCAATGCGAAAGTCTTCCGATTGCTTGCGAAACGGAACGCTCTTATCTGGTCGACACGTCGATGGAACGATCCGTGTCACAGAGCAATAACAATACGTCACTATTTTCCCGCAGCTTCACACGGAAAGGAAATGGTAGCTCGAAGTTTGCGCTCGTGGACGATCGGTTTGCCAAGTACTTTGGCTGTAAGAAGACGGGTGAGGCGAGCTCACCGACACAGAACGGTACGGTGGGCAAATCGATGATGAGCGTGACACGAAATGGTTCGACTAAGCAACACAACAACACACCACCACCAACCAACGGTTGCACGAACGGAGGCACCTACATGCAGCAGCCACGGCGCCGTACTCAGTCAATGCCGAAGGAAACGTTATTGCTTGAGCAGAGACTCGAATCGTTTATCAATACGATTGCCGCTGCTGGAGCGAACGGTAACGGTTGGGACAAGAAATGGAGCACCATTCAGCCGGTGAACACTGTGGACGAGTTGAACATTACCACCGAAGATCTGTCAATGGCGGATACGGAGTTCGATAAGCTGTTTATAGGTGTGTTTGTGTATTTGAGTAATCAAATGAGGAAGAATAATGTATAAACGCTAGCATATTCTTAATTGCTAGAGTTGAAAAAAAGTAGCATTATCTGCCATACGAAAAATCGCACATGTTGTTGCTGCTGTAGAAATTGTTTGTATTCTTCGTAGCGAGACTAGCGCCACCTGTTGAGTGGTGCGGAAAACAATGACTTTGAATTCGAGCAGTCGTTGAGCAGTTTTGCTCACCGCATCGCACGACTATTGAAATCCTTTTTTTCTCTTCTACTTGTTTTCATAAATTGTTTCTACATGGCAAAATTTTCTAAATAGATGATAATGCTACTTTTTTCCATAATTCGTGCAACGTTTCATTATTGGTTTTAATCATATGCATTTCCTTTATTTTTTCTCCATTCCTTCTCTGAAAGGTTGTTGTAGATGAGAGCTAGCTTGCGTGAAAAATGATCCCTTTTTTGTTGTATTACTATGAAGAAACTTGTAAGCTTTTACTATAGCAAACCATTAAAAATGTATACGTGTATATGTGTGTTCGCGTGTGTGTACTATTTTGTAAGAAGTAATATTTAAGAGCAAAATAGCGTTATACCAATATTAAGCTGTTAACGAAGTGCAATGTAGAAAACACAAAGTGAAACAAAAAAATGATCTTGCCGGAACGGTGGACACTTGGTGGACAAAAGCGGCACCGAAGGATCTCATAAAGTATTCCAAATGAAAGCTAAAAAAAAACAATGGTGAATTAATACCTAGTGTGTACTCTGGATGTGAAATAGAGACTGGATCGAATGAAGAAGTGATCAATTAGAAGTAGAGGATCGACTATTCAACCCAAGAAGAAGTGATCTTATGTACTTGCTGTGTACATCCACGTTCCTTTGCGTGTTTGTCGTGTACTCTGAAGTCTTGTGATTACCATCCCCGGAGTCCGGACCTGCATGCACGCCTGCCGGCCCTATTCTACTCACTACTCTCTGCATATCTACTACAAGCATTCAACACTCTTTCGTGCTCACACGCAAAACACCTCCTCAGCTTCCTATTTGTGTTGTGTCCGGATTCGCAACCTTACCCAGCTCGCGTTCGGCAAAAACACTCGAACGCGCGGCCCCTATTCCAGATCAGAAGGTGACGCGCGCTGGTACGTTCGTTTTACACATATACATAATGTTTTCCACCCCGTTAAAGTCCTTGTGTTTCGTTCACCTTTAACTACAATCGGGAATATAGGAGATTCTTCCTACTGTTCGTTTGTTTCTGTCCTGGTTCCTGGGGGTACGGTGTGTGGTATTTTTCGATGGGTTTTTTTTGTAACATTTTTTCTCCCCCCCCCCTCCACGGTCAGTGTCAAGGTGATGGGGTGATGTGGTGTGGAAAAATTGGAACGCTCGGTGTGTATGTACATTCGTAAATGGTTGTGGATTGGATGATAATGCAACGTTCGAAAGGAAATTGGTCATCAGGTCGCTAAGCCGCTCGGGTGCAATTCAGATTCAATCAATGCTTTCACGATAACATCTAAACAATTTGGTGTGCGTATGTGTCTGTCCTCGAGGGGAAAGAAGAGTTTACACGCTTTCGCTTTAGATCATCATGCTGACACGTGTGCTTTTGTTTTTTGGTTAATAGTCTGTGTGTATGCGTGTGGCATTGTGTGCTTTTGTTTTTGTGTGTGTATGTACATGTACGTGTGCTTTGTTAAACCGTGCTCTATGTTTCATTTTCTTCTTACCTTTAAAATCTACGCGTATGTATCTTGAAGCTAATTGCTAGAACAAAAAGGAAAACAAAATACACTAATCAAATAAAATGCCTAAGCTATTTAAGTGTGTTGATCAGTAATAAAATCTCCCTAATTGCGTGTGTGTGTTCAGTTTTCTCTTAAATAAATCGGTTTTTTGTGTTTTATTCCATTATGCTAACAACTTTTCCTTTGTCAATTTAAGGCACCTTTTATATAATTTCCAAATGCTCGTTTCGTAGATTGTAATCCATATTTTTATATCTCTATCTCTCGGATTACCCGTACACCCCAATGCAACAGAGCAAATGAGTCCTCGCAAACCACCGACAGCGTTTCTGCCACCAAACGCGCAAAAGCTACCGTTTATGGCGGAGCTGAAAGGTGGCATACTGAAGTCCAAATCTGGCTGCGTCGGACTGTTTCCGGCCGATCTGAATTCAGAGCTAAAATCGCGCCTCAAAAAATCTACCCATGCGGCTGTGAGCAATCTAAAGAAATCGACCACCGTCTCCACGATCAACGATGCGCCGAACAGCTTTGGTGCGCCCGGGACGCATCCGGGATCTTCGTCCGAGTCGGAGGACGATGACGAGGATGGTGTTGCACCGGGCAAGAATCTTGCGAAAATGCTGCGCAACGTGTCCAACACGGCCAACAGTGGTAGTGGAGGTGGTGGAGTAGTGCCACCGTCGTACATACCGGTACCGTTTCCGCGCTCGTTCGCGATCCCGACCGTTGCCGAATCTCAGGCCCTCAACCGGGAGCTACAATCGATCAACAAGAATCCAGCCGTCGCAAGGCGCCGTCGTCAGAACGAAGGGTAAGTTTGGCACTATTACATGACACACTTACGCATTTCGATGCTTGTTCGGACTCATCTTCTCACTGAATTATGTATGGTGCGCAGACCTCAGCACAGCAATTAATGTTTTCGCCTCACTCTTTGTTTTATATTACGCAAAAAGCGACACAAATGCTCAACCAGCATGACATGGCGCAGCGCGCAAGAGAAACAAGGAAACCCATACGCACATCAAAACTGGAAAGAGCCCTTTTTAAAATAATGCCATCCCACCCGGCATCGTTCATGTGGAGCCGATGACGACGTAGTCTGCTGTTTGTTCTGTTTCCTCAAGGGGGAAAAGAGTGGTTCCATCCTTAAAGCACGCAACGATGCATAAGATTACGATTATGATGTTGATGATGATGCCCTTTTTTAGCTTGTCCGCGCTGGGTTCATATGTTAGGGGAGCAAGGTGCATATCTGCTTCCATTGTCCACTAGGCCTTTCTTTCGGCGGACTCGGCGGCGGAAAGGATTATTTTTCGCCAAGCTTTTTACGACGGATGCTCTTGTTTTGTCTCGTAGGCACTCGACCATATCGAAGCCTCTCCCCCCTTCGAGGCATGTGTTGTTGTGGGGGACACATATTCCCATCAGTGCGCTATCATAAAAAGGTTTTTTTATTTCTTACGGCTGTGCATCCACTGTCCTCGGCCATGATGAAATATTGGTGGTTGTTGTTGTTGTTGTGGAGGCGTCTCTTCTGCTTCGTCAGGCACAAAATTGGGCAATTTCTTTTACAACTCCTCCAACGCGCGTGGGTGGATATGTGTGTGTGTGTGTGTGTGTTTTTTTTTGAGTGAAAACTCCCCGAAAACTAACCGACCTTGAGACGCGCCGGATGATGCGGCTGCAGCGGCTGCTATCCTACGGTATAATACATTTTAATTTCAACACTTGGTGTTAGGGGAAGAAGAGTAGCTGCTGGATGTTGAGATGCGATCGTCCAAGGTGTAATGCATGATGGTCAATTTCCTCCACCCTTTGATCGTTTGTGGTGGCCATTTGTGAGAGATGATCGTAATGGGAAGGCAGCTAATTACACAAGCCGAGCGAGCGCATGTGAAGGCCAATTGGCCAAAGTACCCGTGTCCGGGTGCTGCTGGTGTTGGGTGGATGGCTTGTCGAAGGTTTCACTTTCCTTTCCACACAATAATAGCGTGTGTCCATGGGGCGGGAGAGCCTTCTGTTCAGAACTGGTTGTCGGTAACTGTGTCGACGGGGAGGGATTCGTAATATCATAAAGTTCGACGTCCGTCCAGTTGAAGCTCGGCGTCGAGTGCGGTGTTTGATCGACCATAATCGACGGTCAATCGGCGTAGTTTTCTTATCAAAACAACCGTCTCTTTGTGTACAACGTTTTGTCATTTCAAAACAGAGCGACTAAAAGCTTGCCCACCCGTAAAGAAAAGTGAGAAGGAAATGATTTAGTAAGTGTATAAAAAATACAGTTGATTTAAATTCACGTAATTAATGCATATCACCGCATTAGGAGGCAATAGACTACATCTAGTTGATTTATTTTTTAATAAAAAAATTAAGTTACAAATAAATACACAAGAAAATGCTAACAAATTAATTGAAACTGAAAGGAAGTGACAAGATAGCATGTGCATCTTTCTCATTCTACGTTTATCTCGCTCTCATAACGAGAATCTCCTTCTGTAAATTCTCCCTCGTTTTTTACAGGGTTTGATGCATATAATGAACTTTTGAAACGCTCTGTGGAAATTTGATGTCAGTTAGGGGAATTTTCTGGATTTCCTTAAACAAAATAAATAAATACCTATACTTTGGTTACAAAAGTACGTCGTATCATTCAAATTCATTATTTGAACGGGTTTTTTTTCACTAAAATTAGTTCAAAAAACTTTTTCTTATCACTGCTTCTCTGAACCAAAGCTGATAGAAAAATTCCACAGTCGCGTTGAAGATTTTCTCTCAGTAAATGCAATATTCTACCATATGGTTGCAAAAGTTCCACAGCGGTGTGTTTAAATTAATCACCTAGGAAATTTTGTGTTTTCCTGATATGAATGGAAAAGACTGTACTAGTAACGATAGGATACTAATTTAGGTCTAGTAACCACATTTATGAATGGTTTGATTTAAATTCAACTATTCATTTAATAAATCAATCATTCATTCAACAATAAATATGACATTATTTCGCAATTTTTGCGCATAATATAATATAAAGTTTATTATAAAAAAAAATAACGTAAAACATCTATGCTAATGAAATACCTCAAATTTCAAGTACTGTATAAGAATACGGTTTCATTTTTACGCACCCGAGATGCATCATCGCGCGAGAGAGAGAACGGGCAGGTTGACGACGCGCGAAACATAACAAAGCGCAACGCAGCATAAAACACACACAAACACAGAGCACTATAGCGGCCGGGAGTAAACCATCTCGACAATTCAGTTTCTCTCTTACACTCGTAGCGTACGGACGTGCGTTGTCTAGGAGTGGTTCCGTGTGTCGCGCGTGTGTTTTGGTTATTCGCAGCATTCTGACAGTGGTTTTTTCGTGCAGCATTAGAACACAAGTAAAGCAAGGTGAATGTTTTACACACGTACATCTTCCTCCAGTGTACTTTGCAAACAAGCAATACCTTGAAAAACATTATTGTGTCCCCGTCAAATAGAGAGGGTGGAATGATGTCAGCTGTGTTCTGAATGGCAATCTGCTTTACCGCCACGGGTTGCAACGATGGGAAGGCACGATGTTGATGTGCCCATGTGTGCGTTTGTGTTTTGTGGTTGTGCCGTTTCTCTAGCTCTAAAACACCGATTGGCAAACGTCGCAATATTCCACGTTCACGATCGCGTTCGACCCAATTCTATATGCGCCGCTCGACGCTGTACGTTCCCATTGATGGATTGTGGTGCTGTTGTTTGGTTTTGTATAGAAAACGAAAGTAAACACAGTGCACAATCTCGTGCTGCACTGTGAGTTGCATCGATGCAACTGCTGGAAGAAAAAGCTAGCCAACCCTCTTCCTTCGGTTATTCGTGTTGTTGTACGGTGTAGTTACTGTCCGAGTGAACGTCTTTTTCGCGTGATCTTCTTGGGCAGACGTAAAACTCTTCTCGCTCCCCCTCCCGGACATCATCAACCCGCCGAGAAACAAGGCGGCCCCAGTACTCATTCACGTTCACGGGTCACGTTCGTGAGGAAAACGGACACAGAAAAACCGGTCGCGCTTGATGATCGTTTCTTTTCCCTCGATGCGCCCTAAGGTGAAGGAAGAGGGAGGAAGATCGTTAAGAGAAGGTTATGCGGCCCTCCTGAAAAACCCTGCTCGTCTGTGTGTGTATTTCTATGTGCGCGTGTGTGTTTTTTGGTATAGGGTGGGCATCTTCTTACCGGGTAGTTGAGCCGTACTCAAGTCTTCTCAGTTCAGATATCCAAAAGAAAGGGACAAGAAACGAAAGAGAAAAAACAAATCAAAACATCCGCCGTCCTCAGGAATGGCTTGGCTGGTTTGAAAGATCAACAAATATAGAGGGAAAAAAATGTAATCAGTTTTGTAGTTCCCGTAGGTTTGGAAGTGAGGAATTCATCTCACAGTACGGAGGGCTACTACGTTTTTCCTTGTCTCTGTCTCACGCTTCTCGCCTTTTGAAAATGGAGGATGAGCACCGGGCATCGATCATCATCAGCTGCTCGTAGGTGTTTGTAGTGTTTGAGGAGACATTAACATTTTCCTACCAAACGAACGAACGACACGGGTTTCTCAACCCATTCAACCTACTCAAAGGCAGGCCACTTCTCAGTAAAGGCCGCCGTTTTCATGCACTGTCGCGCCCATACTGTGTCGCGTTTTCTTTTACGCCTCCGGAACTAATCAGAGCCGGCGGCTCTAAGTGTTGTAGAAGCAAAAGCCCACTAGGAAATGTGACTTAACTTTATCCATCATCGCGCTCCCCGTCCCATCTCTTAGCCAGGGCGTTACGCGTGCGATCGCGTCTTGATCATCTCACAACAATAATGTGTGTTTGTGTTTATTTTCGTATGTTTCTTCCCGCACAATCATTCCCGGTTCGAGGGGGAGTATTTCCTTTTTTTTGGGGGCGCTTTGCCGGCGGTCCCTTCTAATTTTCCCCGCTGGACATGACGAAGACAAATGGTGGCTTAGTTTTGTTGTTTAAACGCAATGGGTAAGATTTTCTCCCTTAAGTTAAGTTCAAATCTTGCGTGATAGCTTTAACAATAGGAAAAAAATGGCGGCTAGATCCTCATTCTCCAGTAATAAGTCACAATGTTACTGCCGAACCTCTGACAAATTATACAAAGTTGATTCTTCTATCCAAATAGAGTCACCAAATAGAGAGAGAGTAGGCATCGAAAACCCGCTTGCGGATGCCTCAGAATCGGGCCAGCACGTTGCTGTAAACGTTTAGCGATAAGAGTCCGCCACGCCACAACAGCTTTGCCCAAGAAGTGTGCCGTTGATATATATGTTGGCCGTGTATAGCTTGAGAAGTTAAGCCTGCCGTTTATTGCGATCGTTGTTACGCATCTGCATTTCTTCATCCCCTTCTCTTTTTCTCTTCCCCGTGGCGCAGAACAACGCATTCTACGGGTTTGAGATAGCTCCGGCGGAACAGACGCGTTTGGATGCGTTTCTCGTAGGGCATTTCCGTATTCGGTGCGGTAGGAAGTGTTCGTGAGTGAGTGTATTGTGCTGCTTGCAAGAAGAATAAAAGAATTGCAACTACGTAAATAAGGGCCAACAACAAGCGAGCCTGAAGGTTCGTCCTTATCCGCCGTCCAGGTGGCGTGAAGACGTGTACCATGCAATATTGATTCTGGCGGTAGATTCGTGTGCTGCTAGAGTGTTTTGCGTTGCAAGACAAGAAATTCACCGGTGTTGCACTTTTTTCCCTATCCCTTTCGGGCGTGTGTGTGTGCGAGTGTACGAGAGGGATACAGAGGAGAGAGAGAAAAAACAAGGATCTAATTACAACCGGAGGAGGTCTAGCTTACCTGCGTTGCTCCTCAGCGTCATCGAATGTTTTCCTGAGAAGGAGATCACAGGTACGTTTCATTCAAGACGACATCAAAACAAAATAAGACCCACCGGTAGACAGGCAAACGACGTCTACATTACTCATGAACTTCCCGAGCAATCGTGTGCGATAGAGAAAGGCGAGATAAAAAGTGCTGATAGCACGCAACCGTTTGCAGTCGTCTCTAAACGCATTATCGCAAAATTCAGTCAGTTTGGAAGCGACACACCGTTTCACAATGATTAATAGCCGCTCCCAGATTCGGTTACGGCGGGATCTCCATAAAGTCTACCAAAATCGTATTTTCAAAAAAGGTGAAATCATGTTTTTGGATTGTAAAACACGTAGTCTCTACCTCTCGCTGACATTGACCTACGGGATGAGATTTGGAACTGCGCCCTAGAATCGAATTCACCCTCGGTTCACAATTAAAGCACACACAAACACAACTGTATAGCCCATCTAATACCATTGGGTACGTTGGTAGAATATTTTAAGAAATATTTTACCAATTCCCTAGACCCGCGGGTGACAATTTAAATCGTTGTCTGTTTCGGGACCTAACTCTGGAGTAAATCTTCGCTTCAACGGGTTTTGTTTGGTTGTATTGTTTTTAGTCTAGCCAGGTTTTGGGACGAAAAACAGAGGGACAATCCTTCTCAATCCCACCACACATTCCCAATCTCGTCTCCATGTTTATTGTATGCAACGGCAATATCATCATAACCATCCTTCTGGCGCACGTGTTTATCCCTTTTTGCAGGTTGAGTTGGCTCAAAAACAGAACGCACACAAAAAAGGTTGTTTTGTGTATGTGTGCACAGTTTGTTTACGTCGTGTACGTGTGTGGGTGTGTTATTGTCAACAAATCCCACAACGACCATTTTTTCGTGTGTGTGAAGGTTGACGATAGGGGGAAACATTTTCCACAACCCGATCCTTGCGCCGCCGCCTGCACAGTCGGGAAGCGCGGACCGGTTTCAAGACTGGCATCCGTCGGTTTCCATAGCAAGTAGCATACCACACCCCCGGGCCAGCCGCGTTTAATTCCCGATGAAAAAGTCACGTAGAAAGATAAACTTTTGTCCGTCGAAAACGGGAGGAAAAAACGCATCGTAAGAAATCATTGTCGTCCTTTGAAGCGTTGGAGTTGGGTTCCCCAGTTTTGGTTGATGGCATGGCGAGTAGTAGTAGTGTGGCCACGGTAAAGGTATTATGATATTATCTTCATTACCGTGTTCATCAACACGCTTCGAGAGCTGCGACTCTCAGGGTTTGTACGCTAATCAACGAAAAAGCCTTTTTGGCTCGATGGAAGGGATGTATGGACTGTTGTCGGTGAGCTAAATCCAACCAGGAACCTCCATAATGACCCGTCCATAATGAATGGAAGGAACGTTTGGGAATTGGTTTGTGTGTTTGTGTATTAGGGTTTCATTTTGTGCTTCCGAAATCACCACCAAAATGGTGTTTTAGGATTTACAAATCTCTGGGGACCATTTGTACACTTTTTTTTCCACGTGAAGTCAGTAGGAAATAGCTCGTGTGGTCCTTAATTCTACGCTAAAAGTGGCGATTTGGAAATGAAATTGCATACCTTCGGGCGTTGGCAGTTAACCCGCTACAGATAACCACTAGAATTCGATTACTACTGTACGCTTTCTTTTTTGGGGACTATCCCGGCAATGCTTTCTATGCAGTCAACAAACGGTGAAACATTTCATGGCCACACCATCACACCTTACGCTTGTGCAATGCAGTCAGTAAAAAGGCTCTGAAACACATAACGACGAGAACAACCCCGCTGAAGCCCGCTTCAGTTGCGACACACGACATAATAGTGTTCGGGGTGGACATTCCTTAGTCCCCATCGAAAATGTCACCGAAAAACGAAACGCACGGGCTTGCATGCTGAAAATAATTCCCTCAAGACAGGCGATTACTGTAGAATTTTCATCTCAACTTGTGTCTCTTCTGGTGCGTTACCGTCGTGCTGTACATTCAGCGCTAGCAGTGCGAAAGAATGCTTTGGCATTGGTTCAACCGAAAGACTACACTAGTTTGTTGCACTGTATGCTGATTATTTTAAGCGCGAAAACGCAACGCAATGAACTAGTTCGAGCGAGCGAATGCAGGGAGTTCGGTCGAGAAATTTCGAGTGATCGAGTGTTCGAACGGCGAAATCATTACATCCGCACGAGAAGCCGTGGATGAGATGTGATCTCGGGGAATCTTTCACTTGCCAGAACTGGCAGTCAGCAAACTCCTCTCACCCTCGACAAACTACACCGGATGTCCACAAATGAGTGGTGTGGGATTCGTTTGTTGGGAATCGAACTGCACGAACATCTCTCTCTCCAGAACCACAAGAATGGTCGCGTTGGAACCGGTTCCAACCACACCGACGGTCTCGTGCGTGGCAGGTTGTCCGGCAGCACTGTTTGGCCCGAAAATGGCAAACCTGTTTGTTGGGTGTTTTTTAATATATATTTTCAAACCCACCCGTCCGTTAGACCGCGGCTGGTGTAAAATTCCGCACACTGAAACGCAGGCAGTAAACCCGTTTCGGGGTGAGTAATCGAACGGATGGTGGGCTACCAGACCAGACAGCAAGAAGTAGTAGTGCGGGAATTGCGCAAAAGACTGAATGCAACATTGAGAGGCCCCCCTGTCGGACGATTATGTGTCTCGCTGGTGGGCTGATCTGGAGGAGGTCTGTCCGGTCGACGGCTGTGAACCGAGTAAACCCATTTGGGTCTGTAATTTCAGCTACTAGAACACTGGTGTCTCAGTATGAGGAGTGCATGGCCAATCCCCAAAAAATGCCATGCACATAATCCTATATCGTACCGAAGCACAGACCCGTCAGGTAGCAGCCCCAAAGTTATGCAGTCAATAGGGACTCGGCAACTCTAAGTCTTAATTCGAACGTTTTGTAGGAGTGGTGGCAAACCTCGCTGCAAACCAGCGCACACCTCATGAGAGGTAACATGTATAGTAGAGTTTACATTACACACGGACCCCATCGACGTTAGACCTGGCCGATGGTTAATATGGTTCATTTAAAATTCATAAAACTTAATTAGCCTTCACTCCCTCTTGCTCGCCTGCTGGTTTTGCAGGGGCAGCTGGTTTTGGGCAATTTATTGCATTCTCGCAAGCATTTGTGTAGGCTTTATGTGGTGGATTTTTAGCTGTTTGCAATAATCGCCTCAAGGTTGTGGAGTGGAGCTTTGGTGCGTTTGTTCAGTTTGTTTTTTTTTGTGCAGGTGTTCATCGAGAGTAAAAGTCAAATTACGGTGCAATGGGGGGACAGTCACCCAACTTGCCGCATGACGCATGAGGCCTAAGGGAAGATGGTTTTTTGTTGTTCGCCTTATTAGAGGAATTATTCATTGTCGTTGTAATTGACTGATACATAAAAATTTATTGCTGAACATGAAGTCTAAGTATTAAGCAATTTGTAGCACAGGCTCTTCAAAATCGGCTGCCATTTCTTGGTCGTATATAACAATTCTAATTTTGTTGTGCTGTCTATCGGTTTATGACTTTGAAACACAGAATCCTGATTGCCAAAATCGTTACCATTTATTAAGCGAACGCAAGAGGACCCTACAGGATATCTTGTTGTTTCTCAAATCACGTAAACGAATCCTATTTCGATTATCTTTACAAAATCGAAGTAATTGTCATCGATAGAAAATCATTTACCACATTTAATATCCACCCCAACGGTCGGATTCTTGCACGTACACACGGAACCCACGGAGATTCTAATCCTACCCTTTGGTTAGCAATTTTCATCCTAACTAAGTCCCTATCAGCATCATCATCATCGGCATCACCGAACCGCAATTCGTGACCGAATGATATCCATTGAATATTTGCCGCATTTGAATCTCATCTTGCCGGTAACCGGATGCGCACACAGTGTCCAACCCCTCTCCGATAATGTGCATAAACTCTTAACGTCTCGCTCACTTGGTCCACCTTCAAGCCACTGCCTTATGATGCTTTTGTGCGATAAAATACCATTCTAATGGGACGCTCGGGCTGAACGCGATGGTGTACAATAGAAGGAGCAGATTATTGAATTCAGCTTCCGAGACACACCACACAGTATCTGCTGACCATGCATATCTTCTCCAACACACTTCTTCGAAATGCTAATGGGCTAACGGTCGATTTTCCGTTTACTCCGCTGGGACTTTCTCGACTTTGTGTGCAGCAAAGCCCGTCGTCTAAGCATTCGTCAGCGCAGGATCGTCTAAATTTCCGTCTCCGGGTAAGGCGCGTTTAAGTATTCCGAAGTCGTGCGTTGAGAACCGTGCGTTGGGAATGAGGTGTCGGTGAAAATATATTACACCCAGGTGTTTGTGTATGGCTGTGAGCTCGGTCTATGAGAACTCAAGGATGTTATTATCAAACCGATAGAGGTGCCCGGAATGCGTCTCGATCATCGCATTGGTGTACTTGTTTCGCTTGTGCCGAAATTCCTTTCGTCCCTTGGTATCTCTCGGCTTGATTACCATCATAATTCATGTCTGGCGTCTCGTGAGACTACAAAGACCGGTACAATAAAAGTGGAATCCGTTTTCCGCCATTGCACCACCACCACCACCACCATCATCGTGACTGAACTTTTATTCTTCGTCTATTGGAGGTGTTCTGTACCATTGGTAAATTGGATAGTACGCAGGTGGAAGATTGCTGCGCGCCTCCCCTTGTACTGATTCGATGGTTTTGGTTCTCCTTTCTTATTCGAGCATTTATTTTCCAAGCCTTAAAGAGTGGAGTGAGTGAGCATTACCTTTTCGGTTGACGTACAAGAATCAGATCGAACGGCATTTGCATAAAAGTTGCACCGAGAGCAAAACTGCCAGCCATTCTTTCCTGCGCGTTGTGCGTTGTGTACGGTGGTTTGAATCATGAAAACATGGCGCAACTACCCAGCGACTCTGGGGGTGCAGCGTCGCCGGTACGTGTTCTTCTACGAGGTTGTTACCGTTGGGGACAAATGTTCCGCGCCAACTGGTTTTGGCGCTAGACGAACGAAGCATTCGTTCTGTGTGTTCGCGGGAGCGTGAAGGCAAAGAGAAATATTTGCACCTTCAACTTCCTGCTCGGAGCAAAAGACACTTGTCGTCGTGCATAACGTTGGGAGGGGTAGCTCTAGACATCGTGGTACACTTTCCAGACATAAAGCGAAGGTGTTGTTGTTCGATCTATTCAATGATTGCATTATTTTTGGTGTGCCAATCGTTCGCCAATAAAAGTGAGTGAGTTGTAGCTGTAGTACGAAAAGATGCGCCAAACTGGATTAATTAGTAAAGTTGAGGTTGGCAATCAGATCATTAGTGTGTGAGAGAATTGAAGATTTGGAAAGGCCTCTTGTACATAACGCCAATTTATACGCCGTCCGGCGACGATCGAGACGATTGAAAGTATCAATCGTTGCTTGAAGGAGGTTTGTGAGCACACTTCTAACAAAGTGTTCTGTGTGTCGAAGCGATAGTTTGTTGCTTGCTGTTCGTATGCTGGCTATGAATCAACAAACGATTGGGGGTGTAGAGAATCGACGCGCAACAACTAATTGCTCTCGGTGGCCCTTAATTGAAGACGTTTGTTCTTCTCGATTCCTTTCCACTTTAGTTCCACTGCTGGGAGGGAGGGTTCGTTGGAGTTGTGTGTGGTGTGGAGCAAATGCAACCTTCACTTTTCTCTGTGTGTACAGAGACGCTCACATTCTGTTGTATCCGAGCGCGGGAGATCCGGTTTCAATGTCTAATCTGAAAGGCTTGCTAAGAACTGACAGATAGACGTGAATGCACGTCCAACGAATAGTCCACCCGCTGTGAGTCGGAGATGTTCGATAGAACGAGAGTTATTTTTCTCGATTCTAACTTTTCTTTCATCGCATTAAAAGCTCTGGTCACTCTGGGTGGATGTTTTATGCCGTCCGCAAGCTTACGTTGTAATTGAATGCCGTGGGAATTCCTAAACCGGACATGTTGGTGGTACAGTATTGGTGAGTGAGTAGGAATCGACCTGTCAAATACCTCCTGTAGCTCCACCAATATTCGATTGGCTTCTCCATCTGGTAGGGTTTACAGTTCAAATTTCCCGTCCCTTTTGGACAAACAAATCGCGTATCTGTTTGAGTCATCTTCTACGCCATGAAACAGTTAATTTTGATTGGCTTTGAATTCCGCACGACGAACCGGCGTTTGGAGTTTCGTACGGAAGTATCGCATCGCGTCGTAATATCATCTCAAGGGGGCTTGCGGCTTGGGGCTTGAGAGTAAAGCGAACAAATCAAACGACACAAATCGACGCAACACGATCCCGGTCTCAGGTTACAGCAGCAGCAGTCGAAACATTCCATGAAGATTAAACACAAAAACTCACGCACATCAGACAAAAGTGTGTGAAGCAATCAATACGCGGTGTTGAACGGGCGGAGGCGCTTCGGGATCAATTTCTTCTTGATGGTGGATATGCGTCTGTTCCTTGTGAGTGGTGTGTGCGTGTGTCTATCTAGCTTGCTCTCGGTTAATCGTACCCCAAGGCCATCCAATACTCGAGCAATCACTTCTCGAGCTCTCCGGTAGTGGCATGGGCCGCACAACACAGCATAAGTCTTTCGACGAGAGTGCGTGATGTAATATGGACGCCTTTTTTTGTGAATCGTGATCTGTGATCGAGGGTGATTACGAGATGGAAGAGCTAGGAAGGAGAGAGGAAGGTTGATAGGAAGTCAAATTAGGAAAATGAGTGTAACAGATGGTTGAACCACATTTATCACAATTGGATCGATTTATGAATTTTTTGTGAGGAAACGGGTTGATCGAAACCAGACACACACGCCTGGTATGTAATGAAGCTGGTGATTATGTACGAAGATCTTGTAAGAATTCCAGTCCATTTTTGTAGAGGACTTGGAGCACTTTGAAGAAATTGATAGCTGTTTGAGAGAGTTTTCATTTGAGGTTCTCCAAATTCTAGTTCTTTGTTTAGCACTTAAAGGAGGTCTAAAGTCACCATATCTAACTTCTTTGATTTTTATTACTATCGGACAGTTAGAGGAACTGTTCCGATGGGATTATCTCAAATTTTCGTTTCTAGAGTTCTCCTCCTAGTAATACGTGTAACTTCAGGTTAATAGTTTGCTTACGATGTCGTCTGGTATCATTATTAAGACGTGACTGACCAGGCCCCAAATGTTTCCTGGCTATACAATCTTCCGTCCATCAGCAAACGATTTATGAGCAACTGTTAAGAACTATTTGTGTATCACATTCATTTAATTAAAACTGATGTCTGCCACATGTCCGGTGCCATTATTTTCGACTTTAATAGCATTATTTTGCGAAAGTAAGAAGCCGTTGTTCTTCGGCTCTCACCGTCCAACGGCGACGACGTTAAACAAACCATTTGCAAGAAGCTGATCCATCCATCCGTGTTGTTGTGGATTTTTTTGTCCAGTTCTCCCCGTCTCGTCCATGTGTGGCACACGATCTGCCTGACGCTTTGAAATGAAAGTCTTCCGCACTGTTGCTGCTGCTGCCCACGTGCACCAATTTCTGGCTCATTGCGATGCGTGAGACAGACGGCGGCGGCGCGCGCTCTCTAGAGATGCCATTTCGGTTGTTGAAAGTGAAATTTGGTTATTTGCAAATTGTGTGTTGTCCCTCGTTCTCCATCCTCTCAGTGGTGTCATGTTGCCGTCCTCCGTCTGTTTGCGTTGGTGATAATGTTTCTCGTTGTTGTTAGCGCGAGGTTTCTCTCGTTCGCTTTATTTGCATGTGTCAGTTTTCAATTTTCGCGAAACATTACGACGGTGATGAACCAGGGTACCAACGGGCTGTGCTGATGTACCTTGTTTCATCCGGAGGCTTTGTGCGTTTATCAATTTGTGTTGCGAACTTCATGGCGTCGAGTGTAACGTAACTGCGTGGAAAGTTCGATAAGTTACATCATGGAGTTTGGACAGCCTACAACCAGGTTTATCCCTGGGTGGTCTGCACTTGCACTTTTCAGGCACGCCATTCGGTACGGCTGATTAGCCCGACTAACGAGCATTTCGTGTGCGTCGGAGAACCTCGTACGACGGACATACGGTTCGGTTCGGAGGAGCTATTTAAAATCCCATTAAATTCGGCCACCGCCACATGGCGGTTTGTTTCGCTGCGGATATGCTTAGGAAAGTGACGAAAGAGAAATAAACCACATGACTGTTATCTAGGCTGTACAAAATTTTCTCCAAACAAACATCTTTCCTGTGCACATAGGCAGGACACGTAGACGAACCGGAGGCACGATTTTAATAAGAAAAATCGACCACATTGGATCATTACTTTCATTTGCTTATTTTTGGCATAACATCCCTATCGTCTTCGTTGATTTCTCTATGACGATCATCCCGTATGTGCGTGATGCGTTCTTTTATCGTTGCAAAAAGAAGCCGCCACACATCGTCGATCTGTTAATGATATTACCTGTTCGTTGGTGGTAATTACACTCGTAAATCTTCCGCCCAAAGCCTCACTGCTTCTTTGAGGTTAAACATATCGATCCAAGACTTCCGCCGTGTTGTTTGAAGTCCTGCTACTCCTCTTCCTCGGGAGCTCGGTTGTGGCATTTACATTTTCATTACTTAACGCATCTCCTTCCCAACGCAACAGATGAGGTAATGAGATGAGATTCATTGCGCAAGTTTGTTTATGAAATTAACCGCGAATCGGTTAGAGCAAAATAAAACTTCCATTTATGACTGTAATATTATAGGCAGTACGTCTGATTTCTATAGAAGGCGAGTTTCATGGTTCTCGTCAACTTTCGAAACGTTTCATGCAAACCATTGCACATGCATTAGGGTCTGGATGGTGTGTCTTTATCATCCACTTATCACCAGTACGGTCCATTATCAACCTCCATTCCCAACATTTGCACCATCGCTCGGAGCCGTTAACATTGTTTAATTAAACTTTGTCGTCCGCCGGAGCCCGTGCGGGGCCCGAACGATAAAAAGAAGATAAATTGCCCCGTTTAGTCATTGGGAGGTAAGCGGCACAACTTTGACCATTTCGTCACCGTTGACCGGTTGGTGCGAGTGAAAGAGGTATTAGAATTCGGTGCAATCATTTAGAGAAGCTCCAAAAATCCCTCAAAACCCTTAGTGTCTAAAAAAGGAGGTTCCATAAAAACGGTACCCCGAATCAAATCCCACCCAAGAGCTTAAAATGATATAATTTATTAACCCGAATCGAGCTGAAATCCATCCCTTTTAGATGGGTCGGACCCCTTAGAGCCCTTGGTCAGACGTAGCACAGTGTGGAGACCTAGACTTGAAGTCATACGGAAGGAATGTTTCGTATAGAAGCAAGCAAGCACATTGCTCTCCACTGTAATCATGATCTTGTGGCGAGCTCGGCCAAGCAGCCAATTTTAGCGAAAACGTATCGAACCCCAGTGTTTCCGAAAACGGCGGCTTGAGACTGATTTATGGATGTACTTGAAGGAGCTACCTTTCGTGAAGCGAACAGACTCTTTTTAGCAAATTAACATGCAAATCGTTCAGTTTCTTTACGACCTTCACCATATGCTACCGGCACGGCCAAATACAGTAATTGAAGCTTGATCAAAGTAATAAAACAAAACCCCGAACCTTCCGAAATATGGTGGCCTTTGTTGCCGTCCTACAAGGAAATGCACCATTCTTGTCCCTCCGAAAACCCTTCGTGGAACGACAATTCCTAGTGTTTGGTCGATAATGCTTTCGCAAAACCCGCATCGTCTGCCGTGCACGCCATCGTTATGTGCCTTCCGGAATGTGAAACTTTACCTTCACAAAGATTAGCTCCTTCCACTAGGTTTCCCCACCAGGTGGAAAGCGTTTAGGGGACATGGTCTTTGTCTGAAAGTGGGATTTTCCGGTGGATTTTTCCACCCTGGTAGGTGGGGTTCACGTGGCTAAAGATTTATTCGCAAAACCCCCGGCTAGAAAGGGGTTTATCCCACGTGTTTCTATTTTTCGCAAAGCAACGCGCAACGAACGATGGCTTCTTCCCGCTTGGTGTGTCACGCGGATATGCTTCCGTATGTACGCGGGCAATCATTTGAATCCTTAGAGTGCATTCTCCAGCGAGGCGAATAAATATCCGACGAAAACAACATCATAAAAACGCTATGCAATAATAAGCGAATATCATTGAACAGAATCCTTGATAGAGCAAACCTAATAATGCTTTTTTTCTTCTTATTTTTCTTCTCACAGGTAAGTGATGTTTTCTTCGGGTTGATCAACTGGTGAAGGATATTGTATATGAGTGTCGGAACACCGCCATGTACGGTGTTAAGGAACGCAAAAGGCAAAGACGTCCTTGCGAGGTGAGTGCGAAGATAACCCTCGAAGTTCGAAGGCACCTCTTCCTGTAGTTGGCGCCAGATGATCGTTCCTTTTCTCACACGGGTTGCCCATATGGTGGGTTATATGTTTACCGCAAACTGTATGCCACACACACACACACAAAAAAAACGCACTCGACCTCCATCAGGCACCGGCACGGGTGTAGGAATGGATAATCGAGAGGGTTAAAAATTGATCGAATGAAATGTTCTACCATATATGGGCTTGGTGTGTTGCTGTGGCAAGCCTCGCCACTCCACACTTCGAGCATCTAGGCGAGCCAGCATCGGGGTGACGAGTTGTGCAAAGTTCATCCAAGCGGTGGTGCTTCGAGGCAAAAACACGACCACCATAAAGGCGATGTGTTGTTGTTGCTTGTGTCATGTTCAATGCAAATCAGCCTCAAAGCGCTCAGTGACGTCGTGTTGTTGTTATTTGGGGATGGAGAGGTTACACGAAATATGTATGAGCTCAATCCGTCCGCGTTGTGAAGGCTGTGTGGAGAGTAGCGGGTGTGTTGGATGGCTTTTTTGTTTACAGAACGATCTAAATACCGGTGTATGTGCGCCGGTGTTGTTGGAAGTGCTCTTCGTGATGCACAGTTCTGCGGTACAATTTTGCAACACCGACGAGACCACCCTTGGCATACTCTGCTCAGCACTGTTGACATAATTCGCATTTTGAGCGTACGTGAACGAGCATTCTGGTTTGCATGTTACTGTTCTACCACCTCGACACGAATGGAACATGTTCATAGACCCACAAAGAGACACACGAGTAGTGACATTCGATTGGAGTTGGAGGTGTTATGCGCACACGCCAAACAAACAAATGCTCTCCAAATTGAATGCTTGGAGAGTGAAGAAGCATAAACATGTCGCAAATATTGATGTATTTAATAATTGCGATTGGATTGTAGAGTACTTCATTTAAAACATCAAGCAAATACTCATATGCGTTGTGTGCCAATCAGAAACGATACATAAATCCTATCAAAGGCATACAGATAAACCTTGCTGCGTGAGTCTGCTTTTCCGCTACGCAGCATCACTTGTTTGTTTTAATGTTTATTAATTGTGCCACCTGGTGTAATAAATACAGCTCGATTATATACTACAACATAAATAGTTAAACAATAAAGTCTTTTTTTTATCGCGCCTTCACGTTGGCCGTTGATTTGTTGCCTTCGGAAGTCGTTGCTATCCACGTGCTGGATAACGTTGTCGGTACGGACGATGATAGCGTTGTCGTTGTTACCTGTACGCTAGACACCGTACTCGTTGCCGATGTTGAAGTTGTGTAGATCGTGGATGTTTTGTCTGAGAAAGTCACGTTGGGTGTCACTGCTGTAGTGCTCGGTGTGGTGATGCCGATCGTCGTTGCTGTGGATGTGCTTGAAGTTGACGAGGAAACCATTCTCGGCACTTTTGTTGTTTCGGTTACCGGTCGTAGAGTTGTTGTGATTGTCGTTTTACGTGCTCGTGATGGTTTGGCAGTAGTTGGCTTTGCTGCTGTCGTTACTATCACACTAGGTGTCGACTGTGTTACCATCGCGGTTGATGCTACTGTTGATGTACTTACGGAGTTCTGTGGAGTTTCTGTCGAAGTCGTTTTGTACGTGTGTGACTTGGATCGACTTTTCCTCTTTCGGGACTTTTCCACCTTTTTGGCAGATCGATGGGTGGTGTGCGTTTTTGGGGTGATTAGTAACGGTGGATCAGTTGCAAGATCTGGATCGTCACCCTTTAACGCACAGGGAGTGTTCAACATTTCAATTTCATCGTTTGCATTTATCTTTTGTGGGATGTGTCCCTCGAATGCGTTTGGCATGATGAGTACTTGTGGGATTATATTGGACGCTTGAACTACTGGCTCTTCGACGGAAGCGTACCTCGGTGCAATAGTGGAAGGTGATGGCATATAAGCCGTTGGCGTATTAACGATACTTTGGGAGCAGGATCGAGGTGGGCTAGTCGTACTGACTGGTACAGGGTGGAAAACAGGAGCAGGTGATGATGCCGCTGCGGTATAGATGATTGGAACATTTTCTGCAGGAACCTTTACCAGTGCTGTTGACTGCTGTGTTCCAGTGTAGGATATTGGATATAGAAGTTGATTTACGTTATCCATATTCATGTTAGTGTGCTGATATTGATCTGGAGGATGGTACACAACAGGTGGCCCCATGACATTATACCCTGGATCAGAATTACAAAGCGCTGGCTGAGCAACTACAGGCTGATATCCACAACCATTTTGTGCAGCACTATACGTTTGTCCTTGAGGACAGCATTTTTTTGGACAATCATGAAGACCACTGCAAAAAAAAAATCAGTGTCGGGGTTAGAGTGTTAAAAAATAACTAAATGAATGTTACGAATAAATGTACTTACATGCCCTGTTCACACATGTAATAGCACTCGGGTTCGGCAGGGTCAGTCAAATAACCGGTGTACGGACAAATAATCGTTTCGATCGGTTCCTCCTCTGTCTCCTCCTCGGTACAGTCCAGCTCCGGGTACAGGACCGACACTATAGCGCGTAACATCGGATACCGTCCACAACCGGCACGCCCACCATAGTCATCTTCGTCCACACTGAACAGCCCCATACCGCCGAGCTGGTAGTGTTGGGCGTAATCCGCTTTCCTTCTCATCGACTCAACATCATTGTACGTGAGCCAATTTTTGGTCATTCCCTGGGTCAACGTGCCATACGGTACGTGGCGCATATCATCCCAAGACGTGTGGAACGACTTGCGAGTTATAAGCTCCTTGCTGGAGAGATAGCTCAGTCGCATAACTGTTCTAAGCTTAGTCGAGCATGTGGAGCCTTCTTTGTAGACTTTAGAAATGTACAAATACGCATAACAGGAGCCCATTATGATGATCTTCCGTGGGTTAAGCCCGGCCTCAATATAAGACATCACACTGTAGTTCTACGGAGACGAAATTTGAAAAGGGATTAGAGGTGTGTGGATGTTTCACACAAGAGTTCTTTTGATGTTTCTACTTACGATGTTTAATCGATCCCGGGGTCCTTGGCCATAAAGCGGCGATATATGCGTTGCGGACGTGGGATTGTGATAATCGCCTGTTAGTAAATGTACGGAATCGACATACTTATTGATTTCGGGCACATCATAACTAAGCTCAATATCTTTAGGATCCACACCGACAGTTAGTGAAAGCGTTATCGCACAAGCCTTCGTGCGTAAGTAAAGATCCCGCAAGAACACAACCAAATTGGTACGATCCGATTCTGCACCACCGAACTGTGCAGGATAGAACCACGCAATATCTAGACCACCGAGTTTGTGCTTGTTAACGAACGAGATCAGCTCATCCGACAGGGCCAGCCGGCTTTCTTCGGTTTTTAGTGCTTTGGAAAAGTGGGACGACTTCTGTACCACACCACCGATCGAGATGATAAACTTTGCCTCGTCACCAACATCGCTGAAACGTTGCTTCATCTTGCAGAAGCGGTTCAACGAACGGCTTGAAGTTTGGAGTAACTCTAGGCTCCCGTCCTTGCCGACGCCTATCAGATCGATGAGCACGATGTGTGAGCACAACCCCGTTCGCAGACTGTCGTAGTCATAGTGTTCGTTGGAAGCGGTAATAAAACACACGATTTTCGCCAGATGCGCACTGCCTTGGTTGTCGCAGGGTAGAGAATGCACTTGAGCTACACCACCACACACTACCAACACCGTAACAAGACAGCTGGCGGTGTAAAGGACTGTCCGCCAAGAAACTTTCATCGCGCTTAGAACACCTGTTTTGCTTTTGCACGTATTACGTTACCCTTATGCACTGCCCCGTTTCGCACACTTCACTGCGAATGTTCTTGTCACACTGTGTCCATTCGAAATGCGCACACCACTGTGTCCACCGTTAAACACGCGACGATTCTATAACGTGACCGCCAGGTGTCTGGCTAGCAATTGGTCGCGGTTTCATAACCTACACGAGCTTTTATACGCCCGTGATTAGAACGGGCGAATCGTAGCGAGTTTGCCTGATGCACATCCAGTTCCGTTTGGCACATGTCCAGTGGACATTCCGCGCAAGAAGGCTTCACTTTTTGGCTATCAGCTTGCCGCTGCTACTGCTCTATCAGACTCAACTGGCTAGCGATTCTAGAAAGGGTTGCAATCGCACGAGGCCTTGATAAGGGTCGGGTTGTGATTTGGGGATGCATGCTTTTTGTGTGGAAAACGGATGGACGAGCGTACTCGTAAGTTGACCCTTTGGGGGACGTGAAGCTCACTTTCCACGAAGTCGGTTGCTCCGTGCCTTGGTGCTTGTGTGTCCTATCGGACGGATGGATGAAGTTGCGGCGATGACCAGCATAAGAACGGTAGGCCGTCTTGCATTTTTGGACACTGAGTTTTTTTTTTTTTAGTATCATCAAAGCTTAATTTTTAGTGCTGTTGTGGAAGTAGGTTTTGTTTTCCATTCATGGCCGCGTGCGGACGTAACGGGTCACGTTTATAGTTCTTGCTAGAATTGTGATGTCTTCTTCAACTTTTGTACATGTTGACGAACGGCTAATGCTCGCGAGTTTGGAATTTTAGTTAAATTCCGATTACAGCCGCTTCCGTTTTGTACTCGTCCTCATCATCAAGCGGAAAGTAACACGATGGTGTACTGATTCTCTGTTCACGCAATCAGCTTAATGATGGATTTGTTTGCCATTTATCCAACCACGTGTTGTACATGGTGGAGCGATCGATCATGTATACGCCATTAGCTACGATAACCCCATTTTTTTTGTTTCAGTTGCAATGTACAGGAATCCCATTTTCCTAAATGCTTCACTAGTGTGACACTAACGAGACACCTCTCACCGCGCTTATTGGTCTGCGGACAACCTCAATCACTTGGACTATTTTTCTCCGTCCTTTCTATTTAGGAAATTAATTGATTCGATAGAGAAGAAAAAAGAAATATAATGCTGCCCTTCCATTATATCATAACAAGATGACAGCAATATATCGGGTTGGTGCGCTGTTGGAAGCGAGAGTGAATGATTGTGTCGATGCGATGAAAAATCGACCAATCAACCGATCGGTCACATAAATGTTCGGTCACAGAACTACGGAACAGGACACTCAAGGAGAGATGCGTTTTTCTTTCAGTCCTCAATACTTCATCGCCGAGTCACTCCACGTTGTATGGAGGAAGGGATTGTAGATTGCTTTATCACGTCTCTTATGGTTGAATGCACTCTTCACTTGACTCTTGGAGCAATTCCGTACCGTAGACTATTACTTAGCCAGCCACAGGAGCAGGAACAGACAGAGCCATGGTATCAGTACTGCTTTCCCAAATGAGCACATTGCTTGATAATGGATTGGTTTGTTATGTGCTTTGTGAAGGCGGCAGGATTTAGATGCACTTTGGGTGATAAATGTGGCGGAAAAAAGCCACCCAAATGCTTTTGTCTCCGTCTGGCTTAGCAATTCAAATAGTCACTAGAAAAAGGATTCTATTCTGTGGAGAAGATGAATCAGGAGGAAAATAATTACAAAATGCTACTACATTAAACATGGCGCTTTGATCACTTTCCCGTCAAAGTAGTTTGACGGGAGACTATGCTCCAAACATTGCTTAGCAAGTGTTTGTTGCAATGAATCCGAAGCTCGTCGGAACAGCATCTCTGACGCACGTAGGAATTTTCCATCATCCTTTATGTATGTACGATGTGGTCTACTCGAAAATAAATAAGCTTCCGAGTGCTATGGTGCTATGTTTTATGTAGTCATTGGCTGTCTGGTGAGCGTGATGCGTGCTTACGAATGTGGTTGATGGAGAGCAATAAAATTCAATTATCATTGTGACACCTAGCTCTCCCGTCACCTGGCCAGCTGCTCTATCGGTGATCCTGTAACGGTTGAGGTGACACATGATGGGAATTTCGAACGTATCGTTAGTAACTCTTGGTCGAAATCTTCGTCCTCTGCACGGATTTGGCAGCCACTAGCCACTGGCCGCTGGCTAACCAGAATAAATTGATTTGAGGTACGAAGCTTTGCGTTACTGCAGCAGACAGCACCTGCAAACGAACCATCCGTTTGGGGCAGACGGATTTTGAAAAGCGTTGGATAGCGGTGAGGATGGACAAACTTCACCATGCATATTTCATCGCATCCCTGCATCCCTGCAATACGTGTGAGGGAAAAGTAATTTACCATTAATAATGAACTAAACCGCCATTTGGTATCCGGTTCATATTGGAAAATGGATTTATGTCCCAGAGCGCTAAAACGATGCCCCCGATTAACGTCTGCAAACTGTACTTTACTGCCTGCGGGCTTTTGGGAGGAGATGCAGTGCCTGGTATGCGGCTCCGGAAAAGCGTATGAATAAACAATGATTCTTAAGTCACGGACGAACCATCAGACACACTATCAACTTTATCTCTACCGAAGGCATATGGCTACTCCTTGTAAGCTGCCCTTTTACCAAGGCAAGTGACCGGTGAAGACAGTTCACCGCTGTTCCAAATACGTATGGGCAGCAAGAAAAATAAAAACGGAAGAATAAGTCCCAGCAAGTAGCGTTCACCAGCATCAGAATGGCAAACATAGTATGGCTGGCAGAAAACTCGTAATGCACCTCGTAATGAGCCAAGGGACACCTGAGCTTTTCGCGGGATAAAATGCTCCATTGCACGGGAGAATCGTTCGAAATGGCACAAAAAGACGCAGAAAAAACGAGAACGAAAAAGGCCGGGAAAGGATAATTAAACCTTTCTCCCTGGAGTCACATTTAGTGTGTTTTACTCTGATCTGTGTCGCCTTTTTCATCTCACACATATGCGAGATACTTAAACACGATTCTTTGGATATGTTATTGGGGAGAGAAGTCACGGTGCAAGAAGTCACGAATAGGTAAATTCGGAACAAAGTTGTCTTCTGGTGGCACACAAACAGCACCACGGTTTTTGCCATAATCGAGGCTCCGTGACTATAGGATGCTCTGGCCCTGGGTTGTTATCTATGTAGTCCTTTGCTTTTTGCTTTGCTAGTTGTAATTCTTGGTAAAATGCAAGCGAAAGAGGCGAATGTTCCCAGTTCACGGTTCAGACAAATTCGTAAAAGCTTGAGAATAGCTTTTCATTGCGCGGGCGCTTCACATCCACCGGTAAACACAGATCAACGACCATAGACAACATGTTGTGTAGTAAGCGCGTGCGAGACGAGACTGTTTTTTATTGTTTTTTTTTCTTCTCCGGAAGGACCGTTTTTTGTGCTTTTGTGCCACAGAAAATAGATCCCTTCGGAATGGCTTCTTCTCCTCCCTCCCAAAAGCTATGTATAAAAGACCACACAGCATGGGGGTGCTTGATCTTCAACGTAGAACGGTCGAGTCTGCATTGCTATGCAACGCTTTTGCTACATTTCTGTGCAAAAATGTGCAGTCTCCCATCGTCATGCCCCTGGCGTATGCTTCGGAGGATAATATCGATCCGTCTGCTCCGTCGGCCAATGCACCTGGTTTCAATCGGCGGTAGTTAGAATGTGAGCAAAAAAAAAAGGAAAACAGCATTCTATAAGGAAATAATTTCACACAACGCTTCGTTTTTTCCCTGTGAGGGAATGAGCTTTGTGGAAAGATGACAAGGAAGGGAAGATAAATGACGCGAAACTACTGATAGCACACACAAGGGATAGAGATGGGAAAAATGGGCCAGACGATTCCACACCAAAAACCGGAACCGTCCGAAATCGTCCGGAATCGTCTGAACCGACAAGAATGTTCTGAAATGTAGTCGGTCAGTCTGGGTATAAGCATTGCGCTCAGTACAGGCAGTAGTCTGTGGTTGACCTTTACTACCAGTATCAGTGCATTAAATTTAGAGACGCTTCTAAATGATTTCGTCCGAATCAAATTCATTGCTTTGCTTTGCATTGTCATTGCTTAAAAATTTCGGATAAAATTTTTAATATAAGCGCATGTAATAAAATTCAATCCAAAAACTGCAACGCGAAAAAATTACACACATAGAGGCATTCAAACCGGGGTGGCCCGTTAGTATAGACGACAGCGGCGCCCTGCCGTCTTCAAACGGCAGGACTTGAAATCACTTGGGGTTCAAATCCCATCCGAACCGTCTCCCCGTAGTGAGGACTGACTATTCAACTACGTGCTATCAGCAAGTCTAGTAAGCCATCAGCTAACCGGCGTGACCGTAGCGGTCGTTAAGCCAAGAAGAAGAAGAGGCATGCAAAATCGGCGTTTGTCAAAAGCGCAAGTGGAGCGAAAGCAAGAGAAAACTGAAAAAGAAAAATCATAAAATAAAAAAAAAAGTCGTCTTATATTTTTATTTGCCGACCACGATTCCATACATTATAGCCGGTTCCTACGTTTCCGATGGTTCCAATGGTTCTGACGATTCTGGATGATTCCAAGCGGCGACGAATCGTCGATTCTATTTCTTCGGAATCAGAATTGGAATCTCACGGGCCGGAACAGGATTGAAACTGTGGGTACACTTCACATCACTACATGAACGCACACGTGGAATGTGGCATGTCAGTGCTTGAAGGTAATAATCCCCAATGATTTTTCAGAAGAAGGAGATCCGTTTTTGTGGGAACGAGACTCTGCTGCAGTTATTTCCTCGATTTCCAACCCTTTCTGGATGATTTTGAAACGTTTAAATCAATAAAACGAATCAGCATAGCTCGATTTACATTTCAACAACAAATGCTTCGCATTGTGAAGATTCTAACGAAAAACCATCCCCGACATACAAATTAACTCTCTAGTCTCTAGTCTGATCGCACCACCGCAGCCAGCAAAAGTGAGAGTGGCAACATAATTATCTATGGTCAGTTGCATTGCTTAATTATATCATAACTCCCGACTGTTGGTCTGATAAACTATGTTTGCCCGTTAGTTTGAGCGTGAAACTTCGATCCTTTTTTTTCCGAAGATAAGCAGTCGGCACCTATCATCCCAACCATTCTCTTAAATGCATTTCGGTTGCATGTGCATGCAGTTGTGTAATGCACCGAGAATCTGAAAGTAATTTCGTTTCCATTTAATCTCCAACACCACCGTCCCGACTGCCAGTCCGCGGTGGGGGTGCCATAAATCAACACAGATCGGATTTTGGATCAAGAAAAAAAAAATACATGGAAGGAAAGCTGTAACGGAATTTGGCGTTATTTACGCGTTCGGTTGGGTTCAGAGAATTTCGAATATCCGAACTGTGTAAGTTAGTTTTGAAAAGCGGTTTATATGGATGTTCTCAGCTGCCACGGAAAAATGGATGGCATTTTATTTATTTACCGTGGGGCAGGGATTGATTTGTGTGCGTTTTTGGATTGAAATTTCGAGTTGGCGTGTGATTGGCAATCTGTTGCGGTTGTTTGCCGACGGATATCGAAACAACTCATTTGTTGGTTGCAATAATTGCACTATTTGTTTTTATTAAAAATTGGATTCGAATGACAAAATACTAAAGATGAAGGACAAAAATCGTGTGCGTGTCCTTGGCAAGGAATCATTGAATGTTTGGTTGGGTTCTTTTCTACAAAACCTTCTTACATGGATGTGGGTTTTGTAGGCTATTTTTAAAAGTCAAATGATAGTTCCATCCTTGGGACGACTTGTTCGCCATAAAAGTGTACGGTTCGATTTTGTTCGAGTGACTAGACTAAATAGAAAATTATCAGGGTTAAAAATAGAAATAATGCTCATGGGATGATAAAAAAAATGCTACACAGATTTGAAAAATGTGTTTCAAATTTAAAAATTCCGTGTAAAACCCTGAAATTTCATGTCGTTGATGCGGTTTGCTAGCCTGACCTTTGCTCTCAAAATTGTTGAAACGTTAGCCGATCTTTGGCGTTTGCGACAGTACATATGGCTAATGCATTTGCAAAGACATGCTGGGTGTTTCTACCCAGCAAGATGTCCAACTATTTTACGAAAATATTTCAAAATTAATTCTCTTCTAAGTTCAACTTCCAGTTGATTTGATTTTAGTTGATCAACCTTTTCTGTAAGGATCTACCCAGATATCGATATCTAATATTTATTCAAATTAGGAAATATTCTCTTTTGCAAATTTTAATCAAAAATCACCACCTCACTTACAGCGATTATACCATTTAAAAGTTTTCCTACCGTTTTGACCCTTTTCCATACCACCCAAAATCAACCCACAGTGCAACGGCATCAGTCGGATGTTATTCAACCCAGTAAATGTTCGAAAAAGAAAGCTTAATGTAAAACACATCTCATCCTCGCTGTCTCTGATGCTCCCTTCTGAAGGAGTGGATTGCTTCCCCGAAGCACTTCTTCGACAAAACTTTGAATGTTTTATCTTGATCGGGGTAGGTGAAGTAGGTAAGGGAAGCATTTGCGTTCGTCCATGTTCATCTTCCCGGGGCACGAACAGAAGGAGTAGGTGACCGTTTTAGAGAAATTTTCATCTCCAAACAATGAACTCCCATCGCCGGTAGCAAGTAGTGGAACCGTTGTTGCTTCTTCGAAAACTTTTCGTCGGAAAGGATGCTGTCTGCTTCCTTATGACTGTTACTACAATCTCCATCTCCAGCAGCAAGATGTAGAACGAGGCGTGTGTGTGCTGTTGATGCACAGACAGTAAATTCACACTCTAATGCCTGTGCAGCAGCAGCTTCTTCTGCTTCTGTCTGCCGGAAGAATCCTGACACTGTGAACCGTTTTTTTTTTGTTTTTTGTCTGTTGTTTAAAGAGGAAACAAAGGAAGTGATGCATAAAAATGGAAAAGTTATATCCATGGATCATTGGGTTTTATGTTGGTACGGTTTGCTTGAACCGATGGCACGTGGTACCTTCTTTATTCACGTGCTCTCTGGGTGTGAAAACGTTTCTTCCGTATGGTGTGGCCGTTTGAATTATGCACAGATTATAATTGGAAAACTTTCAGAACTCACACCAAACAACACAAAATTATCCACTCATCAATTGCGGGAGTGTGTTGGGAAAGCGAATTGATCCTTAAGCATCGGTGCTAATAAATTAATTCTGTGAAGTGTGAGACTGTCCAGCAGGAAAAAAAAAAAACCTTGCTGCAGTTGAAATGTGATTAATTATTCACCAGCAACTAGCAGTGGTGCATTGCAGATGTAAACTTTACTACGCGAAGAGAATAAATATTCTCTAGAAAGAGTTTGAAAAGACTTCTTGAAGTGCGCTAACACGTATCCACAAGATCTATTCCAGCAATTGAACGAATTTCGTTCAATTATTTCTGGTCGAAAATTGGTCCATCGGGAATTTAAACTTCATTCAGAGAATGCTTTTGGAAGGCAAAAAACCATCCACATCATTCCGGATAATAGCATCAATCAACATGCAGGCAAGGTTCTATTCTAACTTGTTGATTTCCTGCTCACTGACGTTGTAACTTACATACTACATCAAATCGCCAAAGTTACGTTTCCTGTGTACACATTTCAATCCAAACCCCAGTTTGAAGGAAGCGCTTCTTTGCGTTAGCTTTGCACAGTTCCATTTTCCGACACGACTCGCCGTTCAAATACATCTAATGCCACCAGTCCAGAGTGGTGGGATTCATTTACACCGAGTGATTTTCATTTTCATCGTAGCAGTTTTCTTGCTTCTCTTCTCATCATGTAAATGGAAGAATCCGAATGGAAGAAGAGTGGGATGTGTGAGAAGATTATAAACTTCCTGTTTTATGGAACCCTAGAATCCAGGTCCGCTTCTCAACCGTCACGATCCATTCTGAAATGAGAACACACAACAACAACAACAAAAATACGAAAACAGAAATAGTGTGTAAAGGTGTGTTTCCATTGAGCGATGGATGGCTGTTTTGTGCCATGTAATGAAAAGAACACTTTCCATTTCCTCATATCAATCCGGCATATCCGGGCACCAGGCAGTAACGGACCGAGCTGTGACGGGTGTCGCTTTTTTGTGCACAAGAAGAACCTTCCGTTGGACGTTTTTTGTTTGATTGTCAACCAAGCTGGGCGGTTGAAAGGTTTTACTTAAAGCGTTTTTAATTGAAATTTTCAAGCAAAGTTCGGTTCTCTGCTACTCAGCATGAATCGTTTGTGCCAAGTAGATTGGAGAATGAAGAATATGGGAAAAAAGGTTTCAAACAATTATGCAGGGTTTCGATCGATTTAATAGAATTTTGGAATCGATGAAGGGGAATTTTTCAAAGAAGTTGTTGCATATTACAAGCCTTAGCAATTGTGTAATGGAATTTTGCACTTTCTGAGGAGAATCACTGCAGTGAAACATTAGAATTAGAACAAAACTTTGCGTTAAACCCGTACAAATGTTAATGATACGGTGTGCTTATGTATACAAGCAAGCTAGCGGCAGGACCGGGGCTCAAATCCTGTCCGGATCGTTCCCCCGTAGTGCGGACTTACTTACTTATTTATCAGGCGCTACAAACGCTTTGCGGTCTTGGTCTGCCGCAGCAGAATCCGGAGCCGCTCACGGTCCCGCGCCATCGTACGCCAATCCATTATCCCGGCCTTGATGGCGGATGATTCCACGCCACCCTCCAACCTCAATCTGGGCCTACCACGCCCATCCTCTGTGCATGTGGACGGCCTAAAAGGACTTTCTGAGCAGAGTCGTCCGGTGCCATGCGTATAACAAGGCCAGCCCACCGGAGCCTGGCGAGCCTAATTCGCTGGACGACGGTGAGGTCGTCATACAGTTCGTACAGCTCGTCGTTGTAGCGGCTTCTCCATTGTCCATCCACACATACGGGGCCAACGATCCTTCTAAGCATCTTCCTCTCGAAAGCGGCTAAGAGGAATTCTTTTTTTCAGACAGGGTCCAAACGCGACAGGGTGGTTTTTGGTGAGATGTTTCCTCAGGCTGTTGAACGACCGCCTGGCCGCCAGCATCCTAGCGCGCAACTCCGTCTCTATGCTGTTTTCGGTGCTGACTTTTGACCCAAGATAGGTGAAGTTTTGGACGACTTCAAATTTGCGATCGCCTATCCGTTTATCACCCCCACATAGTTCCGGATTTCTTAGTAGGGACTGTAAACGTAGTGCCGACTAAATATCCAAATTTGTTTTTTGTACTATTGTAGAGATTTTCTCCAACTCCAATTCAGCCTGGCCTAGAAGGTCGTAAAGCCAAGCCGTTCTAATGTGAAGGCTCTTTGCTATATGGTCAAACACAAGCAGCTTCTATTCTAACTGTTTTTTTTCCAAACAGTTGAATTGAGAACTGCTATAAATCTCTATTAACGTATTTTTTCTAAATTCTCTTAGGAGTCCTACAGTTCGTTTGAATAATATTGATGTATAATCCACCAAAGTATTGTGATAGTAATGGTAATTCTCAGCTAGGTGTGCTGCAGTAAGGTGTTATCACCTGACACCTTCGGAAAAACGCACGTCAAACTCAATTCTCAAAAGGGTTCCTTGGAAGTGTCGAATTAGATCGAAGATTTATTGCTACTGCTCTGATTTATATCCCTGGAAAAAAGGATACAAAATATGTCGCCCAACGCTCAACCTTTTCTGCTTTATATTGAATTATTTCCACACATAGCAAAAAAAAAAAGAACTTCTTGCTCGTGAAGAGGAATGTCCCCCAAAAAGTAGCCGTGTCGAGCCAGCCAATCCCCATTTTGTCACACGTTCTTTCACTTGAGTGCTTTTGTTTCGGAGTGCCGTCCTCATCGTCGTACGTGATGTTTTGCACTGGTGTAATGTACAGCTCATCGGATGCTCGCTGGCCGGATAGAACCGATTTCCACTGTTTTTAAAATAAAATAAAAACAGCTTGGCTGCTGGTATCCGCATTGCGTTCGGTAGAATACATGGCTCGTCCTCTCCATCGTATGTCGTTCGGTACGTTTTCGGGTGCAAGTGTGCTTTCGCATTTCACTTTCAAACCCCTACCGTGTCACACTGGGTTTTTGTCGTGTGCACGGGCATATCCGGCTTTTCCCTTCCGACTCCGACTGGGGGTGAATGGGTGAATTAGTGTTAGAGCTTGTGTGTCTTCATCGTTGTCACTTACAGTGTTTTGGTGGACATGGTCGAGGTGTAGTACAGTGGTCATTGGTAAACCACACTCGAAGTAGTAAAAGCAGACCTCAACCCTCCTCCCTAACGTGGTTGGAATTGTAATTGCATCCATCAATTGCACCTCCGTGACAGGTGTAGCTGCTGTCGTGAGGTTCAACGACGAAAGGTGCATCCATTTCTCCTGATCTAACCACAACTTCACCGCAAGTCTAGCCGCCACAAGGGTTCAAGGCTCCCGGTCTACCCTCGCGACTCCGCAACTTCACCACCATTCCACCTACCAGAGACTACGGATAATGAAAGGGTGCACACGACGGACCGACCCGTCCCGATGACAACACTGTACACTGCACCTGGTGGGCTGAGTTGGTGTACTGGATTGTGCAATTAAAGAAAATGAGCTTCTTCAACAGGAAGCGCTTGGACGGAAGAAGACACTCAGAGGGACCACCACCAGACAACGCGTTAGCGTGTGTCTTTTGTTTACATATCGCTACTTCGGGTTGCAGAAAAGTGCTTAACCCCGCGCATTCTTTGCTTACGATACATTGTGGTTAAAGGGTTGCGATTGTTTTTGTCTTCCCATTTATTGAGATGCGATAATGTGAAGATGAGTAATTAGCGAAGCGGGAGTTGCATTGGTTTTTGTTATTCTCCTTTCTAGAATGTTGATGATGCTTTAAAGCTGCGCGTCATGTAGAAAATCAGTCACGCTATAATGTGCGTATTGCTATCCGCGGCCATACCTCCATTGTGCAAATAAATGCAACTTTGTGTAAGGCTGTAGCTCTTCGAGGGCTCATTGAAAATAATGATCCATTTTACATTGTTCAAACCACCCTTCTGTGTCCGGGCGTCTGCTACCAAATCGGTGCTCTTTGGTGGCCTTTTTAGCATATTCGAAAGATGATCTCTAGTCCTTGGATGGATGTTTGGCGAGCCTTAAGAAGCGCTGGGTGAAAGAGAACACGGTCAAAGTCAATAATGCTAAATCATCGATTACTGTGCATCCCGTTATGTGGACCATAATGAACCTATCAGCTTTGGAGAATCGGTCGTGCCGTGGAAGAGGAGTGTCGTTCGGCATTGGAAAGCCCACCGACGTCACCCTATTTTATGGTGTTTGCTCTCGTGACCGTGACCCTCTCGTGTCTGCCTGCCAATCCGTACGATCTAAGGGCGAAAAGCGAACAGTGGGAGACAAAAATTATGAACTATTCTCGTTGTTTTTGTGTGCCGATGAATCTGTTTTCTCAGGGAAAACTTATGAGTCATCGTCATCATCTCGTTCGAGCTTCCTTGTATTCAGCCAACAACAACAAAAAAGCATTTGATAAAGGAAAGGTTAATGGGTTATAATGGTGTGTATGTGTGCGACCCGTATCTTCTAGCCACAGTTTTCAATCGCCACACGAATGACCCATCAAAGTACTTAATGTTTCTTCTGGTCACCAAACAAAAAAAAGCCAATAATAACCCTTTCGAACACGCTCAACCTTTGAAGCAAAGAGCTTTGCGTGTTTAGCGATACGCGCTTAGCGTTGTTTGATTTATTGTTGACGGCTGCCATGTTCCTTTCCCTCATGCGAATCCGCCCCAGTGGTCCATGGACCTTGAAATATGCGAAAAATGTACATTCCGACAGAATGGTGGCGTGAACGGGTAAACGGATGGATTATTACTTCCCATGTCACACCCATTTGCCAAATTTGTCCATTGCATGTGAGTGTGTCGTATGCCGAGGTTGCATAACACACAACACCCGTCATGTTCACATATGGCCGCACGTGTGATGTTTTGTGACCACCTTCGCTGTGCGTCCCGCGAAAAGACGCTACCGATGGGTGGCAGTAAAGATGGAGATGTTTATAGCCCGTGTGTGAGTGATGTGTGACAGAGTGGTTATGATAGGAAGGAGCAGAATGAATCATATGTTGGGCTATGACAAGCTTCGTTTTTTCATGCACGTAAAAAATTTACTTCCAGCTGGAAGTAATAATTAATAATTATCAGGAACTGTATATCTCTTGTTAATGATCGTCACGATCGACTTGTTTGCAAAGAATACTAATCGTTGTCTACCATTGGGTAATGTATTCTAAACAGATTTACAGCGTTTCGATCCATATAATGGATCTTTTGGATCATCTGCCCAGTGGTGTTGACTGCGGTGTTGATATTTATGAGGTAGGATCGGAGTTCAAAACCCATCCGAACCATTCTTCCGTATCGAACCACGTGGTATCAACAAGTTTAGGAAGTCATTTGATGGCCAACACGTCCTAGAAGGTCGTAAAGCAAAGGAAAGAATGGAACTTTTAAATATATCAGTGGTTTTTTTCAACCGGTTAGTGGATTTTTGCAAACTTCTTGGTGGAATTTTGCAACTATATAGGGGAGTTTTGCATTCAATTAGGGGAAATTTATAACTCGGCTGTGGAATCTTGCAAACAGTTGATGATTTACACCGAGCTTTAGGAGCTTCACTGTTAGTGTTTGGTTTGGATTACATTAGTCGTATCATTCAAATTTCACCGGGTTTTGTTGTAAAATTTCACTTGAAAATGTGTTCTTTAAACCATAGCTCACTGCTCACCAATCACTGCTTCTTTAAACCATAGCTGACGCCTCTCAAAATTACTTTCAGTAAAAATACAATTTCAAAATTCCTGGAAATGGGAAATTATTACTAAATCAGCTCAAGAAGAGTTCATAGTATTACGTCGTAAAGTTGTAATAAAAATATATAAAAAAATATTATTTAAAAGATTTTCTGAAGCGATTTTACAGTACAAAATTTTATGGATCCAAATCCTGTAGTGTAGACAATGTTCCTCGGGTCATAGAACAAGTATCTCAATGCTTAAAACAATCAGAAATTTTCGGGAAGAACGAACAATCCAAACATTTTACGTCTTACTACGTCTCGTCATTGGATCGAAAATAGCGTATTGTTTTAAACATGGAGACACTTGTTTTGTGACCTGAGAAACACTGCCATCATCCAACACATATGAATGGGACATATGAAGTCCTAACAAAATACAGTTGTGTGGGATATGGTTTATTTTTCCGGGCAGATGATTGATTTCCGCGTAGCATGATACAAGGTCTCTTGTTGTCGAGCCTTGTTGTCATCCATACACTACTAAAGCTAACCTGTATGCGTTGGAAGTAGCTTCATTAGTGTCACGACCATTGATAGTGATTGATGTGCAGTGTTGAGGAATAAATTAGCACCTAGTGTCCATCCCTGTAGTGTCTCAGGAACAAACTGAGCTAGAACTAATCTGAATATTCGTTCATTGCAGCATAAAAATAATTGCCATGCTTTAGCTCGGTCCGTCGGTCCGTCGGTCGGTGGCAAACAAAACAAACCTAACCGTCCTCATCCCTGTGGTGCTGAATATTAATCATTTGTTTTTCGTTCTTTTCCTTTTGACGCGTTTCCCATTTCCAGCTACAAGCAGCAACAGTTGATTAAAAGCAAAAGCCAATCCGAGCTTGCCACCTTCATACCGGCGTCGGCAATCATCTACCACAACACAGCAAACAACGCACCGCCGAATGTAGCCGGCAGTATCATCGGCAGCAGTAGTAATGCACTCGGTGGGCCTGCACCACTATTACCACCATCGGCGCCAGCAACAGCACTAGCGAGCTACTATCAGCCGGAGCAGAATAATAACAACAACAACAGTACCCAGCTTCTGCAGCAGCATAGCTTCGGCCACCGGGGTTCCGGGCAGCAGGAGAACGAAGATTTCAGCTTCCCAGTGTTCGGTACGTTGCGCCGTTGTTTGACCGAGGAAATGCGCCCCGATCAGGACGGTGCAATGGTGAAGAGTGTCTCCATTGCCGAGCGGCTGGCGGCACTCAAGAAGAGCGGCGAGGACGATTGGCGCAGGCGCGTCACCAAGAAGGATGTGCCCGATGATGTGCGGCGGGAAAATCTTGTCAATGTAAGTATTAAGTCAATTTCGTCAATAGAGGAAAGGAACTGTTCAAACCGTCGTCTTGTACCATGTAACGCTTTACGCGTTGAACAGCGAATTGCATACCTTTAGGCGCTTAACCGTGTAACGCGTTTGAGGTGGGGGAGACGGTTTTGGAATCGTTTTGCGCGCGATTTAATTTCCAAAACAAGGTGGAATTTTGATGATCCCCGATGTTGACTGTTAACCTTGAACGTTTCGTTCACTTTACCCGATCTTGGTTCCTCTTCATTTCGGATCGGAACCAGAAGCAAAACAACCAGTTTTCGTTGCTTCGTTTTGTTCGCCTGTTCGAAGATCAACTTATGCTCTTCTTCTCAGTCAGTTATGTTTTGCTAGTGAGGCGTGTTTTAACCCTCAGAATCCGCATTAAGCTGCGGTAATGTTGGGATGTTCTGCTGTACTGTTCTGAAATGTTTGATTCGGATTCAGAGTTTGCATGTTAATTTGCATTTTAATTGTTTGCCCATTTGCTTCTGGGCAAGAGAAGCACTTACTGCGCGATCTGCGTTTGCACAGCGTACTGTTTTGTTTGTTCGGTGTGATCGTCTAGAATGTAGATCGTACGCTCGGCAATGGTTGAGTACCGGGTGCCGGTACGAGCTCTGGAGTACGAGCAACATATTGCTTTGCTACGGGTCACTTCAGTTGCGAATGTGGAATGCTTGATTACTTGCCTTTTACGTTGCATACGGCATCAGCAGCAGACCTAGGGAAAGGCGTGAAACGTGAAGAGATCAGCGCTGTCTGCTCTGAAGCTGAAGATCTCTTCGGGTGTGTCCATCAAGTAGTAGTAAAACAAACGATTGCATTTATCTTCGAATGCAACGCTGCGTGTTCCAATAATAGCCCTTCGCCGGGATGGTATCTGAGGGCAATGATCAATGTTACTCATTTGTTACCGTTTGTTTGATGATTGGAATGCTAGTCTCATTCATGGAATGCATAATGTTGTTCCACCACGAAAGCATCACGATCAGCGAATGGAAACATGCACACAGACACTCACAAAAAGCGAAAACTCATCTTCTGTTGAAGTATTTATTGATTCACCTGCATCAATCTGTAGCTGTGGCCATTACCATCGGTGGTAGTCAACGTCGCTCTTTACCGGCTCTGCCTAGATAAGATAGCAAAACAACACAACAGGACGGCGGCGGCGACTCGGGAGGCTCTCCATGCGTGCGAGGTGGTGCATCATCAATCAAGTTCAAACAACGTAAAAGCGACGCAACCTAAGCGCAACACGCGCACAAAGACATCGACGATGATTACTCAGTATCGGGCCGGTATGGGATCGGATCGCACCATCGCGCCCTCGACTGGAGCTTCCCATATCAGCGAGACGCAGTGTATAGCAGTGTCCAGCAGTGCACGTACATATAGAAGCATATCAGCACACACGCACACACGATCGAGGCTAGTGGTTTCTGTGTGTTTTGCTTCAAAGTTGAAGTCGCCTTCAAACCAAAACAACGGCGCGGTAAAAAAAAAAAAAACACCAAGAATCGTACGCCGCACGACGGAACGACGCAAACTGGTTCAGTTGTATCCTGTTCGCGCTCAGTTGCTGACGCGTGCGCGTTGAATGGAGTTGGTGATCGGTCGGAACACAATCAACAAACAGCCAGCAGAGCCATACAGAGTAGAAGTAGGGTTTTGAATTTCGCGGAACCGCTTATTAAGTGCGTAAAGTGAGCGAGAGAGTTCGGCGGGCAAAACCCCATACTTCCCTGAAGCGATCGTCTTCTCCGTGCAACATGAATCATACGTTGGAATTCAGTGGTGCCAGTCGGATCGGCGACAGTCGCTATTGGGAAGCAGCGATCACGTTCGCTACTCATCTCGGGACGTTTCTGCAAGCATTAGTCATCCCGGCGCTGTTGGTGATCGGAGTGCAATTTGCGGTACAGCTTTACAACGCCGTTCGCCGGGAGGCTTTACGACAGCTTCAACAGCACGTAGATGCACTGCACCAAGACCGGCAGCGGTTGATCGAGGAGATCAAGCTTGATCTGCTCCGGACGCTAAACAAAGGCACGAAGGATTCGGATGCGGTTGGGGGTGGTGGTGGTAACGCGACGTTTGTCGTTTCTGCAAAAACTTCCGCAAAAGAATGTGAAAAACCGACTGTAGAGAAGCGACTAACATCATCCCCGCTGAGGGCAAATAGCGTTGGTGGTGAGGACACCACTACGGGCAGATCTAATCAGAGTACCGGCGAAAGACGACCTACGACGGTGCCCTCTTCATCGAACCGCACCGAATGGGCCACTCGTCGGTTAGATCGTAAAGAGTGCAGCAACATTGTGAATGAAATCATTTATCAAATTCAATCAGGCACTCGAAAGGCGGAAGATGGCGTCAGGCCTACGAAAAGCGCAGTTCTGGAGGATGACAATAGGGATGGAACATGTGGCGGAAATGCGGAAGACTCTGCCGTACTGCGGGATGTGCATCGTCGGAATGTTGTGGCCCGCATGAAAACTCTCTTTGAGCAACCGACGACGTTGGAGCGACCTAAGACGACCTCCGTAAAGTTCCGCAGTTCTGTTACACCGGACAAGCAACCGCCAGCGGAGGCAGCGCTGAAACATTTCAGCAGTGTGGTGAACATACTACGACGGCACGAACCACCGTCCTATCCTTCGCGTACGATCAGTGCTAGTTTGGAGAACTTACGACCATCGGGTGGTGGACAGTTTCTGAAAGCTTCATCGGAACCTCCGACCATGATTAGACTGCGGCGACGTATACGATCGCAGCACAGCCTTTCGGAATCGGTTGAAGACATTCTGGAAACGGAACGATTCTCTAAACGATTGTCCCAGTACTCGATTAGTGATCTGCTCGACGAGGAAGACGATGACAGTCGGAAGCGGAATATGTCCGATCGGTACAGTGGTGGTGAAACGAAAACATTCAATGGCGTTCCGTACGATCGTGTTTCGCGAGGTCTCAAGACCCTGTCAACGTTTTCACTGTCCGAGCTACTGCAGGATGAAGAGACAGTCGACGGGACGGAGGAGCCGGAAGTGGTGCTACGTAGATCGAAACCAACGGTCACACCACCCGCCGCATATCGCAATGCCGTGGATAACATCGAGCAGATTCTAATTGCGGAAAATCTTTCGAAAGACTACTGGAAGTATTCCATCTCGAACTTGCTCGATTGCATGGAGCAGGAGGAAGAGCGGAACCCACTTAACCTGGTGCTGTAAAGCACCCTTAGTACAACACCTAAGCTAAGCTCTAGCCTGCCCCGTAGCTGGAAGCTTATCTTTGTGCACGGTGCGGGTGTTTTCTGGTGAACTGCTTGAGAAAATCACCTCCAGAGGGGCTTAAGACTGATAGCGAGCGTACTGTGTGAAACTGCCCCATGTAACCCAGAGGATATCCGTCGTAGTGAGTAGCAGACCAACGTGTCTAGGTTTGGTGTCAAGGCAGCTTTTGAGTTTGAGTTGAGGACAACTAAAAACAGAAGAAGAAAAAGTCAATTCCGTGAAGGCTGTGATTGGATTTATTGTATGTCGCTGCACCAACGGTTGTAACTGTATGTGCGTCGTGAGTGATGAAGCATTATTATTTTTATATAAATATTGTGTTGCAACTGTAAGTGTAAGGCGACAGTGGCAGAGTGACGTAAGCCACTGCAAGAAACTACGGGGAAGGTGTTTTACTGTACATAAGGAAGTGGAAGAGTTCCCTTTAACCCTATCCAAACGAACTACAAAAGCGATAAACTACAACATCAACACTTTTATCGATGCAAAGCGGATGGTATGCGATGTCGGATCTGCGACGCCAGGTAATTGAAATAGAGGACGAGGTGTGGCCGATTTTATGTGCGGTGAGGGTTCGACCTTTAAGGTCATATTTCAAATGACAATCAGTGTCTCGCAAACGACTCGATTAATGGTGTGGCTTGATGAGCTATCGAACCATGCGGAAATTCGTAATAATAATAATGATGATGGAGAGATAAAAAGCGTTCGGTCTCTTTTGCGACTGTGTCAACCACGCCCAAAGACAACAACACTGATTGGGGTTACGATCGCACGCTGGTAGCGATATTTACCCCATGACTCCCCCTATGCTCGTCGTTTAACCTCCCGAGAGGGAGAGACACAAGCAAAGGCAGTAGACGATAAAATTGGTTACAGTTGAAGATGATGTGAGAGGTCCACCAAAAACACCCATTTACTGTCATTAATTTCTTAATTAGCCATGACTGTAATGATGGATGATATCAACGATATCGTATACGGGTTACATTACACTTTGGGTCTTTTTTCCTCTCTGTCCGTATCCGTAACATTTAGCTTATCTTATTCGCACTCTGAAGTATCGTTACTTTTTTTTCTCGCATGCGCTTAGTAAACAGATAACGATTGTCGTCTAATATACCATCTTTCCGACACCTTGACGTTTACAGAATGCACTCATCGTTGCCAAGTCCCACGAGAGCCCAGTGAAAAACAACTCACCACGACCGTTCAGTCGGCCGGCGGATCTGGAGGGTGGCAACATCTCTGACCGGTTGGGTAAGATCAAAACGTCGTCGGAAAATTGGAAAAATCGTGTCGGTAAGTAGACGGATGCTTATTAGTGGTTTCTAGTGAAGAAAAAAAAAACGCTAATTTGATAACATTGATCCTTGCTCTTGCAGAACTCTCCGATGCGACCAACTTCACCGTGGCGGGCCGCATGGCAGCCACGAAATCACCCAAACTACCGTTCATCAAGTCGGACACGAAGCAATCACCCGCCATGAATGTGTTCCGCAGTGTTAACCCACCGCAGCTCGGACTCTCGAAAAGTCCCTCGATGATGGTGTCCTCCGTGGTCACCTCATCCACCGTGTATGGACAACCGCAACAGCAGCTGCCGGCGGCACCTGCATTCGGCAGCAGACCCACCAGTGTTCCGGCACAACAATTTTCTAGTCCCGCTCCGGCCCTGTTCCAGCAACAGCAAAGCCAACAGCAGCAACACCGAGTCGTCGAAAGTCTTATGAAACGTAGCATCAGTGTGCCAGGTGTACCGACCGGTGATCTCAAAACGCATGCGACCGGTTCGAAGGTCGCCATTCCGAAGCTGGATGACGAAAGTTTCGGTTCGTTCTTCGGGAAGGTCACGGCAGCACCAACGAACGGTGGTACCGGGTTCTCGAGCACGATCATGACCAGTAACAGCATTAACAGCAGCAGCAGCAGTACGATGATGAGTAACAGTACCGATGTTATGATCGGGGATCTCGATACACTGAAGACCACCGGCGAGAAGCTGTCCCACAAGAAGGTGGTACAGGGACCCCGGGGACGGCGTGCAATGTCGCGTAATCCGCTGAAGACACTGGCCGCCCGTGATGACCTGCAGACGGAGTATACCGAAATTAAGACCGGTATCGCCGACAAGGAGATGCGAAGACTTAAACTTGAAGCAAGTAAGTGATCGGTTGAGATTGATTTTGGATTGAATCTACCACCACCCTTGAGTACCTTGAGTGTGAACTAGCGTGCGTGTGTGTGTGTGTGTGTGCATGTGTGTGTGCGTGTCTGTGCGAGCTTGTGCGAGCTTTGCAGCAATAGTAGTTTCGAACATCCGCCTATATTAGATGGAATCCTTCCACTAGGGAAAGAATCTCCGAAAAAGGGTGATGTGTTGGAGCTTGCTGTGCTTAACCGCCGCGCTGCATCCCCAGCTCTATCTTCTCAATGCACATTCCCCCTTCCCCCTCCCCGCCCTCCCCCCTTTAACCAATGAATGTTACACCGTTGTTTTGTGTCCCAAATGGCTAACCTGGGCTGGCTGGCATGGTGGCGATCCTGCCGCTTGTGTCGCCTTGCCTTTTCTTTGTGTTTTTTCTCTCTTTCTCTCCTTTCATCCCTCATTAATTCCCCCACTCTAGTTGCCAAAAGTAGCAATCTGGCCGTAGAAGCGCTAGCCGGCTTAGCGTCCGTTGAAGATTTCAAATCGGTCAGTCTCAAGTCTAGCTCGCTGCCGCTGAATCAGTCGTTTGTCCCGTACAAACCGCTGATGTTGCTGCAGGTGAAGGGCCGTCGGCATGCGCAGACGCGCCTGGTAGAACCGGTGGCCCGCTCGGTGAATCGGGGCGATTGCTTCATCCTCGTCACAGCCGATCGGCTGTTCGCCTTTCTCGGCCAGTATGCCAACGTGATCGAGCGATCGCGCTGCAAAGAAATCTGTGATCAGATCGTGCGCGACAAGGATCTTGGTTGTGGGGCGACCAGCGTGACGCTGCTAAGCGATGGAGCTAGCAGTGGTGCTGGACGGCAGGCACGCGAATTCTGGAAGCTGCTCGGACGTGGACAGGAGGATGAAGGGACGGAGGTTTGCGATTCCGGGCATGCCGATGAGGACGAGCTGTTCGAGTCGTGTCTGATCGAGACGAACATGGTGTACGAGTTCGAGGATGATGCATTGGTCCCGGTGGAGGAGTATTGGGGTGCGATTCCAAAAATTGCGATGCTCGACCCTCGGAAGGTGCTGGTGTTTGATTTTGGATCGGAAATGTACGTGTGGAGTGGCAAGAATGCTCCGACTGAGGGTAAACGAGCCGCCTTGAGGTTGGCCCAGGAACTGTACGGTGGAAGTTACAGCTACGAGGAATGTCAGCTAAATCCGCTCAACTTCTCGGAATTGGCTGGTGATCGTCAGCGTGATGCAAGACGCCTGTCTAAAGTGGGAAACAATCGACCGGAATGGTGTTTGGTTGCGCGCGTAACGCAACACATGGAAACGGTACTGTTTCGCGAGAAGTTCCTCGATTGGCCGGACGTGACGGTTCACTTCCGTGAGGATTGCGGTAATGGTGACGGGTCGACTCCACTTGGTGCGGAAATTAAGCCGCTGGACGGCAATCAACTTTACCGCGGGAACGAACCATACCATGAACCGAACCTGGTGCTAGAGAACTCCAACCTTGGACGAGGTGATTTCTACTACGATCAGGACTCGATGCGTCACTTCGATGTACGCACAACATCCGTCACGCAGTGGGAAATCGATGAGTACGAGTACAAGGAGATCGATGGTACATCGCAGGGACATTTTTACGCTGACGAAAGCTACACCGTGCGCTGGATGTATCAGATTAGTGTGACGGTGCGTGAGCTAAGTGGCAAGGTGTCTAACCGTAGTACCGTGGTTGGACGAGACCGGTGCGCTTACTTCTGCTGGCATGGTAAGGATGCGTCAGCGAACGAGAAGGGTGCTGCCGCACTGCTCACGGTCGAACTGGACAAGGAAAAGGGTTCGCAGGTGCGTGTTGCCCAAGGACAAGAGACGGCCGCTTTTGTGCGACTATTCAAGGTTATGTTCATTCACCGAAGTAAGCGTGTGCCGAAGAGCGGATGGCGTCTGTACATGATTACGGGCAATTTCGACGAGGAAACGATGTGTACGGAGGTGGAAGGATGCAGTATGAGACAGTTGCGTTCCCGGGCCACGATGCTTTTGGTGCACGGCGAGCGTGGAAGAGTGTTGCTCTGGCAGGGATGTAAGGCACTGCCACACGCGAAGGAAGTGGCGGCTAATGTGGTTCGCTTGGTGCTCGAACAAAAGAGTCCGGAGCTGTTCGACGAGACGCTTTCCAATTTGAGTTCCTCCGTTGTGGATGAGGGTCATGAGACGAGCGAATTTTTCGATGCTGTTGGTGGTCAAAATCGTCACCATTATCACAGTTTGCTCGGTTCGGAGCAAAACTACGACTTTACGCCACGCATCTTCCACCTCACAAGCATCAACAACGGGAACTTTGAGGGTACAGAACTCCAGTGTGCGCTTCGTGCAAAGGATCGTCCGACGGCGTATCCATTCCGGCAGGAGGATCTTTACTCCGCTCGGCAACCGACAATCTTCCTTATCGACAATGGACACGTGCTGTGGTTGTGGCAGGGTTGGTGGCCGAATGGGGATGAGTCGGGCAGCGATAGTGGTAGTGGTGGTGAGACGAACCACAGCAGCTTTGATAGTAACCGGTCGGGTGAGAATCGTTGGCAGGTGGAACGACGTGTCGCGATGGAAACGGCCGTTTCGTACTGGAAGGCGAAGCAGCAGCAGCAGGGCGGTGATCGTGTGATGAATGGGAATGGACATGTAGCGCCTGCTCGACTCACTTCCGCTACGGTCATCGATGAGAATGGGAACGACGAGGGGATTGATGAGGTTGATGCAAAGCCGTATGATCCACCGGCGTCGTCCACTGTGGAGCAGCAGGAGCATCAGGAAGCGATAATCTCGCATGACCTCGTGAATGGGTTCGTCGTTTGGGCTGGGCTGGAACCGCTCGAATTCATTGCCATGTTCCCGGAGTGGACCGAGCGGGACGATGTAGCAGAAATTAACGTGCAGGTAGGTCAAAAACGGGTTTTCTGGTCTCTCTTTCTCTCTATCTCTCTCTTGGTCCGCCCACTTGAGTAGAACCAATCGTGCTTTAGTTTCTCCGTACAAGGTTTGTATAAACGGTCACACGTAGACACCGCGTAAGGGCTTACTGAAATCTTCCTGATGCAGGCAATTACGTTTGGTAAGCTTATCCGATTGAAACAAGCTTCAATGTGCTTTTCGTGTTGATATCGTGTCACATACATGCCAACGTTTATACCCTTCATGTCTGTGCCCTTTTCGTCGATTGCAGTATGTGTACAGTAGTGTTCAAAATAATAGCAGTGGAACATCTTTGAACCTCAAAAGCATGACTTCAGTTAGAATAAGTTTGGGGGAGTTCTAGCAACATCCAAATCCGAAAAAAAACCTCTCAAACTTTTTGAGCAGGACTCTTGCAATATAAAGCCCAATCAATAATAAGGTCCCTTGGTAGATGTGTCATCTTCGACGGCTAACTACATGCATATTGCATGATGAGAAATCTCCTACTGCGAGGACCCTTAGTAGATGATATCTTTTCGACTGTGGAAATGTATTAGTATTCGAGGTATGTTCGTTTATTTGACATGAGCTTGAAGGGCCTTTGGTGCATCAGGGTCCATCGATTACGAGCTGTATTAGTGCTACAGATCTTCCAGAAAACGAGGTCTCATCTGTTGGATGAAAAGGTTCCTTCGACTAAGAAGTTTATCCATTTACTGCGAGGTTCCCTATTAGATGCAATAGAACCGATCGATGGTTGAACCTGAAAAGCATGACGTTGGGGACTATGATGTCTTCAGGTCGAACAAGTGCAGGTCCCTTAGACAAAGAAGTTTTTCGATTGATGAGGTCCTACGAGGCGCTTTCGTAAATAATATATCTTCGACTGTAGAAGTGTATTAGTATTCGAGGCATGTATTCTCTTCATATGGGGAATTTTCTTGGTGGACGAGGAGCATTCGACTACGAGGTGAACTCGACTACGAGGCACACCGGAGCAAAAAACCTCTTGCACTAAAAAAAGGCCTGATTGGTTAGGCGCTTCTAAACGAGTAAGGTGCTTTGCAAGACAAGACTCCAAGCCCGAGATCTTGGGTGATTGGAACGATATCTTTTGCCGTTGGATTTACAAAAACCTTGAACATTATTTAGAACACCACTGTACATCGCTGTCGATGTGTAATGAATCATTTTCCCAGAACCGTTTAACATGCTACCAATATATCGCAGTTCTTCATCACCGATCGTTCGTTCGTAAAGTAAAAGCTAGCTTTCCCTGTTTTTTGTTGTTGTTGTTACGCGTTGTTCTTAACAACTTCTGCTTTTCAATCGATGTGCCGCCTCCCTTATATCTAAATAATTCGTCCCAATCCTCCTTCATGTATTCTAAGTAATCTAACAAATCTATTCCTTGCTAATTGCGTCCGCATTTACTTCATTTTAGGATGGTCGTAAATCGACACCGCAACCCATCTACGACAGTCTATCGCTGTTGTCCCGCAAGGAGTATCCGCTGGCCGTACTGCTCGAACGTCCCCTACCGGAAGGTGTCGATCCCACCAAGCTCGAGCTATACCTACACGAACTAGACTATCCCGAGGCGCTCGGCCTAACCAAACCGGAGTACGATCAGCTGCCTGCCTGGAAGCAAACGAAGCTAAAGAAGGAACGTGGTCTGTTTTAGATAGGGGAGAAAAAAAGAACGCCATAGAATGGGAAGCAGGCACGAGAGAAAACGAGTGTTGGAATCAGTTTATAAGTTTACTAAATCTGTCAGATAGTTGGTGTTTCTTCCATGCTTTCTGTGTATTGTGAAACGAATTCTTTTGTGCTTCTTATGCGCTTGAAGCTATTCGATGATATTATTTGGGGATTGCGAAGAAAAGTTGGATTATGTTTTTGTTTCAAGTACTACTTTCGTAGCAAGATTAGCACCTTTTTCTGTCTTTTATTTAACTGATACAACCCGTAAAAAGCGTAAGAGTGTTTTATTTACTGAAGGGCAGACAAAAGTCAGATGCACGAGATGAAGAAAGGACCGTACGTACCGTGCTCTAGTTCATTTAGTGATGTTGTGTTCGTTTTGTTTGTTTGTTTGGTTTTTAATAATTTAAAAATATAAATCATTTATCTTTATCTGTTTGCAAACTCGTACTGAGTGTTGAGAAAGGAGTAGCTGGACAGGGTGAGAATAAGGATTTTCATTATGGTTTTCCTATTTTCTTGATTTTTTTAATTTACCTCCCGTTTTGTTTGTGTAAATATGCTTCTTTTGCCTCATCTCTCACTGTTAATTTATCGTTATCGTTTTTTGTTTTACATTAAATCATCATTTCGTTTCTGCCATGTAATGATCGGTTTCATTGGTGCTTTTAAAGAGTTTCAGTTTGTTTGAGTGTACACTTTTCTTCGGAACTGATACTTGAAGATGCTGCTGTAGGGTAGAAAGAAGGGCAGAGAGGAAACCGATGCAGGGAAACAAGAGAAAACCGTTGCTTTTGGTACTTAATACGAGATCCTATGATCACAACCACACCTAGAGGTGTTCAAGTGGTGTCTACTTCGGAGAAAAGAAAGCAAAAAGCCGGAAACAATCCGCCGCATTATCATAATCATCTCTGTGTATAAGTCTTTTTCATAGTTTATTCGACCTTTTTGGCATATGACAAATCGTCCTTTTATCCTATCTTAATATCAATTTTGGTTTTTTTTCCAACTTTTGTTCTTCCTTTACGAGTGAATTAAGCGAAAACACTTTTAAACGACAGAAATAGAGAAGATGAAAAACATACATAACGACGCTAAAAGAAGATTTCAAAATGGCGAACAGTAAAAGTTAGATAAAGCTAAGCTAAGCTGTGTGTATGTGTGCGAATGTGAATTTTGTAGTTTGTAAGAGAAGAAAAAGAAAGAGGAAAAAAAGCGAGAAAAGGGGAAGAAAAAGAAGAAGAAAACCCAACATATATACAAGTACATTTATATAACTTATACAAAAAAGAAAGAAAAAGAAAAGGCAACAAAAAAACCACACATTAAAAAGAGCGGACGGTACCATACAACAGGAAACAGAAACGCGGTTCCATCACAAGTCATACTGCATGTAAACGAAGTAGGCTACATTTTTTCTTGACTACAGAACGCTCGTACTCACGCACACGAATCAATCAAATGAAGTGTGTATGGGTTTGTAATAGTTTGTTTTATTTTTATGCTCCTCGTACACCGGACGAAATGTATCGCTTGCTAACGGTTTGTTTGAATGTAAGGTTATGTACCACTGCTAAGCATCATTTTCTCAAAATGAATAGACAAGTACACACTCACACCACCCTACTACAGTTGTCACTTTTGACGTTTAGTAACGAAAGGACACACATATAAAAATACACAGCAACACACACTCAAACTAGGCTGCGAATATGTAACTAAGCGACCAACGGAAGTGAGAAAGAAGGAGAGCGAGCGATACGAAATACTAAAATAGGTGTACTTGTATATGTGCGAGCGTGTAACACTACTACACCTTATGTTCTGTCAGTTGTTTGCGTGTAAAAGTGAAGCCGTGTTTCTTTTCTTTTTGTGTAAACTGATTTTGAACTGTATACAAAACTTTCACTACTACTGAGAAAAGTGTTTGTCATAAAACCTCCTCCAAAACACCACTACAATTGTCTTCTCTCCCATTTGTACACGCTTGTAAAAGAAGAAGAAGAAGAAAACGAAAATGAACGGAAGGAAAAGAAGAAAGTAGTGGTGTGCAATATAGCGCGCAGCAACAATGTAAAGCCAAATAAAACAACATAATGTGAAGAAAACTGTGTATTTCAATATAGTTTTTCTGTGGCTTAAGGAGTTTGTGTTTGTAAAAATATATCACATTTTTTAAACTTAACCAGCACCGAAAATGTTACACAGCCTGCTCTCCTGATACCTGACAACGAAAATCCCGGTTGATTTTGGAAGAAAATTTCAGTAGAAAATTGCCTAAAATTTATCAGCTGATACCAGGGGAGCATCCAAATCAAGAGGTAACATCGAAGAAATAAAAAATCGTAGAAATCGGAAATTTTCCTCAGAGAAAATAATTTTGAATTGGTAAAGTGAATCATTTTTCGCCGATTTCAACTTGCAAAATGTCACCTCCTGTGCTGCATGCTCTTCTGATACTAGCCATCGAATAACTCGGTTGATTTTGGAAGAAAATTTCAGTAGAAAATTGCCACAAATCTACCAGCTGATACCAGGGCAGCATCCAAATCAGGAGGTGACATCGAAGAAATTAAAAATCGTAGAAATCGGAAATTTTCCTCGGAGAAAATAATTTTGAATTGGCAAAGTGAATCATTTTCCGCCGATTTCAACTTGCAAAATGTCACCTCCTTTTCTGCATGCTCTCCTGATACTAGCTATCGTAAAATCAGATTGATTGTGGAAGAAAATTTCAGTAGAAAATTGCCAAAAATCTACCAGTTGATACCAGGGGAGCATCCAAATCAGGAGGTGACATCGAGGAAATTAAAAATCGTAGAAATCGGAAATTTTCCTCAGAGAAAATAATTTTTAATTGGTAAAGTGAATCATTTTTCGCCGATTTCAACTTGCAAAATGTCACCTCCTGTACTGCATGCTCTCCTGATACTAGCCATCGAAAAACTCGGTTGATTTTGGAAGAAAATTTCAGTAGAAAATTGCCAAAAATCTACCAGCTGATACCAGGGGAGCATCCAAATCAGGAGGTGACATCGAAGAAATTAAAAATCGTAGAAATCGGAAATTTTCCTCGGAGAAAATAATTTTGAATTGGCAAAGTGAATCATTTTCCGCCGATTTCAACTTGCAAAATGTCACCTCCTTTTCTGCATGCTCTCCTGATACCTGACAACGAAAATCCCGGTTGATTTTGGAAGAAAATTTCAGTAGAAAATTGCCAAAAATCTACCAGCTGATACCAGGGGAGCATCCAAATCAGGAGGTGACATCGAAGAAATTAAAAATCGTAGAAATCGGAAATTTTCCTCAGAGAAAATAATTTTGAACTGGCAAAGTGAATCATTTTTCGCCGATTTCAACTTGCAAAATGTCACCTCCTGTGCTGCATGCTCTCCTGATACCTGACAACGGAAATCCCGGTTGATTTTGGAAGAAAATTTCAGTAGAAAATTGCCAAAAATCTACCAGCTGATACCAGGGGAGCATCCAAATCAGGAGGTGACATCGAAGAAATTAAAAATCGTAGAAATCGGAAATTTTCCTCAGAGAAAATAATTTTTAATTGGTAAAGTGAATCATTTTTCGCCGATTTCAACTTTCAAAATGTCACCTCCTGTGCTGCATGCTCTCCTGATAATAGCCATCGAAAAACTCGGTTGATTTTGGAAGAAAATTTTAGTAGAAATTTGCCAAAAATCTACCAGCTGATACCAGGGGAGCATCCAAATCAGGAGGTGACATCGAAGAAATTAAAAATCGTAGAAATCGGAAATTTTCCTCAGAGAAAATAATTTTTAATTGGTAAAGTGAATCATTTTTCGCCGATTTTAACTTGCAAAATGTCACCTCCTGTGCTGCATGCTCTCCTGATACTAGCCATCGAAAAACTCGGTTGATTTTGGAAGAAAATTTCAGTAGAAATTTGCCAAAAATTTACCAGCTGATACCAGGGGAGCATCCAAATCAGGAGGTGACATCGAAGAAATTAAAAATCGTAGAAATCGGAAATTTTCCTCAGGGAAAATAATTTTTAATTGGTAAAGTGAATCATTTTTCGCCGATTTTAACTTGCAAAATGTCACCTCCTGTGCTGCATGCTCTCCTGATACTAGCCATCGAAAAACTCGGTTGATTTTGGAAGAAAATTTCAGTAGAAAATTGCCAAAAATCTACCAGCTGATACCAGGGGAGCATCCAAATCCGGAGGTGACATCGAAGAAATTAAAAATCGTAGAAATCGGAAATTTTCCTCAGAGAAAATAATTTTTAATTGGTACAGTGAATCATTTTTCGCCGATTTCAACTTGCAAAATGTCACCTCCTGTACTGCATGCTCTCCTGATACTAGCCATCGAAAAACTCGGTTGATTTTGGAAGAAAATTTCAGTAGAAAATTGCCAAAAATCTACCAGCTGATACCAGGGGAGCATCCAAATCAGGAGGTGACATCGAAGAAATTAAAAGCCGTAGAAATCGGAAATTTTCCTCAGAGAAAATAATTTTGAATTGGTAAAGTGAATCATTTTTCGCCGATTTTAACTTGCAAAATGTCGCATGCTTTACCATGGTAAGACATGGTAAAATTTCGAAAAACTCGGTTGATTTTGGAAGAAAATTTCAGTAGAAAATTGCCAAAAATCTACCAGCTGATACCAGGGGAGCATCCAAATCAGGAGGTGACATCGAAGAAATTAAAAATCGTAGAAATCGGAAATTTTCCTCAGAGAAAATAATTTTTAATTGGTAAAGTGAATCATTTTTCGCCGATTTTAACTTGCAAAATGTCACCTCCTGTGCTGCATGCTCTCCTGATACTAGCCATCGAAAAACTCGGTTGATTTTGGAAGAAAATTTCAGTAGAAAATTGCCAAAAATCTACCAGCTGATACCAGGGGAGCATCCAAATCAGGAGGTGACATCGAAGAAATTAAAAGTCGTAGAAATCGGAAATTTTCCTCAGAGAAAATAATTTTGAATTGGTAAAGTGAATCATTTTTCGCCGATTTTAACTTGCAAAATGTCACATGCTTTACCATGGTAAAACATGGTAAAATTTCGAAAAACTCGGTTGATTTTGGAAGAAAATTTCAGTAGAAAATTGCCAAAAATCTACCAACTGATACCAGGGGAGCATCCAAATCAGGAGGTGACATCGAAGAAATTAAAAATCGTAGAAATCGGAAATTTTCCTCAGGGAAAATAATTTTTAATTGGTAAAGTGAATCATTTTTCGCCGATTTTAACTTGCAAAATGTCACCTCCTGTGCTGCATGCTCTCCTGATACTAGCCATCGAAAAACTCGGTTGATTTTGGAAGAAAATTTCAGTAGAAAATTGCCAAAAATCTACCAGCTGATACCAGGGGAGCATCCAAATCAGGAGGTGACATCGAAGAAATTAAAAATCGTAGAAATCGGAAATTTTCCTCAGGGAAAATAATTTTTAATTGGTAAAGTGAATCATTTTTCGCCGATTTTAACTTGCAAAATGTCACCTCCTGTGCTGCATGCTCTCCTGATACTAGCCATCGAAAAACTCGGTTGATTTTGGAAGAAAATTTCAGTAGAAAATTGCCAAAAATCTACCAGCTGATACCAGGGGAGCATCCAAATCAGGAGGTGACATCGAAGAAATTAAAAATCGTAGAAATCGGAAATTTTCCTCAGAGAAAATAATTTTTAATTGGTAAAGTGAATCATTTTTCGCCGATTTCAACTTTCAAAATGTCACCTCCTGTACTGCATGCTCTCCTGATACTAGCCATCGAAAAACTCGGTTGATTTTGGAAGAAAATTTCAGTAGAAAATTGCCAAAAATCTACCAGCTGATACCAGGGGAGCATCCAAATCAGGAGGTGACATCGAAGAAATTAAAAATCGTAGAAATCGGAAATTTTCCTCAGAGAAAATAATTTTGAACTGGCAAAGTGAATCATTTTTCTCCGATTTCAACTTGCAAAATGTCACCTCCTGTGCTGCATGCTCTCCTGATACCTGACAACGGAAATCCCGGTTGATTTTGGAAGAAAATTTCAGTAGAAAATTGCCAAAAATCTACCAGCTGATACCAGGGGAGCATCCAAATCAGGAGGTGACATCGAAGAAATTAAAAATCGTAGAAATCGGAAATTTTCCTCAGAGAAAATAATTTTTAATTGGTAAAGTGAATCATTTTTCGCCGATTTCAACTTTCAAAATGTCACCTCCTGTGCTGCATGCTCTCCTGATAATAGCCATCGAAAAACTCGGTTGATTTTGGAAGAAAATTTCAGTAGAAAATTGCCAAAAATCTACCAGCTGATACCAGGGGAGCATCCAAATCAGGAGGTGACATCGAAGAAATTAAAAATCGTAGAAATCGGAAATTTTCCTCGGAGAAAATAATTTTGAATTGGCAAAGTGAATCATTTTTCGCCGATTTTAACTTGCAAAATGTCACCTCCTGTGCTGCATGCTCTCCTGATACTAGCCATCGAAAAACTCGGTTGATTTTGGAAGAAAATTTCAGTAGAAATTTGCCAAAAATCTACCAGCTGATACCAGGGGAGCATCCAAATCAGGAGGTGACATCGAAGAAATTAAAAATCGTAGAAATCGGAAATTTTCCTCAGAGAAAATAATTTTTAATTGGTACAATGAATCATTTTTCGCCGATTTTAACTTGCAAAATGTCACCTCCTGTGCTGCATGCTCTCCTGATACTAGCCATCGAAAAACTCGGTTGATTTTGGAAGAAAATTTCAGTAGAAAATTGCCAAAAATCTACCAGCTGATACCAGGGGAGCATCCAAATCAGGAGGTGACATCGAAGAAATTAAAAATCGTAGAAATCGGAAATTTTCCTCAGAGAAAATAATTTTGAACTGGCAAAGTGAATCATTTTTCGCCGATTTCAACTTGCAAAATGTCACCTCCTGTGCTGCATGCTCTCCTGATACCTGACAACGGAAATCCCGGTTGATTTTGGAAGAAAATTTCAGTAGAAAATTGCCAAAAATCTACCAGCTGATACCAGGGGAGCATCCAAATCAGGAGGTGACATCGAAGAAATTAAAAGCCGTAGAAATCGGAAATTTTCCTCAGAGAAAATAATTTTGAATTGGTAAAGTGAATCATTTTTCGCCGATTTTAACTTGCAAAATGTCGCATGCTTTACCATGGTAAGACATGGTAAAATTTCGAAAAACTCGGTTGATTTTGGAAGAAAATTTCAGTAGAAAATTGCCAAAAATCTACCAGCTGATACCAGGGGAGCATCCAAATCAGGAGGTGACATCGAAGAAATTAAAAATCGTAGAAATCGGAAATTTTCCTCAGAGAAAATAATTTTTAATTGGTAAAGTGAATCATTTTTCGCCGATTTTAACTTGCAAAATGTCACCTCCTGTGCTGCATGCTCTCCTGATACTAGCCATCGAAAAACTCGGTTGATTTTGGAAGAAAATTTCAGTAGAAAATTGCCAAAAATCTACCAGCTGATACCAGGGGAGCATCCAAATCAGGAGGTGACATCGAAGAAATTAAAAGTCGTAGAAATCGGAAATTTTCCTCAGAGAAAATAATTTTGAATTGGTAAAGTGAATCATTTTTCGCCGATTTTAACTTGCAAAATGTCACATGCTTTACCATGGTAAAACATGGTAAAATTTCGAAAAACTCGGTTGATTTTGGAAGAAAATTTCAGTAGAAAATTGCCAAAAATCTACCAACTGATACCAGGGGAGCATCCAAATCAGGAGGTGACATCGAAGAAATTAAAAATCGTAGAAATCGGAAATTTTCCTCAGGGAAAATAATTTTTAATTGGTAAAGTGAATCATTTTTCGCCGATTTTAACTTGCAAAATGTCACCTCCTGTGCTGCATGCTCTCCTGATACTAGCCATCGAAAAACTCGGTTGATTTTGGAAGAAAATTTCAGTAGAAAATTGCCAAAAATCTACCAGCTGATACCAGGGGAGCATCCAAATCAGGAGGTGACATCGAAGAAATTAAAAATCGTAGAAATCGGAAATTTTCCTCAGGGAAAATAATTTTTAATTGGTAAAGTGAATCATTTTTCGCCGATTTTAACTTGCAAAATGTCACCTCCTGTGCTGCATGCTCTCCTGATACTAGCCATCGAAAAACTCGGTTGATTTTGGAAGAAAATTTCAGTAGAAAATTGCCAAAAATCTACCAGCTGATACCAGGGGAGCATCCAAATCAGGAGGTGACATCGAAGAAATTAAAAATCGTAGAAATCGGAAATTTTCCTCAGAGAAAATAATTTTTAATTGGTAAAGTGAATCATTTTTCGCCGATTTCAACTTTCAAAATGTCACCTCCTGTACTGCATGCTCTCCTGATACTAGCCATCGAAAAACTCGGTTGATTTTGGAAGAAAATTTCAGTAGAAAATTGCCAAAAATCTACCAGCTGATACCAGGGGAGCATCCAAATCAGGAGGTGACATCGAAGAAATTAAAAATCGTAGAAATCGGAAATTTTCCTCAGAGAAAATAATTTTGAACTGGCAAAGTGAATCATTTTTCTCCGATTTCAACTTGCAAAATGTCACCTCCTGTGCTGCATGCTCTCCTGATACCTGACAACGGAAATCCCGGTTGATTTTGGAAGAAAATTTCAGTAGAAAATTGCCAAAAATCTACCAGCTGATACCAGGGGAGCATCCAAATCAGGAGGTGACATCGAAGAAATTAAAAATCGTAGAAATCGGAAATTTTCCTCAGAGAAAATAATTTTTAATTGGTAAAGTGAATCATTTTTCGCCGATTTCAACTTTCAAAATGTCACCTCCTGTGCTGCATGCTCTCCTGATAATAGCCATCGAAAAACTCGGTTGATTTTGGAAGAAAATTTCAGTAGAAAATTGCCAAAAATCTACCAGCTGATACCAGGGGAGCATCCAAATCAGGAGGTGACATCGAAGAAATTAAAAATCGTAGAAATCGGAAATTTTCCTCGGAGAAAATAATTTTGAATTGGCAAAGTGAATCATTTTTCGCCGATTTTAACTTGCAAAATGTCACCTCCTGTGCTGCATGCTCTCCTGATACTAGCCATCGAAAAACTCGGTTGATTTTGGAAGAAAATTTCAGTAGAAATTTGCCAAAAATCTACCAGCTGATACCAGGGGAGCATCCAAATCAGGAGGTGACATCGAAGAAATTAAAAATCGTAGAAATCGGAAATTTTCCTCAGAGAAAATAATTTTTAATTGGTACAATGAATCATTTTTCGCCGATTTTAACTTGCAAAATGTCACCTCCTGTGCTGCATGCTCTCCTGATACTAGCCATCGAAAAACTCGGTTGATTTTGGAAGAAAATTTCAGTAGAAAATTGCCAAAAATCTACCAGCTGATACCAGGGGAGCATCCAAATCAGGAGGTGACATCGAAGAAATTAAAAATCGTAGAAATCGGAAATTTTCCTCAGAGAAAATAATTTTGAACTGGCAAAGTGAATCATTTTTCGCCGATTTCAACTTGCAAAATGTCACCTCCTGTGCTGCATGCTCTCCTGATACCTGACAACGGAAATCCCGGTTGATTTTGGAAGAAAATTTCAGTAGAAAATTGCCAAAAATCTACCAGCTGATACCAGGGGAGCATCCAAATCAGGAGGTGACATCGAAGAAATTAAAAATCGTAGAAATCGGAAATTTTCCTCAGAGAAAATAATTTTTAATTGGTAAAGTGAATCATTTTTCGCCGATTTCAACTTTCAAAATGTCACCTCCTGTGCTGCATGCTCTCCTGATAATAGCCATCGAAAAACTCGGTTGATTTTGGAAGAAAATTTCAGTAGAAAATTGCCAAAAATCTACCAGCTGATACCAGGGGAGCATCCAAATCAGGAGGTGACATCGAAGAAATTAAAAATCGTAGAAATCGGAAATTTTCCTCGGAGAAAATAATTTTGAATTGGCAAAGTGAATCATTTTTCGCCGATTTTAACTTGCAAAATGTCACCTCCTGTGCTGCATGCTCTCCTGATACTAGCCATCGAAAAACTCGGTTGATTTTGGAAGAAAATTTCAGTAGAAAATTTCCAAAAATCTACCAGCTGATACCAGGGGAGCATCCAAATCAGGAGGTGACATCGAAGAAATTAAAAATCGTAGAAATCGGAAATTTTCCTCAGAGAAAATAATTTTGAATTGGTGAAGTGAACTAGTTTTTCGCCGATTTCAACTTGCAAAATGTCACCTCCATTTCTGCATGGTCTCCTGATACTAGCCATCGAAAAACTCGGTTGATTTTGGAAGAAAATTTCAGTAGAAAATTGCCAAAAATTTACCAGCTGATACCAGGGGAGCATCCAAATCAGGAGGTGACATCGAAGAAATTAAAAATCGTAGAAATCGGAAATTTTCCTCAGAAAAAATAATTTTGAATTGGTAAAGTGAATCATTTTTCGCCGATTTTAACTTGCAAAATGTCACCTCCTGTGCTGCATGCTCTCCTGATACTAGCCATCGAAAAACTCGGTTGATTTTGGAAGAAAATTTCAGTAGAAAATTGCCAAAAATCTACCAGCTGATACCAGGGGAGCATCCAAATCAGGAGGTGACATCGAAGAAATTAAAAATCGTAGAAATCGGAAATTTTCCTCAGAGAAAATAATTTTGAATTGGTGAAGTGAACCAGTTTTTCGCCGATTTTAACTTGCAAAATGTCACCTCCTGTGCTGCATGCTCTCCTGATACTAGCCATCGAAAATCTCGATTGATTTTGGAAGAAAATTTCAGTAGAAAATTGCCAAAAATCTACCAGCTGATACCAGGGGAGCATCCAAATCAGGAGGTGACATCGAAGAAATTAAAAATCGTAGAAATCGGAAATTTTCCTCAGAGAAAATAATTTTTAATTGGTACAGTGAATCATTTTTCGCCGATTTCAACTTGCAAAATGTCACCTCCTGTACTGCATGCTCTCCTGATACTAGCCATCGAAAAACTCGGTTGATTTTGGAAGAAAATTTCAGTAGAAAATTGCCAAAAATCTACCAGCTGATACCAGGGGAGCATCCAAATCAGGAGGTGACATCGAAGAAATTAAAAATCGTAGAAATCGGAAATTTTCCTCAGAGAAAATAATTTTGAATTGGTGAAGTGTACCAGTTTTTCGCCGATTTCAACTTGCAAAATGTCACCTCCTTTTCTGCATGGTCTCCTGATACTAGCCATCGAAAAACTCGGTTGATTTTGGAAAAAAATTTCAGTAGAAAATTGCCAAAAATCTACCAGCTGATACCAGGGGAGCATCCAAATCAGGAGGTGACATCGAAGAAATTAAAAATCGTAGAAATCGGAAATTTTCCTCAGAGAAAATAATTTTTAATTGGTAAAGTGAATCATTTTTCGCCGATTTCAACTTTCAAAATGTCACCTCCTTTTCTGCATGCTCTCCTGATACCTGACAACGAAAATCCCGGTTGATTTTGGAAGAAAATTTCAGTAGAAAATTGCCAAAAATCTACCAGCTGATACCAGGGGAGCATCCAAATCAGGAGGTGACATCGAAGAAATTAAAAATCGTAGAAATCGGAAATTTTCCTCAGAGAAAATAATTTTTAATTGGTACAGTGAATCATTTTTCGCCGATTTCAACTTTCAAAATGTCACCTCCTGTGCTGCATGCTCTCCTGATACTAGCCATCGAAAAACTAGGTTGATTTTGGAAGAAAATTTCAGTAGAAAATTGCCAAAAATTTACCAGCTGATACCAGGGGAGCATCCAAATCAGGAGGTGACATCGAAGAAATTAAAAATCGTAGAAATCGGAAATTTTCCTCAGAGAAAATAATTTTTCATTGGTAAAGTGAAACAGTTTTCGCCGATTGTAACTTGCAAAATGTCACCTCCTGTGCTGCATGCTCTCCTGATACTAGCCATCGAAAAACTCGGTTGATTTTGGAAGAAAATTTCAGTAGAAATTTGCCAAAAATCTACCAGCTGATACCAGGGGAGCATCCAAATCAGGAGGTGACATCGAAGAAATTAAAAATCGTAGAAATCGGAAATTTTCCTCAGAGAAAATAATTTTTAATTGGTACAATGAATCATTTTTCGCCGATTTTAACTTGCAAAATGTCACCTCCTGTGCTGCATGCTCTCCTGATACTAGCCATCGAAAAACTCGGTTGATTTTGGAAGAAAATTTCAGTAGAAAATTGCCAAAAATCTACCAGCTGATACCAGGGGAGCATCCAAATCAGGAGGTGACATCGAAGAAATTAAAAATCGTAGAAATCGGAAATTTTCCTCAGGGAAAATAATTTTTAATTGGTGAAGTGAATCATTTTTCGCCGATTTTAACTTGCAAAATGTCACCTCCTTTTCTGCATGCTCTCCTGATACCTGACAACGAAAATCCCGGTTGATTTTGGAAGAAAATTTCAGTAGAAAATTGCCAAAAATCTACCAGCTGATACCAGGGGAGCATCCAAATCAGGAGGTGACATCGAAGAAATTAAAAATCGTAGAAATCGGAAATTTTCCTCAGAGAAAATAATTTTTAATTGGTACAGTGAATCATTTTTCGCCGATTTCAACTTTCAAAATGTCACCTCCTGTGCTGCATGCTCTCCTGATACTAGCCATCGAAAAACTCGGTTGATTTTGGAAGAAAATTTCAGTAGAAAATTGCCAAAAATTTACCAGCTGATACCAGGGGAGCATCCAAATCAGGAGGTGACATCGAAGAAATTAAAAATCGTAGAAATCGGAAATTTTCCTCAGAGAAAATAATTTTTCATTGGTAAAGTGAAACAGTTTTCGCCGATTTTAACTTGCAAAATGTCACCTCCTGTGCTGCATGCTCTCCTGATACTAGCCATCGAAAAACTCGGTTGATTTTGGAAAAAAATTTCAGTAGAAATTTGCCAAAAATCTACCAGCTGATACCAGGGGAGCATCCAAATCAGGAGGTGACATCGAAGAAATTAAAAATCGTAGAAATCGGAAATTTTCCTCAGAGAAAATAATTTTTAATTGGTACAATGAATCATTTTTCGCCGATTTTAACTTGCAAAATGTCACCTCCTGTGCTGCATGCTCTCCTGATACTAGCCATCGAAAAACTCGGTTGATTTTGGAAGAAAATTTCAGTAGAAAATTGCCAAAAATCTACCAGCTGATACCAGGGGAGCATCCAAATCAGGAGGTGACATCGAAGAAATTAAAAATCGTAGAAATCGGAAATTTTCCTCAGGGAAAATAATTTTTAATTGGTGAAGTGAATCATTTTTCGCCGATTTTAACTTGCAAAATGTCACCTCCTTTTCTGCATGCTCTCCTGATACCTGACAACGAAAATCCCGGTTGATTTTGGAAGAAAATTTCAGTAGAAAATTGCCAAAAATTTACCAGCTGATACCAGGGGAGCATCCAAATCAGGAGGTGACATCGAAGAAATTAAAAATCGTAGAAATCGGAAATTTTCCTCAGAGAAAATAATTTTGAATTGGTGAAGTGAACCAGTTTTTCGCCGATTTTAACTTGCAAAATGTCACCTCCTTTTCTGCATGGTCTCCTGATACTAGCCATCGAAAAACTCGGTTGATTTTGGAAGAAAATTTCAGTAGAAAATTGCCAAAAATTTACCAGCTGATACCAGGGGAGCATCCAAATCAGGAGGTGACATCGAAGAAATTAAAAATCGTAGAAATCGGAAATTTTCCTCAGAGAAAATAATTTTGAATTGGTAAAGTGAATCATTTTCCGCCGATTTTAACTTGCAAAATGTCACCTCCTGTGCTGCATGCTCTCCTGATACCTGACAACGAAAATCCCGGTTGATTTTGGAAGAAAATTTCAGTAGAAAATTGCCAAAAATTTACCAGCTGATACCAGGGGAGCATCCAAATCAGGAGGTGACATCGAAGAAATTAAAAATCGTAGAAATCGGAAATTTTCCTCAGACAAAATAATTTTTAATTGGTAAAGTGAATCATTTTTCGCCGATTTTAACTTGCAAAATGTCACCTTTTTTTCTGCATGCTCTCCTGATACCTGACAATGAAAATTCCGGTTGATTTTGGAAGAAAATTTTAGCAGAAAATTGCCAAAAATCCACCAGTTGATACCAGGGGAGCATCCAAATAAGGAGGTGACATCGAAGAAATTAAAAATCGTAGAAATCGGAAATTTTCCTCAGAGAAAATAATTTTTAATTGGTAAAGTGAATCATTTTTCGCCGATTTTAACTTGCAAAATGTCACCTCCTGTGCTGCATGCTCTCCTGATACTAGCCATCGAAAAACTCGGTTGATTTTGGAAGAAAATTTCAGTAGAAATTTGCCAAAAATCTACCAGCTGATACCAGGGGAGCATCCAAATCAGGAGGTGACATCGAAGAAATTAAAAATCGTAGAAATCGGAAATTTTCCTCAGAGAAAATAATTTTTAATTGGTAAATTGAATCATTTTTCGCCGATTTTAACTTGCAAAATGTCACCTCCTGTGCTGCATGCTCTCCTGATACTAGCCATCGAAAAACTCGGTTGATTTTGGAAGAAAATTTCAGTAGAAAATTGCCAAAAATCTACCAGCTGATACCAGGGGAGCATCCAAATCAGGAGGTGACATCGAAGAAATTAAAAATCGTAGAAATCGGAAATTTTCCTCAGAGAAAATTATTTTAATTGGTAAAGTGAATCATTTTTCGCCGATTTCAACTTGCAAAATGTCACCTCCTGTGCTGCATGCTCTCCTGATACTAGCCATCGAAAAACTCGGTTGATTTTGGAAGAAAATTTCAGTAGAAATTTGCCAAAAATCTACCAGCTGATACCAGGGGAGCATCCAAATCAGGAGGTGACATCGAAGAAATTAAAAATCGTAGAAATCGGAAATTTTCCTCAGAGAAAATAATTTTTAATTGGTAAAGTGAATCATTTTTCGCCGATTTTAACTTGCAAAATGTCACCTCCTGTGCTGCATGCTCTCCTGATACTAGCCATCGAAAAACTCGGTTGATTTTGGAAGAAAATTTCAGTAGAAATTTGCCAAAAATCTACCAGCTGATACCAGGGGAGCATCCAAATCAGGAGGTGACATCGAAGAAATTAAAAATCGTAGAAATCGGAAATTTTCCTCAGAGAAAATAATTTTTAATTGGTAAAGTGAATCATTTTTCGCCGATTTTAACTTGCAAAATGTCACCTCCTGTGCTGCATGCTCTCCTGATACTAGCCATCGAAAAACTCGGTTGATTTTGGAAGAAAATTTCAGTAGAAATTTGCCAAAAATCTACCAGCTGATACCAGGGGAGCATCCAAATCAGGAGGTGACATCGAAGAAATTAAAAATCGTAGAAATCGGAAATTTTCCTCAGAGAAAATAATTTTTAATTGGTAAATTGAATCATTTTTCGCCGATTTTAACTTGCAAAATGTCACCTCCTGTGCTGCATGCTCTCCTGATACTAGCCATCGAAAAACTCGGTTGATTTTGGAAGAAAATTTCAGTAGAAAATTGCCAAAAATCTACCAGCTGATACCAGGGGAGCATCCAAATCAGGAGGTGACATCGAAGAAATTAAAAATCGTAGAAATCGGAAATTTTCCTCAGAGAAAATTATTTTAATTGGTAAAGTGAATCATTTTTCGCCGATTTCAACTTTCAAAATGTCACTTCCTTTTCTGCATGCTCTCCTGATACCTGACAACGAAAATCCCGGTTGATTTTGGAAGAAAATTTCAGTAGAAAATTGCCAAAAATTTACCAGCTGATACCAGGGGAGCATCCAAATCAGGAGGTGACATCGAAGAAATGAAAAATCGTAGAAATCGGAAATTTTCCTCAGAGAAAATAATTTTTCATTGGTAAAGTGAAACAGTTTTCGCCGATTTTAACTTGCAAAATGTCACCTCCTTTTCTGCATGCTCTCCTGATACCTGACAATGAAAATCCCGGTTGATTTTGGAAGAAAATTTCAGTAGAAAATTGCCAAAAATTTACCAGCTGATACCAGGGGAGCATCCAAATCAGGAGGTGACATCGAAGAAATTAAAAATCGTAGAAATCGGAAATTTTCCTCAGAGAAAATAATTTTGAATTGGTAAAGTGAATCATTTTTCGCCGATTTTAACTTGCAAAATGTCACCTCCTGTGCTGCATGCTCTCCTGATACTAGCCATCGAAAAACTCGGTTGATTTTGGAAGAAAATTTCAGTAGAAATTTGCCAAAAATCTACCAGCTGATACCAGGGGAGCATCCAAATCAGAAATCGTAGAAATCGGAAATTTTCCTCAGAGAAAATAATTTTGAATTGGTAAAGTGAATCATTTTTCGCCGATTTTAACTTGCCAAATGTCACCTCCTGTGCTGCATGCTCTCCTGATACTAGCCATCGAAAAACTCGGTTGATTTTGGAAGAAAATTTCAGTAGAAAATTGCCAAAAATCTACCAGCTGATACCAGGGGAGCATCCAAATCAGGAGGTGACATCGAAGAAATTAAAAATCGTAGAAATCGGAAATTTTCCTCAGAGAAAATAATTTTTAATTGGTACAGTGAATCATTTTTCGCCGATTTCAACTTGCAAAATGTCACCTCCTGTACTGCATGCTCTCCTGATACTAGCCATCGAAAAACTCGGTTGATTTTGGAAGAAAATTTCAGTAGAAAATTGCCAAAAATTTACCAGCTGATACCAGGGGAGCATCCAAATCAGGAGATGACATCGAAGAAATTAAAAATCGTAGAAATCGGAAATTTTCCTCAGAGAAAATAATTTTGAATTGGTAAAGTGAATCATTTTTCGCCGATTTTAACTTGCAAAATGTCACCTCCTGTGCTGCATGCTCTCCTGATACTAGCCATCGAAAAACTCGGTTGATTTTGGAAGAAAATTTTAGTAGAAATTTGCCAAAAATCTACCAGCTGATACCAGGGGAGCATCCAAATCAGGAGGTGACATCGAAGAAATTAAAAATCGTAGAAATCGGAAATTTTCCTCAGAGAAAATAATTTTTAATTGGTAAAGTGAATCATTTTTCGCCGATTTTAACTTGCAAAATGTCACCTCCTGTGCTGCATGCTCTCCTGATACTAGCCATCGAAAAACTCGGTTGATTTTGGAAGAAAATTTCAGTAGAAATTTGCCAAAAATTTACCAGCTGATACCAGGGGAGCATCCAAATCAGGAGGTGACATCGAAGAAATTAAAAATCGTAGAAATCGGAAATTTTCCTCAGGGAAAATAATTTTTAATTGGTAAAGTGAATCATTTTTCGCCGATTTTAACTTGCAAAATGTCACCTCCTGTGCTGCATGCTCTCCTGATACTAGCCATCGAAAAACTCGGTTGATTTTGGAAGAAAATTTCAGTAGAAAATTGCCAAAAATCTACCAGCTGATACCAGGGGAGCATCCAAATCCGGAGGTGACATCGAAGAAATTAAAAATCGTAGAAATCGGAAATTTTCCTCAGAGAAAATAATTTTTAATTGGTACAGTGAATCATTTTTCGCCGATTTCAACTTGCAAAATGTCACCTCCTGTACTGCATGCTCTCCTGATACTAGCCATCGAAAAACTCGGTTGATTTTGGAAGAAAATTTCAGTAGAAAATTGCCAAAAATCTACCAGCTGATACCAGGGGAGCATCCAAATCAGGAGGTGACATCGAAGAAATTAAAAGCCGTAGAAATCGGAAATTTTCCTCAGAGAAAATAATTTTGAATTGGTAAAGTGAATCATTTTTCGCCGATTTTAACTTGCAAAATGTCGCATGCTTTACCATGGTAAGACATGGTAAAATTTCGAAAAACTCGGTTGATTTTGGAAGAAAATTTCAGTAGAAAATTGCCAAAAATCTACCAGCTGATACCAGGGGAGCATCCAAATCAGGAGGTGACATCGAAGAAATTAAAAATCGTAGAAATCGGAAATTTTCCTCAGGGAAAATAATTTTTAATTGGTAAAGTGAATCATTTTTCGCCGATTTTAACTTGCAAAATGTCACCTCCTGTGCTGCATGCTCTCATGATACTAGCCATCGAAAAACTCGGTTGATTTTGGAAGAAAATTTCAGTAGAAAATTGCCAAAAATCTACCAGCTGATACCAGGGGAGCATCCAAATCAGGAGGTGACATCGAAGAAATTAAAAGTCGTAGAAATCGGAAATTTTCCTCAGAGAAAATAATTTTGAATTGGTAAAGTGAATCATTTTTCGCCGATTTTAACTTGCAAAATGTCACATGCTTTACCATGGTAAAACATGGTAAAATTTCGAAAAACTCGGTTGATTTTGGAAGAAAATTTCAGTAGAAAATTGCCAAAAATCTACCAACTGATACCAGGAGAGCATCCAAATCAGGAGGTGACATCGAAGAAATTAAAAATCGTAGAAATCGGAAATTTTCCTCAGGGAAAATAATTTTTAATTGGTAAAGTGAATCATTTTTCGCCGATTTTAACTTGCAAAATGTCACCTCCTGTGCTGCATGCTCTCCTGATACTAGCCATCGAAAAACTCGGTTGATTTTGGAAGAAAATTTCAGTAGAAAATTGCCAAAAATCTACCAGCTGATACCAGGGGAGCATCCAAATCAGGAGGTGACATCGAAGAAATTAAAAATCGTAGAAATCGGAAATTTTCCTCAGGGAAAATAATTTTTAATTGGTAAAGTGAATCATTTTTCGCCGATTTTAACTTGCAAAATGTCACCTCCTGTGCTGCATGCTCTCCTGATACTAGCCATCGAAAAACTCGGTTGATTTTGGAAGAAAATTTCAGTAGAAAATTGCCAAAAATCTACCAGCTGATACCAGGGGAGCATCCAAATCAGGAGGTGACATCGAAGAAATTAAAAATCGTAGAAATCGGAAATTTTCCTCAGAGAAAATAATTTTTAATTGGTAAAGTGAATCATTTTTCGCCGATTTTAACTTGCAAAATGTCACCTCCTGTGCTGCATGCTCTCCTGATACTAGCCATCGAAAAACTCGGTTGATTTTGGAAGAAAATTTCAGTAGAAAATTGCCAAAAATCTACCAGCTGATACCAGGGGAGCATCCAAATCAGGAGGTGACATCGAAGAAATTAAAAATCGTAGAAATCGGAAATTTTCCTCAGAGAAAATAATTTTTAATTGGTACAGTGAATCATTTTTCGCCGATTTCAACTTGCAAAATGTCACCTCCTGTACTGCATGCTCTCCTGATACTAGCCATCGAAAAACTCGGTTGATTTTGGAAGAAAATTTCAGTAGAAAATTGCCAAAAATCTACCAGCTGATACCAGGGGAGCATCCAAATCAGGAGGTGACATCGAAGAAATTAAAAATCGTAGAAATCCGAAATTTTCCTCAGAGAAAATAATTTTGAATTGGTAAAGTGAATCATTTTTCGCCGATTTTAACTTGCAAAATGTCACATGCTTTACCATGGTAAAACATGGTAAAATTTCGAAAAACTCGGTTGATTTTGGAAGAAAATTTCAGTAGAAAATTGCCAAAAATCTACCAGCTGATACCAGGAGAGCATCCAAATCAGGAGGTGACATCGAAGAAATTAAAAATCGTAGAAATCGGAAATTTTCCTCAGGGAAAATAATTTTTAATTGGTGAAGTGAATCATTTTTCGCCGATTTTAACTTGCAAAATGTCACCTCCTGTGCTGCATGCTCTCCTGATACTAGCCATCGAAAAACTCGGTTGATTTTGGAAGAAAATTTCAGTAGAAAATTGCCAAAAATCTACCAGCTGATACCAGGGGAGCATCCAAATCAGGAGGTGACATCGAAGAAATTAAAAATCGTAGAAATCGGAAATTTTCCTCAGAGAAAATAATTTTTAATTGGTAAAGTGAATCATTTTTCGCCGATTTTAACTTGCAAAATGTCACCTCCTGTGCTGCATGCTCTCCTGATACTAGCCATCGAAAAACTCGGTTGATTTTGGAAGAAAATTTCAGTAGAAAATTGCCAAAAATCTACCAGCTGATACCAGGGGAGCATCCAAATCAGGAGGTGACATCGAAGAAATTAAAAATCGTAGAAATCGGAAATTTTCCTCAGAGAAAATAATTTTTAATTGGTAAAGTGAATCATTTTTCGCCGATTTTAACTTGCAAAATGTCACCTCCTGTGCTGCATGCTCTCCTGATACTAGCCATCGAAAAACTCGGTTGATTTTGGAAGAAAATTTCAGTAGAAAATTGCCAAAAATCTACCAGCTGATACCAGGGGAGCATCCAAATCAGGAGGTGACATCGAAGAAATTAAAAATCGTAGAAATCCGAAATTTTCCTCAGAGAAAATAATTTTGAATTGGTAAAGTGAATCATTTTTCGCCGATTTTAACTTGCAAAATGTCACATGCTTTACCATGGTAAAACATGGTAAAATTTCGAAAAACTCGGTTGATTTTGGAAGAAAATTTCAGTAGAAAATTGCCAAAAATCTACCAGCTGATACCAGGAGAGCATCCAAATCAGGAGGTGACATCGAAGAAATTAAAAATCGTAGAAATCGGAAATTTTCCTCAGGGAAAATAATTTTTAATTGGTGAAGTGAATCATTTTTCGCCGATTTTAACTTGCAAAATGTCACCTCCTGTGCTGCATGCTCTCCTGATACTAGCCATCGAAAAACTCGGTTGATTTTGGAAGAAAATTTCAGTAGAAAATTGCCAAAAATCTACCAGCTGATACCAGGGGAGCATCCAAATCAGGAGGTGACATCGAAGAAATTAAAAATCGTAGAAATCGGAAATTTTCCTCAGAGAAAATAATTTTTAATTGGTACAGTGAATCATTTTTCGCCGATTTTAACTTGCAAAATGTCACCTCCTGTGCTGCATGCTCTCCTGATACTAGCCATCGAAAAACTCGGTTGATTTTGGAAGAAAATTTCAGTAGAAAATTGCCAAAAATCTACCAGCTGATACCAGGGGAGCATCCAAATCAGGAGGTAACATCGAAGAAATTAAAAATCGTAGAAATCGTAAATTTTCCTCAGAGAAAATAATTTTTAATTGTTAAAGTGAATCATTTTTCGCCGATTTTAACTTGCAAAATGTCACCTCCTGTGCTGCATGCTCTCCTGATACTAGCCATCGAAAAACTCGGTTGATTTTGGAAGAAAATTTCAGTAGAAAATTGCCAAAAATCTACCAGCTGATACCAGGGGAGCATCCAAATCAGGAGGTGACATCGAAGAAATTAAAAATCGTAGAAATCGGAAATTTTCCTCAGGGAAAATAATTTTTAATTGGTAAAGTGAATCATTTTTCGCCGATTTTAACTTGCAAAATGTCACCTCCTGTGCTGCATGCTCTCCTGATACTAGCCATCGAAAAACTCGGTTGATTTTGGAAGAAAATTTCAGTAGAAAATTGCCAAAAATCTACCAGCTGATACCAGGGGAGCATCCAAATCAGGAGGTGACATCGAAGAAATTAAAAATCGTAGAAATCGGAAATTTTCCTCAGAGAAAATAATTTTTAATTGGTACAGTGAATCATTTTTCGCCGATTTCAACTTGCAAAATGTCACCTCCTGTACTGCATGCTCTCCTGATACTAGCCATCGAAAAACTCGGTTGATTTTGGAAGAAAATTTCAGTAGAAAATTGCCAAAAATCTACCAGCTGATACCAGGGGAGCATCCAAATCAGGAGGTGACATCGAAGAAATTAAAAATCGTAGAAATCGGAAATTTTCCTCAGAGAAAATAATTTTGAATTGGTGAAGTGTACCAGTTTTTCGCCGATTTCAACTTGCAAAATGTCACCTCCTTTTCTGCATGGTCTCCTGATACTAGCCATCGAAAAACTCGGTTGATTTTGGAAAAAAATTTCAGTAGAAAATTGCCAAAAATCTACCAGCTGATACCAGGGGAGCATCCAAATCAGGAGGTGACATCGAAGAAATTAAAAATCGTAGGAATCGGAAATTTTCCTCAGAGAAAATAATTTTTAATTGGTAAAGTGAATCATTTTTCGCCGATTTCAACTTTCAAAATGTCACCTCCTTTTCTGCATGCTCTCCTGATACCTGACAACGAAAATCCCGGTTGATTTTGGAAGAAAATTTCAGTAGAAAATTGCCAAAAATCTACCAGCTGATACCAGGGGAGCATCCAAATCAGGAGGTGACATCGAAGAAATTAAAAATCGTAGAAATCGGAAATTTTCCTCAGAGAAAATAATTTTTAATTGGTACAGTGAATCATTTTTCGCCGATTTCAACTTTCAAAATGTCACCTCCTGTGCTGCATGCTCTCCTGATACTAGCCATCGAAAAACTAGGTTGATTTTGGAAGAAAATTTCAGTAGAAAATTGCCAAAAATTTACCAGCTGATACCAGGGGAGCATCCAAATCAGGAGGTGACATCGAAGAAATTAAAAATCGTAGAAATCGGAAATTTTCCTCAGAGAAAATAATTTTTCATTGGTAAAGTGAAACAGTTTTCGCCGATTTTAACTTGCAAAATGTCACCTCCTGTGCTGCATGCTCTCCTGATACTAGCCATCGAAAAACTCGGTTGATTTTGGAAGAAAATTTCAGTAGAAATTTGCCAAAAATCTACCAGCTGATACCAGGGGAGCATCCAAATCAGGAGGTGACATCGAAGAAATTAAAAATCGTAGAAATCGGAAATTTTCCTCAGAGAAAATAATTTTTAATTGGTACAATGAATCATTTTTCGCCGATTTTAACTTGCAAAATGTCACCTCCTGTGCTGCATGCTCTCCTGATACTAGCCATCGAAAAACTCGGTTGATTTTGGAAGAAAATTTCAGTAGAAAATTGCCAAAAATCTACCAGCTGATACCAGGGGAGCATCCAAATCAGGAGGTGACATCGAAGAAATTAAAAATCGTAGAAATCGGAAATTTTCCTCAGGGAAAATAATTTTTAATTGGTGAAGTGAATCATTTTTCGCCGATTTTAACTTGCAAAATGTCACCTCCTTTTCTGCATGCTCTCCTGATACCTGACAACGAAAATCCCGGTTGATTTTGGAAGAAAATTTCAGTAGAAAATTGCCAAAAATCTACCAGCTGATACCAGGGGAGCATCCAAATCAGGAGGTGACATCGAAGAAATTAAAAATCGTAGAAATCGGAAATTTTCCTCAGAGAAAATAATTTTTAATTGGTACAGTGAATCATTTTTCGCCGATTTCAACTTTCAAAATGTCACCTCCTGTGCTGCATGCTCTCCTGATACTAGCCATCGAAAAACTCGGTTGATTTTGGAAGAAAATTTCAGTAGAAAATTGCCAAAAATTTACCAGCTGATACCAGGGGAGCATCCAAATCAGGAGGTGACATCGAAGAAATTAAAAATCGTAGAAATCGGAAATTTTCCTCAGAGAAAATAATTTTTCATTGGTAAAGTGAAACAGTTTTCGCCGATTTTAACTTGCAAAATGTCACCTCCTGTGCTGCATGCTCTCCTGATACTAGCCATCGAAAAACTCGGTTGATTTTGGAAAAAAATTTCAGTAGAAATTTGCCAAAAATCTACCAGCTGATACCAGGGGAGCATCCAAATCAGGAGGTGACATCGAAGAAATTAAAAATCGTAGAAATCGGAAATTTTCCTCAGAGAAAATAATTTTTAATTGGTACAATGAATCATTTTTCGCCGATTTTAACTTGCAAAATGTCACCTCCTGTGCTGCATGCTCTCCTGATACTAGCCATCGAAAAACTCGGTTGATTTTGGAAGAAAATTTCAGTAGAAAATTGCCAAAAATCTACCAGCTGATACCAGGGGAGCATCCAAATCAGGAGGTGACATCGAAGAAATTAAAAATCGTAGAAATCGGAAATTTTCCTCAGGGAAAATAATTTTTAATTGGTGAAGTGAATCATTTTTCGCCGATTTTAACTTGCAAAATGTCACCTCCTTTTCTGCATGCTCTCCTGATACCTGACAACGAAAATCCCGGTTGATTTTGGAAGAAAATTTCAGTAGAAAATTGCCAAAAATTTACCAGCTGATACCAGGGGAGCATCCAAATCAGGAGGTGACATCGAAGAAATTAAAAATCGTAGAAATCGGAAATTTTCCTCAGAGAAAATAATTTTGAATTGGTGAAGTGAACCAGTTTTTCGCCGATTTTAACTTGCAAAATGTCACCTCCTTTTCTGCATGGTCTCCTGATACTAGCCATCGAAAAACTCGGTTGATTTTGGAAGAAAATTTCAGTAGAAAATTGCCAAAAATTTACCAGCTGATACCAGGGGAGCATCCAAATCAGGAGGTGACATCGAAGAAATTAAAAATCGTAGAAATCGGAAATTTTCCTCAGAGAAAATAATTTTGAATTGGTAAAGTGAATCATTTTCCGCCGATTTTAACTTGCAAAATGTCACCTCCTGTGCTGCATGCTCTCCTGATACCTGACAACGAAAATCCCGGTTGATTTTGGAAGAAAATTTCAGTAGAAAATTGCCAAAAATTTACCAGCTGATACCAGGGGAGCATCCAAATCAGGAGGTGACATCGAAGAAATTAAAAATCGTAGAAATCGGAAATTTTCCTCAGACAAAATAATTTTGAATTGGTAAAGTGAATCATTTTTCGCCGATTTTAACTTGCAAAATGTCACCTTTTTTTCTGCATGCTCTCCTGATACCTGACAATGAAAATTCCGGTTGATTTTGGAAGAAAATTTTAGCAGAAAATTGCCAAAAATCCACCAATTGATACCAGGGGAGCATCCAAATAAGGAGGTGACATCGAAGAAATTAAAAATCGTAGAAATCGGAAATTTTCCTCAGAGAAAATAATTTTTAATTGGTAAAGTGAATCATTTTTCGCCGATTTTAACTTGCAAAATGTCACCTCCTGTGCTGCATGCTCTCCTGATACTAGCCATCGAAAAACTCGGTTGATTTTGGAAGAAAATTTCAGTAGAAATTTGCCAAAAATCTACCAGCTGATACCAGGGGAGCATCCAAATCAGGAGGTGACATCGAAGAAATTAAAAATCGTAGAAATCGGAAATTTTCCTCAGAGAAAATAATTTTTAATTGGTAAATTGAATCATTTTTCGCCGATTTTAACTTGCAAAATGTCACCTCCTGTGCTGCATGCTCTCCTGATACTAGCCATCGAAAAACTCGGTTGATTTTGGAAGAAAATTTCAGTAGAAAATTGCCAAAAATCTACCAGCTGATACCAGGGGAGCATCCAAATCAGGAGGTGACATCGAAGAAATTAAAAATCGTAGAAATCGGAAATTTTCCTCAGAGAAAATTATTTTAATTGGTAAAGTGAATCATTTTTCGCCGATTTCAACTTGCAAAATGTCACCTCCTGTGCTGCATGCTCTCCTGATACTAGCCATCGAAAAACTCGGTTGATTTTGGAAGAAAATTTCAGTAGAAATTTGCCAAAAATCTACCAGCTGATACCAGGGGAGCATCCAAATCAGGAGGTGACATCGAAGAAATTAAAAATCGTAGAAATCGGAAATTTTCCTCAGAGAAAATAATTTTTAATTGGTAAAGTGAATCATTTTTCGCCGATTTTAACTTGCAAAATGTCACCTCCTGTGCTGCATGCTCTCCTGATACTAGCCATCGAAAAACTCGGTTGATTTTGGAAGAAAATTTCAGTAGAAATTTGCCAAAAATCTACCAGCTGATACCAGGGGAGCATCCAAATCAGGAGGTGACATCGAAGAAATTAAAAATCGTAGAAATCGGAAATTTTCCTCAGAGAAAATAATTTTTAATTGGTAAAGTGAATCATTTTTCGCCGATTTTAACTTGCAAAATGTCACCTCCTGTGCTGCATGCTCTCCTGATACTAGCCATCGAAAAACTCGGTTGATTTTGGAAGAAAATTTCAGTAGAAAATTGCCAAAAATCTACCAGCTGATACCAGGGGAGCATCCAAATCAGGAGGTGACATCGAAGAAATTAAAAATCGTAGAAATCGGAAATTTTCCTCAGAGAAAATAATTTTTAATTGGTAAATTGAATCATTTTTCGCCGATTTTAACTTGCAAAATGTCACCTCCTGTGCTGCATGCTCTCCTGATACTAGCCATCGAAAAACTCGGTTGATTTTGGAAGAAAATTTCAGTAGAAAATTGCCAAAAATCTACCAGCTGATACCAGGGGAGCATCCAAATCAGGAGGTGACATCGAAGAAATTAAAAATCGTAGAAATCGGAAATTTTCCTCAGAGAAAATTATTTTAATTGGTAAAGTGAATCATTTTTCGCCGATTTCAACTTTCAAAATGTCACTTCCTTTTCTGCATGCTCTCCTGATACCTGACAACGAAAATCCCGGTTGATTTTGGAAGAAAATTTCAGTAGAAAATTGCCAAAAATTTACCAGCTGATACCAGGGGAGCATCCAAATCAGGAGGTGACATCGAAGAAATGAAAAATCGTAGAAATCGGAAATTTTCCTCAGAGAAAATAATTTTTCATTGGTAAAGTGAAACAGTTTTCGCCGATTTTAACTTGCAAAATGTCACCTCCTTTTCTGCATGCTCTCCTGATACCTGACAATGAAAATCCCGGTTGATTTTGGAAGAAAATTTCAGTAGAAAATTGCCAAAAATTTACCAGCTGATACCAGGGGAGCATCCAAATCAGGAGGTGACATCGAAGAAATTAAAAATCGTAGAAATCGGAAATTTTCCTCAGAGAAAATAATTTTGAATTGGTAAAGTGAATCATTTTTCGCCGATTTTAACTTGCAAAATGTCACCTCCTGTGCTGCATGCTCTCCTGATACTAGCCATCGAAAAACTCGGTTGATTTTGGAAGAAAATTTCAGTAGAAATTTGCCAAAAATCTACCAGCTGATACCAGGGGAGCATCCAAATCAGAAATCGTAGAAATCGGAAATTTTCCTCAGAGAAAATAATTTTGAATTGGTAAAGTGAATCATTTTTCGCCGATTTTAACTTGCCAAATGTCACCTCCTGTGCTGCATGCTCTCCTGATACTAGCCATCGAAAAACTCGGTTGATTTTGGAAGAAAATTTCAGTAGAAAATTGCCAAAAATCTACCAGCTGATACCAGGGGAGCATCCAAATCAGGAGGTGACATCGAAGAAATTAAAAATCGTAGAAATCGGAAATTTTCCTCAGAGAAAATAATTTTTAATTGGTACAGTGAATCATTTTTCGCCGATTTCAACTTGCAAAATGTCACCTCCTGTACTGCATGCTCTCCTGATACTAGCCATCGAAAAACTCGGTTGATTTTGGAAGAAAATTTCAGTAGAAAATTGCCAAAAATTTACCAGCTGATACCAGGGGAGCATCCAAATCAGGAGATGACATCGAAGAAATTAAAAATCGTAGAAATCGGAAATTTTCCTCAGAGAAAATAATTTTGAATTGGTAAAGTGAATCATTTTTCGCCGATTTTAACTTGCAAAATGTCACCTCCTGTGCTGCATGCTCTCCTGATACTAGCCATCGAAAAACTCGGTTGATTTTGGAAGAAAATTTTAGTAGAAATTTGCCAAAAATCTACCAGCTGATACCAGGGGAGCATCCAAATCAGGAGGTGACATCGAAGAAATTAAAAATCGTAGAAATCGGAAATTTTCCTCAGAGAAAATAATTTTTAATTGGTAAAGTGAATCATTTTTCGCCGATTTTAACTTGCAAAATGTCACCTCCTGTGCTGCATGCTCTCCTGATACTAGCCATCGAAAAACTCGGTTGATTTTGGAAGAAAATTTCAGTAGAAATTTGCCAAAAATTTACCAGCTGATACCAGGGGAGCATCCAAATCAGGAGGTGACATCGAAGAAATTAAAAATCGTAGAAATCGGAAATTTTCCTCAGGGAAAATAATTTTTAATTGGTAAAGTGAATCATTTTTCGCCGATTTTAACTTGCAAAATGTCACCTCCTGTGCTGCATGCTCTCCTGATACTAGCCATCGAAAAACTCGGTTGATTTTGGAAGAAAATTTCAGTAGAAAATTGCCAAAAATCTACCAGCTGATACCAGGGGAGCATCCAAATCCGGAGGTGACATCGAAGAAATTAAAAATCGTAGAAATCGGAAATTTTCCTCAGAGAAAATAATTTTTAATTGGTACAGTGAATCATTTTTCGCCGATTTCAACTTGCAAAATGTCACCTCCTGTACTGCATGCTCTCCTGATACTAGCCATCGAAAAACTCGGTTGATTTTGGAAGAAAATTTCAGTAGAAAATTGCCAAAAATCTACCAGCTGATACCAGGGGAGCATCCAAATCAGGAGGTGACATCGAAGAAATTAAAAGCCGTAGAAATCGGAAATTTTCCTCAGAGAAAATAATTTTGAATTGGTAAAGTGAATCATTTTTCGCCGATTTTAACTTGCAAAATGTCGCATGCTTTACCATGGTAAGACATGGTAAAATTTCGAAAAACTCGGTTGATTTTGGAAGAAAATTTCAGTAGAAAATTGCCAAAAATCTACCAGCTGATACCAGGGGAGCATCCAAATCAGGAGGTGACATCGAAGAAATTAAAAATCGTAGAAATCGGAAATTTTCCTCAGGGAAAATAATTTTTAATTGGTAAAGTGAATCATTTTTCGCCGATTTTAACTTGCAAAATGTCACCTCCTGTGCTGCATGCTCTCCTGATACTAGCCATCGAAAAACTCGGTTGATTTTGGAAGAAAATTTCAGTAGAAAATTGCCAAAAATCTACCAGCTGATACCAGGGGAGCATCCAAATCAGGAGGTGACATCGAAGAAATTAAAAGTCGTAGAAATCGGAAATTTTCCTCAGAGAAAATAATTTTGAATTGGTAAAGTGAATCATTTTTCGCCGATTTTAACTTGCAAAATGTCACATGCTTTACCATGGTAAAACATGGTAAAATTTCGAAAAACTCGGTTGATTTTGGAAGAAAATTTCAGTAGAAAATTGCCAAAAATCTACCAACTGATACCAGGAGAGCATCCAAATCAGGAGGTGACATCGAAGAAATTAAAAATCGTAGAAATCGGAAATTTTCCTCAGGGAAAATAATTTTTAATTGGTAAAGTGAATCATTTTTCGCCGATTTTAACTTGCAAAATGTCACCTCCTGTGCTGCATGCTCTCCTGATACTAGCCATCGAAAAACTCGGTTGATTTTGGAAGAAAATTTCAGTAGAAAATTGCCAAAAATCTACCAGCTGATACCAGGGGAGCATCCAAATCAGGAGGTGACATCGAAGAAATTAAAAATCGTAGAAATCGGAAATTTTCCTCAGGGAAAATAATTTTTAATTGGTAAAGTGAATCATTTTTCGCCGATTTTAACTTGCAAAATGTCACCTCCTGTGCTGCATGCTCTCCTGATACTAGCCATCGAAAAACTCGGTTGATTTTGGAAGAAAATTTCAGTAGAAAATTGCCAAAAATCTACCAGCTGATACCAGGGGAGCATCCAAATCAGGAGGTGACATCGAAGAAATTAAAAATCGTAGAAATCGGAAATTTTCCTCAGAGAAAATAATTTTTAATTGGTAAAGTGAATCATTTTTCGCCGATTTTAACTTGCAAAATGTCACCTCCTGTGCTGCATGCTCTCCTGATACTAGCCATCGAAAAACTCGGTTGATTTTGGAAGAAAATTTCAGTAGAAAATTGCCAAAAATCTACCAGCTGATACCAGGGGAGCATCCAAATCAGGAGGTGACATCGAAGAAATTAAAAATCGTAGAAATCGGAAATTTTCCTCAGAGAAAATAATTTTTAATTGGTACAGTGAATCATTTTTCGCCGATTTCAACTTGCAAAATGTCACCTCCTGTACTGCATGCTCTCCTGATACTAGCCATCGAAAAACTCGGTTGATTTTGGAAGAAAATTTCAGTAGAAAATTGCCAAAAATCTACCAGCTGATACCAGGGGAGCATCCAAATCAGGAGGTGACATCGAAGAAATTAAAAATCGTAGAAATCCGAAATTTTCCTCAGAGAAAATAATTTTGAATTGGTAAAGTGAATCATTTTTCGCCGATTTTAACTTGCAAAATGTCACATGCTTTACCATGGTAAAACATGGTAAAATTTCGAAAAACTCGGTTGATTTTGGAAGAAAATTTCAGTAGAAAATTGCCAAAAATCTACCAGCTGATACCAGGAGAGCATCCAAATCAGGAGGTGACATCGAAGAAATTAAAAATCGTAGAAATCGGAAATTTTCCTCAGGGAAAATAATTTTTAATTGGTGAAGTGAATCATTTTTCGCCGATTTTAACTTGCAAAATGTCACCTCCTGTGCTGCATGCTCTCCTGATACTAGCCATCGAAAAACTCGGTTGATTTTGGAAGAAAATTTCAGTAGAAAATTGCCAAAAATCTACCAGCTGATACCAGGGGAGCATCCAAATCAGGAGGTGACATCGAAGAAATTAAAAATCGTAGAAATCGGAAATTTTCCTCAGAGAAAATAATTTTTAATTGGTACAGTGAATCATTTTTCGCCGATTTTAACTTGCAAAATGTCACCTCCTGTGCTGCATGCTCTCCTGATACTAGCCATCGAAAAACTCGGTTGATTTTGGAAGAAAATTTCAGTAGAAAATTGCCAAAAATCTACCAGCTGATACCAGGGGAGCATCCAAATCAGGAGGTAACATCGAAGAAATTAAAAATCGTAGAAATCGTAAATTTTCCTCAGAGAAAATAATTTTTAATTGTTAAAGTGAATCATTTTTCGCCGATTTTAACTTGCAAAATGTCACCTCCTGTGCTGCATGCTCTCCTGATACTAGCCATCGAAAAACTCGGTTGATTTTGGAAGAAAATTTCAGTAGAAAATTGCCAAAAATCTACCAGCTGATACCAGGGGAGCATCCAAATCAGGAGGTGACATCGAAGAAATTAAAAATCGTAGAAATCGGAAATTTTCCTCAGGGAAAATAATTTTTAATTGGTAAAGTGATTCATTTTTCGTCGATTTTAACTTGCAAAATGTCACCTCCTGTGCTGCATGCTCTCCTGATACTAGCCATCGAAAAACTCGGTTGATTTTGGAAGAAAATTTCAGTAGAAAATTGCCAAAAATCTACCAGCTGATACCAGGGGAGCATCCAAATCAGGAGGTGACATCGAAGAAATTAAAAATCGTAGAAATCGGAAATTTTCCTCAGAGAAAATAATTTTGAATTGGTGAAGTGAACTAGTTTTTCGCGGATTTCAACTTGCAAAATGTCACCTCCTTTTCTGCATGGTCTCCTGATACTAGCCATCGAAAAACTCGGTTGATTTTGGAAGAAAATTTCAGTAGAAAATTGCCAAAAATTTACCAGCTGATACCAGGGGAGCATCCAAATCAGGAGGTGACATCGAAGAAATTAAAAATCGTAGAAATCGGAAATTTTCCTCAGAAAAAATAATTTTGAATTGGTAAAGTGAATCATTTTTCGCCGATTTTAACTTGCAAAATGTCACCTCCTGTGCTGCATGCTCTCCTGATACTAGCCATCGAAAAACTCGGTTGATTTTGGAAGAAAATTTCAGTAGAAAATTGCCAAAAATCTACCAGCTGATACCAGGGGAGCATCCAAATCAGGAGGTGACATCGAAGAAATTAAAAATCGTAGAAATCGGAAATTTTCCTTAGAGAAAATAATTTTGAATTGGTGAAGTGAACCAGTTTTTCGCCGATTTCAACTTGCAAAATGTCACCTCCTGTGCTGCATGCTCTCCTGATACTAGCCATCGAAAAACTCGGTTGATTTTGGAAAAAAATTTCAGTAGAAAATTGCCAAAAATCTACCAGCTGATACCAGGGGAGCATCCAAATCAGGAGGTGACATCGAAGAAATTAAAAATCGTAGAAATCGGAAATTTTCCTCAGAGAAAATAATTTTGAATTGGTGAAGTGAACTAGTTTTTCGCGGATTTCAACTTGCAAAATGTCACCTCCTTTTCTGCATGGTCTCCTGATACTAGCCATCGAAAAACTCGGTTGATTTTGGAAGAAAATTTCAGTAGAAAATTGCCAAAAATTTACCAGCTGATACCAGGGGAGCATCCAAATCAGGAGGTGACATCGAAGAAATTAAAAATCGTAGAAATCGGAAATTTTCCTCAGAAAAAATAATTTTGAATTGGTAAAGTGAATCATTTTTCGCCGATTTTAACTTGCAAAATGTCACCTCCTGTGCTGCATGCTCTCCTGATACTAGCCATCGAAAAACTCGGTTGATTTTGGAAGAAAATTTCAGTAGAAAATTGCCAAAAATCTACCAGCTGATACCAGGGGAGCATCCAAATCAGGAGGTGACATCGAAGAAATTAAAAATCGTAGAAATCGGAAATTTTCCTCAGAGAAAATAATTTTGAATTGGTGAAGTGAACCAGTTTTTCGCCGATTTCAACTTGCAAAATGTCACCTCCTGTGCTGCATGCTCTCCTGATACTAGCCATCGAAAAACTCGGTTGATTTTGGAAAAAAATTTCAGTAGAAAATTGCCAAAAATTTACCAGCTGATACCAGGGGAGCATCCAAATCAGGAGGTGACATCGAAGAAATTAAAAATCGTAGAAATCGGAAATTTTCCTCAGAAAAAATAATTTTGAATTGGTAAAGTGAATCATTTTTCGCCGATTTTAACTTGCAAAATGTCACCTCCTGTGCTGCATGCTCTCCTGATACTAGCCATCGAAAAACTCGGTTGATTTTGGAAGAAAATTTCAGTAGAAAATTGCCAAAAATCTACCAGCTGATACCAGGGGAGCATCCAAATCAGGAGGTGACATCGAAGAAATTAAAAATCGTAGAAATCGGAAATTTTCCTCAGAGAAAATAATTTTGAATTGGTGAAGTGAACTAGTTTTTCGCGGATTTCAACTTGCAAAATGTCACCTCCTTTTCTGCATGGTCTCCTGATACTAGCCATCGAAAAACTCGGTTGATTTTGGAAGAAAATTTCAGTAGAAAATTGCCAAAAATTTACCAGCTGATACCAGGGGAGCATCCAAATCAGGAGGTGACATCGAAGAAATTAAAAATCGTAGAAATCGGAAATTTTCCTCAGAAAAAATAATTTTGAATTGGTAAAGTGAATCATTTTTCGCCGATTTTAACTTGCAAAATGTCACCTCCTGTGCTGCATGCTCTCCTGATACTAGCCATCGAAAAACTCGGTTGATTTTGGAAGAAAATTTCAGTAGAAAATTGCCAAAAATCTACCAGCTGATACCAGGGGAGCATCCAAATCAGGAGGTGACATCGAAGAAATTAAAAATCGTAGAAATCGGAAATTTTCCTCAGAGAAAATAATTTTGAATTGGTGAAGTGAACCAGTTTTTCGCCGATTTCAACTTGCAAAATGTCACCTCCTGTGCTGCATGCTCTCCTGATACTAGCCATCGAAAAACTCGGTTGATTTTGGAAAAAAATTTCAGTAGAAAATTGCCAAAAATCTACCAGCTGATACCAGGGGAGCATCCAAATCAGGAGGTGACATCGAAGAAATTAAAAATCGTAGAAATCGGAAATTTTCCTCAGAGAAAATAATTTTGAATTGGTGAAGTGAACTAGTTTTTCGCGGATTTCAACTTGCAAAATGTCACCTCCTTTTCTGCATGGTCTCCTGATACTAGCCATCGAAAAACTCGGTTGATTTTGGAAGAAAATTTCAGTAGAAAATTGCCAAAAATTTACCAGCTGATACCAGGGGAGCATCCAAATCAGGAGGTGACATCGAAGAAATTAAAAATCGTAGAAATCGGAAATTTTCCTCAGAAAAAATAATTTTGAATTGGTAAAGTGAATCATTTTTCGCCGATTTTAACTTGCAAAATGTCACCTCCTGTGCTGCATGCTCTCCTGATACTAGCCATCGAAAAACTCGGTTGATTTTGGAAGAAAATTTCAGTAGAAAATTGCCAAAAATCTACCAGCTGATACCAGGGGAGCATCCAAATCAGGAGGTGACATCGAAGAAATTAAAAATCGTAGAAATCGGAAATTTTCCTCAGAGAAAATAATTTTGAATTGGTGAAGTGAACCAGTTTTTCGCCGATTTCAACTTGCAAAATGTCACCTCCTGTGCTGCATGCTCTCCTGATACTAGCCATCGAAAAACTCGGTTGATTTTGGAAAAAAATTTCAGTAGAAAATTGCCAAAAATCTACCAGCTGATACCAGGGGAGCATCCAAATCAGGAGGTGACATCGAAGAAATTAAAAATCGTAGAAATCGGAAATTTTCCTCAGAGAAAATAATTTTTAATTGGTAAAGTGAATCATTTTTCGCCGATTTCAACTTTCAAAATGTCACCTCCTTTTCTGCATGCTCTCCTGATACCTGACAACGAAAATCCCGGTTGATTTTGGAAGAAAATTTCAGTAGAAAATTTCCAAAAATCTACCAGCTGATACCAGGGGAGCATCCAAATCAGGAGGTGACATCGAAGAAATTAAAAATCGTAGAAATCGGAAATTTTCCTCAGAGAAAATAATTTTTAATTGGTACAGTGAATCATTTTTCGCCGATTTCAACTTGCAAAATGTCACCTCCTGTGCTGCATGCTCTCCTGATACTAGCCATCGAAAAACTCGGTTGATTTTGGAAGAAAATTTCAGTAGAAAATTGCCAAAAATCTACCAGCTGATACCAGGGGAGCATCCAAATCCGGAGGTGACATCGAAGAAATTAAAAATCGTAGAAATCGGAAATTTTCCTCAGAGAAAATAATTTTTAATTGGTACAGTGAATCAGTTTTCGCCGATTTCAACTTGCAAAATGTCACCTCCTGTACTGCATGCTCTCCTGATACTAGCCATCGAAAAACTCGGTTGATTTTGGAAGAAAATTTCAGTAGAAAATTGCCAAAAATCTACCAGCTGATACCAGGGGAGCATCCAAATCAGGAGGTGACATCGAAGAAATTAAAAATCGTAGAAATCGGAAATTTTCCTCAGAAAAAATAATTTTGAATTGGTAAAGTGAATCATTTTTCGCCGATTTTAACTTGCAAAATGTCACCTCCTGTGCTGCATGCTCTCCTGATACTAGCCATCGAAAAACTCGGTTGATTTTGGAAGAAAATTTCAGTAGAAAATTGCCAAAAATCTACCAGCTGATACCAGGGGAGCATCCAAATCAGGAGGTGACATCGAAGAAATTAAAAATCGTAGAAATCGGAAATTTTCCTCAGGGAAAATAATTTTTAATTGGTAAAGTGATTCATTTTTCGCCGATTTTAACTTGCAAAATGTCACCTCCTGTGCTGCATGCTCTCCTGATACTAGCCATCGAAAAACTCGGTTGATTTTGGAAGAAAATTTCAGTAGAAAATTGCCAAAAATCTACCAGCTGATACCAGGGGAGCATCCAAATCAGGAGGTGACATCGAAGAAATTAAAAATCGTAGAAATCGGAAATTTTCCTCAGAGAAAATAATTTTGAATTGGTGAAGTGAACTAGTTTTTCGCGGATTTCAACTTGCAAAATGTCACCTCCTTTTCTGCATGGTCTCCTGATACTAGCCATCGAAAAACTCGGTTGATTTTGGAAGAAAATTTCAGTAGAAAATTGCCAAAAATTTACCAGCTGATACCAGGGGAGCATCCAAATCAGGAGGTGACATCGAAGAAATTAAAAATCGTAGAAATCGGAAATTTTCCTCAGAAAAAATAATTTTGAATTGGTAAAGTGAATCATTTTTCGCCGATTTTAACTTGCAAAATGTCACCTCCTGTGCTGCATGCTCTCCTGATACTAGCCATCGAAAAACTCGGTTGATTTTGGAAGAAAATTTCAGTAGAAAATTGCCAAAAATCTACCAGCTGATACCAGGGGAGCATCCAAATCAGGAGGTGACATCGAAGAAATTAAAAATCGTAGAAATCGGAAATTTTCCTCAGAGAAAATAATTTTGAATTGGTGAAGTGAACCAGTTTTTCGCCGATTTCAACTTGCAAAATGTCACCTCCTGTGCTGCATGCTCTCCTGATACTAGCCATCGAAAAACTCGGTTGATTTTGGAAAAAAATTTCAGTAGAAAATTGCCAAAAATCTACCAGCTGATACCAGGGGAGCATCCAAATCAGGAGGTGACATCGAAGAAATTAAAAATCGTAGAAATCGGAAATTTTCCTCAGAGAAAATAATTTTGAATTGGTGAAGTGAACTAGTTTTTCGCGGATTTCAACTTGCAAAATGTCACCTCCTTTTCTGCATGGTCTCCTGATACTAGCCATCGAAAAACTCGGTTGATTTTGGAAGAAAATTTCAGTAGAAAATTGCCAAAAATTTACCAGCTGATACCAGGGGAGCATCCAAATCAGGAGGTGACATCGAAGAAATTAAAAATCGTAGAAATCGGAAATTTTCCTCAGAAAAAATAATTTTGAATTGGTAAAGTGAATCATTTTTCGCCGATTTTAACTTGCAAAATGTCACCTCCTGTGCTGCATGCTCTCCTGATACTAGCCATCGAAAAACTCGGTTGATTTTGGAAGAAAATTTCAGTAGAAAATTGCCAAAAATCTACCAGCTGATACCAGGGGAGCATCCAAATCAGGAGGTGACATCGAAGAAATTAAAAATCGTAGAAATCGGAAATTTTCCTCAGAGAAAATAATTTTGAATTGGTGAAGTGAACCAGTTTTTCGCCGATTTCAACTTGCAAAATGTCACCTCCTGTGCTGCATGCTCTCCTGATACTAGCCATCGAAAAACTCGGTTGATTTTGGAAAAAAATTTCAGTAGAAAATTGCCAAAAATTTACCAGCTGATACCAGGGGAGCATCCAAATCAGGAGGTGACATCGAAGAAATTAAAAATCGTAGAAATCGGAAATTTTCCTCAGAAAAAATAATTTTGAATTGGTAAAGTGAATCATTTTTCGCCGATTTTAACTTGCAAAATGTCACCTCCTGTGCTGCATGCTCTCCTGATACTAGCCATCGAAAAACTCGGTTGATTTTGGAAGAAAATTTCAGTAGAAAATTGCCAAAAATCTACCAGCTGATACCAGGGGAGCATCCAAATCAGGAGGTGACATCGAAGAAATTAAAAATCGTAGAAATCGGAAATTTTCCTCAGAGAAAATAATTTTGAATTGGTGAAGTGAACTAGTTTTTCGCGGATTTCAACTTGCAAAATGTCACCTCCTTTTCTGCATGGTCTCCTGATACTAGCCATCGAAAAACTCGGTTGATTTTGGAAGAAAATTTCAGTAGAAAATTGCCAAAAATTTACCAGCTGATACCAGGGGAGCATCCAAATCAGGAGGTGACATCGAAGAAATTAAAAATCGTAGAAATCGGAAATTTTCCTCAGAAAAAATAATTTTGAATTGGTAAAGTGAATCATTTTTCGCCGATTTTAACTTGCAAAATGTCACCTCCTGTGCTGCATGCTCTCCTGATACTAGCCATCGAAAAACTCGGTTGATTTTGGAAGAAAATTTCAGTAGAAAATTGCCAAAAATCTACCAGCTGATACCAGGGGAGCATCCAAATCAGGAGGTGACATCGAAGAAATTAAAAATCGTAGAAATCGGAAATTTTCCTCAGAGAAAATAATTTTGAATTGGTGAAGTGAACCAGTTTTTCGCCGATTTCAACTTGCAAAATGTCACCTCCTGTGCTGCATGCTCTCCTGATACTAGCCATCGAAAAACTCGGTTGATTTTGGAAAAAAATTTCAGTAGAAAATTGCCAAAAATCTACCAGCTGATACCAGGGGAGCATCCAAATCAGGAGGTGACATCGAAGAAATTAAAAATCGTAGAAATCGGAAATTTTCCTCAGAGAAAATAATTTTGAATTGGTGAAGTGAACTAGTTTTTCGCGGATTTCAACTTGCAAAATGTCACCTCCTTTTCTGCATGGTCTCCTGATACTAGCCATCGAAAAACTCGGTTGATTTTGGAAGAAAATTTCAGTAGAAAATTGCCAAAAATTTACCAGCTGATACCAGGGGAGCATCCAAATCAGGAGGTGACATCGAAGAAATTAAAAATCGTAGAAATCGGAAATTTTCCTCAGAAAAAATAATTTTGAATTGGTAAAGTGAATCATTTTTCGCCGATTTTAACTTGCAAAATGTCACCTCCTGTGCTGCATGCTCTCCTGATACTAGCCATCGAAAAACTCGGTTGATTTTGGAAGAAAATTTCAGTAGAAAATTGCCAAAAATCTACCAGCTGATACCAGGGGAGCATCCAAATCAGGAGGTGACATCGAAGAAATTAAAAATCGTAGAAATCGGAAATTTTTCTCAGAGAAAATAATTTTGAATTGGTGAAGTGAACCAGTTTTTCGCCGATTTCAACTTGCAAAATGTCACCTCCTGTGCTGCATGCTCTCCTGATACTAGCCATCGAAAAACTCGGTTGATTTTGGAAAAAAATTTCAGTAGAAAATTGCCAAAAATCTACCAGCTGATACCAGGGGAGCATCCAAATCAGGAGGTGACATCGAAGAAATTAAAAATCGTAGAAATCGGAAATTTTCCTCAGAGAAAATAATTTTTAATTGGTAAAGTGAATCATTTTTCGCCGATTTCAACTTTCAAAATGTCACCTCCTTTTCTGCATGCTCTCCTGATACCTGACAACGAAAATCCCGGTTGATTTTGGAAGAAAATTTCAGTAGAAAATTTCCAAAAATCTACCAGCTGATACCAGGGGAGCATCCAAATCAGGAGGTGACATCGAAGAAATTAAAAATCGTAGAAATCGGAAATTTTCCTCAGAGAAAATAATTTTTAATTGGTACAGTGAATCATTTTTCGCCGATTTCAACTTGCAAAATGTCACCTCCTGTGCTGCATGCTCTCCTGATACTAGCCATCGAAAAACTCGGTTGATTTTGGAAGAAAATTTCAGTAGAAAATTGCCAAAAATCTACCAGCTGATACCAGGGGAGCATCCAAATCCGGAGGTGACATCGAAGAAATTAAAAATCGTAGAAATCGGAAATTTTCCTCAGAGAAAATAATTTTTAATTGGTACAGTGAATCAGTTTTCGCCGATTTCAACTTGCAAAATGTCACCTCCTGTACTGCATGCTCTCCTGATACTAGCCATCGAAAAACTCGGTTGATTTTGGAAGAAAATTTCAGTAGAAAATTGCCAAAAATCTACCAGCTGATACCAGGGGAGCATCCAAATCAGGAGGTGACATCGAAGAAATTAAAAGCCGTAGAAATCGGAAATTTTCCTCAGAGAAAATAATTTTGAATTGGTAAAGTGAATCATTTTTCGCCGATTTTAACTTGCAAAATGTCGCATGCTTTACCATGGTAAGACATGGTAAAATTTCGAAAAACTCGGTTGATTTTGGAAGAAAATTTCAGTAGAAAATTGCCAAAAATCTACCAGCTGATACCAGGGGAGCATCCAAATCAGGAGGTGACATCGAAGAAATTAAAAATCGTAGAAATCGGAAATTTTCCTCAGAGAAAATAATTTTTAATTGGTAAAGTGAATCATTTTTCGCCGATTTTAACTTGCAAAATGTCACCTCCTGTGCTGCATGCTCTCCTGATACTAGCCATCGAAAAACTCGGTTGATTTTGGAAGAAAATTTCAGTAGAAAATTGCCAAAAATCTACCAGCTGATACCAGGGGAGCATCCAAATCAGGAAGTGACATCGAAGAAATTAAAAGTCGTAGAAATCGGAAATTTTCCTCAGAGAAAATAATTTTGAATTGGTAAAGTGAATCATTTTTCGCCGATTTTAACTTGCAAAATGTCACCTCCTGTGCTGCATGCTCTCCTGATACTAGCCATCGAAAAACTCGGTTGATTTTGGAAGAAAATTTCAGTAGAAAATTGCCAAAAATCTACCAGCTGATACCAGGGGAGCATCCAAATCAGGAGGTGACATCGAAGAAATTAAAAATCGTAGAAATCGGAAATTTTCCTCAGGGAAAATAATTTTTAATTGGTAAAGTGAATCATTTTTCGCCGATTTTAACTTGCAAAATGTTTGCAAAAGTTTTGCAAATGCAAAACTCCTGTGCTGCATGCTCTCCTGATACTAGCCATCGAAAAACTCGGTTGATTTTGGAAGAAAATTTCAGTAGAAAATTGCCAAAAATCTACCAGCTGATACCAGGGGAGCATCCAAATCAGGAGGTGACATCGAAGAAATTAAAAATCGTAGAAATCGGAAATTTTCCTCAGAGAAAATAATTTTTAATTGGTAAAGTGAATCATTTTTCGCCGATTTTAACTTGCAAAATGTCACCTCCTGTGCTGCATGCTCTCCTGATACTAGCCATCGAAAAACTCGGTTGATTTTGGAAGAAAATTTCAGTAGAAAATTGCCAAAAATCTACCAGCTGATACCAGGGGAGCATCCAAATCAGGAGGTGACATCGAAGAAATTAAAAATCGTAGAAATCGGAAATTTTCCTCAGAGAAAATAATTTTTAATTGGTACAGTGAATCATTTTTCGCCGATTTCAACTTGCAAAATGTCACCTCCTGTACTGCATGCTCTCCTGATACTAGCCATCGAAAAACTCGGTTGATTTTGGAAGAAAATTTCAGTAGAAAATTGCCAAAAATCTACCAGCTGATACCAGGGGAGCATCCAAATCAGGAGGTGACATCGAAGAAATTAAAAGTCGTAGAAATCGGAAATTTTCCTCAGAGAAAATAATTTTGAATTGGTAAAGTGAATCATTTTTCGCCGATTTTAACTTGCAAAATGTCACATGCTTTACCATGGTAAAACATGGTAAAATTTCGAAAAACTCGGTTGATTTTGGAAGAAAATTTCAGTAGAAAATTGCCAAAAATCTACCAGCTGATACCAGGAGAGCATCCAAATCAGGAGGTGACATCGAAGAAATTAAAAATCGTAGAAATCGGAAATTTTCCTCAGGGAAAATAATTTTTAATTGGTGAAGTGAATCATTTTCCGCCGATTTTAACTTGCAAAATGTCACCTCCTGTGCTGCATGCTCTCCTGATACTAGCCATCGAAAAACTCGGTTGATTTTGGAAGAAAATTTCAGTAGAAAATTGCCAAAAATCTACCAGCTGATACCAGGGGAGCATCCAAATCAGGAGGTGACATCGAAGAAATTAAAAATCGTAAAAATCGGAAATTTTCCTCAGAGAAAATAATTTTGAATTGGTAAAGTGAATCATTTTTCGCCGATTTTAACTTGCAAAATGTCACCTCCTGTGCTGCATGCTCTCCTGATACTAGCCATCGAAAAACTCGGTTGATTTTGGAAGAAAATTTCAGTAGAAAATTGCCAAAAATCTACCAGCTGATACCAGGGGAGCATCCAAATCAGGAGGTGACATCGAAGAAATTAAAAATCGTAAAAATCGGAAATTTTCCTCAGAGAAAATAATTTTTAATTGGTACAGTGAATCATTTTTCGCCGATTTTAACTTGCAAAATGTCACCTCCTGTGCTGCATGCTCTCCTGATACTAGCCATCGAAAAACTCGGTTGATTTTGGAAGAAAATTTCAGTAGAAAATTGCCAAAAATCTACCAGCTGATACCAGGGGAGCATCCAAATCAGGAGGTGACATCGAAGAAATTAAAAATCGTAGAAATCGGAAATTTTCCTCAGGGAAAATAATTTTTAATTGGTAAAGTGAATCATTTTTCGCCGATTTTAACTTGCAAAATGTCACCTCCTGTGCTGCATGCTCTCCTGATACTAGCCATCGAAAAACTCGGTTGATTTTGGAAGAAAATTTCAGTAGAAAATTGCCAAAAATCTACCAGCTGATACCAGGGGAGCATCCAAATCAGGAGGTGACATCGAAGAAATTAAAAATCGTAGAAATCGGAAATTTTCCTCAGAGAAAATAATTTTGAATTGGTGAAGTGAACTAGTTTTTCGCGGATTTCAACTTGCAAAATGTCACCTCCTTTTCTGCATGGTCTCCTGATACTAGCCATCGAAAAACTCGGTTGATTTTGGAAGAAAATTTCAGTAGAAAATTGCCTAAAATTTACCAGCTGATACCAGGGGAGCATCCAAATCAGGAGGTGACATCGAAGAAATTAAAAATCGTAGAAATCGGAAATTTTCCTCAGAAAAAATAATTTTGAATTGGTAAAGTGAATCATTTTTCGCCGATTTTAACTTGCAAAATGTCACCTCCTGTGCTGCATGCTCTCCTGATACTAGCCATCGAAAAACTCGGTTGATTTTGGAAGAAAATTTCAGTAGAAAATTGCCAAAAATCTACCAGCTGATACCAGGGGAGCATCCAAATCAGGAGGTGACATCGAAGAAATTAAAAATCGTAAAAATCGGAAATTTTCCTCAGAGAAAATAATTTTGAATTGGTAAAGTGAATCATTTTTCGCCGATTTTAACTTGCAAAATGTCACCTCCTGTGCTGCATGCTCTCATGATACTAGCCATCGAAAAACTCGGTTGATTTTGGAAGAAAATTTCAGTAGAAAATTGCCAAAAATCTACCAGCTGATACCAGGGGAGCATCCAAATCAGGAGGTGACATCGAAGAAATTAAAAATCGTAGAAATCGGAAATTTTCCTCAGAGAAAATAATTTTGAATTGGTGAAGTGAACCAGTTTTTCGCCGATTTCAACTTGCAAAATGTCACCTCCTTTTCTGCATGGTCTCCTGATACTAGCCATCGAAAAACTCGGTTGATTTTGGAAAAAAATTTCAGTAGAAATTTGCCAAAAATCTACCAGCTGATACCAGGGGAGCATCCAAATCAGGAGGTGACATCGAAGAAATTAAAAATCGTAGAAATCGGAAATTTTCCTCAGAGAAAATAATTTTTAATTGGTAAAGTGAATCATTTTTCGCCGATTTCAACTTTCAAAATGTCACCTCCTTTTCTGCATGCTCTCCTGATACCTGACAACGAAAATCCCGGTTGATTTTGGAAGAAAATTTCAGTAGAAAATTTCCAAAAATCTACCAGCTGATACTAGGGGAGCATCCAAATCAGGAGGTGACATCGAAGAAATTAAAAATCGTAGAAATCGGAAATTTTCCTCAGAGAAAATAATTTTTAATTGGTACAGTGAATCATTTTTCGCCGATTTCAACTTGCAAAATGTCACCTCCTGTGCTGCATGCTCTCCTGATACTAGCCATCGAAAAACTCGGTTGATTTTGGAAGAAAATTTCAGTAGAAAATTGCCATAAATCTACCAGCTGATACCAGGGGAGCATCCAAATCAGGAGGTGACATCGAAGAAATTAAAAATCGTAGAAATCGGAAATTTTCCTCAGAGAAAATAATTTTGAATTGGTGAAGTGAACCAGTTTTTCGCCGATTTTAACTTGCAAAATGTCACCTCCTTTTCTGCATGGTCTCCTGATACTAGCCATCGAAAAACTCGGTTGATTTTGGAAAAAAATTTCAGTAGAAAATTGCCAAAAATTTACCAGCTGATACCAGGGGAGCATCCAAATCAGGAGGTGACATCGAAGAAATTAAAAATCGTAGAAATCGGAAATTTTCCTCAGAGAAAATAATTTTGAATTGGTAAAGTGAATCATTTTTCGCCGATTTTAACTTGCAAAATGTCACCTCCTGTGCTGCATGCTCTCCTGATACTAGCCATCGAAAAACTCGGTTGATTTTGGAAGAAAATTTCAGTAGAAATTTGCCAAAAATCTACCAGCTGATACCAGGGGAGCATCCAAATCAGGAAGTGACATCGAAGAAATTAAAAATCGTAGAAATCGGAAATTTTCCTCAGAGAAAATAATTTTTAATTGGTAAAGTGAATCATTTTTCGCCGATTTTAACTTGCAAAATGTCACCTCCTGTGCTGCATGCTCTCCTGATACTAGCCATCGAAAAACTCGGTTGATTTTGGAAGAAAATTTCAGTAGAAAATTGCCAAAAATCTACCAGCTGATACCAGGGGAGCATCCAAATCAGGAGGTGACATCGAAGAAATTAAAAATCGTAGAAATCGGAAATTTTCCTCAGAGAAAATAATTTTGAATTGGTGAAGTGAACCAGTTTTTCGCCGATTTCAACTTGCAAAATGTCACCTCCTTTTCTGCATGGTCTCCTGATACTAGCCATCGAAAAACTCGGTTGATTTTGGAAGAAAATTTCAGTAGAAAATTGCCAAAAATCTACCAGCTGATACCAGGGGAGCATCCAAATCAGGAGGTGACATCGAAGAAATTAAAAATCGTAGAAATCGGAAATTTTCCTCAGAGAAAATAATTTTGAATTGGTGAAGTGTACCAGTTTTTCGCCGATTTCAACTTGCAAAATGTCACCTCCTTTTCTGCATGGTCTCCTGATACTAGCCATCGAAAAACTCGGTTGATTTTGGAAAAAAAATTCAGTAGAAAATTGCCAAAAATCTACCAGCTGATACCAGGGGAGCATCCAAATCAGGAGGTGACATCGAAGAAATTAAAAATCGTAGAAATCGGAAATTTTCCTCAGAGAAAATAATTTTTAATTGGTAAAGTGAATCATTTTTCGCCGATTTCAACTTGCAAAATGTCACCTCCTTTTCTGCATGCTCTCCTGATACCTGACAACGAAAATCCCGGTTGATTTTGGAAGAAAATTTCAGTAGAAAATTGCCAAAAATCTACCAGCTGATACCAGGGGAGCATCCAAATCAGGAGGTGACATCGAAGAAATTAAAAATCGTAGAAATCGGAAATTTTCCTCAGAGAAAATAATTTTTAATTGGTACAGTGAATCATTTTTCGCCGATTTCAACTTTCAAAATGTCACCTCCTGTGCTGCATGCTCTCCTGATACTAGCCATCGAAAAACTCGGTTGATTTTGGAAGAAAATTTCAGTAGAAAATTGCCAAAAATCTACCAGCTGATACCAGGGGAGCATCCAAATCAGGAGGTGACATCGAAGAAATTAAAAATCGTAGAAATCGGAAATTTTCCTCAGAGAAAATAATTTTTAATTGGTAAAGTGAATCATTTTTCGCCGATTTCAACTTTCAAAATGTCACTTCCTTTTCTGCATGCTCTCCTGATACCTGACAACGAAAATCCCGGTTGATTTTGGAAGAAAATTTCAGTAGAAAATTGCCAAAAATTTACCAGCTGATACCAGGGGAGCATCCAAATCAGGAGGTGACATCGAAGAAATTAAAAATCGTAGAAATCGGAAATTTTCCTCAGAGAAAATAATTTTTCATTGGTAAAGTGAAACAGTTTTCGCCGATTTTAACTTGCAAAATGTCACCTCCTGTGCTGCATGCTCTCCTGATACTAGCCATCGAAAAACTCGGTTGATTTTGGAAGAAAATTTCAGTAGAAAATTGCCAAAAATTTACCAGCTGATACCAGGGGAGCATCCAAATCAGGAGGTGACATCGAAGAAATTAAAAATCGTAGAAATCGGAAATTTTCCTCAGGGAAAATAATTTTTAATTGGTAAAGTGAATCATTTTTCGCCGATTTTAACTTGCAAAATGTCACCTCCTGTGCTGCATGCTCTCCTGATACTAGCCATCGAAAAACTCGGTTGATTTTGGAAGAAAATTTCAGTAGAAAATTGCCAAAAATTTACCAGCTGATACCAGGGGAGCATCCAAATCAGGAGGTGACATCGAAGAAATTAAAAATCGTAGAAATCGGAAATTTTCCTCAGGGAAAATAATTTTTAATTGGTAAAGTGAATCATTTTTCGCCGATTTTAACTTGCAAAATGTCACCTTTTTTTCTGCATGCTCTCCTGATACCTGACAATGAAAATTCCGGTTGATTTTGGAAGAAAATTTTAGCAGAAAAATGCCAAAAATCCACCAGTTGATACCAGGGGAGCATCCAAATCAGGAGGTGACATCGAAAAAATTCAAACTCCTTGCTTTGCTTTGTTTTACATTAGATTTTTTGCAGTTTTCCATTTCGGTTTTATTTTTCCATTTTTCTTGTTTCGCTTGTCATCACTAAATATAATAAGAATATATATAATAATTTGCAATAATAATCATAATCAATAATGCATGCGTGCGCGCACACACGCATGTGCTTTCGCCTTCCATTTCTGTCCTTTCCTCCTTCCTACTGCTAATACCTTACTTACGTCCTTGCCTGCCCTTGCGTGTTTGTGTGTTTTGTGTTTCTTTTTTCTCTCGTTCATTCTTTTCTTATTTCTTTGCTTTGCACGTGTGAGTTACTTGAATGTCTGTAGCTGGGAGGGTCTTTTTCTTCTTCATGTATATGCTGTTTTGTGAGTTGAATGAATTTGCGCTTTTGCTCTAGTTTTTCATTTCTTTGTTTGTGTATGTATGTATGTATGTGAGTGTGTCTATTGCGCCTGTGTTTATTGCGCTTATCATGTGCGTATTATCGTTATTATTACTATCGCTACCTTCCGCAAACACACACGCACACGCACGCACCCACTTCTTACCATCTTTCATTTGCTCATCTCTATTCATCGCACTTAAATATATAGTGAAGGATTAGCAAGGAGTGATGATTTTTTTGTTTGTTCTTTTGTTCGATCAAGTAGTAGTAAGTTCCTTCCTCTCCTTCTTCTAACTGCTCTTCTTGTTTCCTTCTTAATTTACGTCTTAGTTTTGCTTGTCTCTCTGCCTACTGCTTTCTGCTCCTGTTCTCACATATGTGTGTATGTGTGTATTAATTGTAATAATATAATAATAAATACTTATATTCACCGTTCGCGCCATTCTTATCCTCTACTCCTTGACTCTTTCCGTTTTTTTTCCTTTTTTCTTTTCCCCTTTTGTTTTAACCTTCTCTTTTAACATGTCTTTTTAGTTGCAAATCTACTTTTTTCCACTTCCTAGAACGACGGATTCAGCTTCCCTAACAGCTTCGCTTACAGTTTTAGTATGGCCTCCACACAAACACACACACGCACATACAACCGGACACTCTTCAAGCATTTGTTTACGTACTTATGTGTGTGCTTTGTTTTCCACTCTTCTCTTCTCGTTTTTTTTTGTTGCTTGTTTTATCATTTATGATTTGATTTGCTTTTTTCTTCCTTTTACTCCTCCTAATAATGTTGGTATGAGTTTTGTTTGTGTTTGTTTCTTCTCTCTTGCGGGCTTACTTATTTGCATGGTTTTCTTCTGTGTGTGTGTTTTATTCTTCTTCTTTTGCTTTCACTATTCCTTCCTACAAATGATTGAAAAGCGAGTAGCATTATTTATATTTATATTTTGTAAAGTGTTTCATTTGCATCTGTGTTTGGGTGAATAATTTTTCTTCTCTATTCTCTTAGTTTTACTTCTTCATGTTCATGTTTTTTTTTTTCTAAAGATTTTTTATATCTTAGTGTCTGTTTCCTCACTTTGCGCTTGCTAAAACACCCCCAAAAAAACTTTTTTTTTGCCAAAAAACAAACCGAAACACTATGAAAAAACACGCACCGCAGCACATTGCTAAATTTACAATTTTGTTTCATCCAAAGGCTTTTTGTTGTTGTTGTTGTTGTTTTCACGTGTGTGTGTGTTGTCTGTTTGTTTTCTTTTTATCTTTCTTCTGCTGTTTCCCTCTTTCAAAGTTATTCTTTTTTTGTTCTTAATTTTTGTTTTACCGAGATTGAATTTTTTCTTTCTATTTTCTACAATTTTTTTTGCATTCTTTAGCTTCCTTTCCGCCCCATCTTCTTTTTATACAACGCTCATCCATCTTTTGCCCTATAATCTAACGCGTTCCTTTAGTTTTTTTATCTTCTTCTTATAAATAACAGCGCAAAATTTCTACAAAAAGAAAAGCTAAAGGTTTGTTATTTTTCGTTCCTCGCTTTTCTTTACGTCCTCCTTTCCCTCACTCTTTTCATGCCATTTTTATCATTGCGTTTTCTCCTTTCTGTTTGTTTTGTTTTTTTTTTTTGTTTTAGTCATTATTCTCCTTCGCTTTTTTCTTCCTTCTTTTACGATATGAGATCATTTTGAAACAATGTTACTCTCTTCCATTATTAATTTCTTCTCTTTTGTTGTGTGTTATTTGTTTTGCTTATCAATTTGCCATTCACACATATTTAATCCACATAATGGCAATGGTGTCTTATTTTGATTGCTACCATTTTGCAGTGTTTGCTTTCCTAAATCTTTCCTTTTTCAGTAGCAGCTTGCTCGATTGCTTGTCTTGTAGGTGTTTCTTAATATGTGTTGTGAGTGTTTTGTCTACTATAAAATAATGTCACTCTAGGACTGTTTTCTTCTTGCTTTTTTGCTTTGCACAATTTTGGCAACGGAAAGACACACACTCACACACATGCATACCGTTCTCTTTTCCATCTCTAACAGCTTGAAATCATACAAGAGACGCTTTTACTAGAAGGAAGCAATGCTCTCCCTCTCCTCTATCGCGCTTACTGGTTGCCCCCTCTTACTTGGGGTTTTTGTGTACGTATTTTCAAAGTTTAAAGTACAAGTACGGAGTTTTTTTGTTGTTGTGTATATTACTGTGGTTTGTATATATATATATCATCATAATGTTTGCTCTAAAATGCTGCTTCTGTTGCTGCCAATCATCCAACAACTAGCTTATTTGCTGTTGTAGACTTTTTTTACGTTCACTGTTCACTTTGTAGTTTTTCAGTTTACTGTATGGCATCCATTTGACAGTTGACAGTTGTGTGTTCTCCTCCTGTTTTACATTCCCGTTTCTTATTCACTCTACTGAATATTTTTACGTTTTCTTTTGCTTCTTTCTTCCCCGTTTTGCTCTATTTACTTGTTTTATTCTTTATGTGTGTGTGTGTTTATGTTTTTTTTTTGTTTGCTTAGAGATTTGTCATCAGTTTCATTGCCCTCCCGTCATTGTGATTGAACTCGTCGAGTAAATTACAAAAAAAATAAATGAAACAGAAAGGGTTTTTAAATATTTACAAAAACCTCATGCCAAAACGGAACATGAACGCTTACCTCAAACTTGCTATGCCATTTTTTTCTACTTGCTTTGTACAAACAAAAAAAAAAAACTATAAAACAAAAAAAAACAATAATTTGTGAAACGTGATACAATTGAAGGACAAAAAAAATATTTTGAGATAAAAAAATGCAACTTAAGTTTATTCATAGTTGTTCGCTTGCGCTTGCTTTTGTTCTTATGTGTTGTGTATGTGTTGTGTTTCTTTTTTATGTTTGTGTGTGTTTGTTCCTTCCCATTTGTTTTTGTTCTAATGTCTTTAGTTGTTCTTTTTACTTAAATAATGTAAATTTAAAAAATGCTCTCACAGTAAACAACTTTTATGCATAAAAAAGGATAAAACAAAAAAAGGTACTAACCTTTTCTTACTTTTCTTGTGTTTTTTCTTGTTTTACTTTTTCTTTTTCTGTCATGCGTTTTTTTTCTAATACAAAGGGGATTCTTTTAGGTTTTCATGTCTCTTTTCCCCTTTTTCTTCTTTCCGCTGTGAGTATTACTTCCTTGTTTCACGATATGGTTGCGTTTGTTCGTTTGTTTTCTACTCATTTTTTCTCTTGTTCTGTATGGCAAATAGTTTTTTTTGTTGTGATGATTCGCACTTGTTTCCCGCGATCGCTTCAAAATCAGCACAACAGGGAAACTTATCAATCAAATGACATTTTAAAAAAGAACGAGAAAAAAAGCACTATAAACAATTAATCTAGCAAAGAAGCAAATGGAACATGACCGAGCGAAGAGATGCCGCCAAACGGTAAAACTTACATACACAATTATTACACTTAATACAACATACAGAAGAACCAGCCCAAAAAAGGGTTCTTTGACACGCAAACACACACACACACGCGCTCATACACATGTCGTTTCTACACCACTTTGTTTTCCCTAAACTCATATAATATATGGCATTTTGTATCGTTTTGCACAGGCGAGACAGCCGTCTCGGCGCACGAGCGAAAGTGAGATGATTAATCCGATTTTTGTGGGTACTTTGCTAAGTATATAAATTAGTGTTAAATTAAATACATAAGTGAAATGTTGGGCTTTCATAAAAAAGAGAAGGAAACAGTAGGATGCAAACGAACTAAAATTGACAGAAAAGTAGAGGAAGGATAATAATTGATGCCAATGCCTAGTGAACGACCCCCCGGTTCTCTCCTTCTCCGTCTCTCTTTCTGAATAGATTCACATTCGCTCAACAACGAAATAAATTACTTAGGTGCTATACAATGGGGGGGGATGGGGGGTGCGCGCATTTGTAAGGTGTGTTTGCGTTAAAATGAAGAAAATGTCTTTTTTCCCTTATTTCGATCGCCTTTTCCACTTGTACCCTTCCGGAACAAGTACATGCGATGCGCATGACATTAATACTAAAATAAACAGGGGCGAGAATAAGAAATCACCGTATCGCGGATCGGTGGATCTTGAGTATGAGAGAGTGAGTGTGTACACGGGGTGGTTTGTGTGTGACGTAAAAGGAAAACAAAAGAAACTACCTTAATAATGGCGGCTAGTACTACTACTGCACTACTGATCGCTACTAAAACACTGCGCACTTAATATGGCTAGAATTATGTGTGGGTAATCTTAAACATAGCGCGTAGCGAAGCTAAAACGGAGCTAGAAGTGAATTGAAAAAAAAAACACATTGAACTTATCAACAATAAAAGGATGTCTGATGATAATGAAATCAAAACACGCAGTTCACAATTATTAGGACCAAAAAAATAAAAGAGTTGCGAACAAAATGCTTTCCCAATCGTCATCTTCTCTTATCAACATAACCTAACTTTCTTCTCTACTCGTTAAAATAAACACGGCACAATCTTATTTTGTGGTTGCTATCCAAGTAACCGCACGTATAGTTGACAGCAATAGTACTACTTCTCATCACGATCTCTCTCGCTCTCTATCTCTCTGTATCCTTTTCTCTCTCTCTCGCTAGTAAGCAAAAAGGAAAAACAGGATGCTTCGTTTGATTTGTTTAGTTCTGAAAGCAGCAAAAAATCAAGAAAAATAATTTCCCAGTGACTCTCTTTCTCTCTCTCTCTCTCTCTCTCTCTCTCTCTCTCTCTCTCTCTCTCACGTTCTGTGATTCAGTTTGTACCATTATTTGGTTTTTAAACAAATGTTTTGGCAAGACAAATGGCAATGCACACACACACATATATTCTTCATCCGTTGCTCTACTGCTTCAGTAGTAGTAATAGTAATAGTATTGCCCGTGTGGATCGCTCCTGTCCGGTTGCTGTAACCACTGTGAAAAGGGGCTCCTATGATGGGCGGCGGCTGCAGCTGCATAGTGATGATGCTGCTGATGATGATGATGGTGATGGTATCGCTGGGATAGTAGCGAAACAGGGCTACTGCTTGCCAGCGGATGGTAAGACGACGATGATGATGCAGCATGATGGTGATGTTGCTGCTGCTGCTGCTGCTGATGGAGGTGTTGATGATGGTGTGGAGTAGTGTAGTGGTGGGATAGATGATGTGACATCGTTTGCTGGTGGTTTTGGAGTAGTTGTAGCGGGGAGGATACTGTAGCTCTTGTTCCTCCTCGGTGGCTACTACTGCTGCTACTGCTGCCACTACCACTCGATTGCTGCTGTCCCAGGCCCGATGCGACCAACGACTGTTTGCCACTCACTACTGTCGTCGCCGGCTGCATCGGTTGTGTTGGTGGTGTAGTAACGTCTAGTGGTCCGATCTGCTCATCCAGTGTCGTTGGCCTCGATGGCAGATCCTTCTCTCACCACTAGACGCCCGGATATTCTACGTCCATCATGTCATGTTCCTGGAACGAGCAAAAACAGCAAAAAAACATTATTTTCAATAAATCTGTTAAACAATAAATAATCCAAAACCCAAAGAAATAGATTAATAAAAAATACTTACATCACCCATATGCCGCATATGGTGCAGCTCGTCGAGCGGTTCCGCTTTAATGTCGTCCTCCAGCAGCATATCCTTATCGTCCAGCGGATCGTTCGTCGGTATGCCCAGCTTCTTCAGCCGCATCTTTTCCGCCCACTCCGCAATGCCGTGCTTCGGCCGGTTCAGGTTCCGGTGCTGGTAAAAGATCAGCGTCATGCGCGTCGGGTTCAATCGGTTCGGTTTTTTCACCGCCGTCGTCGAATGCATCTCCAGCTTGGCGCACTCTATGATCACACTTCCGTGCGGTAGCGCTATCGCCACACCGCCCATCTGCGGATCCTCGAAGCAGTCCAGATTCTCGTTCGTTTCCGTCACCTCGCCAAGCGTTTCTTTGGGCGGAAGCGGGGCTGCTGGGGGTGGTGGTGCCGGTCCCTGCACCGGTCCACCGACTGCCGACTGGGACATCATGCCACCACCACCACCCGCCCCCAGATCGGACTGTTTGCCGAGTGCACCGGCAGCGGCGGCCGCTGCAACGTGCAGCTGTGCCGTAGTCGGCCCGGAACCAAGATGCGGTGGGTACAGGTTCCAGTTGGAGGGTGGTGGTGGTGCAGGTATAACCGCAGTAGGTGGCGGTGGTGGCGCGGGGCCCGTCCCGGGAAGTTGCGTTTGGGCTGCGGCTGCTGCAGCTGCCGCCGCCGGATACATGTTGTGATATGTCGTGTGGTGATGATGATGATAGCTCTGGGGCGGATATCCATAGTTGTAGTTCTGGTACGGATCGTACGGTGTGTGATGGTACGGCGGGTGATGATGGTGGTGGTACCCGTAACCCATCGGAGTGTTCGGATGATGGTAACCGTACCCGGCGGCTGGATTGTAATCCGGCGGCTTTGGCTTCACAAAACCCTGCTCCGGCTGTTGCAGCGTGTGGTAGGTGTTTTGGGTCTGCTGTTGAGTTTGCTGATGCTGCTGATGTTGCTGGTGTTGCTGATGTTGCTGTTGATGTTGTTGCTGTTGCTGCTGCTGTTGCTGCAACTGATGATGGTGATGATGGACCTGTCCCTGGCTCAGCTTCGTACTACCATAATCATCCATGTGGATCGGTGTGGGTGTCTTGGTAGGATCCGGAATGCTCGGACTAAAGGCCGAATTGCTACTATTGCTTCCGGGACGTGTGGTCGTATCGGGGATCTCCTCGTTCCGACCTAACCCGGTCAACTTGCTCGGATCACCCCGATTACCGTAGTAATCCGTGGGCCAATTGTTGTAATACTGCCGGTTGTCAATGTACTGACCGGTGTTGTAGTCGTAGCTGTACGGCGAATCTAGCACCGTGCTCGAGATTTGGTTCGACTGTAGCTGAGCGTCCGTGAAGTTATCGATCATCGACGCCATATCGATAAGCGTACTGTTGGTGTTGTTGTTCGCTACCGAGTTCGGGGAGTTGATCGTATTTGGCGCGGTGAAAGCGCTCGTTCCCGATCCTCCATTGCCACCCGCAACCAATCCTCCCGCAGCTCCTCCAGCTCCAAGCGGACCACCCTGTCCGTGCAGTGGTGAGCTGTGCTTCTCGCTCAGTACACCCGTAACGGGATCAAGCGTCGCGTTGGAAGAACTCTTCCCACTGCCCGTCGATTTCTGGCTCCCGGGTGTGTGAGCACGTGGCGATCCGGACCCGGACGAACCACCCGCACCACCCGCACCACTTCCACCGGGACCGGGTGACGCGACGCTATTACCCGTCGAGCCGCCACCACCACTGTTCGATGCGGTCGATGCTGACGATGACTTTTTGCTCTTGGATTTGCTTTCCTTCTTGGTTGGTGGTGGTGGTGGGGGCGGTGTGTCCGGCGCCGCACCATCCGAACCATCCTTGCCGAGCTTTTCATCCTTGCCATTACCACGCTTCTTGCCGTGTCTTCGACAGGGCTGCAACGGTGTCGATCGGACGCGTACTTCCGTTTGGAATCTGAAAAAGAAAGGAAGGATCATTCGAACGGTTAGCGATCAAGGATAAACGCGATAGGATGCGTAAGCGATGCCGATGGAAGGAAAAAAGAAACCAATGCTTTACACTCACTTCTCCAGCACCTGCACGGCACCGGTTTCGTGCTTCTTCTTCTGGCCCTCCTCACTATCAAACTCGTCCGTCGTGTCCATCGTGTAGAGCGGGAGTACGTGCAGCTGTTCATCGTCCGGCTTGACTCCGGGGGGTAGTGGCTTCAGCAGTGTGACCTGCACGGTACAACCATCCTGCATGTTGTGCAGGTCCCGATGTGTGTGAGCACAAAAGTCCAAACAGCACGTCACACCTAGGGCAGGAACATTTCGATTTTAGCATTACGTAATTTATGGACGGCCCTTTTCGCCAAAGCTGTTAGTATTACCTGAGAAAGGTTTGCCCGGTTTCAAACCCAACCGACAGTCGGGTGCTTCCCGCTCGTACTGCACCTGGTTCTGGAAGGCCTGCGGTGCGACCGTCACATACAGTGGACTCAACATGGTCGCTAGCACGTTCATGCGCTCCTCAATTTCAGCCTCTTCATTTTTCACCGACAGCCGGAACTTGCGTACCGTCTTCGAACGGGCGTACTTGCAACCGTTATAGTACATCGACCAGCTACAACCAAAACTGTACGACACACCGCACAGTTCCGGATCGAGTCCTGCAAAGCGAAATGAAAACGAAAAAAAAAACAAAAACAAATTACCGATGAGAACTACTTTCTCTGCACTAATATTCCCTATTGCTCACCGTTCGTACCTTGACAGGCGCACGTTCGGTTCTCGTTCGTAGCGCAGCGACGTACGGTCGGGAGGCCAAATTTGTTCAGCTTCACCGCCAGCATCCGGTAGACACTGTCCGCTTCATGGTTCGGTATACCGTCCCACACCACGATGCAGATCACAATGAACGATGCCTTACACCTGCAAAAGGAGGACAATTGGAGGAGATTTCGTTTAGTAAGGTCTTATAAAGCACTAGGAAAAAGCCACACACAAAAAAAACGTGAAGAAAGGGCGGTGGCTTTCGATTTACTTTTGTTGGAAAGCGGAAAAGGGACAAAAGCATCAACGACCCGACCATAAACTCACCGATGCCCTTGTCGGCGCTTCACCACAAACAGGAGCTTCTCCTCGGGATCGACACGCCGGATGACCCATTTTGCGATCGGACAACCCTGGCTCGATTTGCCCTCCTTGCCAGTATAAACGACTTTCTCGATGCGGAGCTGCTTGCCCGTAAGACCTACGCGCAGTTCCGTTTCTCGCCTCAGATCTTCCAGTGTTGCTGCACAGCCTGAGGTGGTAAAAAGGAAAGGAAAGGGATAAGCAACAATCCTGAAGCGTAACAAGTGAGCTAATGGACACCCTACCAAGATGCGTGTAGTAGCTGCCCGGTTCGGACGGTGCCTTGTCCGTGCCGGTACTGAAACAATCGCAATCGGGCGCTTCCGGTTTGTGCGATTTCTCCAGCTTATCGTCGTCCGCCTTCTGGGCCGGATCAATCGGTTCCTTCTTGACGTTTTTCGATTCCTTCTTGCTCTTGCTTTTGCCAGTCGTTGTACCTTCCGCCTTACCCTCGGCACCTCCTTCCCCATGGTTATCCTTTGATTTGTCCTTCTTTTCACCCTTTTTCGATTTTGACTTAGTGCCGGTGGAAGTGTTGCCAGTGGTGGTGGTAGTCGTCGTTGTGGTGGTGTTTGTCGTACCACCAGTAGTCGACGCTGCCAACGATCCAGCCTGAACTCCGCCGGACGCAACATCGAGCTCCGCCAGTGGACCACCCGGTCCGGAAGATTGATTACCCGGATCACTGCCCGGTTCCGAACCAAGGTTCGTCGAGTTATTGCCCATGCTTCCGTACGCCGAATCGTCCGCTTCCAACTTGATCGATACCGGATCGGTAGCCGGTAGTAGACTGTTGTTCTTCGGGATCGGGTACGTGTGAGCTGGGATTTGCTGCTCGAAATTCGTCTGATGTGCGACCGGGGTCGTGATGGCGGGCAGCGAAAGCAACGCATTACCTTCGGGTGTTTGCGCTGGTGCAAGACTGCTGTTGCTGTTGCTGTTACTTGCCGAACCGCTACCAAAGCCGGCCGTCTGCTGATTGTGATAGTTCGGGTAGTTTTGGGTCGAGTAGCTCGAATAGCTTCCGTACGGTGAGTAGTAACTGTTGTAATCGGAGGATGCACCCTTTACGGATGAACCACCCGGCTGTACGGAGGCTTGCGAACCGGCCGACTGCGTGTTATCGCAGTAATCTCCGTATCGGATAAAATTTTGATAGTTTTTCTCATACCCTCCGTCAAACTTCGGCAATGCCGACTGGCCATCGTCCATCAGACCGGGCTCCTTCTTTACGCTCATCAGATTGTAGCTTGAGCCGGCCGTCTGTCCTGCCGAACCGCCGCCCGGATGATGAAACGCACCGGACGTACTGGTTCCCCCGGTCTGTAGATGCGGATTAAACCCACTGGACAGGGAATCGTGCCGGAAGCGGTTCAGTGGACTCTTATCGTCCACCAGCTTGCTGTCCACCATCATCGAGGATCCACCGGCCGGTGAGTAACCGAGCAGCGAGCCAGAAGACTGACTGCCGTTCGGGGTGGTCGAACCACCGGGATATGTTTGGTTCATGTTCGAGTATGTTTGTTGCTGTTGGTGCAGCAACTGCTGATCGTGATGCATCATAAAGTTTGAGCTGCTGCTCGAATAGCTGGAAGATTTCGTGTCCAAAAGTCCTTGCTGTCCAAGGTGATCGAGATGATGCTGCTGGTTTTGCTGCTGTTGCTGCCCCGGATGTTGTTGCTGATGGTGGTGATGACCACCGTGCTTTGATTTGCCATGCTTGTCACCTCCCTTTCCCTTCGCCTTGGACGAAGGAGATCCTGCCGACGGTGAACCGGACGAGGAAGATGAGGAAGATCCACCGGATTTGCCCATCTTGCCCTTTAGCTCACCACCCGTCGGCGATCCGATACCACCCCCACCGGGGTCCGTATTATTCTTGTCGATTAGTTGCTGCTTCTGCTCAAAAACCGAATGCTTTGCACCGTGATGTAGATCACCGCCAGCGAGCAGATGTTCGTGCTGCTGCTGCTGCTGCTGTAACTGGTGATGATGATGATGATGGTCGGTGAGCGATGGTGACTTCATGCCCACCGACGTAGTACTACTGTGATTTCCGCTGCTACCATTGTTGTTGTTTGTGCCGCTACCATTGCTATTGCTTCCCGTGGCACCCGCTCCCTGTTGCGGGTGCTTCCAACTCGGATCAACAATGCTGCCGATACTGTTGATCAGTCCTCCGCTGCCGCCACCATCTCCGATAGTAGTACCTTCGTTCGCTGTACTGCTGTTACTGTTGCCTCCGGTGCTGCCGGTGCCACCGGCCATCATGCCGGGGCCACTAGCGGCCCCCGACGCCGACTGTTGTCCGGGCGTACCCGGCCCGGGGCCACCCAGATGTGTCGGCGTTAGGCTGTCTCGGAGATGGTGGCTATACGATAAAAAATGACCGGTCGATTGCTGTGCACCGGTCGGTTGTTGCTGCTGCTGCTGCAACCCAAGATGCGATCCCAGGTGCGACATGCCGCTGCTGTCCTTCTGGTCACCCTTGTTCATGATCATCGTCTTGAGCCGGGAGTTTAAGTTCACCCGATCGGACTGATTGAACAGATCCGCACCGGACGACTGTTGCGATTGCTGCTGCTGCTGGTTCCACCCCCAGTCACTCTGCATGTGGTTGGGCGATTGCTGATGCTGATTGTCGGTTGGTGTGCCCTGCTGCATTGGGGACGGTGTGTGCATCCCGCTCTGTCCACCACTGCCGCTACCGTACCCGACCGGTGTGTTGTTACCGTTGTGGCTCGGAGACTGCTGCAAACTGCCACCGCCCGACGAGCTGCCCCCATTGTACGGATTCGGGGACTGTTGGGCGTACAGCTGCTGGTTCGAGTTTGGGCGCGGTGGCTGACGGTTCGGAGACTGTGGAACGCCCTGCGGTGGGTGCATGGAGGACGAGGAGCCGGTGCTGCCATTGTTGTTGGTGGTGGAATTGTTACTGCTGTTACTACTGCTACTGCCACCGTTGCCGGCGTTCGTAGCGGTCGCAACCGTGGATGCAGACGGGGACGATGACGCACTAGCGGAGGGCGTACTGTTGTTACCGTTCGCGCTCGCTGCCGTGGTGGTGGTTGTCGTCGTCGACGTCTGCAGACCGCCGTAATCTTGCTGGCCTGAATATCCATTACAATTGAGTGAGCGCGGCGGTACGCTGTTCACCCGTGGATATCCAGGCATGTCGTTTCCCGACGTCGCCGAAGCTGTCGTCGAAGACTGTTGCTGTTGCTTGCTGCCACCGAGCTGCAGATTGAACTGATCGTGCGGATTGTTGCCGGCGTGGCCGGACACGATCGTAGCCGGGCCGGTCGACACCTGACCGGCGTAGGTGACTGTGGGCGCAAAGCTGACGCTCTGCAGTGACACCTGATTGATCGGCGCAATCTGGTTGGCCTGGAAGTCGTAGCGCTGTACGGCGGGAGGTGCCGCGTACGTGCGACCATAGTTCGGATCGAACCCGATGCCGGCAGTCTGGACGTAACCGTTTGGTTGGTATGCAGCGTATCCCTAAAATGGCAAAGCAAGGGAAGGAATCGTTAGATAATGGGAGTCTTCAAAAGACTCGGTTACTTACCTGTGGTTGGAACTCCAGCGAGTTCAGCGGTGTGATAGCGGGAGTATTCTGTGGAATCTGTTGGATAAATTGATTTTGCCAGCCCTGAGACGGGTCTGCTTGCCAGGTGGGATAGAACGCCATTGGGGCCTGTAAAAAGAGCAAGATAAGCAAGGGATGTTAATCAAACTATCTTAAACGATGATTTTTTAGCAAAGAAAAAAATCCATTAAGTGGAATCCAGATCCTTAGTGCCTCATAATATCCCTTCTTCAACTTCAACTTTAAATTCTACACTTCCGGCCTAATATGTTCATGTGTAGCCGCCTTCTGGTGAGTCTTGGTGCCTTTTCTATTTCGGGGAAAGGAATTTTAATTCGGCTATTTCTATGCAAACGAGCTGCACTTCCACCCCGAGCTTCTTATCGTGTGTATCGTATTTGCATCACCCTCTCAGGCCACATCCTCTCACCAACCCCTCCAACACACACACACACGCGCACGCACGCGCGCAATGTGTATGTGTGTGCGGACCGCCACTACCACGCCAGGAGGGAAAGAATCGCCACTTTGCATCTATTTATTGCTGCTTGAAATAATTTATTAGAAAATTTGCATACATTTCACCCCGCCTTGCCACCTTCCTTCCTCCCCTTCTTTCATTGCCCTTCACCATAAAATGGATAGATTATAATGGCTTTAAGAAGCACACTAACACCGCCACCATCACCATGGCCGTTTGTTTGCTAATGTAGATCGAGCCATTCTCCCCATTTCCACCCTCTTGCCTTGAGCGTGTTATCTCCGAGGGCTCGGCACGTTTGCTGCGGTGCTGTGGTGCAGGTTTTGCTCGGAAAGTGTCCAAAGATTAGTATCTTTCCGCTGCTAAAACTACGAAGGGGGACGGACGAACCATGTACTTACGACGTGTTCTTGCCCATTGTGCACCCGAGAGGTACACGTGTCGTGTACAGACACACAGGCCCTTTTTGTCGGAGCAAGCCTAATTATACAATGCCGTGATTTTGATACTTATTTTCATAATTTCTTACAAGGTTTTTTTTTGGGAGGATATTCCAAAAAACAGAAATTTGCTTACATTAATTTTGAATTTGTAATGAGGATCATTCCATCCATAATAATATAACGATTATTGCTTCCTCATTATACCTTCGGCCGTAGTAGTTTCATGACTCCAAATCACTAAAGCTTATTGATTGCCATTAATACTCGAAACAACCTATATGCCCTCAATTGGTACCTTTTAACCTCCAAAAAAAAAACTGTCACAACTAGTCCAGGGCGAGAAAGTACTGACCATATCGCACACACGCGCGCTGGGTTTTGCGTGTGGGTAGTCTTGTTGCGCTGTTTGTTTCTTGCTCATCACGAAGAACTGCTCTCCATAGTTTGCTAATTGGACCCCAAAAGTAATCAAATAAAACTTCGCTCTTCACCTTTTTCTGCCACACGAACAGGTTAGAAGGAAGTAATGTGTGTGGAAGTTTGTGTGTGCGTCTGCTGTGTGAGCTGACACGAGTGAAAGCCAACGACGATGACGATCCGCTTCACCCCGCGTTTGCAGTTCCTCATGTTACCCTCCCCCGGGAAACGGGTTGGGGGGACCTTCATTTGCCGGGACATAAAACGGGTGCAATAAAATTTTAATTGATTTCATAAATTACGCACACTCTCACTCGCTCTGCCTTCTGTCACTGTGCTTTGCAACCGAATACACACACACACTGTTTACGTGGTTGATTGTTCGGAAAGGCGAGGGCAGCAATCTTGGCTTACTAAGATGACAGGAAGAATTCTTTCTTCGAAGAAGGTCAGGTTTGTCCGTTTTCAAATGTCAACTGAGGGTAGTACGATAAATGTTTGTTTTAAATTTAAATTGTTGCATTTTACGAGACCCTGCTTTAAACTTACTCATTTAGAAGTTCAGGACTCCTACTTCAGGTGTTGCGAACAACATTCGGAAATGCACCATTTCTTCATACGGGAAACTGTCGACTTCTTTGAAACGTAAGATTAGCACCAGGGCGAAACCGAGACTTGCATTTTCGGTCGATAAAACTCACGGAATGAGCCGTTCCGACAACGAAAAAAAAAAAACCATTGGGTGGAAAATCGTTGCACACGGAGAAGCAATGGCGACGACCGAGCGCATCGTGTTGCATCGACCTTTTGCCGACGGTGTGTTTGTGTGCGAATGCGTTTGTTTGTTGGTGTCTCTTCCCTCTAAGCGAGACACACACACACAGCGACCCCACAACAGACAGGGAACCGCGATAGGTAGGGGTTGACGAAAGGGAAGTTTTGCGCCAGACAATGGAAGCATAAATTACGTTCCAGTGACTTTGTTTAATTTATTACAATTGAGTTTTCCTCCTCGGGGGCCGCCAGTTTTTCGGTGTCTTTTCAATACACTTTTTGGAGCGAGTGATGGGGAAGGGGAGGGGGGTGGTAGTAGGGGAGCGGATGATAGGGGGCCGGTGTGGTCGCGAACTTCCTCCGAAAAGTTGTCCCCGGGCTGCTTTTCGCCCTTCTTTTAAAGTGCATCGATAACAGCAAGTGCTGGGTGGCGGTGGAGGTGGAGGTAAGAGGTGGCCATGCATGTTGCAAATGGCACTCACCACACATACACACGCACACGACCGGGGACGCATTATTTTTCCACCCTTGCCGTTGCTCTTCTACCCATGTCTCGTGTCCCAACGCAAGGTAATTTATAGGACAAGAAGGCAACATGGGATACAAAAGACTGTAAGAAACACACTTTTAAACTATTGTTTTCCCCTCCCCTTGGTACACGTTTTCCTATCTTTTCATTCAAACCTTCCTTTTCTTAGCGAAACAGGAAAACAATACATTTTCTTTTGACTTCTTTTCCACCTATGTGGTGCGGCGTACGTGGAAGGAAAACTTGCATTTGACTTCTTCTAGAACCCAGCAAGCATATAGCAGCAAGTTGTCAGCATTAAAATGGGTGGAAAAAGAACCTTTTAATCTTATCACAAGATAGGATACAATGTTTAAATTTGAAAATAACCGGAGTGCAAAAAAAAAAAGATAAATTGCACTTGGCATACAGTGTTTTTTACGATGCGGAATAGAAATTGGTGATAAACATTGAAGAATGAGCTCTAATTTACATAAAAGGTTTGTATTGGAATTTAAAATTTTTTATAATTATTATTTTACAATTCATTGTTATTGTTCAATCACACTGAATTAAAATTTTTAAACACGATTTAAATAATTTCCTTTCGCGTTTGCTCCTTTTTTCAGCGCCTTTTTTGAAAGCACTTTGCACAACTTCACCAACAGAACTGGTGCCATTATAAAAATAATACACTCGGCCATTACCGGCAAATGGCGAACAAAACAACAACCTTCGTTTAGCTTGCCCACCGCCGCTAAATACAAATCACGCTCTCTTCCTTGAAGCATATCAAACGAGATAAAAATATGTATCACAACATTCATCACGCAGCGACGCAGCGCGACGGTACCGAGTAGAAAGAAAGAACAAACAAATGAAAAAAAAAATAGAAAAAATAAAAACACAATCAGCCCACGAGATGCCGAACAACAAGGCCAATGAATCATCCCTCTGAGTTCTAGGGAGCGAGAAAGAAAAACATGCCGCACAGCATCAACATTATAACAAAATGTGTACATAAAAGTAGTAAAAGCTTTCTGCTACAGTCGAGGCGCTACAGTACGACGATATAAATGAGTTTTGACGTGAATGGGGGGGTAAACGCTTTCTCCTCGGTTCATTTCTGGTGGTGTTTAGAAATTTTTTTTTTCTATGTATTTGTGCTTAAATGACTTTCGATAAGAGCACGTGGTCAGCCAGGGATCCTCAAAGTATCCAAGAAATATAAAAATATTTATTGTTTGAGGACGCCGGTCTTTACATGGCAGGACCGGCTATCAAATCCCATCCGTACCGTTCCCTTGTAGACTATCCCGACTATCCCGACTATCCACCTACGTGATATCAATTATTGATAAATCTCGTAAGCCATTAGATGACTGGCATGATCTACGGATCATCAAGCCAAGAAGATTATTGTTTTGATGGACACCAATAAACTGTTCACTGTCTTTTGGATTGTGTATGCTTTCAACAACTTCTCAGTGCTGGAAAAGGACGAAAATGTCTAATAAATGAGAGATTGCGGTCAGTACAGGGACGGAATTGGTGAGGATAACATCTTCATCGTTATGAAACTGGTCAAATTAAACATTATTATTATACAAAAAACGCCGATCATACTAATGGATAAAAACAAATTAATCGTTAAAATCGAGGATCAATTGATCGTCAAGGTACAAAATGGACCTTGTATTATTGTAAATCTCTGCTTGGCTGTCGAAATCGAGCAAAATTATAATTAATAGTACAATATTTAATAATAAAGTTAATCTATTTTTATAAAATCTCTTATTAGGTCTTTCACCGACTATTGTACCGCGATGGTGTGGTTGTTTCCTTGCTATTCCCCATCAAGCTCGGCACACCGGATGGGAAGCAAATCTGACTTGTCAAGGTCCTTGGCTAGTTCCTTTTCTTGCTCCAATCCTGAAGCCACCAAGCAGACATGTTCGTTGGGAGAGGATATATATTTTATATAAATTGCTTATTATGTTAGCAAATGGAATCATAAATCATAATAAGCAATGTGCTGCTGCGGCTTTTGATGGAAAAGGCACACAGTTTTTCAATCCCTTTTTTCCATTCTCGTTTCTTCTTCTTCTTCTTCTGAGTCACATTCTAACCATCCCATAAGGCGGAAGTACTCTCTACCAACAGGGAGGGATGAATTTTATGCTGTACAAACATTTCACATCCACAACTGACAACATCCGGCTCGAATGACACCCCGTGTGTGTACACAGAGGCTGATGAGAGAGGGTCAGCGACATTTGACCGCTTGCACACAGATGATGGGGTGGGGGAATGGTAAAGATGATGACGATGATCATGAAAATTCGTCTTCAAAGACAACTCCACACCACAGTTCACGGTTTGTGTGACCTACACGCGAGGCTGTGTTTGGGTTCGGTCATTCGTCTTAATGCTGCTCTGCTGCCTCCGTTCACATTCGTCTTTCAAATTGGAATGTGTTTGTAGGAGGGCTCACGCGTGTGTATGTGTATGCCCATGACGTTTCTTCCCTACAGCGCGCACGTCAATTGCGCAATTTCGATCGAGACATTATTTCCCTTCTTTGCCACTAGTAGTCCACTCTCCCTCCCTTTGCTGCTCAAAGTTTTCCTTTGACCTTCCTTGTGTATATGCGGTGGAAAAATCGTTCCAGCTGCTTGCTGTTCCATCATCCCACCCACCTGCCATCCCACTATGTTTGCTTCATTATCATTTTCCACCCCCAGAAAAGATTGAGGGACATAGGGGTAGGACGTTAGACAATAAAGGCGAGAGAGCTTTTCCTTCGTTGATTGGCGCCCTACACCAAGCACTAGTTCCCAGGAATGGTGGCCCCGAGCATTGCGGCGGTGGTGGTAAGTGAGTAAGGACTGCTGCTGCTCTTCAGGATTTTCCTCCCTATCGTGTTTTCGACAACGCTTGTGTATCGATGTGTTTGTGTGTTAGAAGCACACGTACACATCCCACCACTACTACTACTGCTGCTTTTGTAAAAGGAAAACACGAGACACGTATTCCGTGTTATTTTTCTTCCAACGTAAAAACATCGCTTGTAACCTCCATAACAATCTCACACGCACACATACAGTGCACCACGAGGCACGTCATGCACACATACGTGGAAAGCGGCAGAGCATCAGGACCACGACGGTTTTCCACCATCCAACACACAATGCCGGGTGAAGGTACACACACGCGCGCTCATCATACATTACCACACACATACAGCCACACATGCCGGGGCAAGATGGCGACAACGACGATGGTGTGTCCCTCTCCGCCTCCCTCGTTTTTACGAGGAAAAACCACACATAGAACATGGTGCGCACGGTGCGAATCTTGTGGAAAAGTGGCAAGAAAATGGTGAGGAGCACTATTAATTTTCCTTCTGCATCGCTTGCTCACTCTCTCGCGCTCGCGTCCTCTCTTTCTCTCTCACACACACACACTGACAGCCCGTTCTTCCCCTTTGCACCAACGTCATCGTTTTGCCACCCTTCACTTCCTTCTCCTCTCTCCTTCAACCGTACCACCCCAAAAGCAATATCAAAATCACCCACTCCCACTTCCCCATTCTCTTCTGCCTACTACGACCGAAAGGCGAACGCTTCACTATCGTCATCTTATTTACCCATCTCACCCCCACACTCATCTCGTCTCTTTACGTCCCTCCAACCGTTTTCCCCCTTCTTACACCCTCACTCCAAGTGGTGAGAAGGACAAAAAGGAATGAGGGAGGTTTCGCTATGTACACATAAGCTTTTCATTACTAGACGGAAAATCCCCACCCTATAACTCGCCCTCTTGCCTTTCTCCCCACAGCTCTCTCTCTCTCTCTCTAAACAATCTACCCCTGACCACCAAAAAAACCGAGCGACGTCCATTATTTTCCTTTTCCCTTCTCTTCCTTTCTCCATCGATTTCTCCCTCGAATGTGCATGTGTGTAGATGTGTAGGTGTATCGATGTGTGTGTGTGTGTGTACATAATTCATTATTATTTCTCCGCTTCTCTTTTTTCTTCCATTCCCTTTCTCCACACCACCAGCCACAATACTTTTCGCACTTTTCCACCACCACAAGTGTCCTTTCCTCCCCCTATTTTTCCCTTCCCATCCAGCACGAAACCGGTAAATATTTCTCAGAAATAGTACTCTCTTGTCTCCCTTTCCATCGTAGCTTGCTACGAAGGTGGTGGTGGTGCCGTCTAACGTATCCCTTTTTTTTTTGCTTCGTCTTCTGCACGCCCTCTTCTAAACCCGGCATGGTTTGCTGCTAACGTTGCGCACCACGTGTAAAAGCTAAAACCGTACCCAGAAGGCGAGAGAAAGGGTGAAAGAAGGGAGAGGATGGAAAATACTTTTCGGTTACGTCAAAACCAACTATTGGTTGGTTGTGTGTAAAGGAACCCCGAGCGGCTAGGCCAAGGTGGGGATGAATAAGTGACAAGAAATGCATTACGCCACACACACACACACACGCAAACACACGCATGAAAACGCATTTTGCGTCTATTATTATCGTTTGAAGAGAATACTAGTGCTTTTACGGCAAAAAAAAGGAACGCAAAAGGGCAAAGAAGAACATTTTTCCAACTTTCCAATGGAGGCTCCTGGTAGCTCATGATGCAATATTTCAAACAATCAAGCAAATACCGCGGAAAATCAAATGAAAACGCGAAATTTCAATTACATCAAGCACACAACGTATTTTTGTTTACAAATGTGCACATGTACAACAGTAAATAAATTAATATTCTTAAGCAAACACACCTCCGGTGGTGGGTTGGTGGTAGGGGGAGTCAACAACCACACCGGATACCAGAAATTTATCTGATTCATAGCTGAAAAAAAGGAAAATTATCCTTCTTTCGTCAGCAGTTCCGCTTCGAAGCAATGGAGTAGTGTAGTTAAGACCAATTTTGCTTTGCAATACGGAAACACAAGCAAAGCGCAATTGGAAGATCTTTTTTCTTTTATGTATTCTGATGCAAAAAATGTGATATTTGTGCGCTAGCTAGCTAGTGCCGCTTTTACCGGAAGGTAATATTTATCTTTTCAACCCCCCCCCCCCCCCCCCCACATTTCCCATAACCTCATCTACCTCAGCTTCAGCATACACACACACACACACACACACACACACACACACACACACACACACACACACACACACACACACACACACACACACACACACACTCGCTTCAAAATGGAACTAAATCCAGGAAGCTAAAACGGAGTTGTGTGGGGCAGACCGTCGTCGTGATGAAAATGAAATATTTGGATATAATTTTGCTTGCTGTGTAAGCAAGCAAGGATGCCGAAGCCCAAATACACGTCCCTCCGAGCGAACAAGACCTCGCACCGTATATCTAGCAGGGAGCGCGCTTCATCTCTTGGCCAATTTTTCATAAGGCATGAGGCAATGGCATACACTTTTTTTTTGCGCCACCCAACCGTAGGCTGCATCAACCGATAGCGGGCGATGTGTAGTATAACGACAAGGAAGAGTGTGTGTGTGTGTGTGAGAGAGAAGGGGGGAGGGATAAATAGAGAAGCAAAAAATTAATAAAACAACTTTTCCACTTTCCACAAACCCCCTCTCTCCCACTCCAACGAGGATGCTCCACTAGAATCCAAAAAAGGGAAAAAAGGAAGATAGCTTGGCATTTTCCCGGAGTGCAATATCTCCTCCAATCACTTTCCCGGCGAACATCAGCAGCAGCAGCGCACCATCTGCAGTACCGAAAAAGGAAACCGTTCACATGCTACAGGACGAAATCCTTGCCATTTCGTCACACACATACACACGCGCGCCTGTACGTAACCTTCATTTTCCGGGCTTAATATTTATTAAAAACAGGCTCCACTGAAATGAGTTGCTTCCCCCTCGAATGTCCCCCCGTCCCGCGATATGGTGTGGTTTTGCTTTAGAAAATTCGGGGCCAAACCAAACAGTGGGTAAAATCAAAAAAAAAAGCTCCTCTGTACACCACCGACGAGATGGAAACGAGATTATTATTACTTGCTTTTGCATGCCCAGGCCACAGCCTTTAATATTCATTCTCATCTCATCTCAGAAACGGAGCAAACAAAAAAAAAATGATGAACGCACCACACACACACACACACACAGCCCTTTCGATTTTGATGAATAAACAAATGCAAGTTCATCATCATCGTTGTCGCTAAAACCCACACCAACAGCCCCCCCCCCAAAAATGGCCCACTTTTCCTTTACCAACTCTTGCATTCCAGCAGCCGGAGCTGCTGGAGGAAAAACTCATTTCGGGGACTGCACTGGTGGCAGGAGGTGTCCTTCGGACTCGCTATCCGTCGATCGCATCGAGCCTCTCAATTTAGGCGAGGAAAAGGCACAAAAATTCATCAACGAGAAAAGCCAAAATTACCTTTCCTTCTGTACACCAACTAGCAGTTACCAGTAGAAGTAAAAAAAAGCACACACACACACACACTACGTTGTTGCAGAAAATGCCTTTTAAGACTGATGAAAAAATAATACTAGTGAAATGCGTCCCCTTTTTCTTTTACCTTTTCTCTTCCAAAATTTTCCTCGCACAGGTACAACCAGGGCAACCACGAGGGAGGGGAGCGAAAACTAGTAGCTAAAGCTAATAATAAATGTCATAAGAAGCAAGCCCAACGTTTACCTATCTCGACGGCTTCCCGGGATAATCTCGTCGGATCGGGGTGAGTGTAAGTAAAGATGGATTAACTTTTTTCCATCCTTCTTGCCACATACACAAAAGCACGATGGGGTATGTGTGTGTGTGTGTGCGCTTAAACCAATATCATAAATTGTTAAACTTCTATCCGAAAGTGAGGGCAAAACAGTTTGCTATGAAACCCAAGAACACCACACCCACGAAATGAGATTGATGAAAATCTTGCTTTCCAATTTCTAGCAGATAGCAAACAACTTGCATAAACATTGCTTCCAAAATTACTAAATGTAATGAAAGCATTTTGTCGTATCTTTCTACGAGTGTTACAATTTTTGAGGGGTAAAAAAAGTAAAAGTTTTGCGTAAAATTCAGAGAGAAGGCTGATTATTTTGATTTTGTGAAAATTTGCTTCACAAATAAACCTCAAAACTAACAATGGAAATTTAAACAAAATGGTGTGCTGCAGGTTGATGTAGCTCCCCGCTTAAACTCATTCAACATACAAACCCCCCCCCCCTCCCCCCCGTTTCCAAAACTACAGCACTTTGTGTGTGTATGTGTCTCTCGTTAGCGAAAGTTTAATGAAAACTGAAAACTTTTCCACCGAAAACTCACTCATCCTACATCTCTCGGATCCGGGCTCCTTTTTTTAAGCAACGAGCAGGAGACTGTTTACCGACGAGAACCCTCGACCCCCATCCATTCTGGGAGATGCTATACTTCCCAAACCACCCCTCCAATCCGTAGGCTCCGATTAGCTTAACTTCGGTTTATAATCAAGTTTTTAATTGAAAGTATACACAATCAACCTGGCCGCGCGAGCGGATGCGCGAGATTTCCCACAACTTTTACCCGTAGAAAAAACCCACACTCCCTCCCCCACCCCCAATCGAAAGCGATTTATTGCACAATCGGGTGAACCCCATTCGAGCCCACAGAGATCTATTCCTGAACCACTTACCATTGGCTGTTGCGGCTGATCCTTCATGACTTCGACGGTCGGTTCCGACTTGATGACGATGGACTGATGCTGTTGCTGCTGTTGCTGCTGCTGCTGCTGCTGGAGGTTCCCAGGACCTCCTCCGCCGGGTGGTGGAGCACCTGGTATAGGCGGATGGCGTGCGAGATGATGCTGCAGCTGTGCCTGCTGCTGGTGCTGCTGCTGCTGGTGCTGATGTTGGCTGGGGCCGCTCGCTAGCAGCACACTATTGTGAACGCCTGGTGCGGCGGTGTTGGCGGCTGTTGGTGGTGCGGCTGTTCCCGTTTGTGCGCCGGACACGGTCACCAATTGCTGTTGCGGTTGCTGCTGCGATTGGGGTCCCTGCACCTGCACATTGGGCGTGGACGAGGTGCCGGTAGTGGTGTTGGGGGAAGGATGCGGTAGGGAGGCCGGTGCGGGGCTGACGGCCGAGTTTTGTGGCACGTTCTTGGGTGTTGCGCCGAGATTCAGTGCCTTGCGACCACGACCACTCTGTGGATGACAATAAAAGAGAGAAAAAAAATGAATATGCGTTTATTTTTTAATCAAATATAAGAAAAATTAATTAGAGGAATAGACAAAAAACGTACTAAATAAATAAATAAACAAATGATTGAAAGAACTAAACCAAACACTCAGTAATAAAGAAAAAAATGGGGTAAAATTGCGACCATGTGCGCCATTCGCCATGAATCAACCCATACGATGAATGAGAGTAGCCATCACCAGCTTTGCTGGCAGAACATAAAAAAACGAGGCGACAGCGGAAACGAGAATGAAAATTTATGGCCCTGAAGAAAAATGCTATTTATTATTGAATTATATTTCTCTAAACCATCCCACCTACCCCAGTCCTTCTCGGTCCGTACCAGAGGATGGAGCGGTTGTTGTTCAACATGGGAAACACAGCAGACGAATCGCAGGATTAAATGGGTTAAACAAAATTACGCCAAGCGCAAGAGAAAACTAACAACCGAACGGTTGGCGGAGGGTAAACGATCGAGCGCGATCAGCAGATTGCATGTGTATTCGTGTGAAAGGGAGCGCGAGCGAGCTAGTGCAAAAAGACTAACGCAAACCCCACGATATTTTGCGAAACGCGCGGGAGAATCTAATAATAGTAAATACTAATTAATGGTATTAATAACAATTCATTCCTTTCCTCCGCCCATTTTGCAGTGCAGCAAATGCGTTGCCTAAGGGAGGCGAGGCGTTTGGGGGTGCGAAAGTGTCTTGCGAAAAAGGTGAGTCTTTGCCCAACACAAAATGCACCACGACCGAAACGCAACACACAAAGCGCCACGGAGGTACGGGTGAGTTTCGCCTGTGTATAATATACGTGTGGACGTCGATCGTCTCTTGTAGTTTATGGTGGAAGGAACAGAAAAGGGGAAAGAAGAAGGCTGCAAATTGCAAGGAACGGTACAACCGAGCACGAGTTTAGACAAGCAGATGGAGCTGAGGAAAAGTCTTCGCCTTAATTATCGTTATTATTCATCCGTTATCTTGGCGAGAGACCTCCAAACTAAGACACCAGGAGAAGGATTCTACAGGGGACGCACTGGTACGGGTGGACCAGGAAAAGAAGGAGGAGGCAACATTGAACCTTCATCGGTGTGTCTTTCACAACGTGCACAACAATCCATGCCAAAAACGCACCACCATCCCTTCTATTCTGGAGGCAAACGATAGCGCAGCGGCTTATTGTTTCGTAATGCACCAAAACCACCGCCAGATGGCGGAAGCATCAGAAGGGAGAAGGAAACACAAGCGAGAGCAGCATGCCCTCGCTCAGGTTACGGGGTTGGAAAATTTGACTTTTACGGACCATTAATTTATTTGGCAATCAATTTTCAGCTCACATACGACTCGTCCACCTTCGTCCACCGGGCTGTTCCTATATAGGAGCGTTTTGTACAGAGAAGCAGTTGAGAAGCAAAAGGAGACAAGATGGCGACAAGTTATGGAAAGTTTATGCGAATATACACCGGAAAACCTTTCAAAGACAAGCCGCCATTTTCGGTTTTCTGTGGAGTGCTGGTAGGGCAACGGTTTTGGTGATTTACCGTGCGCTTCGGTTGACCCTGCCCGTCTTTGTGTGGTGTCTGTTGTGCAAATTCGTTTTGCGGTGGCAATATTTCAAACACCAAATAAGGGAAAATAGAATGGCGCCCGTTCTAAAGCATCCTACTAATTGATGGTTCTACTTGCTTAGTAGAGGCACTATTTGCGTATATCCTTAGAAGTGGAAACTGCTTGTCCAAGCACACACATACACACAGTTTGGTGTGTTTTCTAAGCAAACTAACTGCATACCGGTGGTTTGGAAGGGGACCAATATTTGAAAGGACTGTCGTCACTGTTTCGCTGCTCGCTTTCAGTGTAAACATCAACCAAATTATGCTGGCAGTTCAAACGAGAAGAAGAGAACCTAATTCACACACACACACAGACACACAAGCTCGGGTGGCGCCATCTGCGGTACACGATGACGAAGCAAAACCTTTCTGGCACCGGGTGAGTTGAGTGTTGTGTGTGAAAAGGCGGACATTTCCTTCTCATCAGCGGAGTTGATTGTTGTTGTTTAGTGTGGTGGAAGGTGGAGGTGAGTTGGTGGGGTGTGTTGGGGTGTGTTTGTGTGTTATAGAAGGGTATCCATCATCATCAACATTGGCACCATCACGATGACGCTCATGATGATGATGATGCATGCATGCTTGTGTAAACACAATTCCTTTCTTGATTGCTTGAATTTCTGAGGGACTTAGATCTTGCCACCAAAAACATAAAAAAAGAAGAGGATATCCTCATGACCGGCTTTTTTTTCCTAACCACCTATAGAACACTATTTGGATCTCCCCTTAACCTAACCTCATTCTATACACGTGTTTGTTTCTCTTTTGTATTTCAAACACTCGAAAAACACTATGCCCTTCCCCGAAAAACTGTTGGAATGTGTTGATCGCAATTAGGGCGAATGTTCCATGAATATCCTCCCGGAACTCGCTGGAAAAGCTCGCCGATGTGTGTGAGCTTTGCCGAAAATGGAAACATTTGCATATCGTTGTTAAATATAGAGAGAAAAACAGCAGATCCATTTTCCCTCCAAAATTCATACAAGAAAAACTGTCTAATTACTTCCATCTGTCGAGCAATTGGGGATTTCTGTACGCTTGCCGCTTTTTTTTTTTTTTTTGAGTTACTTTCATTAGGGCGAGGAAAGTTTTTGATTAGAATTTTTCCCCACCCCAGCGTACCTACTCCAACACCAGGGGATCCTGCTGTTGTTCCGGTGGAGGGAACTACATGGACAAAGCTGATTCTGTGCTACAAATTTGTAAAATGGACTTCCGGACTAGCAAGTCATTGTCGTAGCGAGAGAGAGAGAAAGAGAGAGCCGCTTCGACCTTACACACATAGACATTCCGTAGTAAATCATCATCTACGTTCAACCAGCTCAAAGATCAAGAAGACCTTTGGAATGTTTGTCAAAGTAATTAATTATTGGCCCAAAATATTGGGGCTACTCATGGCAACCAGCTTCACCATTTAGAAAACGGAAGGTTCCGCTAGGAGAGCTTCAAACCGGGAAGGAGGAGAAGTGGCAGCAAACGAGGCACCAAAATTAGTCCCATTTCGGACGACAGTTTTCGGCCACGGAACTTCAACTTCAGCGTGCCGCCATGACAACAGCCAACTTCAGGACATTAAAAACGGGGCGTATGTTTTTCTAATTAACTTTTCCACTGCCAATCGAAACATGTTTGGTTCGGTCCGGTCGTCCTCACAGAACGCCACACCACCAGGTGTTTCCGATTCGTTGTTAAAATATAACCTAAAAATAATACAAAATTAGGATTGAAAACATAAATAATGTTTGCTCCTCACGGGCACAAACAAATATACCTATAACATGGCGCACACCTAAAGGCACATACGAACACCCAACCCGTAGGTATTCCCAATCTACATGACATGGAAAGAAAAACAACAACAAAGTAAAGTGGGGGGGTTTTTTTGTTGCGCTAATGATCGGGAAACGATATCCTCCGCTTCTATATTCCGCTGCACGAGCGGCGAGGATTGGGTTGGTGTTGTATCGCCCTCCTTTAGCTCATTAGCGCAGGAAAATGGGAATTTGGCCTCGAGTGCTCGACATCTTGACACCCGTGTGGTCATGCGAACTGGGGGGAAGCGAGAGAAGACGGGTAAAACGAGGAAACTTGTTGTGCTTTCGCTGTTCTCCTGCACAACACGCGCCCAAAACCTGGGTGGAGAAGAGTACGCGGGTTCAATGTTTAACAAACGATCGAACAAGTACACATAAAATCCTCTATTCCCCTCTTTTTTTTTTTTTTTGGAGGGAGATCAGAGACGATTAGCGGAATGTAGAAACACAGGCAGGCAGGCGATACGACGGGGTGTACGGTCAACATATTTATATTTTTGTCCGTAATGATGCTCCAACCACCAACACCACCACGACAAGTGGCACAAACTCTCGCTCTTTGGGGCTTGGGGTTTGGTTGATAAATGATTTTTCACACTCACAACCAGGAAAATACAACAACCGCACCTTTCTAATAGTAGGAGCCATTTATGTGTGTCTCTCACTGCTTGTTGGATTGTACATTTATAGCTGCGTTTAAATTCAACGGCAGGACGACGACTACGACGACGACGACGGTGGCGCCTCTAAGGCTTGATTAAAGTCGTACAAGCGTATTGGTTGCTCTAAAACCGTCATCCATCAATCACGGTCAACAAAAAAACGCGTAAAAAATAATGAGCATTTCTACCAATACACACACACACACACGCCATCGCATTCTCCAAATGGTGAAGCCAAATCAAACTTCATTTCTCCCATACAATAGAGCCCTAAAGGTCATCTAGGTGGCACGTCCATTTATGACAAACACGTGTCACAACACGGATGTGTGCAACCTCTGTCCTGTTTATGACCTGATTCACTTTATTAAAGATCCTTTTTTTTCCCCTGTGGTGCCCCACTCTTCTTCTGCACAAAATGGCGGACGTGTGCGTTGAATTATTCAACCAACAAACAAACAAAAAAAAAAACAATATGAAGTCGTTTATCCTCCACCAAAAAACACGCAAGAAAAGTCCTTAAATTAAACACCAATTTATCATTCCGTCCTTGAACTGGGGAGGAGACAGCGACGTTTATCGAATAGCTTCCCTGGCTTTGCTCTCAACAGTTGACCTCATTTACCTCATGCTACACCTGTGTCCCGCATACGATGGTGACTCTCCCCCGGGAGGATTTTCTTTCCCCCTTAAGTCTCTAAATCGTACCCTCAACTTTAGGAGTCCGTGCACGACGGACAAGCACCCCCGGGCCAAGGTGTATAATAAAAGACAAAACTTTTGTCAAGTTCTCATTTCTTTTCTGTTGTTTTGCGAGGAGAGTGCGAAAAAAATAGAAATAACAAGCTTCCTCCTTCTTCGATTTAAGCACCAGCCACACGCAAAAGGTCGTTTGCTGTCATAACAACGGAAGCAGGTGGAACTCATCATCATCAGCGTTCCCAGTACCGTCAGCTAGTAGAGGTAGCAGCTGGCTCGTTTTCGCGCGACTGCTATCGATCCAACACACGCATACAACGCACCCCCAATTGTCAAAAAAAAAAAGGAAAAAAATTGAAGTCATCAGAACCAAAAAGGGGTGGAAAATAAAATAGATTTTATTTATGTTCGTGTGCGTGTGTCCTGCCAAACCAAGAAGAAATGCGTACCCCGTTTTTTTCTGAAGGATGTAGGAAGCAAACCGTGACCTATAAGAAATCTCTCGCTTTCTTCTCGATAAGCCAAAAAAATCTTAAAAACAATAACTTCACCCTTTCTTGCTTCTTTAACTGTTCATGTCCAGGGTAATAAAAGAAAACACTCACACACAGAGATACTTTTTAAGTCTCTGAGCCAAACCACAAACAAATACGCCATCCGACCCATGTTAAACATCCAACACCGGTCAGCTAAAGCCAAAGAAAGGGCCACAAAAATAATCGCAGCAAATCGTGCATAGCAAGAAAAAATTAAGAAACCTGTTGGACATCATCCGACGTCCTATTAGAGTAACTTTTCTCCTGCTTTTTTCAAAGGATAATGCATCCCTCTAACAGATTTGCATCTCTCTTCTCAAGCCGTTACGCGAGAAACCATTTAAAAAAACACACACACACAGCCCAGAAAAGGCTGTGAGTTGGGAAAAGTAAACGAGAGAACGAACCGTCAACAGAATACAAAAAATATGACCGTCTTTTACTGCCTAGGGGCAGGTCATAAGGCTTGTTCTCGTCTTCATCGCATCAGCCGCACCTGGATCATTGAATCGGTAAAAATTTGCGGATCGTAGTAAAAAGATTACGCATACCCTCCCACTAGGAGAAGAACATTTCCCCCAAAACGGTCACGGTCATGGATGGTTTCCATATCGCAACCAACCCAAAACGCGCGCGGTCCCTTTTAACAGCGAGAGAGAAAAATATGATACGCAAACTACACTCCACCCGAAAAGAAAAACATGAATGGCCGGCCACGACCTTCATTTTCCTATGAGAGGGAGAGAGAGAGCGAGAGAGAGAGAGAGTGAAACCGTATCTATTTATAAAGTTAAGTACATAATCGTCCCCAAAAAACTTGTGTCTGACTTTGGGTCCGGCCGGACGCATCCCGCGGTCCCGGCGCGTTTGTCGTCCAGGGAAAACCGATTTAACGGTCAAAATCGTTCGATCGTTGTTATCCCCGCGGGAACAAAACAAACCATTGGGCCTTCGGTTTTCCATTCTCGTTTGTTTTAGTATATCACCTTCCGACTGCTCGGCGGCACCATTCAAGGGGGAGTACCCCAAGTACTTCGAACTTTCTTGCTTCGAACGGTTTGTCGGTTTGTCGGGAAGGTAGGTTTAAGGCGTTTCTCACCACCTTCTTTGTTTGGGAAAGTTTCTTTTTTTTTTCGCTCCATCAAAGAAAACATACTTTCCGGGAAAAAAGGTTCCCGGGTTTAGGTTTCGACATTTCGCTACCGTAAACCGGCCATAAATGCCAGTCAAAATAAATGCACCGACCTACTAGCGGCCTTTTACTGCACGCCCTTTTTCTTGTTGCTTTGTTTGGCTGAGAGGCTACTACTATCAGCTGTGATTGGGGTTTTAATTCATTCATTCGGTTTTAGAGATTATGAATGAAGGTTTTGGAGGAGGAAATCCGGTGAAAAGCGAATAGAATTATAATGGTGTTCCAGGAAGGATCTGTACAGTGGCAAAATGATATCCTGGTCATGGCACCATCTGTTGCTTGTTTAATTGAGCAATCAACTGAATATTGCTCACTATTTTTGTTCTTCAAATTGTAGAATCGATGGTGTTTTTAGTAGGATCCGTACTGTGACAAAATTGTATCCTGGTCACGGCACCAATTACTATTTGCTTCATTTAGCCGATATGCTGTCTGTTCTTGTTCAGATTTTTTCTCTCTCTCTCTCTCTCTCTCTCTCTCTGTGAATCAGCACGCAATAATTAAAATCGACACGCAAAAACAGCTGATCCAGAAGAGTGTAAGTGAAATCGAGAGCGATCTCTACAATTTCCGACCTTCAACCTTCAGCTGGGAAAAAAAAACAGACAACCGTACCACCTGCTGTTGCAATTGCAATAAACACATGCGATAAATGGATTCCCAACTTCCCTACATCCCAACACGTGTATATTTTAATTGATAACGTACGCAAACACACACATTAAGCGAACACCCTCTGGAGGCTGGGAACCGTTCGAGCTCCACACGCAATACACACGTAGCCGCCCTTCAACGCGTAAAACCACACGGCCAAAATTCACGGCCAAAATTACGGGGCTCAGAACACACATTCTCTCTGCCTCTCGACACACACACACATGCTATCAAATTTAATTCGCAGCTTGTTTTCATTCACAACGCGCCCGATGCGCTGATGCATCGAGCTCGATATATGGGGGAAAACATGGCGGGGGGAGGGGGGTTTTTTACCGGCGTGCATCAGTTATTCTTTACTTTCGAATTTATATTTATATACACATGGCTGCATGCATATTTTAATCTGTTTCCCTTTTGGCTGACCTTGCCACGGGGAAACACGGACACAACGCACGCTGTATGCACCAGCATCATCATCATCACCATCATCATCATATGCTGTGTGGCTGGCGGCAGTTGTCACACCGGACACAACACCAACTTCGGGTGGTTGTCTGCACTTTATTTATTTTCCCTACTGTTTGCTGCTGCTGCTGCTCTGTGTCCTCATTCATTGATACATTTCATTCATACATTCCCTACACCTGATAGGGTTGTGTTTGGGTTTGGATGGGGTGGTAACGAAGGGGTTTTGTGGTTTTTTTTTTTCAATTCCAATGCACAGTACCGTATCACTGGCACAACCGGGGGAACACACTCTCGTTCTCAGGCAGCACACCACCACCCATCCGACTGCAGCAAAAGCAGTACAAACAAATAAAAATCCAAGCGCACGAGCGCTCATCGTGCCGTAGCGTGGCCAGCCACCGCGCAAAACACTCATCGCACGCGATCATCATCATCAGTAGCAACAACAACAACAACACTGGGGAGATTCGATTCGCGGGGACAGAGAATCCAGAACGGGAGAGGTGTATATCGAAAATTGGATTCAAATTGATTGCCACTTCCGCTTTTCGAATCTCCAAACAGCACGCGGACGAGTGGCATGGGGATTGTGTGTTATGCCCGCGCATCATGTCACCTTTTACCACCCACCGGCGTGGTCCCTCCTTCCATTCACCACCTCATCCTACAGCTACAACCACTTGTGTCATACCACACCGAGGTGTGGTGGTAGGTATTTGCATGAAATAATTTCGGATGAGTTTTCATGTCGCGTGCTCGCCCGATTGGCTTGCGGGAGAAATTTACACCACAAAAAGCTCTCCACCACTTCCCACGCCCCTTCGACTCCTTTTTTCGGTTCATTCATACACACACAAACGCGCGCGCGAGATGGAGGGGATGGTAGTGTTGTTATTGTTACCGGGTGGTTTCAGGGGCTTGCTTGCCCCCCCCCCCCCCAAAAAAACCCCCTTTGGAACCATTTTCGGAAAGTGTTAAATGTTATAATCTGATTCACACACCAACACAGCACGATCAACAGATTGTTAAGCACACATAGCATTGGTACGGGGGTACAAAACAGCGTGGGGAAAGGGCGAAACACGCACAGAGACACACATCAAGCCGGCCGATTTCGCGCGCGACCGCGAACGTTTATTTATGGTTGGTATTATCGGTATTTATCGTCGATTGGCGGTCGCCCGATGGAATCGATGATGATGACGACGATGATGCGGATGTTCGTGGGAAAGTGACTCGCAAACGCCTGGGGTGAGGTTTTCGGTACGGAAATCGTACGCCAGCTTCACTCGCAACTACATGCTAATGATGTCACACAGTATCGAGAGCAGTTGATTGGTGATTAAAAGCCTATCATTAACCAGCGAGGTTTCGTGTGATGCTGCCTGTGTACATTGATGTTGTTTAATGAAGGACAGCAAAGTAATGCACTGCAATGCAGGTTTCGTGCGTTGAAAAAGTAGGGTAGGTAATGGGTGTTATTATTGCTGTTACTGATAAGTTATTTTTAAAATTTTCCTCTACAGAGAAACCGCTTTTTGAGGAGCTTCAATTTGAGTTTTGTTGTGCGGTTTGCATACCTGTAGGAGCTAGTAAGAAAATGATCTTCTTTTCGGCTCAACGATTCCCGACAGCCTGCCAACTATACAGTGGCTTATTGGGCTTAGTGATACTACGTAGTCGGGACTGAGGGTCATCACTACGAAGCGAACCACTAGTTAAAAAATAATAGCGTATATTTCGAAATACTATCCCAAGATGCTTCTGTTTCTTCTTGGCTTAACAATCTCGGACTTATTGATACCGCACAGTTTGATATTCAGTCCTCACTATGGGGTTTGAATCCCATTCCTACCATGTTCCGTCGTTCAAAATACTATCTGGTAGCAATAAAAACCTTCACACAAAAAGGAGAAAGTTTTACAATGTGCACAACCAACCGTGTGTCAACAATTTTCACACAATACAAAGGACGTGAATTGGAATAAATACACACGCCTTTCGGGTTCGGGCTTTTGCATTCAAATTGTTCTACAATGTTGTGCCAATAGAGGGTCCCCCAAAAACCCTCAATCAAAATATACACGTAACCGCACGACAATTTAACAGTGCCGATATACCGATACAGCAACGATCAGTGCAATTTCTAAAACACAGCTCGGCAAGAAAAAAAAAAGCCTGAACCAGTATGCAAATATATGCTCTCAATTTATTTCATATGGAGCATATGCTGCCAACGGTCCCGCCAAGCAAGTGGGAGTTGATGCATCCTAACCGCAGCAAACACACACACAAAGAGAAGCCGAATGTCACCACACAACAGCACACCCCCAATTGAGCGTGCTGAAAACTCACCCGTACACCCGGACTAGTGTGAAAAAAAGGGATTTCTCGTCTCTTGACCGTTCCGTTCGGACGTATCAATTGATGATTTGGTGGTTGGGTCCCTTCGAGCGATGACTGCACACCCGTCCATCGGTACATATGTGTTGGGGCTGGGTAGCACAGCAGTAGCTGCAGGAAAATTGGTGTTTCGAAAAAGTGATATACCTAAATGGAATATTGGTCTTCCCGTACCTATCATTCTCATTGCAAAAAAAAACAAAACAAAAAAGTGGTTTCGACGATTAATTGAACCTCTCTTTTTTCCTATGAGCTATGTGGCGTACGTTCCCTTACCGATTGGTTGTCAATCGAAAAATCTAGCATCAGCAGTAGCAGTAGCAGCAACATGACAAGCATCCGTATAGCAAATCATTGGAAAATTGTCATCTCATACCGGCTATTTGATGGGTATCTTTTTTTTTTTTTGTTTCTATTTGACCACCCATTTTTGTTGCTGCCCAAACGGTGATGAGTAATCGTTTTCCGCACCTAGCAATAAAAAAAAACTGCAGCACCGGAACCACCGGGTCGTCGGTGTCGTTGTTTTCTGAGTTCTCTTCTTTTATTGCATTCATCCCTTTGTGTCTCTTGGGGGAGGGGAGGAGGGTCTGGTGCACATAACACGTCTGTGATGTGCAACGTGATGTGTGTATATCATCGTCATCGTTCGGCGACGCAATTACGTTTCTATTTCTGCTCCAAGGTGCAAGCGTGCACTAGTGCTGGAGCCTTGCATCGAACGGGGAAAACCGATTTAACACCCACAATTAGCTTTTCCAGCAGCAAAAAAAAAATGGATTTTTTTCTTCTGTTTAAATTAATTATGAGAAACAGTTCGTCGAGGTTGCATAAGGCGCGAGTCTTTTATATAATTCACCCACTATAAGCTTTAAAATCTAATGATATCTTCTATCCATTGTTTCGAAACAATACATTTAATTTATAGCAAACACTACCCTTCGGCTGCCAATGCATCGCCCCGTACCTTTACACAAACATCACAGAAGCTGCCGCCGAATGCATCCCTGACAGGAGAGATAAACTGACGTCTAACGAACGTACGCTTCTCATCTTTCGGGGGAATAAGTCGGGACACGTTAATTGAAACGTCATTGCTGCCGAACGAAAAACCCTGCACACACCCGAAAACTCAATGGAGGAAGGTTTCTACGTACAAACTAATTAAATTCATGCCCACACAAGCCTCCAACCCTCGTGCTCGGGAACGCACCGAACAAACTCTATTTTCGTTGCAATCAGGCAAAAGGCCGACGACCCAACCACGAGCGAACCTGGGCAGGGAAATTGAATCCTTTATCCTTTTACGCCCGAAGAAACCTGCTAAGGTTCCTCTGCCGTGCAGCAGATCGTGTGCACAGATTGGTGTATATGCACATGAGCTGATGTGGGTGCACTGTTGCTGCACGAGATAAATCAAATTGGATTTAATGTTTTTTTTTTCACCGGGCAAGTTTGGATGCTTGTGTACGAGTGTGTGAAAATCCTATTCTAAAAGGACACCTCCATATATACTAGATGACGAGTACATAATGAAACTATTTCCCTTTCTAACAAAAAAACTCCAAAACAACCAACGCAATAAACGGAAACCCTTATTGAGCAATATTAAAATTATCCAGGACTTCGTGGCTATCCCCGGTTCCGTATGAGCCGGTGGCGACCAAAACATAATCAAAGCTCAATTCGCATCTCGTTAGACGGCTGCTGGCATAGAGGCAAAATTAGAAAACAACAAAAGACAACCCACAACCCCAACAGAGGACCACCAGCAGCAGCAGCAGCAGCAACCACATGCGTTAAAGCTTCGAAAAACACTTCACCGAACACCGGAGGTGCCTGCAGTTCTGTTTAATATTATATTTAGCCTAGCAGTACAACATCCATCCAAAAGATGCACCGAGCTAGATAATGTACACACACACACGCACGAACAGGAAAAGCCATTATTCGATGGCGCTAGGCGCCTTCCCGAAGCAAGGAACGCATCCAGCTGCATCGGAAAGCTACAGTGCTTTGGATCGTCTCCTGCTTCTGACACAGCAGCAGGACAACAACTGGGCGACGCCTGGGACAAAAAAAGGGAAACACGCGAGGAATTTCAATTAACGCGCCAGTCTGCCCGGACATCGGACACTAGAAGCTAGAGAGTCGTCCGACAGCATCCGCACGGTAAGATGTGCGCCCACAGGTCGGTGGCGCCGGTGTGTTTCGTTGCAGTCATGCTGAACGTATAATTTAAAAGCACAAGCGCATAACGCATCAAGCAGCAGAAACGGGAATTTATGCGTGTACGCATCCGGCTAGGCTCGAGAGCATAGTTTTCGGGTGCGAAAACCTTCCGACACAGGCACACGGATACATTTATATCCCCAACAAGAGGATGTTGGGAAAATCGTATCTCGAACGAATGTACTTTCATTTTCCCAAAACGTTCTTCTCCCCAACAGGCAGTGTTGTCTGCCTGTCCTAAAAGCCAATGAATGTGTCCAACCTAGACACTAGGGATATAAACTTTCGCAACACGCCGTATTGGACCTCTGGTTGCCATTTGTTGCGGGGTGCGGTGCACACCTTCAGAAACACTCACCGAAAAACAGCCAGACACAAACCTTACTGCCGGGCGCCCGGTTCGGTGAGAGGAATTTTCAGATTATGATTTTTCTTTTGAACTGAAAATTTATGCTACCGTCGTTAGATTGCTGCTTCGTTTCGAAATGCTTATTGCCATACGATACGAGATCGTGATTTAAATTATTTATTGAAACTCACACACACACACACACACACACACACACACAGGCAGTGTGAGGCTGGCCGGTTGTGCCGGTGCAGCAGTGCATTAGAGAAAGGCTAGAGCATCATCTGTGCGCTGGGCATGATGCACTCTCTTAAATATTCGATTGCATATTAGCTTCCTCGTTGGTGGTTTGAAATGAAGCAATAAACTGTACTTGTATGCATAAGCATTTTTAAGGACCCGGTCGCCGAATGGACCATGCTGAGTGGTAAAATAATTTTCAACTTCCATCCCGAAGCAATCCGGAAGATATATGTATTTAAATTACTCTTGTTATTTGAGCTTTTGCATTTGAAAATTTTTTGTACGTAATATTTACAAATTGAAATTGAATCTACTTCTCCACAGAGGAGGATTTTCCAAGAAAATGGCATAGCTAAATTTGATTGGAATGTTTCCAAGAAGCTTGCCTTTTGATGTTCGCCTTTTACTTACAGTACCGACCGTTTTCTAGCATGCGTTGTAATTATAAATAAATATGAAGGGAGGAGAATTCATCGCCCACTAACCGATTTCTTGTCGCTTACCTGAAAAGGGAAGAAAAGAGAAAAGGAAACCATTAGTACATTGTTCAAATTCAAGGTGGAAAAGAAACAATCATTCTGCAAGTACAACCAAACCACTGTGCTCGAACGCTCATCTTTACGCTCACAACAAATTAATGAATGAAAACCGTAATCCGCGATTGTAACGTAAAAAAGAATATCTTAAAATGCTCCACCAGAAGGAGCAACGACCCCATTTGCTGTTGTTTGGAGAAAAAAAAAGACGAACCAACAAACTTCAGCCAGGGCGGCCTGTTTAGGTGTTAACGAAATTCTTCTGCCGCCATCAGCAACTTTCTTTCTCGATCAGGGGGGAGATGGGTTGGAAAATAAGGGATGATTGTAAGGAATTTATTTCACGCACACCATACACTTCTGCCATCCGGGCGGGCACGCACAGCACAAGTAACAATTTGCAAAAAGGAGGCCAAACTTTCTAGACAACCTTTTTCCCGCTCCAACCCCCCACACCCACAGAATTCGCACAACAACATTACGCCCACCACTTCCCTCCCCATTTTGGGAAAGCTGTTTCTGGGAAAGGACCCAGCACGAGGGACGGAAGCCTCCCGGTGGAGTGTTTTTGAAGTGTGTTTTGATTTTTCACGCCTTCACTTAAACGACGCGCTGGAAAAACCACATCCTTTCTTGGCCGGGGCACCCCGGGTTTTGTAGAAAGTTTGCTCCCAAGCTGCTGGATGCTGATTTATTTATATCCTCGCTTTACGCGTCCCGGTGTCGTGTTTAATTGTCTAATCGTGAGCCTTTAAAAGAATTAACCACCTTCAACAGCAGAGATTGGTGCAGAGTGTTTGCGCGGGAAGAAGTAAAGTGGGGAACTTTTTTGGTGGGAAAATTCCCCATTAATTAGTACTTGCGCACTGTTTGTCCTCAAATTGCTTGAGTTCTTTATTTTATTTCGAATTTCTTCTTTGTTTTTTTAAATTCTTCTAATGTAACTAATTACCTTTTAAAGCTTCTTTTTCACTGAGACAATAAATAGACAATAAAAGAAAATTCTTCAAGTAAAAAAAAAGAAAACAATCAATAAGTGTTCGAAACGAATTCCAGCCACAGTTTATAACCCTCTCTTCTAGCACACGTACATTCATTGATTTTCTTAACGAAAAAACTTGGCCCTAACACACACCCGAATTCCGGTAGCCGGTCAAACGGTGGCGTAATTAAACAATTAAGAAAACGCTTCACTCGCAAAGGATCACGATCGAGAAACAGTCGATTTTATTGCACACCACAATCATCTTACCGCCGAGAAAGAGCCAATAAACACGACCATCATTAGGGCAGGAGCTTTGAGAAACCAAACGACGGGGGGAAAAACGATTCAAGCTCGCGGAAACACATAAAAATAGGCAAAAAAACAAAGATCAACAGCACTAGCCCAAGCCGATAAGCTTAGTGCTTTGCTAGCGGAGACAAGTTTTGTTTGGGATTAGGAGGGTAGTTCCAAGAAATTCCAAACAATCACCCCCAAAAACTTCCAACGGAGGCTCCTTCGTCCGGTTGTGGAGAAATACGATGGGGAGAAAAAATAGCACAAACAAAACTATTTGATGGTGATGACGGAGGAAAAACAAATGGAAAACTAAATCCAAGAAACACGCACACACATAAGCAGCAATACAGAAGGTACTAAGTGGCACTTGCGTGAGCCCTTGCCGCATGTTTCTGGTGATAATAAAATTTAATTGTGTAAAATAAATTGCCCCTACCCTGAGTCAAGAAGGGGAAACATTGTGTTTTTGTCAACCATTTTAAGAGAAGTACCCACAAAACAAAAAACCACTAAGCGATGTAAAATTTACTTAAGGGGTTTGTGCCTAAAATTCATTATTTCAACTTAAAATACTCTCTTCTTCTCGCAAAACAATAAAGCAAGAAAATCTTCTAATCATTTCTCGTACAAAACAGACACACGGACACTTTATCATCCAGAACATTCCTGCCAGAATTTGCAGAATTTGAACTGTCCTGTCCTGCTCCACTCGGGACGCTCGTTCGAGCGAGGAATCCATCAAAAAGAATCTTCTTTTGCCCAATGCCGCCGCCCCAAGAAGGAAGAGCAATGGACCATTATAAAAGATATTTTCTTATGGTGGGTCATTTTCTCCGTCGTCTTCGTCGTCGTCATCGTCGTCGTCGTTCTTGGAGCACACACACGCACACACTCGCACACCTTGAAGGTATGCCATTATGCAGCCCTCAGGTAACCACCGAACAATGGGCAAGGCAAGAAAGGAGTGTTGGATGTTGGGGTAAAATATACTAATAAATTTGGTAATAAATTTTAGCTTCCACCACTCATATTTAACTTTCCGCTCGGGGTTTCCTTTTCCATTCCGAGCGCTACTCCACGGCCAAACCTCCGGCCCACCTGCACCCACCACCCGTTTGCCGCGCTATTCAACACTTTCCTTTTCATGTGTATGCGTATGCGCCTTGAAGCAGCATAAATCATCTTGATTAAAGCATATAAATCATAATCCATCTCTCGTTTTCGCTTCCTCTTGCTAGCGACTTCTTCTCAGCAGTTTTACAGCTTCTTTCGGAGCCCATTCCGAGCCAGAAAGATGGGTTCTTATCACCGTGAAAGAAGCATTTTTTTTCTAATGGAGAAAATGAACACTTCTGCAATGGAGGACGCGCATAAAGCCGGAAAATTGTCATTGGAAAAATTTGGAATGGAAATTTCGGTATGCCCTTCCGTAAGGAGAGGAAGCCCAAACTTGTAATCAAAAAGGATGATGACTTTATGAGCGAAACATGCTGACACGGTTTACTTAAGAAGTGTGCGCACATACGCAAAGATAGAAATAAGAAACAGATCAATCAAAAATACCTTTTTCCCATACGAGGACGTTCTCTACCAAACACACACGCGACACACGCACAGACCACTATCGGAATCTGAAAATATCAATAAATTCTCACATTTTTCTTCACTCCCTTGGCGGCATTCTGGCGGCGGCGGCGGCGGCGGCATCGATTGCCCTCCTCCGGCCGTTTCTTTCTTTTCGGTTTCTTCTTTTTTCGATTAATGAATCTTCTCTAACACAAAGAAGTATAAAAAATATATACATATCCTCTTCATGCAGACACACAATCTCCCTTCTGATTCTTCTCTTTTTTCCCGATTTCTTCTCGCTTTTCACATTTCCTTATTCTTTAATTTCGAAACACCCTTTTTCTTCATTCGCCAAACTTTGCTTGCACATTTATATTTATTGCTTCCCTGTGTGCTTCGTTGTTGTAATTTTCTTCTTCTTTCTTCCCTTTTTCTTCATTGCAAAATTGCTGCCTTTTCTCTTATCAACTCTTGTTCCCAGTTTCGTTGCGCAACTTCTCTTTTCGCTTTTCGCCGCTCCGCACGGAACGTTGGACAATTTATTCCACAGACAGGGCAGACATTTATTATCATCACGAAATCGCGGTTGCAGCATCTTCGCTTTTCCTTCACCATTTTCTTTTTCTTCTCTTCCCAGTGTGTGTGTGTGTGTGTGTTTGGTACTGTGTCCTGTGAACGATTAAATTCTTCTTTTGCATGTTGGATGTCTTTTTTTTTCGCGTGAGTGTGTTTCATTGAACGGCATTATGCATGGGAGGGAAAATTATGTACGCGCACACATGTAAGCCGTTTTTCCCGCCACGCCACAAACGCCAGCAGGAACCGCAAAAATCGATCGCAATTGTGCACACACGTTTAATGTGATTTTCTTCTTCGCTTTCATCGTTTTTTGCTGTTGTTTTGCAACCTTTACATGTTTTTTTAGTTCTTCTGTGTTTTGATGTTTTTATGTTGTTTTCTTATTACAATATGAAGCATTTTAAATGCCAAAATTGTTTTAATACTTGTTGAATTTTACAGTTAAAAAAATTTAATTAAACGATTTGCTTCACTTCACACTGTTTTTCACACAATTTCAGTCGTATTCGCTGTCTTACTACTTCTCCTTTGTGTTGCACTTTTTATAGCTTTCAGTTGGATGCATATCCGTACCACCGAATTCATTTTGGCTGCCTGCCACAACCGCCTCCACCGTTTCTGTTTTCTCATTCCCAAACTTTACTACCGGCCATGGTCGTCGTTGTCGTTATTGTCGTCGTCAAGAGTTATTATCATTTTTATGTTTTATTTAACATAATTAAATTTTTCGCTATCTCGATTCTGGCGATCGTCGGCGAGGACAGCAATCGAGGAAGATCTAAATTAATGGCGCAGCCAACATAAGGCTACAACAAAAAAAAAAAAAAAACGCCACATTAAGAAAAGAGAACGACAAAACGAATGTCGTACCTCGGGAGGGCAAGGTGGACAAATTCCGCACACGAAAGCGAAACCAAATTCAGGGCCGGCGAATGAATATTCTGTCTCTCTGTTTTCGGTTGCGGTTCGGCAACATTTAATTTAATGATTCTCTTCGTGCCGTGTGTTTCGTGTCCCAAAGACTCAGAATTGTCCTCAAATTTGAGTTTGCTTGCTTTAGGCTTGCGGCAAAGTGTTCTTGCTTATTGGGCGACGAAATTTTACCCACTGATGTATCAAACAAAATGCACCACAGACGGGGACTTTCTGTCTCTGTACAAATGACAAGTTAAAGCTTGTTTTCCTTTACACTTTTGGGACGGGTTTCATAAAAAGAAAAACACAATAATGTTGATTTGTGCAACGAATAATTTTACACTTGTTGCACTCTACTTGCGCCGAGGGTTCGAATGACTCTTCATTTCTTTCCCTGCTGTCATTAAACGTGCGCTAATTGAGTTACCTCTGAATTGATGACGGACGCCCATGCCGTTGAGGTGTCGCTTCACGGCCTTTTTTTTGAAATTATTAAATCAATCCAAAGGTTTCATTTGCTTTTTTGCAAGTGCGTTACTCACACACAGGCCCCGAACTCAAAGATGATTCATTTTAAGTGAGCATTTCCTTAGCTATGGAGAGGGAAGTGTGTTATGGTCAATTGCCTTCAGCTGCTTCCATTTTACCACAATTACCGTTAAAAGCGGAAAGTGCACAAGAGAAGACGAAACAGCGAGCGAGACAACTCATCCCTAATTGAACGCAAGCAAACTTGTGAATAATGGGAAAAGTTGTCATTTCTCTAAATTACGTTACGCCACCGTTGTCGCCGTTAGTCATCCATCTGTGAACCATTTGCCTGCCGCACCCCAACATGGGGGATGATGATAGAAAACTTCCCTTTTCTTTTGAGCTTCCTTCCTAAACTGTAATCGAAAATTGCTAGCACAAGTGTTGTTCCCAACAGCAGCATGTTTTCACTTGAAAACACTAAGCACAGAAAATTATGACAAATTTTCCTCCTCCGTAGTGCAAACGAAGGGAAAATTTTCTCCTACAAAACAGAGCTCGATTCGTTGCACCTGAACAAATATGTACAACCTGTGCCCATCAATCCATGCCTCGAACGACGGCTCAGCAGCGGTGAAAACCTAGGGTTTTAGTTGTTATGATTATAATTATTTTAAGCCATGTAGTGGCGCACAAGAAATAACGCCCAGACGGCAGCTGCACAATTTTTGCAGCAAAAATGCACAAAACCTACCAACCAATCTCCCCGTGTGGGATTGGCATATGGGGTCGTCTCGTGAGGGGGAGGGGAAAGAACTAACAAGAAGGAAGCTGGAAGGCACGGGGTGGATATGTTTTGGTTAGAAAGACTAAAATAGAACACGGGCGGGCGCACACGCAGACTGTGTCGCGACTCGTGAAAAGTGTCTGACACGACGGCGTACAAGACAAGACATTCTCTACCGGGAAGGTAGAGCAGTACGCGAGACACAACAACAGCGCTACATCGCTTTTTAATTGCCGCTTTTTAAACCGATGTAGAGTTAAACTTGATGCGAAATGCTACATCAGATAACATTTTAATATATCATTTTTGTCCAACAGAACTACGAACAGCAAACCCCAATTAAGCATTGTCACTGTCACTTTTCACCGCGCTTAGTAGATTGATCTTAATTCATGCAGTTTGACAGCCGGTTTGACAGGCTGTCAAAAAACTGCTCGATTTCTAGGCTCGCTTGCAGCCCGTAAGGATACAGAGCCGATTCAGTTCTAGTACAGCTAATCCCCTCTTTGTTTTTGCCTGCGTTTTGTTGTGCTCATGTGGAACAATTTCCTCACTGATTGGTCCCATTTATGGAGCCATTCGCGTGGCTCATTATTGTTCAATAATGAACCTAATAAGAAGTGTAAGGTGAAGGCAACAAACAACTTTTTGAACTAAAAAAAAAAAAAACGGCCATGGCAATGAGAAATGATTGTCGCTGATGATAATAATGATGGACATGATTACAATACGGATGATGATGCTGATGACCATAGTGAGTGGTAAAAGGAAGCAAAATAGCATAATCCTCTTCACTAAAGACCACAACAGGCGAGAGATGTAAGAAGCGGACGTTAAAATGCAGATGGAACAACAACAAAAATGAATAAAACCTTAACGAATGACTTTCCCTGTCCAGTCTGTGTGTGTGTGTGTGTGTGTGTGTCGCGTCCCATGAGCGAAGGGAGCGAACGCAAAGTTGCACGTGCACGCGGAAGAGTCGCGCGCCAGCGAGTGATACGCTACGACGATGATAAATGAGCCAGATCTTTTGCGTTGTCTAGTCCGTGCGCCATATCCCATCCCGTCCGGACGGGTCGCGAGATGCGGGACACGACAGAAAAAAGCACAAAAAAAGCTTCAAAATTCACACATTATTAAAATAACTTCGCTTCGAGAGCGTGCGACTGTCTCGCCGGGGTGGAAGAAACATTCAAACGATGGGAGCTATAGGGGAATGTGTGCTAAATCAGGATTTATGAATTTTTAAAACAACCTCCCGAAAATCAAAAATATATATAAAAAAAAAACACAACCAGCCCGATTTGCATGTTCTGCCCGTTTTCATTCAAAAAAACATCGCGGGCAGACAGGGGAAGGCAAATTTAATTAAATTCCACATCCGCGAACAAGCGCGACGAAATCGCGAAATGATTGGAATTCATATGCCACAGAGAGATGGAAGGCCGTAAACTCTACCGCTTTCCTCGGCAGATTAGGCAGGCGGAGATCGTTCGAAAGTGGCTGATGTATTATCGGGAGAGAAAGGAACAGCCGAGGGAATATGTATGAATCACAAAAGTGTGTCTGATTTTAAATATTTATGACATACTTGAGGAGTTCGGGGATGGCATACACAACACACGAGATCCTTACAAATGGAAATCGTTGTCTTGAGTGAATGGGGAGAGAAAATTTACACGCGATCGTGACACGATCCTACCGCTTGTGATCATTAAGTTAGTACTAATATTATTACCATTTTAACTAGCTGCTATACAGGAACAAACAAAGATCGGTTACGTTGGAACTTTAGGTGATTTTTTTCTCGGGGTCAGAGGGCTCCATCAATGTCTTCATCTCACTAGCGACTTTGACGGCAGGTAATAAAACTTAAGCTCCCATAGACCTCCCCAATCACGGCTCGCGTCGAAGGGAAATCTGTGCTTCTCGCTCCGAAAAAAAAGCCGCTGTCCGCTAATTAAGCCATCAAGAGTTCGCCCCGTACTGCGCACCGGAGACTGCTTTATGCAACTGACGCAACACGGTTCAAAGGTCTAATGCGTCAAGTCTTTGGGTAGCCTGCGGTGGGTCCCAAAGAAAAGTCCCCTACGAATGCACCAAAGATGCAACTAGAAATCGCGCCAAAAACTCTCCTCTCCGCCACATCTGCCAATGGGCGAGGTTTTGTTTCTTCTTCAGTAAAGTATCGCATAAAAATTCACGATTTCTGGAATTCTCAACGATTGGCGTGTTTGGTGTCGGTTTTGCGCCCAGCAAGGAGACAGCATCCGTGATTTCCAGCAAAAAGAGGAAAGAAAAAAAAAAAAAGCGCAACCACTTCCAGCTCATGGCACAGGAATGTGGGAGCGGCGTTTCAGGGCGAAGCGAATGCCAAAAAGGCTACACGGCAACTACGATCACACACACACACACACACACACATATACAAGGATTGAGAAAAAAGAACTAACAAAATAACAACGTCTTTGCACAGAAAGCAATAACGAAACGATAATACAAGAACAAGCGAACGGGGCAGCAGAGAGCAGAGAACACTTCCTAAACACTATAAAACGAGAAAAAGCATCCCCCGCGACCAACAACAACAACAACAAAAAACCCACCACCAGAGGGACAGCCACCACAAAGGAAAGATGGAAACGCACAAGGAAAAATGGAGGAATAGGTAAATTACAGAGAGAATTACAGAATGACTGGAGCGAAGAAGCGGTGGTGAATGAGTTGAGTGGGGAGGGGTGAAGGGGAGAGAGTGGCAGCGCTTAAAGAAGATGAAGAAAAAGGAGTAAAACCATCTTAAAACCCGCGCGCTCGCGCGCTTATGTGTGTGGTGGAAGTAAGAATCTTAAAAGAACTTCACCAAACACACGGGGCTCGAAAACCAGTTTTGCTTGTCTCTTCGAAACCGCGCCGCTTGGTGTTTCTTCTCCGCTGCTGCTGCCCGTGTGTCCTAATGTCTGGTCCACAGCATCCACCCCGCCAGAGAAATCCTTCTTATTTTCGTTTCCATTTTTATCTTTTTGCGTCCTGTGTTGCGTGTTGTTGTTTCCTTCTTCATTATATGCTCCCTGCCTGCCTTCGCCCAAACCTTCTCCTCCTTCAAATTCTAGCGAGCCTTTTGCTTTTCGTTTATGTTGCGCGTTTGTGTGTTCCTTCTTCTTTCTTAACCCGTTCCTTGGCTTTCGCTTCTTTATAGCTGTTTTCTCTGTTTCTGCTGCATTTGCTATCCTTTTTTTCCCACACACACATCCCCTTTTCCAGATGCTTTATTACGTTCGTTATCTTCTTATTGTTGTGAGGCCGAGTTTTTTTGTTGTGTAGTTTTTTCTTCCTCTTTTTCATAATTTTCTTTTCTCTCTTCAATTTTGCTTCGGGAACTCCGCGCGTCTGTATTTATTTTCCTTCTCTGGGGTTCTTTTTATTTTGTTTTTGTCATTTCGACTACACCGCGTGCAACCGAGGACTACTGCCGGGTCGTTGCATTAAACCTCACATACACACACACAAAGAGTGCATTATTTCCCAACCACCCGCGGACTGCATTGGTGCTCCTTCCCCCCCCCCCCCCCCCCCCCCACCACAAGCAGACGGTGTGCCGTTCGATGGTTTTTGTTGACCACCCGCACATTTTCCTTTTAGCCAGAGCTCGACTGCCTCCATCTACCGCCGGGTGCGTAGTGGTTCCCTCCACTTTCTGCCTTGCAAAGACAATGTCCTCCATTTTAATCCCAACGCGGGGTTTGGTGGCAATAAGCCCTCCATTTCTCTTCTCCCTTCTCGTTGTCTCGCCTCAGCGTTGAAGTCATCGATGAAGAAAGAAAAGTTTGTGACAATAAGTCAAACTCGTTGCATCCGGCACTCCGGTTGTGGCTCGGCAAAAGTGGCTGTAAGTTAAGATTCGTTCGTTCGCCACTCTTCCTTGGAGTGCAGCATTTGCAAGATCGCGCTCTCTGCGCTGAGCTTCAGCTTGAGATGAGCAACATTTGCCAATGAGAAATGCACACTCCCGGCGGAATACGGAAATCCACGGAAGAGATGAAAAATCCCTTCGAACGATAAATATTTATCTTCAGACAGGATAGTTTAATGAAAACTATTTAAAATTGAAGCAAAAATATTATTCAAACCTTCAATCAATAACAACACCAAGGGGTGTTCGTTGGATGAATTATTATTGTTTTTGCAACGGGAGCAGGATTGATGATTGAAGCAATGAAAATATACGCGTCTTTCTCCACCCATACGCTCAATCACAAACACATAACAAATCGAAATGGGTAAATATTTATCTCCTCCACATCTCTGTATGATGCCCGTTGTAAGTTTTATTTGTTTGCGTTTCCAGTCGTTGGTCTGCCGGTGCGCCATTGTGCCCAGAGAGCTAACCATATGTTTAAGAAGGGTTTGGTTTGGGGTTTACTATCAAACCGTACTCAATGGATAGTTTGATTTTGAAGCAAAATATGCCATACCTTTGTTTTTATTTAATCTAATTATATTTTTTATAGCATCCAGCTTCAGAGTGCGAGCAGTAATGCTGCTTCAACGTTTTATCCTAATTAAGCAAAAAAAATCCTCATCCTCTCATCATCTTTTAATGCTGGTGTTCTAAGAAAGCCAGACAAACATTACGAGCGCCTTTTACGACTTCCAGTGTAGAAAGAAATCCTAATTAACGAACGCTAAAGGCGAATTCAGCCAAAAACCACACAGAACAAATAACCTTCTGTTAACATATTCGTCACCCAAAAGGCAGCACACAAGAATCCCAGGCCCAGGCCTCATTCGTTCCAAACATTATTCCAGTGGCGGAATGGAACATCCACAAACTGTTTTATTTCGAGCTCGTAAAAATGAGAACAACCCACAAAAAAGTAAACGCCCAGACGCAACGGTTTCGGTTTGAAAATTTGCACCAATTAATATTTTCGCCAGTGAAGCGCAGAAAACGCACTTATTAAGAAAATATTCGCTCTAGCACTATAAAACTTGGATGTTTCTTTCGAAAAACCCGATCCATGGTGGCTCTCTCTCTCTATCTTATGTACCCAAAAGTCTTGGCAAAAACGGATGCTGCTTGGTTTTAGTTTTGTGTTTCTTCTCTGCTCGTTCCTCATCGGCTGCCAAAAAAAAAACAAAAAACGCACCAACCCAACAGTATAAATGTGTTTAACAAAACATACGCGCTACATAAAACGTCCATTAAACGCACAATGGTCAAATTTATGGTCATTCAAAATCACTTTCAAATGCTGCTGCTTCCTTCTTTCTTCCTTCTGCTGCTTGCTTTTTAGGCGAACGCAAACCATTAGTTTGGTTTGGTGGGCCCTTTTTTTGTCGGTGGCTTGCCACCATTGTCTGATGCGCTGATGCGTTTGCTCAAACACTGTAATTTCCTCCGGAGCTAATATAGTAGTTCCTTGCCTTTTCTTTTATTTTTGCTCCACATATCACAGCTTCCGGTCTTTGACAGTTTTGAGCCCGGGACAACAGCAGTTTACCCTCGCTTTTTGCTCCACTTCCCCCTTCTCCAAATCGTTCTAGATCTTTCGCGATCATACACACACACCCACCCATTAAGCGAGCAGCACAACAGCAAGAACAACAACGTCCTCCCCTGCGCCAACACCATTTATGTTATTTTTATGCTCCGCTTCCTTCTACTTCAGCCTCATCTGCACCATATTTCGTTGGAATTAATTAAGCGCCCGACGGGTTCGTGTGGTGTGTCCCCAACAAAAAAAAAAAAAAACCCCCGTCCGGACCATCATTATTATCGTGAACGGACACGCTGCGTCTCCTTCTTCACTTTTGCTTTTGTAGGCCACTGGTTCTTGCTTGCGTTTTATTGTTGCTCATTACATTATTAATGGGTTTGAGAGAGAGATCCTGTTTCACTAATAGTGAGGTAAGTACTCGCGAGCGTAATCATTATCAAGAAATAAATATCGTTCTTAAACAAAACAAGGCCTCTCGGCTCAATAAACACTGCTGATTTACGAATTGTTAATTTACCAACAAAATAGCTTTTAAACCAACCTAGCAAAAGAACCTTGGAAATGGGCCAACATGTGCACACTAACAGCGCAACACTTGCACAAATTTTGTTTTCCCCCCCGTTTCGACAAAGGCCGGCCCTTGCGCGTTTGGAAGCCGCATGTCCTTGAACCTTCTTTCCAACGTACGTTGATTCTTTTGCGGACCATTTTGCACGATCATAATCGATTGGTTTTGGCATCGAAACAGGGACAACGGCTACGGAGCAGTACGTACTACAGCAAAAACCACCACCAAAACACAATCCGCACTAATTAGTGCGGAACCGGGCGCGCGAATGTGTGTGAGTCACGCGGAATCGTGGCGGTGCGTATTATCCAATTCGACAAAACATTTATAAAACCGGCATTACTTTCAATTTCGCGACCCGGAAATCGTGCTCCGGATACAAAAGTGGTTGGCTGGGCCGCGAGGGAGACCGGAGAAGCCTTCGCAATGCCCCACAGCAGCAAAAGCGAGTTCTTCAAGGCCAAGAGAGGCCCGTACACTTCTCCGTGAGCCGTTTCTTTTGGCTTGATCTTGCGACTAGAACACCACCAACAACAGCATCATTCACCTTTCGGACAGAATTTTGTACTTAACAAAAAACAAACACACACACACAAGTTGAAACCCATTAAGAGAGAATGGCAAAATGGAGAGGATCGAATAAAAATGCTACAAAAACATCACACACGATCGCAAATTTTTAACGGTGGGAAAGATTTTGCAAACTTTTTCTTTGATGCGATTATGAGACCGGCCCTCACTAGAAGGGTGTTTGAGAGCGCGGTGAAGTATTCTAGACTTAATTTATGTAAACAATTCTAATTCTGTTTTTATTGTAGTTTGCTGAGAAAGAAACCAAAATAAAAAAAAAACCCTTAATTTGCACCACCACACGGGAACAAGTGAGAAGAAGTGATGAGATTATGAGGGGGTGCGAGATGAATATCGCTGATACTGAAATATCATTCGCAATCGTAAAATTGTGACAAGATCGGGCTGTGGGTGCACTGTCACGCTAGGAGGAGGGAAGGCTAGCGAGCAGCAGTTGTTTGGTGGAAGTGGTGGACCAGCACCGAGTGTTTGAGTGATTGAAGTTGATTGTTTTGGTTTGTTTCGTGTTTTTTTTTCCATCTGCTTTTGTGCCCGCGCGCTTTGTTGTTATTTTTACTCGACCTCCCCCTCTACTCGATCGTAGGGATAAGCGTGAAGGGAGGAAAGTGGTTGGAGTTGAGGGTGAAGGGCGTCAGGTCTTAGCATCTCACCCGGCTACACAGAGAGACACGTTCCGTTCGCGCTGACTGGCCGGTGAAGGTCATTTCGATACAACAACCCTTCTTTTCTTCCACACACACACACATGTGGACCGGCTACAGAGACTTAGCTGCAGCCGGTGATGGTGAGACACTGGTGACCCCCGTGAAGCTGGGGATTAAAATTAAAGGAATCTTCCGACACATACACAGGCGCGCGTCGGAACCGATCGCACTGTCTCGCGTTGGCGCGCGTATGATCGCATGCGCAAAAATAAAAACCGCAACGCGGCCCGCACGCAACCGCCGTCTCGTTTGCGCGTTTAAATTTTTGTGCAACAAAAACCGCATCGGCACCCGCATGCGCACGCATGGGCCCCCCCAGAGGCTCACTCTCACTCATAGACAGGACGCGAGGATTTCGCGGTTCTGTGTGGAGCAGTGATCATGCGCGCGCGCGCGCCCGCACGTCGCACGGCTAGCTTTTATTCTTATTCTCGCCGTCGCGATCGCGGGCGCGAGATTGACTTTGTTTTCATTGCTTGTACGAGCAGGCAGGCGTGCTATATAAACAAAGCTCCACCGCACAGCAACACACCGACACATCATCGGTGTACGTGGCGATCGTCGTGTCGTGCAATTTATTTTATTGTTTCTTCACCCTTTGGAGCCTTCGGGCCACTGGGGACCACCATGAAGGGATAATAAAAGGGCATCCTTCTTCAAAAAGGTTCTCTCTGCATCGCAAGTTTGCGGGAAAAGCGCTTACGCGTACGCACAAACGTCGTTTAAATTTTGGGGCGGTTTGAAACAAACAAAACGAATATGCTTTAATTTCATCTGCCCATTTATAGAATTGTTTACCCAAAAACGATAAGCACACACTACAGCCGCGGGGAGGGGGGGGGGGGGGGGGGGGGTAGAGCAATCAGAGCAAGAATTTGGCACATGGTTCGGCCTGAAGCACGCTCTCTACTGATATGCTTCTTCCGTTCTGGGGCGAAAAGCGAAAGAATTTTAAATCATTCTTCAACGGGCCAAGAAGACAAAAAGAAGCTGACGAAACGGAACGGAACTAGTGAACGGTATATGGCACTTGTCTGTGCGCGTTCTTCGTTTCACCAGACCTTCCCGCTTCCCCACACATAACCCCTTACAGTCATACTTTCTTATCATTACGGAAACAAACGCTGAAATGAGCAAAGCGCAAACACGCATATCTGATAAATGAGGTGAAGGTTACGCTTCTCTTCCGAAGCCGAAGACTAAATAAGGACGGAAATAAGACAATTTCCCTTACTTTGCATATGAAGTTGATTGGTAGGTTGCGCTAGGTGTAGTTTACCATTGTTTTGTCTGCGAATACGTTGCTATTAAGGAAGTAAACGTGACTTTTTTTGCGGTTGCATTCCCCATAGATTGCTTTTTAAAAGCTGAGATGAAGCTCACCACCAAATAGTTTGGATGCTGAAAAGTGTCGGATACAAGACCTTTGGAGACCCAAAGTAAAATGAGTATTGGGGCCACATCTTAGACTCCAGGCTCCTCCTCTGTCCCGGCGAAGGATTCTTTCCTCACCGTTATTGAAAATTGGACAATAACTTATATTCATATTTCATATAAAATATAATAAAATATTGAAAATTGTTCAAAAATTCGTCGTCCTGAATGCCCTCTAAATGCCCTATGCTATTCCTATTATATCCTATCCCAATCCTATTGTCCAAAGCTATATACAGGGAGATATCTCCTTATATGTCCCTGTTTCTGAGATATTAAATTATATTGTCTTGACGATTTTTAAAACTCTTTTAACGAAGGGAATAAAGCCATACCATATGAGCCCCCGATTAATGCTATCTAGCTGAGACTGTACTTTAATTTCCATTACATTTTAACAGCCGTATTATAGCAGCTGCTTTAAAGCAGCTACAAACTGTGCGTTGTGTTCACAGACACACACACACACACAGAGTATCTTTGGCGCCTGCAACATTATTTGCACAATTGATTCAATAAAAATAAACCTCCCAGCAGCAGATTGGTAAGACGATCGCAAGCTAAGTAATTATTGTACCTTTACCAACCACTTTTCGGCGTCACGTCCTGCTGATCCATCTACCGAGAGCAATAGCAGTACAAAAAAAAATTGAAACAATGTTGCAATTTTATTTCAGATAGATACATCATTATGTTGCACACACACACACACACAAGCACTGACCCATCGGTAGTTTCTCGCTCGCCGCCACAATTATATTGCACAATAATTCACATTTTTATATCATCGTTATTTCATCGCATCGGACGGTTTTGCGAAAGTCGCGTGCTAATCACAAAACGCAACATGCATCCATACGATGCCTTTTAGTGTGCTCGTCGTCGCCGTCGTACGATTTCACGTTTCGCGCAAATGAGTTTAACGAGTTCGTACCGAGGTGAGAAAATTCACTCCCGGTCGTGAAGACGTTTAACAACCGCCTTGTGCCTCCTTAGGAGAGATGATGGTGGCACACACAAACACTGAGTTGGGGGGGGGGGGGGGGGAGGCGCGTGACGAAATAATAATAGGGCACACAATTACCAACTAACAACAACAACCGATCGGCTGATCGACTGGACAAGACAAGGCATGACGACGCAGGGCCCTAATACGATGCGTTTTTTTTTTTTTTTGCTTTGAGCAACAATGTTGCTGTTGTGAAGTTTTCTCTATTGCTTCATGGAGCAACAGGATAAAGCATCCGTTGACACTTAAAAAAAAAAAAGTTCGCCAAAGCATATGCTATTTTTAGGCTATATAAATATGTATTTTACTCCAAATAAGTGCCTCAATTTTTTGCTTTGAAAGGAAGCTGTCATTTTCATTCTGCGGGTTTGCTCTGCTTCAGAGCTTCATTCATTCAACACCATCATCATCATCATCCTCATGCGGACGGTGGTTCCGCACGGTCGGGTCTGTCACTGTCAATGACCACGGCGAAGGTTAAGCGGAAGATGACGATGTAAAGCGAGGGAATAAAATGGCGAAAAAGCGACCGCGCGAACGCTTGGGCTTGGAGTTTTGCACAAGAGTTTGGGTGAGCGGGGGTGTGGGGGCGTTTGGCGCAGAAATGAAGTTTATGCTGCCGAGTGCTGGATATGTTGGTGTATTTTACGCGCCAAAAACGCATACGTAAACCCTTAGCGATACGAAGGGGTGTTCTTTTTAGTATGCGCGTTCCCCCCCGAACGACGACGAATGGGGTGTGAAAGGTCATCTGCCCGGAAGGCAAGCTGCTGTGTGGTGTGGTAAGAACCAATACACACACACGAAACACTATCACCAAGCCCCACACACACACACACTGTCGATGGAAGAACAAAAGGCATATGGAGGACACACCGTGACTTGGAGGTAAAAGTTCAAAGGTTAGAGCGCAGGGTGATCGCGATCACAACGATCGATTCGAAGCACGGCGACCCAGAGAGCCAAGGAACGAACAAGCAAAAAGGGGTGCCACTGGATTAACCCTTGTGTTGTGTGCTGCTTCTCCCTTCTGCCCTTCTGAAGATTAATGAATGTTTCAAATAAAATGCAATACTCGTTCTATAAATAAACTGCGTCCTGGTTTATTGGGGAGAAATCCAATTTAACACACCACTTGGCGGCAACAAGGTTACATTCCCAAGCATCAAAGGGAAAACGACAATCTCCCACCAGGTGCCGGGTGTGTTTGTGAAGATGGAAGCGAAATTATGCTAATTTTTTTTTTGTTTGTTGGTGGGTGAAAGCAATCCACCAGTAATCTGCCAGGCGTGTTCCTTCACCTGCCACCAGCAAGCAAGTCCTTTCAATTGGACTGGAAAATTCCGAAATAAAAAGACTACACGATTACAAGGGAATATTCTGCATGGCACAAGCAGATCCATCATTGGAGCTTCTCTTTTGAACCTCCAACAGACACTCCTGCGCCAGGAACCGTCTAATTCTGGACCCTTCGGTTAGTGCTGTGTTGTGTGATGGATTTGATACAATTTTGTAAATTTATTGCAATGTTTTAACCTGTCACACTGGCACACACACACACACTGGCTCGCGCACCACGATGAAGGATGATTTTGAGCGGTTTTGTGCCGAAGCAAAAGCAGTAGAACGAAACTCTACCAACGCCATATCTCTACACGCCTCCTCCTCGGGTTAGGACTGATTAAGCCAAAGCTTTATGATTTTATTTTTAGAACACGCTGTTCCCGCAACGCACCTCCTCCATGCTCTAAATTTGTGAGGTTTATAATTTATAGTGAAACACGAAACAACTATACACAACCACCAGCTCTATTGAGCAACTATAAATCCTACATTCAGTTGGAGGTGAAGCAGCGTGGCGCGGAAAGCCGTGAAACGGGGACGAGGATTTTCAATTAAAAACCTACCCTAAGCCCTAGCATCCTTTTTCCTGTCTCTATGTTTCCTTCTCTCGTGCCATCCTTCTGCTGCTGCTGCATTTTGTATTAGATACTTTCACAAAACAAGCTCCGCTCCGTTTACTGTACGTCCCACTTGTGCCGCAGTCAAATGGGAATGTGGAAGAAAAACAACAAGTAGAAAAACAACACTACAACAACAACCACCGGTGCAAAAATATTTCATCAGCACCAGGGAAAAATTAACTCACCGAAAAGTGAATGAAAAAAACACACACACAAACTCGTGAAAAAAAAAGAGAGAAAGAAAGTAAACCGATTGGCTATGAAGAAAGCTAGGGGACGAGGCTGCTGCTTTCAGTTTTCCCTCAGGAAGAAAACTCTCCCTCTGGATGGATGGACATACACGCACACACACAAACTACACTCTGCTCTGTATGTGTGCCTTACGCCCACACTCTGGTGGCAAATTTTCCACACCCTCCTCCCGGGCCCGATTTGCTAACAAATTCAGCCAGAGCACACACTTAAGGGCAGCCAGAAGAATGCTAGGGGGTGGCAAATTCAGGACTGAGTCGGCGGGAAATGGAGGGGGGGGGGGTGGGGAGTGGGGGTTTGCAACACACCAAGGTTTCTTCTCGTCCGAGCAAACTCGCGAGACCCCGGTATGTATGTGTAGGGTGGCTCGATAAATCGATATTTTTCCTTGCCATGTTGGCCACACGAAGAACTAGCGCAGACTTTTGGTGTTTTTAGTGGCAAGCACGAATACCCATCCACTGTAAGGTTTGAGAAGTGGAAGTTCAAGATTTTGCATACTAAGGAGTAATGTTTGAAACATCTTTGCTCTAATTACGGTACAAAATTAGAATTCTCCCAGCTTTATATCCCTAAAACTCGTTGGCTCAGATTGCCTCACCCATTCGAGCGTTATCTCAAGCTGCCTTAAGATAACTGCATGCTTCGACTTATCATCTATTCAAACAGTTTCAAGTTCCCAATGTCTCTATCTCTAGCACCTTCCCTTTATCACATCCCGACACCGACAACCGGATGGGAATCAGCGTTTAGAGAAGATCCACATGCGTGTATGTGTTTGTCCTCTCTTAAACATGCATGATGAGGATGATAATGCTTTTCGGCCTTTCTTATCTGCTCTAACCGAAGGATACGAATGACCATGAGGCGTTATTAGGGCTGTCGCAATAAAAGCTTATCTGCCGGGTGAAATGTTTGCGCTCTTCAAATGCTGGGCATGCATAAAAACTGGTGACTGAGATTTGGCACCGAGGTGAGGATCTATCGTTGCTCGCGGTCCCGGGTACAACGGAACGTCCATAAAGAGAGGTGACGGCATCAAAGCATGAATGATCGGAGGGGGAAAGATTGCATGCAGATGATGAATATGCTGATAAAAGATCTTTCGCGGGAGAGAGAGTGTGTATCCTGGGGCAAAGGGTGATACTGAATTTGAATTGTAATCTTTTGTGTCCCTGGTGGCTGCTGGTTATGTGCAGTTTTGGAATAATCGGAACTCTTCACACGATAAACGAAATGCCCTCCCGCTGAGGGCGCTGTGTAACGACTACACAGGAGGTCTTGGTAATAGACCCTGCATGACCTCTCTAGTACTTATCCCGTACCGCTTAAGATATCTTCAAATATAGGTAAAAATAGTCACCTTTTATCTTGCGCTGGAATGTTTACTGCTTAATACGCTTCTGCTTTACCACGTGTGTATTTTGGCTAGATTTTCCACACCGGCACAAAATGGTCGTTTTCTCCATTCACACGGCACAGCTTCTCGGGCGGTTGTCTTCTGGTTTATTCGTTCACGGATCAAACCCCAAAAACTTGGTAGAATGCCCAGCGCACAACACGCTTGCTTCTTCCGCAAACAAACGCTTATCAACTAATCTCTCTCTCTCCCACTTCCAGCTACACTCGGTAGGAACTTTTGCACCTTCTTTACGGCAAAACACACCGGACCCAACACTAACGACACACGACGATGTCCTGCAGCAGAGGACACACGCACCGGAAATGCAACGGCTTCTACTTCAACCGGACAACACACAAAAAGGTGGTTAAAACCCTCCAACAGACACACACACACAGACACGTACACTCGCTAGTATATCACGGTTTAGCGGTCACAATCTCGTGCCCGTTGATCATAATCACAAGGAAAAGCGAAATTGCGGAAGGATTCCCGGGACAACGCGCACGGATCGACGATCACACACTTGATCAACCACTGCAGCAGACCACTGCTGACGCACTGTACAATACGTCACCCCCAGCTCACTTTCACTTACACGCACGATGGAATGCTGGCGAGCTGGCAGATCAAACCTGCTCTACCCTCCGGGACTCGGATGATGCGGATGATCCTTTCTTGGGACTTTGCGATCCACAGTGTTTTCCTTTACGTTTAAATTTGTCTTCTGCACTGATGCCCCTGTCAGAGCACGTGTTTTCTCTAATCGGTGAGGCAAAGAATTTCGTCACTTTTGAATGAATGGGAAGCAGAATTTCGCTTGCACGTGCTGTAGCTTTACTTGCTGGCGGCACCTCTTCTTGTGAACGATCTTTCTTTTTCGGACACTTTTCAACATATACACAACACACAGACCCGCAGATATTCACGCACGAACACTACACGAGGATCGGCCAGGATCGATTGATTGATATTGCGTTAGGAATTTCTTTTTTCACGTAGTATTTTTGTTTCGTTTTACTCCGACCAAAAACAAAAAACAAAACGACGACAAATTACCGTACTGGCCGCTGGTAATGGCCAAACACACACGCGACAAAATGAACTCCTGCGTACCGGGACCACGGGCACATTAAAACAAACACACAGAAAATGGAAACGGGTGCGGAAAAACACCCTCTATACTCGACTCGGTTACAAACTCGCGGAATGAAAACGCTTGCAAATGCACTCGCTTTTAGTGTGCGCGCGACCAAAAGGCTCTAAACAGGCTCTCGCTAGGCGTAACCCCACGGAAAAGCGCCAACTTTGTTCCAAGAATCTTCAACAAATGATTCGCGGGAAGGCGCTGGCGTTCACAAAAACCCCCCGAATATCTTCTTTCCGACGCAAAACCACGACCACCACGACGACGACGACGACGACGACGACGACGATCGGTGTGATAACATTTTTTCTCTCACACACACTCTACCAAGCAACGCAACGAAGCGTATGCGAGAGCGTACGAGCGAACGGGACGGCCAGTGTCAAGAGCACGCACGCACACAACGGTAATGCTGAAGAATGAGCAGTACAGCGAAGGGTTCGGATGCGGGTTTTTGGGGGTGGAAAAACGCACCACAAACACAAAGGCACTCACTCAACCGTGAGTGCTACACCCGCACACCGTCCTGCACACACACAAGCATATCACCCGTTCCGGCATGCGTTGACTTGACGCGGTCGCGAAGAATAGTACGACCGCGAAACGCGTTTTCCTTCACCCCGAAGCGAGACAGCGCGAAAGGGCGAAAAGATGCTCACACTCACACACACACACACGCACAACTCGCGAGGTTGTGAGCGAGACGGTTGCTAAGAAAAGCGCCTTTGTCCCGCTTTGGCAATCTTCACCGTTCGAGGCTGGGTGAGAAGACGATGATGTAAACATTGCGCACCGCGTCTATGCACGCGAACAGGAGTGAGCGAGAGCGGACGAAACTTGGATTTGTTGTGTGTGCGTGATTCGCGCGGGATTTCAATCTCTCTCTCTCTGCGTGTGTTTTATGTATTGTGGCCGGCAGAGTGTAAAGGCGCGTGTGCGAAAGAGAGGCGTAGCTCGGTCGCTCTAAAAATGTACTCACACGGTGAGAGAGAGAGTGAGCCGATGCAGTGTGTCTCACCCGGTGATTTAGAATTTGCTTTATTTTTGCGTAAGAAAACGGGCGCAGATTTTTAGAACAAAAACTGGAATTTAATGTACGAATGCAGTAAGTTAAGTCATAAGAAAGAAGAGGAAAAAACCTGAAAAACTGACTGCCATCTGATGATGGAGAACTAACCGTGAAAAAAAAGGTTATTTAAAAAAAAGGTAAACAAATCTTCTCGTAAATCAAAATCGAGCTGCACCGTACTGAGAAGATTATTGCATTAAAATTTAAAACATTCCCCCACATGTATAAACATCCCGGCTCACTAAAATGTTCAGCATTCTTCTTATTCGTCCGATTTTCTTTCCAATTTCAAACGGTGCTGGTGACGGGGTTTTAGCTGTTTGTTTTGAGTTCTTCCCTTCCGCTAGCAACCCCCGTTTTGCTTTCTTCAAATGTTATTCTAACTCCCCTTTGCGATGTGCGCCCACCACCAACACATGCACAGCAGGTGCACTCGAAACAGCCCCCTGATATCTAGAACGGTCCCGTGTGTGTCTTTCTCTGTGTGTTTGTGTGTGCGTGTGCCTTCGAAAGACGACTCGCGTAGCAGCTGGATGAAGCCTGAAGACGGGCACGGCAGACAAGTGGAAGAGAGGTCAACATAAATTGAAAACATCCCCTCGACCCGACATACCCTCTCCAAAAACTCCATTACCTGCGTCGCTCGCTCGCATCCACCACACCACAATAATTGCTTTCCGCTGCACAATCCACCCCATTAGAGCGCTGTCGCCACACACCACCAAAAACATCGTTCCACAAGATGAATGAGATAGGAAAGGAGAAGCGTGAGTGAGAACAAGAAACACACACACACAATGAGTGTATGTGTATGCGCATGATGTTTTTCTTTTGTGTGCGACGAGAATAGATTGGGAGGTTTTCCTTTTGGGCAACCGGCAGAGCAGCGCGGCGGCACCAAATGTCCAATAATAAACATTCGTGAGTGCCACACCAGGCGCAAATGCGGGTTGCGTTGTGGGGTGGAGAAGGCATTAGAGGAGGCGCATGGTGGAAAATCCACCCCCCCCCCACCCCCACCAGGGGAAAAGTGCCGTGTATAGGAGACCGTCTCTTCCCTTGGCCAAAATAAAGCATAATTGCATATCCTTGCGCCCTTGTCTCAGAAAACCGGTGGGTGAGTGTGTTTGTATCGTTGTGTTTGTGTCTATTGCTCTTTACATTCACACACACACACACACACACACAAACACAAAGCTAAGTTTGTATGTTTGTTAAGAAAGCAAAAACGCATTTCTCCCGACTCTCCCGATAAATTTTCCCCCGAAAAACCTTACCCTAACATTGCACTAAAGAAAATACATCGCTCAACACACACACACACACATATACACACGCACCCATACAAGACCATGTTAGAAATGGGCATATTACAAATATTCTTCACATTTACCTCAACTCCAAACACAACGCGAGTCGCGAGCAACGGCTGCTGAAGATGAATTGCTTTTCGTGAAAATTCTACCCTTACTAGCCCCATGCCTCTTACCCTGCACACATACAAACACCCATAACAGAGCAGATCGATCGCGAAAAATATGAAAACACAAGCTCTCTCTTTTTCTCCTTATATTTGTCTTACTTTTTCTAGCGGCTTTTCCTAAGCTTGCTTTTTCGTGACAGCGCTGCATTAGAAGAAGGATATATGGGGGAAGGGGGTGGATACTTGGCACGGGAAGTAGTAGTGTAGTATGCACCACCGTGCACCATGTTTGTGTGTGCTTTTACATAAAGAAAATTCCTTTTACCTCACCCATACACACACACACCCGTGCGCACATCGTACAAGAAGGCAACACATACACAATTAAGAAACCGATGCTAGGACAAGTAACGAAGGATGCTTGGATCGGTGCTCTGCTACTGCTGTGTGAGCGAATGGGATGGCAAGTTAAGGAGAAACTCACTTCGGGTACACTAGCGCTGTAGTGTGTTGGTGTTGGTGTGTTTAGGTTTAAAATCCCAACCCCCTCTCCAAATGCCTCGCTTCCCCCTTCCTGGTGGGTTGCGGAAAAACGAACTTTTCCTCACCAAAGGACATGGCCACAGGAGGTGAAGATGTGTGTGTGTGTGTATGGGTGCGTGTGGGTGGAGCGCGTGATAGATTGATGGTGATTTTCTCTTGGATGTATCCACCCCACCCACCAGCACACACCGGTAACCGGACCACAGCGTGATGCGAGCTGCAGCCGACACACTGCAGCCGCACAACAACAGCAGCATCCTTTGGATGGGAATGGAGATCGGTATGGGAGGCCATTTTCCCACCCTTATCAATGCGAAAGGATGCGCGATGTGTGTGACACGCGGTAGCGAACGAAGCACGTGACGGTACAGTACGTTCTATACCGGTGGGAGGGGGGAAGGGATGAATCATGTGGGTGAGGGGGGTTTTTTAGATGTTGGCCATCTCGTCACGTCCGCGTGACTCGTGGAATGATTGTTGTTATTAATTTCATTTTCGATTCCGAGAGCGTTTATTTATTCGCTCGCGCTTCGACGGCGATCCCCAGCGCCGGTGCTGGTGGCTGGCTGCCGGTGTGGTGAGCGTTTTCTTGTCTCGCTAATAAATGTAATTATTTCTTCGAATATCCTTTCGATCGCTCTCGTCGGATGGAAGTATAGTTTTGTGTGCGTGTTTGTGAGCGTTTTGTTGTTGATTTTTATATGAAAAGTCAGTGTGGAAGATTTGATTTGAAGTACTTACAGAACTATTACGAAGAGTTGCATAAGTTTTATAAAATATTGTTTAAGTGATTAACACTTACCTGTAAATAAAGAGAAGAGAAAAATACATGTTAAAATTGCAATAAAGGAGCAAAAATATGATCAAAATAAATAGTCTTTTCAGACAACACGGTATCAAACCATAAAAATTAATAATAAAATAAGAAAATCGTCTTTTAAGAATTTTTTGGTTTGACGCCAACAAGCAAAAACTGCTGAGTTTGCTTTCCCCTAAATTTAGTTAAATAAATTTTCCTTTTTTTATTCTTCCTTTGCTTAAATGCTTTGGCGCTCTCTTCAGGCATATACACCAAAGGCAATTCTCTTGCACGTTTTCTTTATCATTTCACTTTTCACATTTCACCCAAACAGCAACAGCAACAACAACACCACCCGGGAACTAAAGTGATGCATCTTAACGACATCATTTGCGTTGCCATAATGTCTTTCTTCGCGTTTCACAACCACGTTCGCGTCCCCTTGCTTTCTTGTCTACATCTTCAAGCCAAGATTGGAGGAAGAAACATTAGCAAAACAAAACTTTATCACAGCATATGGGATAATGAAGGTATATGGGCGTACAGAGAGGAGCATAGCGAAGGTAGGTAGGGGCTTGTGAGGTGGAACGAAACAACCATTATGCCTAAACGGCCCCAACACAATGTCCAGTTTGTCCAGCACACCAACATATACACATTCATACGAGAAGAAAATTTAACATAATTTCCTTATTTTGCGCGCCACAAACCCCACAACATGGGAGGATAATATTGTTTTGGCAGTTTTGTTTCTCCCTCTTCATTCTGGGTATGGTTCTTCGTACTGTAATATGAAGCTAGTCTCGACAATCCACCGTCTTTTTCCACCCACCTCATCCCACTAAGCGGTCAAATTAAAACGGTAAAATTAGCACACAAAAGTAAAGCAGCGTTTCGGGTGTGTGCGATGCATATGCGGAGGAGTTATTATCAGTGGAAAATGTTTTGAATTTTCTTCACCCCAACGAAGCACATCTTTCTCACAATGTGCCAAAAAGAATTGCGCGAAAAGATCGGCTTCTAAATGAGCTCGAAACACAAGCACACACACACACATTGCCTTAGATGCAGCTTAACGTAACAACGTTGAGGAAAATAGCGTTGTTCATTGTGGTGAACCGTCACCCGTGACTCGTTGTTGTTGTCGCCGCCATGCCCTGTGGCATGGATGAATAATCGTGTTGCCAACAACATCTCTCTCACTCTCTCCCTCTCTCTCTCTCGTTCTCTTTGTGTGCTCCACCTATATGATGATGACCCATCAAGTTGTGTGCCACATGTGTGTGTATGTATGTTTGCTTTCAATTTTTCCCTGTTTTGTTAGCATACAAAGACCGGAAATTGGCCACATTATTTTTAATTGAACTATTCATTGCATCATTTGTGTGCGTCACTGAGGGCGGGAAGAAATGGAGGGTGGGGAAGTGGAAGTGAGGTGTTGGAAGATGAAGGTGCTGATGCTGGTGCTGTTGTTGCTGATGATGATGGTGACCAGGTTATGTGGCCACACTCCTACAACGGACAAGATGACGTTGAATAGGGCTGGTGGGTGGCAACGCTGAACGAACGACAGTTCCAAACGGGACGATCAGTTACGGTTCACAAAACGGTCGTTAAAGGGGTTTTATTCAAATGTGAGAAAAGGGAAGATCTGTTATCGAGTTTTCTTCTTGCAGCGTAATGATTTTCACCACATTACATTAATCTCTTTAAAAATGGATCAGAAAGTCATATACGCCGAAGAAGATTTTTCTCGATGGGCACTGTTTAGTGAAGTGTACTTTAAGCTAAGGATTATTCTACAGAATGCAAAAAAGTAGCAAATTCTTGGATTTATAAAACAAGAAATCCGTAAAACCCGTTTAAAGGTTTAGAATTCATGAACGGGAGGAGTTTGGTAGATGTCCTATTCGGTGGGACCTGTGTTAGCTTGTGTACCGTGAGCTATGAGAAATTCACCAAAGGGAGAAATTCAGCACAAACCATTTACTTTCATTTGTAAACAAATTAAATCACACAAATTCTTGTCAATACAACACATTTATCAACCGAAAGAGCCTCTTCCCTTGGCAAAAGTAAACATTGCAAAAGGTAATTGCATCCCTTGCTTCCATCTTACTGCCCGCTCCGCTTACTAATGATTAGTTTTATCAGAAGACGACACCCAACAAGGCGTGTGTGACTCGTCCGTAGGTGAGTGCAAAGGAAAATTATCTTCGCTGCATCATTGTGGTCGCTGCTGTCATTGTGCGTTCGCTTCAAGTCCTTATCGACAACCGGCCAATCCAGGCCATTTGTCTCCCCTCCTTGCCGGGCTGTGCTGGTGTGTGGTGTGGTGCTGTGGGATGTTAGTTTACTCTTCCTCCTCTCTCTGTCCCCCTCTCTCCTCATTATTTCCCTCTGTCACCCCTCTTACTAACGAGACCGAAGACCTTTCGCCTAGCAAGAAAGCACTAACAAAAAACCAAGGGAAGCCACCAAACTAGTGACAGGCTGGTCAGTTGTAGAAGCGGACGAGGTGCCAAACAATCCCTTCCCAACTCTCCTCCACCTCGCTGTCTATCGCTCGCTTGCCACAGGACATTTTGCTCCCCAGTCCCACAATCGATCGGTCCCCGGTTGGTAAAAGTGGTCTCCCCGCTACGCCACAACCGACCGCTCCCCATCGAATTTTGCAGTCGGACGGCGACGTTCGACAAAAGGTTTTCTTAAACAATCTCCGCCAAAGGTTTTGTTCTTCGCCTCGCACTCGCGCACTGGCCACCCACTCCCCCGGTTTGGGAAGGGGGAGGCAGGCGCACCCACCAAAAACCACACGGCACACTGGACACACACACACACGCACAGAGTTTCTTTCTCTTCGAGGCTTGCCATCCTGACGGCTCCGGTGGTAATCCTTCCAGCGCCCCATCAGCCATCCTTCCGGTCGCCGCCATCGGTTTGGTGAGTTCTTCTTTTCAGAGTATGTATGTGTGTGTGTATTTCATACACATTCACTTTTGTTACTATCAGGAAGGATCCTTTCGTACACGCACATACATTCGCACACACGTACATATGCAGTTTGCGGTGAGAGAGAGAGAGAGAGACTGGCTGCAAGTGAGTTGTGTGGGAAACGCTCGTGGAGTTTGAGCATTTTGCAGGAAGTTACAGCATGCGGTGAGGGCGCCCCCATTGGGCGTTTATATACGATCAAAAGTACTGGGCTGGAGATAGCAAGACAACAATGGACAACAATTGGGAAAGTTCCGTTAAAAACCACACAGTGCAAAATTCAACCTTGTAGTTCTTGACATGGAATCAAACTCTCAGAACGCAAAGGGAACACGCACAATTAAAATGCACTTATGAAAGGGGTACCACCGTTGGTACCCTGAAACAGTATGACAGCCCAGAAAGGATTTCATTACGCCAATCAAGCTACAGTAGCGAAAGGACATCATTATTACCATGTTCCAAGAAAGCTGCTCCTCCTAGCTGCGATGGGAAATAAAATACCAACAAAGCCAAATTGCCTATAAAATTATAATGATAAAGTCCACACCATTAGGGCTCGGGCCTGACGTTTCCCCATATGGGTAAGCTAGTCGTCACCCACCAAGATGCTGCTGCACACAATAATAATAAGCTTCCTCAACTCCCACCTTCAAAAACAACAAATTTGGGGACCGAGAAGAGCGAAATACTTTCTTACTCATCAGCCTCGTGGATTGCACTTTTTGGGGATTTCCCTTTCCCAGAAGTACACAACACTTGGGCCGAAACCTGGAGAAACATGAATGCGAAAAAAAGGACACCCTCCTTCTTCTACCCCTCGATCAGCTCGATCTTCGCCACCCGTATACCAGCCCAACTCAACAAAAAAGAAAGAAAACCGAAAATACTATGCTATTATCAAAAGAGAGACGTCCGCGCGCGGTTGCGGTCCACAATTCTGGCATCTCATGCTTTCTAATGGTTCCTAATTGACTTTGGGATAGTGTTGCGTTTTTCTTCCCTCATGCTCTCTGACTCTCTTTCTCCCTTCGCGAAAGAAAAACGGAACGGTACGGAAATTGTGCGTCCCGGCAAGTGAGTCCCAACTGCCACGCGCATACACACCCAACACACCTTTTTGTGACCTCTCCAGTGTGTGCAATGTGAAAGAAAAGTGCTTATCATCGGCCCCCATTCGGTTCACCCGATCCGAATGGTGGGGAGGGAATTGTTTGGTGCCCACGCATCAGAGCTCGTGTGTACGTGTGTTTGTATGTATGTTGGAGCTTTGCTTCAAAATCCCTGTGGCCTTCTTCTTATGCTCCTAATGACGCAGAGCCGGTCGCGCGGCCCGCGTTACTAGTTACGGTAGGGGTAGAGAGAGCATAATTAAAACCGTTTATTCGGCGTATCTATCAATTTTGTACGCCCCAAGTGCGCACGCGGCAAAGGCGAACCTTGATTATTGTGCTTTGAGCTCCGCTAGAACGCCTCGCCTCAAACCTTCCGCCCGGGTGACCCACCGAAAACAACACACCCCCCCAAATATGGCGCACAATTTAGATATCAATCACTAATAGCCTTTTAAAAGATTAATGGACTTGCTTTTTATTTCGGCTCGATTTGGTGGCGGTGTGGTACCCAAAAGCGAAGGAAAATCTGGGAGGATTAAGGAAGATTTTTTATTTTTTTTTTTTGCTTTTCTACGGTAGAGTGGTAATTTTAAGAACACTCTAGTTATGTTTAAAACTTCGCTTTGCTCATGAAGCGAAAAAGGAAAGAATGGAGCATTAGTGTAAAGGCGCACTGCAGAGTAAAGCGGGTCTTTAAGGTGCTTTGCCTTTTGCTTTACTCAACGATCGTTCGTTTGCCCATTGTTTCGGGTCTGTTTTCTACTGTTATTAGGCTAATTTTTAATTATGCTGAACGGGTACGTGCAAACTGATTAGAAGAGGGATCGTGAGAAAATTCTTCGCTAGAAGAGATCATTACCTTCGCGAAACGAATCCTTATTAGTGTGTGTGTGGTGTGCTAAGAGTTTAAATATTTGGCATATTTAAAAAAAAAAAACAAATTTTTGTTGAATTTTTGCTGCCAATCGATCTAATTTAACCTATCACCTCGCACTAACACCTGACTTTATGTGAGGTAAAAGTGAAAGGAAAACAGGAAACAAAACATTCGATCAACAAAAAAACCCTTAATCGATCATGATTGGATCGATACGCTGTTTTTTTTTAGAGTTTTTACTGTATGCTATCACCATTGATATCTCTCGCATACCACAACAAAGATGGTCGCTACCAGGGGCCACTAGCCATATCCGGAAAGTACACAGCAACAAGAAAAAACAAGAAACAATACAGCTGCAACGTCGTAACAATGCATGTACACAAGGCGAAAAGGTCGAATGATTGATTACATTTTGCTAACGGATAGGAAGGATTGCACAACATAACACAGAGATTACAAACAATAGCAAAAAGAAAAAGCACAAAAACAGGAAAAGAAAAATTAAATGAATAGAAAACAATGCAAATAGAAAGTGTGAAACAAAGATAAAGGAAGATGCAAAAAGAGAGGAAAAACGGAAAAGTAATAACATAAAGCTTTCCCCTTTTTGAACAAGAAAACAAAAAATAAAAATGGAAATTGAACAGAGAAATTATCCTTACATCCTCACAAGATCTTACATGTCTTGCTGTCCCCGAGGCGAACACTTAACTCAATTAAAGTAGAGCAGGTAGCGAAAACGAGAGGAAAAAAAAAATCAAACACTCTCCCCGGTACAAACACACGCACGCGTGCTCACCAGCAGCTAATGGAGTAATCTAATTATTGCATTAATTATGAACAAATTCATCCCCCACCCATCTGTACATAGACACACACAGCCCTGTTGCACACCTATTTTCCTTATTTTTTGGTGGGAAAAGCTACAAGCAGCCGGATGAGAAGCAGATGATGGTGAGATGGACGCCGAGACATGCAATACACTCTCGGAGGGCTCACTTTTCTGCTTGTCCTCCCGTTGTGTGAGTGCCTGTCGCCAATATCCTTCCTTGTGCCAGCTTTCCTTCCTAGCGCTTTTCCCAAACTCGGCTGTGCCTGTATGGGTGACGACAAAGCACCGTGCACGATCGTGTGTTGGTGGTGATGGTGGTGTATAGTTTGGCTAGCATAATGGCACTACTGTAATCGATGCAATTCAACCACTCCTATCCTCTCCTATGCGTTCCTGCCCAGTCCCTTCCTACTCCTACCGCATTATCGTTGAGAATGGAAATGAAAAGAATTTTCCATAAAGCGCTTTTCCTTGTCATTTTTCCGGGACGCATTTCCTACCACATCTTACACAGCGCCATGCTAAGGTTGAGCTTTTGGTAACTTTTTGAGTGGCATATATATTCGACTCGAGTCCCACGGTGCGAGAAGACGAAATTGAAGGCAAACCAAGCGAAAAAAAAAACGAGGATTCATTTTCCCTTCAACGCCAGTCGCGTCAAACTTGGATATATGTGCATGGGTGTGTGTGTGTGTTTGTGTTGCTGTTTTATGATCCAAAACGAAGCAAACGGGAACAGGAGCACCAGCGTGCTCAGCGGGAGGAAATTAGTTTTTCAAAATTAAAATCAACCATCCATTCAGACCGATTCTCCCTCTCGAAACCCATCCATCAAACCGCTCCTTTCCTTCCCCGAAGCCGCTGTGTGCCCTTGTGCCCCCGCAGTGTGTGTATGTGCAGAGCGTTGCATCGAAACAACGAACCCGACCCCAAAAGTGCATCCACATGAAGAAAACCGGCCGGATTGAAATTGGGTAGTTTGGACTGGGACTTAGCAGGGGAAGGTGGAGATGAATTTGGAGCTAAAAGAGGTGGTATGTGGTGGTGGTGGTGTTGCACAAAATTGCAAAACCCCAAGAAAACAGGGGAAGCGCATGTGAGAAAGAGAGCTCGGACCTGCTGCCGTTTTGGTGAGACTAAGACAGGATTTGATGCGAGTGGCGTTGCAAACTCCTTCAATTCCTAGTGCTGCTCCACCACCCATTTCCCCGTCCACCCATTTCCTCATCCACCTAAAAAGGGATGCATTTCTGTATGGGTGAGCTTAGGTCTCTCTTTCTTTGTGCGACGGTGCGTGTTTTCTTCGCGGCCCTACTAACACCACTTCTTACGGCCATCTTCGCCAACCATTCTTCGGTCTCTTTTGCACAGGCACACACACACACACACACACACACACTTTTCTGCAGTATGCAACCCGCCCGAGTGCACTCACGGTGACGCTCGCATCTTGAGAGCTGAGTAGCTGCAGCGTCTTTGCACGCTGCACAAAAAAAAAATGCAACAAAACACGATGCTTGGGGTAAGAAGAGCGAAGACTTGCCTGGGTTGAGCCGGGGTGGTGGTGTTTCGCGAATAAGCTCCACTTTTGGTGTATGTGTACCACCCTTCTGGTCCACCATTTCCCTCCCCGATCGCTCGCTTGCTAAAGGAAGCTGGATGCACACAGTTTTGTGGCTTTTTCTTCTCTCTTTTCTGCTATTTAAGGAGGGGGAGGGGGGGGGGGGGACTCACCATAATTCGCGACCAAGAGACAACCGAATGTGCAACGAGCGCTTTGGATAAGAAAATGTGCGCACACACACACACACACACACACACACACACACATACACAAGCACACACGCGCATAAATAAACTAAGTAAACATTCTCCCGCATCTTCTTCGCCCTTCGAGAGGTGGTAGCTAAATAAAGAGACCCTTCCCGCATCCTGCCATTCACCCTTAACTTCACCACCCTTAATTTCAGCGTCTCCTTCCTGTGCCTTCCTTCTTTACCTTCCTCACCTTGCTGCCATTCCTTCAAGCGCACAAAACACTGTTTGAGTGTTGATTAAAGTTTTATGCAGAACTAAATTGGATCGCTTTTGTTGTGCTCTTGGTGTGTTGCGTTCGTTTCTTTCTTTTTTTTTTTTTTGTATGAGCGAATTATTTGCTTGTGAGATTATACGACCCAGCCACTATCCCGGCATACGTGGAAAAAATAAAAATAAAGAACCAAACACATGAGCCAACTTGATGCGTACGGTTGGCACAAAAGGAAAGTACTATCATTTCTAGTGCGAGGGAAAAAATGATTTGTGGTTCAAGAAATAGTAATAGTAATGCAGGGCAGGCAGGAAATAGGATGAGATGACGTACAGCATAATAACAAAACCAAAAGAGCAATAAGGAAACTGTAAGAAGTTGAAGTAAAAGTAGAAAAGAAGTTGAAGAAAGTTGTTGTTTTTGCTTCAAAGTTTCTTGAAGAACTAAAATTGGATGATTGTTCTCTAGCACGGGAGTGGGAAAAACTCCCCGGAAAATCCATCTCAAACAACAACACACAAACACACACACACACATATTTTAAAGGAATCGTCTGAGCCGGCGAAGAAAAGCGTCAACAAGCGAGAATTTGTGGCCGTCGTCAATCGAAGTCACACTCCTCCGGTCGGGCATTTCGCTTCGAAGCACCGGTGCAGTGAGCGAAGATCTTGATGCCATTTCCCGCACTGTGCAAGAAGCCGGGAAAAGTGTGCAGCAAATAAGCAGCAAAAAAAAAGGAAACCCAAAACAGACGAAATAAAAATAAATAAAGCACAAAACACATTCAGCGAGTTTTGTGTTGTGGCTACTACTGCTAACGCTAGAGGCCGGTGGGTGGTATTCCTTCTTTCAATGGGATGAGGGGAGCATCTAACGGGGCGAACCAACAAGAAATAGAAAGAAATAACATAAACAAATCTTAAACCTATCCCCCTGAAAACCGCCTCCCCCCCACCCCTTTCCTCCAGACGCCAGAACAAATCGAGAGCGAAGAGTATGACCTCGTTTGTTGTGCTGCTGCAGCCTGGCCCCGTAGTGCAAAAATCCATTGCCTGACGCATACACGACGTGTGTGTATGTGCCCGACCGGGTTCAGTGTGTGTGTGTGTGAGCGATTATGTTGGCCGTGCAACGGCGGCAAGAACAGGAAATGTTTCGTAGGCAATCAAAAATAATGCAAAACAACAAAAACCGCGCCGTGATGCATGAAACGTAACCGAAACGAACGTGATTTGATGAAGGATGGAAATTCATCATCGTTATGCGGAGGGCTCTGCTCCTGGGCTGCTTCGCTGAACGGCGACGCGTGTCAGGGAGTGTATAGGGAGTCAGTTTTGTTTTTGTTTTAAATTATTCATCGTGTTTTCATGTAATTAGATTTGGCACGCGTGTCGTGGCAGGTGGCGCGGGGAGAGTTCAAAGGTTAATGAACGAATCAATATGCATAAAATTGTACACTGGATTTGGGATTGTTTAATATAACAAAAGAAAGTTAACCAAAATTCAATACTAACGTGAGCGTGTGCGCTACTGTAACCGGCAAGTGTTGCCTTAAGACGAAAGGATCACGAATGTAAATAATATAAAAACATTAAAAAAAAAACAGGAAAAACTGTAAAGAACAGTTTGAAATTCCATCGAAACAGTAAAAGCTCTGTAATGTAAATATGTTCATATCATTAAAACTAAACATTATCCACAACCGGTAACGGTGCTATGAATTGAGCACCAAAAACTAACATAACAATGAAAAAAAAATAGGAAAACACTTAAACACCACTCGAGAGTAATTAAAAAAAAAAAACTATACTTTACAGTACATATCCGCGGCAAAAGCTTTTAAACGAATTTTTCCCCTATTTCGCTCTCTCTCTGCAGCACACAGAATTAAGGGAAGAAAACAGGAGTATGAAACTAAATTTCAGTGCATTAATTAAAATACTATGCCACTTGACATAAAGCACTCCGGAGCACATTAGAATCCCACGTGTGTGTGTGTGTGTGTGTATGTTTGGCTTTAACTGTCTACTACCCCCAAGCAGCAAAAGAACGAACGTGTGGCCTACATTAAATTTAACTATTCGTCTTCAAATCCCAGCATAAAGCTCGTAAAAACAGAGAATGATCGTGTTTGCACCCCCCTCCTTCCCGTTTCTTGGCCGTCACGGGGGAGGGTTAAAGCGTTAAACCCGGCACACTTAAAACTCCCTTTAGACAACGGATTTGTTCGCTTCCCCCCCTGTGTTTCATCATTATTCGTATTTGCTTCTTTTCCTTTAATAGGTTTGATTGTAAATTTTATCTCACAACAGTACATGTTTCGTCCTCTCCGCCTTCGTTTGATGCCTCGTTGTGACTTCTATTCTACTTAAGATGGGTGGAAGTGTGTGTGTATGTTCCTCTATCCACAACACCGGACAAGGGGGATGGATGTCTTGTCCAACTGCGAGCCTGCGGGTTGTTTGTACTGTCTGTCTCTCCCTCTTTGTGGCCTCTTTCAGGGCCATTCCAAGACATTAACGTCATTAAAAAAAAAAAAGGCAGGTCAACAGTACAGCTTGGTATCGTAAGTGTGTTTGTGTGATTGAAGCCCACACCGAGCCGTGGCTCAGTTGCAGAATGCAGTCAACTTTTTCTCTTTGTTCCGAGTTGGTGCAAGCCCTCGCTAGGTAGGCAAAGGGCACCAGTCAGTTGTCTACCCGCTACAACAGGGGGATGCTGTCAAAGTGACAGGACAAACTGGCCAGGAAGATTGGATGGATTTAATCGACCTGAAAAAACCACTCCAAGTTCGTCTCAAATTATAGCACGTTTTATAGCGCTTTGTTGAAGGAAAATAACATTCAAACTGTTTAAAATCTCTCCGCAAAACACACTCCTCAGGTTAAGATTGCGCTCAGCGTAATAGACCTTACAACCCGTCTAAGGTCCCAGCATCCCGGCGTGTCCACATCTTCTCATCGCACCGTCTAAGGATAATTGAAACCAAGAAAGGACCAATCCGTTTACTTTCATCTTAAAGTATCCCGTTTCTTCGGACGGGAATAAACGGGGGAAAAGGTACACACAACACTACCGCTTCCGATGCTGGGCTGAGGGCTGAACCGCTAAGTTCATTAGCTAAAGCAAACACACTCGCCTCACACAGCCAGCAGCACCATGTGTAGGTTGTGCACTAAAAGGAAGTGAATCTAGTTTCGTGTTTTAGTAGCGATGTTCAGGCCACAAAGCAAGGGGAGGGGGGGTCCGCAAGAAGGTCCCCCAGCGCAGGAAACGCAAAAGGATCGACGACATGAAAAAGCTCTCAACGGGGCGCAATCCCGGTAGCAAAAAGGGGAAGTGTACATTCGCCCCGCTGGTGCGATTTTCCAAGCGCCCAGGCCTTCCTCTGGCAGTCTGCGCTCTTACGCGTCTTAAGGAAATTAATCTACACAAACCGACCACATCCTTTAACCACCGCGTACCCGCGTTGGTTTCGCGCGAATGAAACGAAACGGGGAGCAAAGTTGTGCCCGTGCACTCCACGCTCGTCGCTAAAGCTCACTGAAAAGGACGAACCGTTTCGGGATGGGGACGGAACCGGGTCGGTGGGTGGGCGCGTGTGCGCACTGCTGATGATGATGATAGGAGATGAAGGAGATTAGCTTCAAATGAAGATTAATTTAATTGTACGTGCGTCTGCAAGACTGCAAAAGCGTACGCGTCTCGCCGTCTTTGCGCCCTCCACATCGCTCCCCGTCTCGACCCGTTCCCCTTCATCAGGACACATTACTGATTGCACATTGTGCTCATCCAACATGAATGATGTTGTTTTCGTGAGTATGTGGTGCTTGGAGGATGTGTTTTTTTTAGTTTTGTTGCGAAAAACTCATCTCAGCTGCTGTGTGGAGCGAACACACTACAAGATGGAGAAGGATTTCTTGGAGATTGAATTTCACACCTCCTTTCCGTTGTGCACATCAGCTCCAAAACCTCCTTTATCCTTGATAGAATCTCCTCAAAACTCAATTTAACTACCGCAACCCGTGGTTCTGTCTCTTCCGGCTGCTTTCATCCATTGACCACCGAGCGAGCGCATTGGAGCGAGCAAAATTGTTGTAAACGGAGACGTCCCCCCCCCCCCCCCCTTCGTGGTGGATGGTTGAGTGGTTTCGGTTACCCGAAAGCATGCATGACATGCACCGAGTGGACAGACTCGCCAGACTGATTGATGCACGTTCGGGATGGGGCCGAACCCAGCCGGGTTCTCTGATAAATGGGATTTCTTGCTGATGGTCCCGCTCCTGCTGCCTCTGGCGCAATGTTTTGGCAGATAACTGCTTCCGCAATTTAAGATGCGAAATTGTGCATCGTGTGGAGTACACGAGCATCGCATGAGTTTTGTTTAATAGTATTGAAAATAAATCATGCAATAAACAAAACTGCAAGTAATTGAACAAAATCTATTGAATCCTAGTCACGGCACCAGAGCAGTCTTTGTCGACGTCCAGTGTCGGAATCCGGAATTAATTAAAATCCCTTTTCGGGCTACATTTTTGCCAGCAAATCAACCACCTTTAACAGAACTGCTGTTCACTTTTTCATTAGCAAAAAGGTGGCCTTGATTGAATGCCTTTATGAGCCAATCTATTAACCGTAGCCGGACGATTCTTCCAGTAACGACGCTACCGGTCAGTCCCAGGAGAGCTAGCACTCGGCAAAAGGAACACAGTAGAGCTCGTACTGTTTTCTTTCCATTTCACCATGCACCATAGAGAAACACACGTCCACACGCGCATGGTACGCACTACCCCTTAGACACAAAATGGCGCGTCCAAAGTGCGCGAGAAAAGAGGAGACCTTCACCATTCCATCTCGGAACAGGTGCAGAATGGTGGTAGTTTTTCGCTTGCACAGAGAAACTAGGCCTAACGTCCCGGACCCGAGTCCCGAGGTAGAGTTTTTGGTCACTCTTGGTACGGTGGTACGGTAGGCAGCTTGGCCAGCTCGATCGATAATATCCGGGGGCCCAGGAACCGGCCTCGGAACTGGAGCTAGAACAGCACCAAGGTACAATGCTGGCAAACGCACAGGATGGTAACAACGGGGCCGTTTCGAGTATTGCGGGCTTCTCCAGAAAATTGCACTTCCTGCACCGGGACGCAAATAAACTTTACGCAACTGTGCCCGATCACCCCACAACCCACACACACACGCACACACGCATGCACATAGGACTACTGAAAGCCCCCCAAAATCTGTTGGCCTCTCTGTCTGTCGCACACAATAGCGCTTTGCCTTGGACGTCTTCCCATGGATGGGTGGAAGTAGAACGTTTCTATGATTCCGTAGGCCTAGCTCTCATATCGGACCGTGCCTTAGCCACGAAACGACGGGATCCGTACACTACCATTTCAACGAAATGGTGTATATATGCAGCAGCGGCAGAAAACAAAAAATCCTCCCGGTAACACCATCCTTTAGCCGAACGCAAGCTCCAGGGCGAGTGTCCGCTTCTATCAGCGACGATGTAGGTAGAGAAAACTGCATACGCATCATATCCGTTCATGTTCTGCTAGTTCTGCTGGCCCCCCGTACCGTACCACACCAGCACGGCACATGCATGCAACGAACAACACAAACGGAGCACCAGAGCATCGTCATGCAGGTCCTTTCTGCCATCTGCCAGAAGAAGCCCAGCGGAGATGTAGGTGAGGCCGCGGTATGCGTGATTGATGGCGTTTTTGCCACGTCCGGTACTATCGTACAGTGTTAGGCATACGCACATGTCCCCGCCACTGGCGCGTTCCGTATATGTTCCTCGTGGGAAGCTCTCGTTGTGAGGGGGGGTTACGGCGGATGCATTTTCCGGACCAAAGTGAATAAACAGACCGAGCTATTCTTCCTATCGCAAAACCACCAACCAGTCCAGAAAGACGGAAGCCCAAAGAGACACAGTGATGGTCTCGGAGAATGGAACTAGAGTTTATTTCTACGTGGAATTAGTACGAGAAAATAGAGAACTCGAAGATATCTCGAGGGTTTTTAGGATTTGTAAATGTTTAAGATCGATCGATGCAGACTCTTCAGTCACGTTGTTGAGAAATGTTTCATTAAAGTTACTCAAATACATGAAATAAACCCAAAAATATTCTAACCTTTCGTCCAACACTGTAAGGTGCGTATAACGCCGCTGTAGGCTTTTATCAACAAACGATCCCAGGGTTAGAAACTATAGATGCAGAGCTTGAACAGAGAAGCAAACAGCAAACAAAACAAAAAACGATTGCCTCCCTGAGCTAAGCTATACGCGGGCCCGGTCCATGTACGCACACGTCTTTGTCTGGTGCGTCCATGTGCCCGGGTGTATCGTTAAATTTTATTCATTAATTAAGATCTGCTCTCGCAACAGAAAACATCCTCCAACCCAAACCCCAAACACACGCACGATAAGCGAATGGAGCCCTCATCCCCCTTTCCAATCTGCTGCTCTCCACCAATTCCTTTTGTCCGAAAATGACCTCAGCTGCAGAAAAGGCTCCAACCAATCCATAAGCCCTGGGATCCCCGGCACACTACATTCGCGCACTTCTCGCAAACAAAAGAGATACGATCGTGTCCGCACACACACACACACACACACACACACACACACACACACACACACACACACACACACACACACACACACACGCAACACCCATCCTCCAGCTTGAAAACAACCATTCGGATCTGCGAGAGCCTATCTGTACCGGGGCCTTGTTGGACACCACAGTGCGCCATTACTCTTTCGAGCTTGATGGGTTGGGAGCTGGCGTGCTGGGTAGCTGGAGAGGGGGGCTTTGTGGGGAGAGGACTTAGACAAGCGACGAGTAACGAGCGGAACACAACTCTTCCGGGCTGTTGTGCCGGTCCTGTGGCCCAGTGCATTCAGGGCCACCACTTTCTGGGAGGCGCTATTGGTGGCCACCACCATCGGCAATAGCGCGACCCACGCTAGAGAAAGGATGCGCACGGAAGCACATTACACACGCACACACACACACACACACACACACAGGCTGGTCCCTCAGCACGGCAGTTGCTTTTGGTTCGATTTTCCCAAGTCGGAGAAAACACGATACGCATACTGATCACATGCATCGATGCTGCGGTTAGAGGCTTCACCGGCTCTTCCTTCAAACTTCTGGTCCGGTGGCCGGTGCTGCTCCTCCTCGTCATTACCGTTATTATTATTTTAGCTGAATAATTTCGCCTTTTCCAAGGATGCTTGCCCACGGGTGCGATACACAGCACACTACACGCCAAGGACCGTTTCTACATCCGGCGGGGCGGAGGAGGAGTGTTTTTTTTATTTGTCTAACGTCCGGGCCAGACGGAGACGGTCGATACGGTGCGCTCGGGAAAGCAGGACTCCCGACCATCCGATCGTCGATATTTTGCAATTATTCTGCCGGAAAGAAAATCCAACCTCGGCGGCGGAAAGGTTGCTGGCGAACGGACGGAAGAAGGATGCTAATGCAAACACCCACATGTCCATCGTGTTGCAGTCCACCTGCGCCTTCCACCATTGTCTCGGTCGTCTCGTCCATCGACTGCCGGAAGGGATGCATGCAATTTTATGTATGCAGAGATTGGACCCGGGACACATAAAAGGAGCACAATCAGCAACCGCTTCCCGACAGAGCTTCAACTACGGGGAGGGACGATATGCTGGTGGGATGGTGGGTGGTGGTGGTTGGAGAAGAAAGGACGACAAGTGCGCCATCCAAACTGATGGCTTTCTTTGGAAATCTATTCGTCGTCGGCCCGGTCTGTGGCGCAGGAGGTACGAGAGTTGGGCTTTTATCGAGCATATTCACGCACGCATGCACGCACGCATTGTACACGTTTTGTACGGGTTTGGTTGGTTTGCGTTATTGCTAGTTTAAATTAGGTTTTCTGCAAAAGGACCTGATGGGGAATGTGTGTGTGTGTGTATGTGAGGATCCACGCTGATAACGGGTCCTTGAGAATGGAACAACATTCAAGGTGTGTCCTTGGTGATGTAAAATTTCGCAAAATGGACTTACAACATCGGAAGCGTTGGATCTTTGGTAGCATTTTTGTAAAGGTTTAATAAAATAATTTCACAAGTTTTGTATACTAAGCGAGACATTATTTCACATAAAATAAATTGGAATCATTTGTATTTTTAATTATTTTAGGAAAATTGCAAAATTTAAACAGCCATCATTCTACGCGTAGCCCGCGATGGAGCTGTCAAAGTGTCACTTTCTCCATGCCACCGAAATACCCCATCAGCCGTACTAAATTGCAACGCATGACCGATCCTGTGTTGTCGGAACCGATGGATGAAACCCATGTCTGGAAGAATGTTGCATTTGCCAACCAAGTGTGAATGATGTTTTGATTTATTAGATCCTCCGCCCCATCCCCATGTGGATCGCGCTGGCGTGGTGATGGTAATATATTTTAGAAACTCCACCATACCTCGATCGAATAAATTTTGCATACTGGACCAAAGCGTTCCGACAGCGAAAGCGTTGCTGTTGTTGCGCATTCGCATGCAGTCGGTTGATCATTTTCGAATAATCTCGGCACGATTTTTCACAACCTCAGCGGGAGAACCCAGAGCCCTCCGACCAAACAAAAGGGCGTTGCCTGTAATGCTTAAATTAATTAATTTACTTTCCTCAGCGTAAAACATTACTCTTCATTCGCAACTTTGCACCATCATCGTGGGGCACATCGTCATCATCATGATCGGCGTCATCCGTGCGGCATCCTCATCAGGCTGACGGGTCGTTTTTCGCAATTACACCCCCGAAAAAGATGCTCGTATATTATGCTCCTTTTCATTTACACTTCTCCCTTCCTCGTTTACTCCCCTACTGCCCTTTCCTTCCGCTCCGTTGATGACAGTCATCTTGGGTGGATGGCATTGCTTGGTGTGCTGTTGTGCGCAACTTGCAATTCGCACGATGCAACCGTAAAGTCATTGCCACCTTGAATCGATGTTGGCTACTGCTGCGATGCATCGGTTGCTCCTTTGCCACCACCGGCCTGGCGGGGAGCTGGGCAAGGTTTTGGTAGCCCAGCGGCAAAGTGGGCACCCATTATTTCCACTGAAGGCACCCGAACACATGATGCTCGTGGCACATACACACATCTGGTGACGCTATAAATAACCATTAATTTTCACCCAACATGACACCCCCGGCTGACTCGACTTGCTGACTGGTGCTCTTACCTCCCGACCGGTTCCATCCTCCAAACTTCGACGAATGGACGCTGGCTGCTTGGGACACACTGCACCGTGCGCACACAGAGGCAGCAGTAGAACAAAAAAAAAAGAGGGGTGGGAGAGGAAAAGCTTTGCTCAGCTCCTTGTCGGGGTAGGAAATATGGCACAGCAAGGCACAGCGAGGCCCACAGTCCTGGGGAACCTCAAAATCCAGGAAAATTCACACAACATCCTCTTGTGTATCCTGGCAGTATGGCGCAAAGGGATGGCTGTCATTGCACCAGAAAACGAGATGAAGAGAGAGATAGAGAGAGAGAGAGGGAGAGGGAGAGAAAGCGTGCCCTCACAGGTCCCAATGTAGAAGGAAAATTAATGTTTAGAATTTAGAGTGTCATACCGGCAGAAAGTTGCGATATATTTCACTCGGGCAAAGCTTTACGCAAAACCGCGTACTGGCCCGTTCGCGGCACTGGACGTCTTGTGCCTCTTGGTGCACCAGAACCGATTTTACAGCACCGAAAGCACACCAATTAATCGTAATGCACCGTACGTGTTGGGATGGAAATATCGTTGCACCGATAATAAAGCGCATCGATGAAAAGTTGTTCAGGATAGATGGAGTAAATAATTAGTTTCGTTATGATTTTGATATTTTTTCAAACTAGACCTGTAAAAAGTGGGATTGGCACGATAAAAATTAACGATCGAAAACAACGTTTGAAAAATTGGTTCATAAATAACTCTTATAAACTTGAAGTTTTGCTCTATTACTCAACAGTTAATTGAATTTAATTGATTGAAAACTTCTAATGTTTGGAGTGAGTTTAATTGAAGTTTAATTTTGCGGTAGACTTGGATCGCATTAACATAGGAATAATTTAAACTAAAATGCATCAAGCACCTAAATCAAGATTTCAAACGAAAGCAACCGATGCAACGATGCGTCTCTCTGCAAGACGTTTTTCTAATGAACAGTTTTCCCATTCACTTCGATCCTTCTTCGCCGATGTATTGCCACTACCGTTCAAGCCACTTGATTCATTTCCATATCAACAAATCTGACGCATATTTATACTCCAAAAACAACGGACAGCAATTGCACTGCACTGAAATGCAGTTTTTCCTGCTTCCGAACCTTTCCAGCAGTGGAAAAATTAGGAGCAAAACAAAAAAACCCAACCTCAAATGCAAAACTTTAAACCCCCGGTTACGGATGGCTTGGGACGCAAAGAGTTTGGCGCTTTGTTCGTATTCGTCAAAGTGGAACCACGGAACAAAATGTACCAAGCACAAGGCGGTGAAAAAAACCCGGAAGTGGTACACATTTAACTCATCACTAAACTGTTTCCCTCTCTCTCTCCCTCGCTCAGTCGCCGAAAAACGGGAACGTAACCCGCCACCGATAAACCTCCATCGCATTTGAATAATCGACTAAATAGTTTCACTTTACCGAGGTTAATGAGCTTCTTTTTTTTTTGCTTGCTGTGCTTGAAGCGTTGTACCCTGAGACGTTATTTTATCGATTCGAGGACAACATAAACATCTATCGTCGTAAAATTCTTCTGCTCGGTCTCGGCCCGCGGCACGGTTGAATTCGGCACACGGGGTTGATACGGTGATGATAAATCAATTCGTAATGGGTCGCCGCCATCGTCGTCAGTTGTGCAGCTCATTTTTGGCTAGTTTTTCAACCTATCGAACCCAAACTGTGCCGTATGTAAGTGGAAAGGTTCAAAGGATTTGGTGAGCAGCGCCTCCCTCCCCCGGTCGGTTCCGGTCGATTGGCGATCGGTCGGCTGCCAATTTTATTTACTCTCTTATGTTCCACTTTTTTGCTGCTCAAAAACTTCAAAAAGTGCAACACTCGTCTCAGGGCGAGTTTTCTTCCACATCCCTTTAAAACGCTGATCTGTAAATTCGTCGTTAAAATCAACAATCGCAAACGGGGGGGAAAAAGAGTCATTTTCGAATTTTGAACTCCGCAAAATAAAAGACTTCACCGGCTACGGGCGGATACAAGACACAAACCCCCATTTGCCGTATGGTCCGTATTAATGCCCGTTAGGGCTTAAAGGAAAATTATTCTTTCGCATCCTTTTTTTTTTGTCTTGGCCCAAGGGAAAAGAGCCGCAAAACATTTTTGACATACTTTTTTGTGTGTTGTGTGCAAATTGATGTTGAGAAAGGAGGAAAAGCAAAAGAAACGCTAAGTGGAAATATTACTAATTTCATCCATATTACAGATAATTGCGTGCACACCCATTACAGCAGAAAGTGAACTTGTCTGGTTTTGGTGTTTTCTCGAACCCCCCCCCTCCCCCCCCCCCGCACTCCCATCCCCTTTTTCGGAATATTATTTGCTCAATGCAATCTCGGATAATTGAGCTCCATGTTTTCAGTGAAAAGTGCAACGGAAAGCTACCTCCAGTCATGAGGATGATGATGATGATGATGACGTCTGTCCTTTTTGTGGACGTTCTCCTATTGTGTCTGCATTATTGGTATTATCTTGAAGCGCATCCGTTGGTAATTGTGTGCTTGTTTTTGTTTCTGTGTGCTTTTTTTCCTCCCTTTTCGAACGGATGAGGTGTGTTCCGTTCTCACGCAAAACACGAGTTTGTGTTACGTTTATAATAAGAACCGAAGAACCAAAGTGCAAGCGACGAGATTAAGGAAAATGACAGTTGCATGTTTCGATCCTGCGGCACAGGATGGATTTTAAACATTGTAAACGAGTTGCTGAACGTGTTAAAACTTAAGCATGCAACCTGCTTCTCCTGTTGCCGGACGTGCTGTTCTGATTCTTCTCCCATATGGCAATTTGGTGGATTGGTACGCGCAAGTCTCATCCTGGAATAATATTGATTTTCTCATCCTTTTGCTCAGAACGTTCCTTCCTATCGCATCTCGTTGTTTTCGGGACTAGTCTGTTTTACCATTTACCGGATTGGATTAAATATCATGCAAAATAAAGTAAAAAAAAGGATTTCGGTTTTTTTCTATCGCCAACAAACACCTCGCTGCTTTTTCTTCCAGCACAGGTGCCTCTGGGGTTTATCTCCTCCCAAAAAAAAAAGACTTCCCTAACTAAGCCTCCACACAAACACACGAAGAGGAAGGACACATCACCACATACGTGTACATAGAGATGGGTGGGAAAGCAAAAAACGCAAAAAGTAAAGCACACCCCAACTTGAACGACGGCGCGGCGCTAAAGTATCAATTAAAAATGCCCGGGAACGCAGAACGCCTACTGGGGGGAACGTAAGGCAACTAACGTCCAAACCCATCTCCACAAAAACAACAAAAAAAAACCCCATATGAAACGCAGAGTGGCAAAAACTCGTCCAGCTACGTCCGCGAACGTCCAAACTCAGGGGACCAAACACAGCAACAAAAACCTGGGGAGAAAAACACCGAAGCAACGGCGATTATTTTCCATCAAAGCCATCAGCCTTTTCCGGACGGCGTCAATTCCGGACAAGAAGTCCAGTGATTTTCCTTTTTTTGTTTTGCTCATCCCCCTAGCATCCGCAAAACGCGCAAATGGACGTGAGCCGAGCGGGATCAAAATAAAAACAAAAACCTCCAACACCTCCGCCCACATACACCAACCAGACTTCGGCTGGATCTTTCCGGCAAAAACGGAAGGGAGGAAACAAAAAATCTCCCCTTACACACACAAACGCGCGAATGGTGAAAAACTCCTGTCTCGACTCTGGCCAACCAACCAAACCTAACTACACACACACACATCAGTCTCAATCTTGCTCGATTCTGAAGGGGGCCATTTTGCGTTTGGCCCAAACTCTCAAAAGCAAAGGATTTTGATGGCCACTCTGGTCCTGCGGGAGGCGCGCAAGAGTTGGAGGATAAAAAATTACCTCCCATCATGAAACGTCGGGGGTTTTTTTTCCCCCCTAGTTGCCCGTTGCTCGAGGTAGAAGAATATCCTTTTGAGTTGTGATAAAAAAAAGGGAAAAAACCATAGTCAGACGAATATCCCCCCTGCATACATCACTCCCAGTTGGGTGGGAGGGAAATGAAGGTTTAAAGCAAAACAACAAAAAAAAGGGGGATACATCGCGAAATCTCCATCCCGAGTTTTGGACACATAATGGACCGTTGGAATAGGTTCGAAAATCGCGTGCATATCGCGGAAGAAAAATTCCATTTCGAGACAAATATTTAGCGTCCGACTCATATTGTGGCCATGTAAGAATTATTATGATTCTAAAAATAATCAAGCTTTAATAAGAATACTCTAAAAAACTGCTGATTCAAACAGAAAGCGGCGCAAAACAAAATGGCAACTAATAATTTAAAACAAGAGCTCGAGTTGATGAACACACATATGACCGTTGGAAGCGAATCTATTACACTTTACAATTTCCTGTCCGGTGCAGGATTAAGTCCCGTCAGGGTTAGGCACCACCATCACGCACGCACGCCACCTCACAGAATTGCCCACCACCAATGCTTGATTTAGTAACGTTAGTTCCGGTCGGAGTATGTCCTCCAAAATAAAAAAAAGACACTTCAAACTTCCTTCCCTCACAGGCAAAGCCGAACCGACGCACGCGGAAACCGGCGCGAAAAGCGTGAAAATTGAAAATAAACCAAACGCGAATAACGAAACAAATGGGACCGATGGGGCGGTGGGAGAGATCTCGCGAGCTGCGAGAAAACACACAGCGCGGTTCGGTTCGTTTATGGTAAATTTTAATTTTCTTAGCGTCGGGTAAAAATTCGGGATGGTTATAAATTTTAATTTCATCCAATTTCTATCACAACCCACTGGCATACGGCAGACACATGTGGCTCGGGGACGGGATGAGGGGAGTCATTTTTTACGATTACCACGATTCGTGTCGCATCTCCGCCGTTGCCATGGTGTGTGAGTTGTGTAAAAGACGCGCAAAGACTGATTTTTGGGGAAGGTTAAGAGTGTGTGTTTGTGTGAGACAGCGATTATTGCAGTTTTTTTTTTTTTGCCGGGGAGACGAAAAATGCATGATGCACCGTAAAGGCACAATCACGGCAGCATCCCAAAGCCGCCGTCCATCAGTAAGAGGCTTAAAGATTGGTTCCCGGGGGTTTTTTTTTTTTGTTGTCATCCCGCAGGGCGAATGTTTCACCCAGTGAAAAGAAGAGATTCACTTACAGAACCGGGTCTAGGAACATCCTTTCTGCAGATGCACTTTTCAAACCTTCCTCCTCTCGCAGTGGATGTGATTTTTTTTTTGGGAGATAAAAAAACGGCTCTTTACTTCCTATACACACATCTACTCATATGTGCATTCAAATAAAATGAATAGGACCAGGTTTTTTTTTGTTGAGCCTCGCGGATTCAGTGCAGCGGCCAATCTTGCACTTTTTTAGCTTCTTGTCTCTTTTCTTTTTTTGGTGGTGGTTGCGCTGTGTAGGTCTGTGGTGAATGCACTTAGGGATCAACCATTGCAATGCAATGCACTAGCTGGGCGATGATGCTTTCAGTTTAATAGAATGCATACTAGGTAGTACCCTCTTATAATGATTTCATTAATGCATAAGAGTTCTTTTTTAAGAGTAATTATTGAAACATGCAAGTAAAGGCTTTTTTGAAATAACTGTTTTTTTTTGTAGTTGTAAATAGCACTTATCAAACGAGTGCTTCAACAAACTGAGCCTTTTCATGCGAGCTAGCGGGGCAATATTCAAATGAGCCTTCCTATGTCTACAACCGAGACAAAACACCATCCCAATTGGATGGCAAATTTGTCTTCATTAGACACATGGAATGCGGCAGATTGAACCATTTGGCACGGTTCGTTAGCGACTCACTTACGTCCCTTCCTTTACATACCAAACAACGACAGGCCGCGCAGCAAGCGAACCTTCGCTTCAATCTCCGTTTCAAGACGAATGATGAACCAATAGTTACAGCTATTTAACCATTACACACGGTGCGTGTCTTAAGCGATTTAATTCGACTTACCTAGAAGTAGAAGAAAAAAAGAAAAACAATTGAATCATCTGTCATTATATTGATTTATAGCGTTGCATATATTTCCATAACATTGTTGCTTTTTTTAAAGAAATGCAGCCGAGCTTATGGAGGAAGAGAATTGAGGTTTTTAGTAAATAGTCATCATTTTTCTTTGAACTTTTTCCTCGTTTTTCTAGCACAATTTTAGTCCACCAGAAAAAACATACTTCCTTCCTAGTGATGTAAGGAAGAACATTCCTTCACATTAATATCACTGTGCGAATTGCGGATTCGTGTAGCAGCAGCGTGCAGCGGAGGAGTTGGTATTCATTTCCATTTCAAATTACCCCGAAAGATGGTTTAATTTTCCACCCGAATCGGGAGGTTTTTTGGAAAAACAAAATAATACCGAAAACGCAAAAACAAACACATGTACACACAGTCGAAATGGTAAATGAAATAAAAACACACACATCCACCCAACTCTAGTGCGCCATTGCGCCTCTTCCATCCTCGGCAGATTGAAAGGAAAAACGGATATTCAAGCTCGAGCACCACACACTCCATCCCCCGTCGAAATGTTTGGATTTTCCCGCTCCCCTTTCCTGCCCTATTTCACTAGACTGGACTTCATTACTTGAAGGCCGAAAGCGTGTTGGATAAATAAAAGCATCCTTCTTCTGCTTTCTACTTCCGCTCGTTCCTTTTTCTAACTGAGTGATGAACACACACACACACAAATACGCCGTATGTGGGTGGAACTGGAGGGTGAAAAAAAAATCCTGCTTGCTTTCAATTTGTATACGCTCGAGTTCTCGCTGGGCACACACACACACATGTCCTGGCATTCCACCCTCTAACGAAGGGACGATTTTTCCTCCGTCCAATGTAATCAGACTGGCAGTGAAGGGAGGGAGACATCGGAAGCGGAAGGAAGCGGGAAGCGCAATCAGTGGAAAACCCAATAATGATAATTTCTTTCACCTTCGCCACGATACCCTCAACGACACGATCTTCCGTCCACAAAATGGGACCCACGAGAATACACACACACATACACGGTGTACTCGCAATCACGTATGATTAGGAGGCCCCTTCTTCCTTTGGAGAGAGAGATTGGCAGTGCTAGGAAAGGGGAAAAAGGGAAAGGCAAGCAGCAAGGAAGGATACATTTCCTGCATCCGGTCGCGCTGGATTGTCACCTATTGAGTGGAAAGCGGCTCGGGGGAGGAAACACACTGTGCGAGTCGTGGCAGCCTGGCAATCAAAGGACACTCAGCAGAGTCAAGGACAAACTCACACCTTCGCCCAATAGTGGTGCTGGTGGTGATGGGTGAGATCTGCCATTAAGGAACAGGATTCATGCTAGATTTCTTCTTCTTTAATTTCCACCATTCTGATACGGAAAAGGAAAGGAAAAAAGGAGACTCTTATAGGAGTGTAAGTCGAGATGGGAAAAAAGCGTCAAAGCGTAAACACTTCTAGTTAATTAAATTGCTTGAATTAAGTTAAAAGTACAATAATATCAGTAAATAAAAGTAAAACTCCAATAAAAGAAGATAAAAAGGAGATAAGCATAACCAAAAGCAAAGAAACTAAGCAATAAAAGTTGATAATTTTAGCAACATGTTTAGATAATCGCAACACAAACAGCACCGAACCATTTTATTGATCATCTCAAGGACATAAAACGCAATATGCGCTTGTAAAATGGAGCAACAGTAAACCAGACAGCCAACCATTCATTGCCAGATTTCCCGATGCTCATCTTTATTGCCAACCCCGTTCCCCACTCACAACACCACGGCCACCACAAAAACCATCCAAAATGAACCAATTTACGTGCATTACACCGTGCCTAAGATGCCGCGGTTTGTCGGTATACATTTCTGTGGCCCTCCCGGTAGCGAACTAAAAGAAACATCAATTGAATCCCCATAATGACAGCAGCAACGCAGGCCAGGAAACGCAGCTCAGCTTCGGGTTGGTTTGGCCACACAAAAATGTCGTGCCGAATATATCGTTAAATGGGCAAATAAAATGCGCCGTATGAAAACGGGCAATATAAAATGGAAAGTTTCATCCCGTAGACAGACAGACAGTAATACACAGAGAGAGAGAGAGAGAGAGAGAGAGAGAGAGAGAGAGAGAGAGAGAGAGAGAGAGACACACACAAAACGAAATACGACGACGCCTTCATTCAAAACCAGACAATTTTATGGAGTCTCGCCGTGGAGACGATTCCATTAAAATCCTGTGCACGGTTGGGGGTCGTGGTCGTGGTTCGCGGCCCGTGTTTTATGGCATTCTTTGCTCAGAACCCTCCCCAGTTGTACCCACCGCCCGGCAAGGTTTGTAGCGAAACTGCAGCTCCCTTGCTGTCGCTGTGGTGATGCTTTCACTTTTCCGAAACGCGCTGTTCTGATCTTTCGGCAAACCAGAGGAAAAAAAAAGGGCAGACTGTCGAAATCTTGCCTGTTCTTTTGCGAAAATAGGGGGCGAGGGATTGGCCAAAAATTGCATACGCAAAGGCGGGAATGTTGCACGTGCATCGATGCGTAACTAACGAACAATGTTTGACAGTGGGGAAGGATGGCACGTGGAAGGGATAAGGGCAGCATATTCGCATTTTATGGTGAATTCTTCTCCGGTGAATTGTGTTTGGCGTTTGAATCTGCAGCACCGTGGGGAAAGAAAAGCCGAGGGCATGTTGACAGATTTTTATTACCTTTGGGCAAACCGCACAAAGGAACAGAAACATGTGCACTGCTGCTTTAATGAAATAAATGTGTTCTTTGAAAATTACAGCATGGACTGTACCGGGTTTTCCCTTCAGGCAATTGTGTTGGTAGATGTCTTTAAAATGAGTTTCTCATAATACGCTCATTAGCGTGTGAAGGGATGGAAATTATTTTGTGGCAAGGGACCTATACTTTTACTTCCAATTGGATTAAAGACCTCGGAGGTCACGCTGGCCATCTAATGGCTTACGGGACTTATTAGTACAACGGTCTGGATGGGTTTTGATCGTCGCTCCTGTCTTGTGACGACTGGCCGCTGTCGCCTCTAGCACCTGGAGAATGAAAAGCGTTATAAACCACCAAGCTGAATCCTGTAACCTAGACCTGGAAGATAAACCTGACTTAACATATCCATCGATACATAATTCATTACTGCAGATTGTATTCAATTTCTATCTAGAGAAAGACGAAATCTCTTAATGTGCGCCAGACCGGTAAGACTTAGGACATGGTAGTAACCATTTATACGTTGAAACATATCCTGGAATAGCCTTCTTCTTGTTGAATTAACGACCTCTAAGGTCACACCGACCTTCTAATGGCTTACTAGACTCTCTGGAATAGCTGGACTTGGAAAAGCCTTATAGGAGGATAGGGTCTATATCTGAGCAGTAGGAAGTCAGAAGGAATGATCGATGGCGCTGAAGTTTGGTCGCGTTATGACTAGCAGTCATCCTGGTTTGTTTCGGTCCTTGAAAACGAGGGCATCTAACTTTTCGAAACGGATTCTTCCAACGCGTTTCTTCAGACTTGTTGCAGCAAAAAGTCTGAAGAACCTGAACCTTAACACGTTCCAAGCCCAATGTAGATTCCCATGCCACAAAAGACATCCACATCAGTTGCCAAAACCCGTGTCAGAAGACTTTCTTCAAATATGTCGCCTCCGTAATCAGGAGAATCAGATTATCATACAAAATCCAACCACAAAATTTATATTCCAACTTAAGCTTAGTGTCCATATTTTCCCATCAAACAAAACGTACATCACACAACACCGGATGTTTCCTTTTTCCTTCTGCCAGTGAGTATACAATTTAAACTCTAACCTACCCACCAAGACAGCTTTCCCATTATCTCTAATGATAAAACCATATGTTTTTTTTGGAGAAACAGTCACCTACCCTTGTCCCTCTTGCTTGTCTGAAATCAAATTCGAGGCAGGGCGCCAACACGCCACGTTTGAATGCGCGTTCTCAAAATCGTCTTATCTTACATCGGGGCGCAAGATTGATACTGCATTGAAACCATTAAACCTACATTAGGCTATCTGATCAACCCCGTGGTGCGCGAACAGCAAGACAGGGAGTGAGGTGCATGCAGAAGAAGAAGATAAAAAGTACGAAATGAACGTAAATAGCACTCTAGCCGCCCCCTCACACACCGGGACACATAATAATGCTCCGAAGCCCTGAAAAGGGAGCCCCCCCCCCCTCCGGTAGGCTTGGGGTCAGGAGTCGCTGAGAGGAACACTACACAGCAAAGCAACAACGCATAAAATAGCGCGGCCGCGCGCGCTCGCCTTTGGCGGTTGGTGGTGCAGAAAATACGGCAAAAGAAGTTGGGGTACGTTGGTACTCCGCAAAATGGAGGTTTGCCTGGCCGAAGGAAAGGAACTCAAAAATTAATATCGGTGGGTGGAGTAAATAATAAATTATTGTTATTATAAACAAAAGCTTTTGTGCTGCGCGGGGGAGAGAGAAGGCTTGGTTGGGTGGTTTGTGGGGAAGAAGGGGAATAGGTGAAGGTGACCACCGCCACTAGGATGATTCCACGAGAGCTTCCCACTGCTACTACCTCTTGGCAGCTTCTTTGTGGACGCTTTTTAGACGCTCTAAGCATTGTCTCTTTTGCACCACTGTCGAGATGGATAGAAAATGCATTCAACCCTCACATGAAGTCAGAGGATGCTCATGCCGTGGAGGGCTGATAAAAAGGGGAAATTAATTTTGCAAAGGCTTGCATGGACACTGTTGTTACTTTTACGTATAAAAAACACACACACACGTAAGCAAATGCACACACAGTAAGGACTCTTATGGACGGTTAAAAAAGCTCTCCCGTTTATTGCAGAGATAACGCGTATCCTTCGCGTCCTTCGCAATATCATCATCACCGTACGCACCACAAAAACTGGGGGTGTCACACATGGTCAGATAGTGTGCATCCTACATCCACATGCACACACAGATGCATTCACGATCAGGCATCGGGACAGAGAAGAAAGAGCACCACAAAAGCAGAGATCGTTGCAATCAGTTTCGAGTTGGTGCGGAAGTGCATTGATGCTGCTGCTGCTGCTGCTGCTGCTGCTGCTATCAGGCATCCTTGTCTGGGGATGGAGAATTCTGCGGGTGGTGTGCGGTGAAATTAATGACACACCGGCCACCCCGATGAGGGTGAAGCGAAGTAGTAGTAGTAGTAGTGGTAATGGTGGTGGTGGTGTATTAGTTCCTATCCGATCATATCAACAACGCCCCGGAACAGCGGGCAATGAAGGAACGGTTGAAAATTAAATTGCAATATTAAATTTACGACAAAGAAGGAAAATTATAATTACAATGCAGATTTGTGGGCCCCCACTAATACACACACACACATAGCAGGGTATGCGCACTTAGAGGCACAACAAAAAAAAGGCTATTTTCCTTTGTTCGTTCGTTGTACGATCTGGCGCACAGATTGTTGGTAGACTGATTTAATTTTGCCCTTTTTTTTCCTTCTTCAAGCTGCTGCTGATTCCTTCAAGTAAACCGTTCAACTTACTACAGTGGGGTTTGTTTTTTTTTGGTTTCTTCTTGCGCTGCACACAGCTTAAGCAACCGATCAACTGTGTGATCGTGTGCATTGCGGGAGGTTCACGGTCATTTGCGTGATCTCGCCCGATGTTTGGCCCGCATTTTGTGCTTCGATGTCGAGCTTTTCGAGCGAGGGATCGGGCAGGAGATGGTAGGGTAGGTGATCTATGGATTCCGTCGCCGCCTAGAGGCATTGCGGGCAGGTTGGGTGATTGTGGGTGATTACCGGCAGACTACAAGACGCCGGTAAATGGCAACGCGTAGGAGACCGATCGAGTTCGTTTATTGCAACGATTCCGTGTTTTTGTGTGTGTCATAAATTGCTGTGAGTAATGGTAGGTGATTGGATGAAGCCGTTAAGCTTTTAATAAGGAGTAGTGCAATTTTGTTAAAATATTTTAGTCCGAAGAACAACACAACAATTTAAAAAATTTAAAAAATGTTTTTTTTTTAATGTAGCACGCCCCAATTTGATGCAGCACACCCAACTTGGAATAAATGGATTAAAATCCTTTTTGGTCCAACAAGCATTCCTCTAATATTAACGCAAAATACCTTTTCTTTCCAAAACTCTTTTACCTCAAAGCGTCATAAACATTTTATCCCTCCATCCTTTTTTCTTACTCCCATTTCTTCATCTCTCTCTCTCTCTCGCTTTTGCGCTGCTGCATAATAATTCAATTTAATTTAATCAATCTTTCATATCATACGATGCAATCTGCCTTCGCCCGTACACATATTAAATTAAAACGATAAATTATAAAAGCGAAACACACTCCGGCGAGAGTTAGACAGGAAAAGAGGGATAAGGAGCAAAAGAGAGAGAGAGAGAGAGAGAGAAAGTTGTTACGTTTTTGGTATGGCTCTTAGTGCCCAACTATTCCAGCACCCTGGTAGGAGTTGCCCGTTTCTTGTGAAGGAAAAAGGAAAGCAAGGAACACGGCGATAGTGCGGGCGGAGCATTATCGACCGTTTGGTCGATGGGAAGACGTTTTGGGGGTCGTCCTTTAGCAAGTGTGCGGTTTATTTTTTTTTTTTTTGTACTACGTCGTTCCTCGCTTTTGTGATACAAATTATTTAGCAAAACAGTGATACTCCTTCGTCCAAAAAAAAAAAAAAAAAAAAAAAAGGAGGAACGAGAAGCAATAGATCGAAGGAAGAGATTTTAAGAAGATGAAATGATATAGAAAATAATTTCTTTTTAAAAAATGGGAAAAGGGTAAGAATTGGCGTTAATCTCCAGCAACGGTGTGTCACGTTCTGGAAATTTTTAACTACATTTTCCAATCTCTTCCATCACACGACTTCTTTCAGGCACAGCGGAAAGAAGGTTTGTCCTGGTGGTGCCCATGGAGCATCGGGGAGCTCGAGGAGCTCGTTGAAGAAAATCGATCAACCAACGGCGAGCCGCACAACACGTGCCCTTGTTCGCTAAATGAAGCTGCTTAATCATGAGCAGAAAAGCCGAAAGCTAACGCGATCATAAATTATTGCTAGTTTGTTTGCCGCCCTTTTACAAGCCGGAGGGGGGCGGTTGCGCCGTGCAAAGTGGCCACTATTGTCGTCATAAATAATTCTTAGGAAACTGCCAAAACGAGAGTGTGAGAAGAGGGAGAGCCTCGGGTTCTTGAAAGCTGTGGAAATATTATGAATTATTGGGAAAAAAAACCCCGGCTAAAACTTTGTCCCAGTCTTTATCTATTTATAATAGAACAAAAGTGAATTTTCATACCAATACTTAACTATCCGATGCATAGAATCACCGGCGCGTATGGTGCAGGTTTGATAAGTGCAATTTAAAACCCCCGGAATAGCCATCGTCCCCCCTATCCCATTTCCACTTCCCAAACCGACATCACCACATTCAATGATGCCGCGCTATCGGGAAAAATGATTCCATCCAACCCGGGGAAAGGTCAGTCCTAGCCTCTTGTATCGTATCGGCCACCTCTTATCTTGCGTACAATCGAGTGTCCTATCCAAAGTCATTATGCTTACCCGTGCTCTTCCTACATCACCACCAGCACACCCCAAATCACCCCAGTGGAGTGCATGTAGAATAATGGAGCAATATCAGAATCAATCTCCACTGACCTCCCCCCTTTCTCGCCACTCGACCCATCGAAGGAATGGGAAAGAAAAACATGAGCCCAAGACGCGGACGGCGGTCCTGGGCAAAAGGGGTGATGTGAAATTTTGCATATAATGTGCAGCTTTTCCTATGTTTTTGCATCGCCGTCGTCGGTGGCGCTCGTGTGTCTTGCGCCAGCGTCAAATTTGTCTACAAAAACGGATGCGGTGCGATGAGGGAATGGGGAGGAGGGGATGGATAGAAACAGTGGGGAAAGTTTTGAAGCGCGGGGAGAAGAATAACCGCTTCCGGAAAAGGTCCTGGCGATGGGAAAAAAGGGGGTGTGTGTTGTTGATGGCTTTCATCCACAGCAACAGCAAAGGAACATGGTACGGCCGAAGAAGACCCCGGCCGAGAGTGTGTGTGTGACCGACCGGGCACATACATACACAAGGGCGGCCGTACTGCTTTCAACCTCAACTTTCTAACCTCCCTTCTTCCCCACCCCTGCACACAGATACGCATATCATCATCATCAGCATGGAAACGATTTTATTCCCATTTTCCCAGGAGAAGCTCACACACATCGGCATCGGGAACTGGACTGGAACCTGGCCAGCCGGCGCACGCATGTGATGCGCTATACTTGCCATAGCCATCACCACCACCACCACCACCACCATCCAAGGCATTCGCGTGTGTAGGCTTTATTTCGCAAAAACGCATCCATCCGCCCCCGTCCCCAATCTAACGGGGGGAGTTAATGAAGTTTTGCAATGGCAAAACTCGGCAGAACGGCCGCCTTTTGTGTCCGCCGAGCGCCAACAAACCAACCACCATCGTCGTTTTCGTCATCGTCGTCGTCGTCAACGTCGTCGTCGCTCCACGTGGGGCTCTCTTTGCAGCATCCTTTGCGCGCGAGAGCCAGAGCAGGAGGATGCACACGCACACACACCGCACCAGAGACGATGCGGTGCACGATGCATCCAACTCTGACCCGGAGGTGGCAATCGGAGGTGGCAAGAAATTGTGATGGCTCCTATATGTGTGTGCTTTGTGTGTTGCCAGGCCCTGGCTACTATGTGCGTTCGTTTGGCCCTGCGTATGTGTTGCACAACTCCGACGACGACGACGACGACTACGGACTCTCCTCCCATAATTTTTGGGGGACCAAGCCCGAAAAATAGTTAGCGAGAGTGCGTACTGTGTGCGTACACACACAAACACGGCATCTAAAAGTCCTTCCGTGCAGTTGGCCAGGGTTGAAAAGATTGAGTGGAAGGTGGCAAGGAGGCCCTTTTTTCAATTTGCACCACGCATGGTGCGTACGGGTGGATGTGGTTTTGCCGGGGCAGGCCTAATACATATTTTGCCCAGCGCCAACGGCCGAGGACGCATGCACAACCGGTGCATCTCGCTTGCACCTTTGCGGATTTGGCGAAATCCTTCGCCTGCGTGGCAAGAACTCAGCGGGCGGAGACGAGCGATCTTTATGTTGCAAAAAAACGGAACACTGCCCGGAGGCTCGCGGAGAATCAATTTGATCAAAATTAATTACGCTCGCTGTTATTCATCGTCACCCGAGATGGCGCCTTTGCTGTGTGCGATGGCGCGGTTGCGTGAGATCATCGTCTGGGATTTGTGTGAAGCGATAATTAAGCGATCGGGTACATTGGGTGCGGTTTCCAATTGCAGCTGGGACTGCGACGCACCGTTTCGCGAATGGGTCTTCGTCTTGATAATTGTGAGTAAACAACGCAAGGTTGGAAGACACAGCACGGTATGACGTGGTCTGTGGTTAACGACGCATGGAAGATGGAAAACAAACCTTGCACGAGTAGTGACAAATATGTTTAGAAGATGTTGCAATAACCTCGTCAAAGCTAGACATAGATTGAAAATTTGATGCTTAGACGGTATGACAGAAAGGATATTTACACGAACAACCCATTCTTTGGGTGAAAGCTGAGCAGATGGAAGTATTAGGCAACTTTCCAATGGCTTCAACTGCGTCCAGAAGGACGGATTTAACAACCCAGTACTTCACGCAAGGGACTGAAAGAAGGTTCTATATCAGGGAATTCTTCACCGCATCTTCACACCTGTGATATCATTGTAATGAACTCATGATCTCCAGAAATTAAGTGGAGGATAAGCTCGAAACCTTGGACATTTTTTAAGGATACATCAAAAGGATACAAATGAATTATTTTAAGGATTCAAAGTTCTTGATAGTCACAGACTTTGAACCGTCCCAAAAATATGATTTAAAGGTGTCAAAGATTGCGGCGTACTCCACCTCGCAAAAAGCCCACTCAGTATTTGTGGTTTATAAGCTTAAAGAAGGGAATATGTTCTTCATTCCTATTAACACTCTATGACCTTCACTGTGCTCTTAAATCGCCGCCAAAGCATTTTCGCTCTCTATTGCCTCCTCATCGGGATCGAAAGTTCCATCCTTAAACCACTGAGCTCGCTTACTCAATTTATTCTACCTTCACAATCATCAGTACCGCCATTTCCTTAAAAACTTCGTCTTTGCATTGCGTCCTGCAGCAGTGAAAAAAAAAAGCAATCATTTAATCCTTCCCGGATATCCCTACATCAACAGAAAGAAAGCAGCACTTTTCCTTCGATTCCTTTCGCCAACGATCGAAAGTGCAAAAAGTTAGCGAGACGGTTGCGTTCCTTCATTTACCGGGTGTGCTCCAGTGTTGCTGCAAGGTGGGGGAAAAATCACCGTACTTCCCATTAAATCGTACGGCAAGTTTCAACGCTCATTCATGTATTTCACAACTCCTTCAACCAGGTTTCTACTCCCCGAAGGGACCGGTGCAAACCGTTTGGCTTGTGCTTCTTCACAATTAGATTCATTACTATAAATCATACTTATATCACGTTATTTATCGCACCCGTTTATGCGCACCTTTATCATTTGTGGCGGCGGTTTTTTTGCTGCTATCCATTTTGTTGCTGTTTTCACCAATGCTTCTTCACTGTGCTGTGATAAAGAAAAAGAATTGCAGTAAGGTGTGCGAGGATCACGCCATCGAAAACACGCAAACGTACCAGAACCAGTGTGTCTACTGCTCGCGCCCCGGGGGTTGAGTAGAGCCAGGCATGAAGACAGGAGACGCAAAATGGGGGACAAAAGGAATGAAACAGGTGAGAAATAAAGGAATGCAAACAGAGACGGCCCGCGCGTGTGAAAAACATTCTCCACAGAGAGTGAAAGCAGTACCAACGGCAGCAAGCGTCGTCCTGGTCCACAAGGCGAGGCAACATTCTGTCTCGGCCGTGTTTGGCCACAGCGCACGGGCGAGAAATCCCAAAAGTAAGACGTCACCGAGAACTTCCGTCGCCGGTGGTGCCCGGCCCTGCTCGTCGGCATCGTCGTCCGTAAAGTCACGCCAGAAGTCGGTGGTGCCCGGCGCGGTACAACAGTGCACGGTGCGTCGTTTCCGAAGCGCCCCCGGAGGTATAGCTCGGCGTGGTGTTGGCGAAAGAAAGGCAACAAAAAAAACTTTTACCTCAATCTTTTGCACGAAGAAAGGCATTCCCGGCGTATGCCAGAAGAGCGTACAAACGTACCGCACCGGCAGTCCAACAACGGCAGCAACAGTCAGTCGACCGAGACCTACAATAATCGTCAGACTGGTCCCCTTGGCCTCCGTGTCTTTCTGCTGCGATGGAACGAAAGAACGAAAGCCTCACACAATCGTCCCAGTACGGACACACAAACAGGAACGAAGGAGAACTTCCATCCAAGGCACAGGCAGAGCAAAACCGGCCACCGGGTGTATTTTGAGGACTTATGCAGAGGTGTGAAAAATTGCACATAACTTGAACGTTTCTCCCTTGCTGCGCGTTGTTCACTTTTTTGCTTCTACACTGCCACAGGGGCATCCGTGTGCATCACATCACGTGCTCGCAGGCTGCAGCAGCAATCACACAATCATCCAACACGGGGTAAAAAAAGAACAAAGCAAAAAAAAAAAAACACACACACACACACACACACACTTCCCATCGAAAGCAAAAGCGGGTCGCCGAGTTACCCCCCTTTTCTGGGCAGGGCGCAATTTGTACGCAGACATGGAAGAAGTAAGAAAAACACCATACACCCCCATCATCATCCTTTCTGTGCCGACATAATCGACACGAACAAAACTAACCTAACTTAATTAAGTTCTTTAAGTTCCTTGCCGCGCGAGTGCGCGCGACACACACCGCGCTTGTGGGAAGCGGAACCGGTGTTGGGATAAAAAAAAAAAAACTGGTTCAGAGATGCCCACTCTGCTTGCCGAAGTGGTTGCAATTAAAGTGTCACAGCATATAAGGGCAGCTACGTGAGCCTCCGTGTGGTACGCATACTTCACCGAGACGTTCTTCCACGGCGAGGACCGTCCACGATGATGGTGGTGCGTCGGCGACAACTCTTCGGCGTACCGAGTGTGCCAAAGTGAAGTGGTTTACGACATTTAAGGGATGCGAACGGAACTTGGAGGAGGTGCTGAGTGCAATTTTCTCTGCGTCCCTGCGTCCCTTTGGGAGAAAGAGAGCGCGCGCACAGGGAGGAAAAGCACTCTCAAGAATGATAATTATACACACGTTAATCACGCGACACGGGAGATTGTGCCTCGTCTTCCTTTTTAACCCGCAACCACCCAGGGGGCGATCTTATTGGGGATTTATGCGCCATCGTTTGTTGCTCGGGATGCTTTTCCTTTTCTGGGAGGAGATTGGTGGTGGTGGTGCCTACTTAGCTCAGGTCTAGCGAAAGCTAAGCATTTTTAGCACGGCCGACCAACCAAGCAAAGGAGGTGTTTTCTACGAAAGGTGGTAATAATAGCAATCATAACTCAAGACAGTTGTCTCACCTCCTGCTGCCCAGCGGAGAGGTAAAACTAGTTCTGCGGGATGTTTAAGTCACCACAACGGCAACCCCGGGGGTGAGGTGTTGTTGTGGTCGTGGAAGTTCCGGAAATTGTGTAAAATTGTAACCTGCGTACACACTGAAGGACTGAAACATGGGCGTTCCAGCCAGCGCGTTATGGAGGTTATGGAATCGCGCGTATCCACCCGCCAATTGTGAGAGCAAAATTAGCTTCCTTTCCGGGCGGTTCAACATAATGCCCGGCAGGAAGCTTTTTAGAGGATCAACGGTTCAACAAAGTATGGTTAAGACATTTCTCTTACAAAGAATCTTATTAGTTTCATGGAAAATAGTAAATGTAAAGAAATATTGCTAAACTTACGAGCGCTCGTAGTTCAGCGGAGCTAATTTTCCTATCAAAAGGTTTTTATTTTTAAAATGTGTGTCTAATTGCTAGAACATAAGACCTATCAGGTTTCATAGAAGCTCTATAAATCGAGAATTCGGTTTTACTGTTGTCAAATTGGCTACTGATAGGCAGCACAAAAAGCTAGAATCTTTATGACAGTTTTTACTCCAGCATTTGCATTACGATTGCCAAACGAAAACTCAAATTTAACAAGCAGAAAAAGTGCCAATTTTGCAGATTTATTCGTAAAGTTTGTATCAGTTGTTCTGAAGAAAGTAAGCGAACATTAAGAATTGTATAAAATCGAGAAAAATATTTCCTTTAATGGCAATAATTGTCATCTAAGATACATCTTATCGATTGCATTTACCAATTTACATTGCAATCCACATTTGGCTCCACTTAAGAAGTGGCACCAAAAATCCACCGGGCATTTAGCAAATATTTAATATATTTCTAATGATTCTGCATCCCCAACATTCTTTTCTAGGTGATCCGGAGACCATTACAATGAAAATAAATTGTTAAACCCTGCAATCATCTGAAGCACTTGCAGTTGGATCTAGCTTAGTCTACCATTTCATAAGAAGTGTTTACCAATCGGATCGATGCTTTTACATTATCTAAAGGGAAAAGCCTGGAGTTAAAAGATAAGCTTGATGAAAGTTTAATGCCTCTAACTCGAAGTCATAATGCCTATTTACTAGTTCTTTAGGTTCTGTAAGTATTTTAAAATAATTTTTCCGTTTTCCCAAATAATTACTCGTACATTTATCGATTACTTCATTCCAAAAAGGTTCATCTACTCGCAGCAAACAGTTCTATCTCACATCCTTTTACATCCCAACATTACGACACAGTCGAAAGCGAAACTAGCCGTGCAAGGCGACGAATGGAATTAAAACGGAAAAATAAGTCAAGCTGCTGCTCGAACGATGAACCCACCAACCTACACGGGGGCAGGCGGACGGGCACGAATGAATGATGATTGTAAATATTGCTTCGTAAGCAATCATTAGCGTCATTATTACAGTCATTAAAAATATTGCACTGCTTACGAATGCGGCCCAACCATCGTCGGTGTAATTTTGCTTCGGTTCCATCCTACACCGCGTTCGCGACTGTTCCCAGCATGATCGCGCCCGTAATGATTGCAGACCATTTGTGAACAAGGATCGTGAAGGAGGAAGCTGGCATGAAAAAAGACACTCCTTTCGCACAACTGGTTACAGATTTTCACTTGGCTTTGGTTCACATTTGCGATGCTTTAAAGTGAGGCAACTTAAATTTAAATTTCATGAAGAAAGATTCAAACAAAAATAGTTTCTACTACTTCCATCCTTGGCAAGACGCGTTGCTGGTCGTTTTTAGACAAAAAAAATGGGGAATTAAAAATGACTCCTTCGTTAACCTCTATCATATTCCAGACCATCGCGTCCTTTAAATCTAGAACATATCTTTGCACACTCTCAACTGTCTCACCGGTGTCTCGGTAGTGTTCTTGTTAAATTAACCTTTCTCATTCCTTTCTCCTCATGACAACGCGCCCGGCCCGGCGGGCGGCCCCTATTTTCCTTCATTTCATTCCAGCTCATTTTCTGAGGTTTTTCTTCCAATTTTCTTTGAAATTACTTTCCTGCCTCGCTTGCCACCACTTGCTACACAGCAAGCAAGTTGCCCAAGTTGTGCCTGCTGCATCGGTCCCCCCCGTTCCGCTCGCACCGCAACCATCTTATTTGATTTTGGTTGGTTTACTCTGCTTTGATGTTCGTGTTCGTTCTTTGATTTTGCCACTTTTGCCCTGAAATTGGTTCGGCTCCGTTGCATTCTAGCGCGGGGATGCGGCACTGCAAATGGAGGCGGAAAGCGTGCACGGTGGGGTATGTAGATACAAACAACAATTTTCCCTTTACCACCTTCTCCTTAGTAGGATCCTCCACCCACGCCCCTCTAGCTCCTTTTATGCTTGACGATAGTTTGACATATGGTGGTGGATGTGATGCGACGGGTAACGATCAAAACGACGAGCGGGTGATGAGTTTGTTTTCCCATCCGGTGAAGGATTTTCACTCGCCGAGGCCTTAGACCGTTTCAAGACTTGGTGAAAAAATATTCTTTTAGCTTCATGTTAATATTTTAAAACTTGATTATTATGCTTTGGAACTTATGTTGCATCCCCTCGTACATATTCCATCCCACTTTTACATGCATTCGTTTCACAACTAGATTAGAAAACTTGATTTATGACTTTTTTCCACCTTAAAAGCTCTCACGCTTGACAACAGCAGACCAAAAAAAAAGGAATCACACACACACACACACATACAAACTCACTCACATCTCAAGTACACGCGCGGGAAGCGAAATAAATGGCTCTGCAGCATAAATTCCATCCACTTCACGCATGACTCCTCTCTGTTCCATTAAAACACTGGAAAGCAATTTCGAAATTTATCCCCACCCGTCCCGGTACACTCGTACGCCCCATTCATCCACACACTCACGCAGCAGCAGACGACATATCCATCGGATTGCTCCGCTTTTCTAAAGTGATCGAGGTACAAGAAATATCGCATTCCGCATCTATCTATCACTTTAGTCACACATGACCCGTTTCTCAAGTGTGCTCAAGCGTTGCGCCGTCCGTCTACCGGGACAGGGGGGGAAGGATCGTCAGCCGCGATATATCCTGTACGGATGTGTGTATGTGTGTGGAAAGGGTTGGGGGAAGGGAGAGAGCAGGGTGGGGTGTAGGAAGGAAGGGGTAAATTTCACTCGAGACACACGATATTGGTAATCTTCATCCCCTAACGCGAGGGAATGGAGTTTTTTTTTGCAATGGCAAAAGGCACAGACTTACAACAAAAAAATAAGCCGGCAAGTAGTATATTCGAAATTTTTAATTATTTCTCACCCATGGCATCTCCCCCCCTCCCCCCCTTCTCCTGTTTTTTAAACTCCCCAACATCAAGAAGAGCGATCCCCTCGGGGAGGGCAAAACACATGCGAGCGCTATTGCATAGATTTTTTAATCGCCCTTTTTTATCGTTTGCAGCTTTTTTTAACAGTCTTTCGCTTAAAACTTCACACATGACACGCAACCCAGCGTACACAGACGATCCTTGTGTGTCCAATCCTTCCCAATATCAGCACCGAAATATCCAACGCATTTTTTTTGCACCTCAGACTTACGCACACACACAGAGAGAACTGGCGCTAAAATAAAACACCAACGAAAAAATTGTGAAAAAATGGCTAAGCTATTTTTTGGCCATTTTTCGAGAAAAAATACAAAAAATCGTGCACGGGGGAAACGAAACAAAAAGTTCATAAATTCGAAGATTCCTAGCACTCGGAGCAGAGTGAGCGGGATTCAATAGCTTTCGCCCCACAGCTTAACAAAAAGTACCCTTTTCAATCGGTACTGCGCGTGGTGTGCGCACGTAAGTAATTGCAATACTCCTTCTTCTAGTCAATTTTCATTTTTTTAAATAAGAAAAAAAGAAGGCATCAGCTTTTTTTGTCGTCTATCTGTGGAAGAGTTTTTGTTTTTTCATCATAAGCACATACTCTCGTTCATCATACCATCTTCACATGTGTATGCATTTTCATTTGGGACTTTTGTGTACGCAAAAACATGCACACACACACAATTCTACGCGAAATCCTTACTCTGGTATGCAAAAAAAAAATGAAAATTTTTGAAGAAAAAACGACACACAGCAACAACAAAAAAAAAATGCATCAAACCATGGCGTAGCTGGGCCCTCCGCGCTTGGATACCACCAAAAATGGGGGATAAAACTCACCCTTGCGTGATCTCAAACGTCCCATAGTGCACATGTGTGTGTGTGTGTGTGTGTGTGTGTGTGAGGTTGGGGCAAAAAAATATTAGACGGCAGGACCTTCGGCAAGATTCCTTTTTCCGCTATGCTATTTCCGTTCAACGACAACGGATGATGTCGACCTGCGATGTGGACGACGAGTGCCCAAGTTTGGTATTTTTGGATATTCATCCCACCATGCGAGTACTTTTTTTACCCATTTTTTTTTTTTTGCCAACTTTTAAAGTGAATGGAAATCCACTTTGTGATTTTTTAAAGCACTCTCAGGCTTTGGTAGAAAAAGAAAGAACCGAAAGCGCTTTCGTTCTTTTCCTGAGAAGGGTTGATTCTTTTTGCGAATTTCCTGTTTATAAGTTTGACTAAAGTATTTTTAATCTTACTTTCAATTAAAACTCATCTAAATTGAGGAAGAAAAATGTTTTCTTTAGCACGCCATTTTTTGTTAACTTCATCCTACTTTCCCTGTTCACGCAAGCGTCTGTAAAAGCTTGTGAAAGCTAGGTTGTTCGGTATCATTTCTATGACATGTCCTACTCCAATCTGATCCTATTAATAACGTTGGTGTAAAACTAAAAAAGAAGCAAAAATTCTTTGCGCCATCTTTACAAAAAAACACACATCTATTTAATTAAACTTAAACCAAAAACTGTCTACTGCAATAGCAAGCAAAACGGGACATAAAATAAGGATAATAATGTACGATCTTGTCGTGTGTGTGTGTGTGTGTGCGAACTTCGTGAGCATATAAATTCTCATACATCAACCAACCGCAAAACGATAGAAGGGAAGAGTTGATCGTCCGCTGAAGGATTTATGGACCGGCTGGCTTTAAATTGTAACCGTATGGCAATACGTTTCTACAATGTACCGTCTTCCACCGTTGCCCTGGCGCAGGTTCTTATCCTCCTAGAGAACCGAAAGAACTGCTTAAGTGAGAAAACATCTTGGCTGCCTGTTAGCGTTAAATTCTTGAACATATTCTTGCAAAAAACACACCGATTCAATTGCGATCTACCGTTTAATCGCTGCAACATTGATTCCACATTGCAAAACCTTTGTGGGGAAGGCACAATCTGATCAAACCCTTGGAAAACATCGGCCTCCTTTGGGTGCGTGTGCGCGTTTTACATCCCGGGAGGGAAGACTCTTCCTTGTGGGGCCGGAAATTTGTGGGCTGGTAATTTCTTTCGCACCGTAAATTGCTGCTTATCATATGTAATTTCTTCTGGCGCATCTACCACCAAAACCACACGTTGTGCCGTGGGTAATTTAATGTTTATCAAACCGCCTTTTGCTTCTGGGTAGTCGCGGGAGGGCAGGAGCGAATGCACCCAGCTACAATAAAACGGCAATTAGAAGGATAGACAGGCGGATCGTTCGCGTCCATAAATTATAGACGCGCGAAAGCCCCACCAAAACACCAACACATCGGTGCATTGGTAGCCACCACCAGCACCACCACAGCCACACACACGAATCACGCACGCACGAATCGCGCACGATGCGCACGCTACCATCCTGGCAGTGATGAATGGATGAATGAATTGGTAATGGCTGTGCTGCGCACGGGGTTTCCTTGTGATTTTCTTAGTTGCACTTTTGCCGCTTTTTTTCTTTTTTTTTCCTCCCATTTCCTTTATCTACAATCGGGATGCACCGGGGTTGGTGGACGGAAGGATCCAACAAAACAGAGGGGGGGAGAGCAGAGGGAGGAAACGGTTGCGCGGTAAATTATGCGGCAACGGGCCATATCTCTGCTGCAATGGTGTGCCTTCCCTTGCTTTGTGCCCCGTGAGTGTCGGCCCAGCCAGCCGACACACGATTGGCATGCCGAACGGGACGGAAAATGCCATAAATCGTTGCATTACCTGCAGCCGCCGTTGTTTGAGGCTGATTATTATCCTCGCTGAGGTACTGAGGTTTTGATGCAATGTTGTTGCTGTGGAGCATTCACATCCCTCACTCAGGGATGGAGAATTATTATTAGCTGTGAGTGAGTCCTGGATGCGCAACTTGAGGAGATATAGCTGATGCTTTTTGACGGCACGTAGCCTGGCATTAGGGAGGGACTTATTGCACATCAGCAAATTGTTTTTTTTCCCGACATTACTCAGCCACAGTCTTACATTGTATAGCCATCACACCAACGGTTTAATAGAAATAGAAATATTATCAAAATAGTTTACCACGAGTTCTTAAACTTGCAAGAAAGCCAAGAAGGACTTCTGGGGACTTTGGGAACAATATTGACCCCAAACATCCAGAAACTTTGATACATCCTACTCTTCTTCGGACAAAACCAAGTCATGCTGTCTTCTTTTACACCCATTCGCATACTAGCATATGTATAGCAAATAAAAAAAAACAACGCCCCAACAACAACATCCAACATCGTCCTTTCATTGTTCACCTCCGCACCAAAATGGCTTCCTCCTTACACGCACGCAACCCTTCCCTTCCAAATGCTCTCCAGTGCCCATGTTGTGCATGCATGTGGGGTGTTGTGTATGTAATTTATGCAATTTATTCCCGCCACAACACCAGCACACCAGGCGATGGCCAACGAACGCACCCTCTGCCCTTCCCCGACGGCCATCCACTGCTCTCCCGCAGCAGATTTAGAAATTGCTTCCTTTCTATCTTTTATTCCGCCAGCTTTTCCAATCAACGCGATGCTGAGAGCGCGCACATACCGGGCCTTGCCGTTGTCGATGTGGTCGTCGTTTCTACTAGACTACTAGAGCCACGGCACTGTATATGATGGTGTGTTCGTGTGTGTACATCACCGCGATGACCGTTCGCGAGCATACATAAGGACGACCAGACGCTGCTGACGATAAAGAAGGCAACCGGAGAGGTCTCCTTTCCTTCGAGAGACCACAGGCACATAAAAAGGACCGTCCCATACATACATACGTACATATGTAGCTTGCCGATTCAGACGCGGCCAAAGAACCACGACGACGACAACTATGGCGACCGATCTCGGGAGAAGGAAGGCTGACACTGGAGATGACACGACCAACGCATAAAAACCATAAACAACACGAACGAAAATCCCTCTCTCTCTCTCTCTCTCCCTACTGCTCCTCCTCCTACTCATCCTCTTCATGCTCCATGGGGTTCTCCGCTATGCAACCGTTGCAAATCTCGCACGCACGCACTTTTCCTCGAATTTTCCACCCATTCCACATTCCTTTGCAGCTGAAGTTTAATTTTCTTCATCCGCCTGCCATCCCAGCCGACCCAATAAAGCCCCCTACCTCCCCAAAGGCAGGAAAAGTTTCATCCGGTTATTTATTGCCTCACCTAGGCACTAACACCCGTCCCAGCCTTCAATTCGCCATTTTAGCACCATCGTAACGGGCAGCAGGTGCATCGCTTGCATCACGCTCGCTCTCTCTCTCTCTCCCTCTGTGTGTGAGTGTGCATGCACCGAAATTGCACAACGGCGTTTTTCAAACCGATCCTTGCCACATCGACGGTCATCTCCTGGAGCCTGGAAAAGGATATTTCCTCCTCGAAAGCACGGCTGCGGGCTGCGGGGTTTCGGGCGGAACAAAATTCCCTCTAGAAAACGCAACTAAGCCGGTGGATTCGACTATCGATCGGTGTGTGTGTGTGTGTGACTCAGGAGGGAAACGGTGCATTTCTGGTGGAGGGAACGCACACGCACCTGCTAAGGGTGTGCGGATTTTCGAGGATGTGGCACAATTTGTTTCCGACACAGCACAGCACAGCACCGGGGACACCATTGTTGGTGGCAGCCATTCTGCCAAAGTGCTCTCTTGTTGGAATATGCGTAACAACGGTGGACCAGTGGTCCAGCGCGTCGTGTGATGAAAATTGCTCTTGTGGTTTTGAGCCTTTTTCGGCAAGCGTCTAATGCATAAACACACGCCGAAGACTGTCCAACGGCCAGCGGTCGTACGGATGCAGCAAACATGGTGCATGAGCTTCTACTAAAGTAATATTATTATGTTAAAAGCATTCTTCTTTGAAGGTTGAATAAGTATATTTCAAATACTTTTTATTGGTCCTCGTATAAATTGAAGCAAAATATAGTGATTTTGTTCACATCACATCACTATATTTTGCTCATCAAAATAATTTAAATGTCTTCACTGATGAGTGCTTTTAACTGATTGAAGAATTAGTAATTATAAATTCTGTTCATACGAGTTATCCTTGACGTTGAGGTTCTGTGAAAGTGCCAAGTGGTTGCTTAACTGTGAGCATTTTAAAATAATAACTTACTAAACATACAACTAAACCTCGGCTACCCTCAATATGGAAGAAAACTGCGTTTACCACAAGTAGTTTCCACATCGATCGCACAAAAGCTAAGCAATTCACACACTATTTTCCTATCACCCTGCGTGCGTGTTTGTGTGTGTGTATATATACGAGCCTTTGGAGGCGAACCAACTCGATCAATCAAACGTCAACGGCGACAATTCGATCCCATGACGCTAAAATGTCTCCCCTCCTTGCCCCTCCACTACCCTTCCTTCCTTCCTTCCACCAAACACAAAATGCAATCACCTTTGCTTCATTCCCGCAATTCGTATTGCGTGCTTGCCTCCGCTGCAAAAACCGTTCCTCACCCAGCACCGGCCAACAGTAAAAAGGACACCCCATCAGGATTCTACTAAGACAAGCATTTCCCTACCCTTCCGAAGCGAACAGAAACGAGAGTGGAGTAGAAGGCGGGGAAGGTCCTAGGGTATGGTAGTGACAGCTGGGGTTTTCCATCAGGCGCAACCGGCACAAACACATGCACAGACAAACAGAAAACCATTGTACCGTACCTCCCTCCCCACCTCACACCCGGTTGGGTACGAGAAAACGAAAACATGCTTCACTAGGAATGGAGCGATCCTGTGCGAAGGACACCACCTTCTCGATTCACTTTTGCACACACACACACACACACGTACAAAGGCGTGCACGCGAAATCAAACAAAAGGAGTGGGGAATTGGGGGAGAGAGGAACCATTTTCCAAACGGAAAGCATACTAGTATTGGTGTGACAAACACCATTGCTTGCTTACTCTTTTTGCTAGTGTGTGTGTCTATGAGCTTAGGTAAGGTGAAATGAAAAGTGGAAAAATAAAAGAGCGAGAGAGAGAGAGAGAGACAGGGATACGTGATGCGAGTTTGTGTGAGCGAGCTGAGAGAAGTTTGTGAAGGAAACAAACCCATACACACAACCAACAGCAGGCAGTAAAAATCACCCATCCTAAGCACGAATGTGAGAAAGAACGCGTCCTTATGTAGTGCCAGCGTCCTCTCCCGTTTTATGTTGCACCAACGAAGCTGGTAGTAAATAACGAATGGAAGCATGGAAATGCGGTGTACGGGAGAAAGGGGGGTGGAGAGGTTGAGCCGGTGGGGTGGCACAAGAAACGTGTACACTTTTACCACCGTAGTGAAGGAATGAAACGAATCAAGCCTTGGGTTTGTGTGAGTGAGTGTACGCGTGAGTGATGGCGAGGGAAAACTCGTGCAACCTCCCTCCACACGATCTTTCTCGCTCGCTCTCGCTCTAATCGAAACGAATTTTCCCGATGCAAGAAAATAAACTGCCTGCCAGCTTAAGATGGGTGCGAGAGTAAGAGAGACTTCGTGAGCGAAAAAGACACTCTTACAGAAAAGAGCACACTAATCGCAAATGCTGCGAAAGGAAAAACCTGCCCTTTTTCTGGGGTGGGAGAGGGAGCGGGTGTGAGTGTGTGTGTGATGGAAAATCGCTGCTCAATATTAGAACCCCCGCGCGAAGAACAAGTGTGAGTCGGTGGGAGCAAACAGCGTCGGGGCAAACAGATGTGTGGAAGCAGCGACCGCGAAGAAGCGCGGGCGCGAAATACTATTGCGCACAGAAAATCGATACAAGAAAATTTATTTTAATTTCACTCCCCCCGCATAGAAAACCGTCCAACCGACAAGCTTTTGGAGGATTCTTTCAAGGAAAAAGCGAACTAATCCGCATTCGCATCTAGATGCATTACATGGCGAAATTCGAAATTCCACCACCAGGACGATTAGTCCTTCCGGGGGAAAATCATCTCTGAAAGGTGCATTTTCCATCTTAGTGATGCATTTCCCATGGTTGTTACTCGCAGGCGGTCCTTTAAATCCTTTAAAAGCTTTTCCCAGCAAGTAGTAGTCTTTCCTTGGTGTTCGATACTTTTCCACGTGGCAACCACGACACAGCATCCTTTTTTTTTTGTAGCTAAAACACACACATACACACAACACGAACAGCAAGCGACCGGTACACACTGTCAATCTCAACTCCGTCGTCGTCGCCAAAGCCACCTCAAAAACCAGGGAGGCAAAAGGCAATCAATATTTTTGCACCATCACACACCGCGCAAAAAGAAGACGCTTTTCAACATTTTCTGCACAGATTCGGATAGTGTCGCTCTGTCTCTCCCTCAGTCACTCTTATTTCCTCAAGTTTGAGGTCATACCTGGGAGTGGTAGAGGTCCAGCCAGCCAGTTCGCTAGGACCTTTTTCTTCCATATGGTCCGGTTAGGAAAATCGGTTCTCATTAATACATCTTACATCGGGAAATTGCGAAAAATAGCAAGAAGAAGGAACAATTTCCCATTTGTTTTTTGTGTTGTTCGCTTTCCACCTTAACTCATCCTTTAACTGACAGTAGAAACATCCTCGGGCCACCACACCATGTGCCACTAATGTAAGTTATTTATATTGAATAATTTTCGCATTTTAGCAAACGATTTTCCTCCCCACATGCACCACTGTCTCGCTTGTCTTTTCCAGTTCCCCATCCCCCTTCCCCCGCTATTTGAAACATTAACGCAGAAGAGAGGGACTACCACCACCGAGCGTTTGCATATTTTTCCACTAAAAGCGCAAAACCCTGGACACGTTTTCCATCTCATCTATTACGTTGTTTTTCCCGACATCTCGGCCGACCACAAAGCGCGTTCGGTGCGCGCACATCCCGTCCTGGTTGAGGGGCCATTTTCTTTCACTACACCCTCTTTCTCTCTCCCTTTCTCATTACTGCCCATGGCTCGAAGAAAAATCCGGGATGGAAGGAGCAGCAGCGAAAGAAGAAAAAAATCCAAAACATCCATCGCTTTCGGTGTACTTTGTGTGGAGGGGGGGTAGTTGGGTGGAAGGGGAAATCTCATCAAATTCTGACGAAAATCGATTTTTTTGCGGTGCTCACAATTTCTCACCCCACCTCCACATCATTGCTCCACCGCGACGCACCGCGACGCACCGCGAGGTGGAAAATCGGACGCATGCACACGGGGTGATGCGCGTGGCTCGGTGGCTTGGAAAAACCTACTCCCCCCCCCCCCCCCCCCCCTCCTGTATGTGAGTATGTACACCACACTGTACAACATTACAATGTTGTACACCCGAGTTGCCCGGTGCGTGGAAAACTCGCCAAGTTTTCGCCAGGTAGTGCGGGAAAACGGGACCAAAACAGCGCGTACTGGCAGGAATTAATTGGCTCCCCGCTGCTCCACTCCGGCCGTGTGCTTGGTTGGCAAACAGGCGTAGCAAAAATCCTGAGCCTGAGTGTGAGCGAAAAAAAAGGGAGTACAACACACACAGTTATACACAGACATATACAACAACAAAAATCCGTTTCGAGATGAAAATACGGCGGCACTACACATGCTCGGGTGCTGCTGGTACATGGTTCAAGGTTTTTTAGGGTTGTTGGGCTTTGTTTTTCTTGCTTTGTTGTATTTCTTTTACCAACGGCAAACGCAAGTAGAAGGGGATGATGGGGGCGGAGGGTGGTTACGGACTACTTTTGAACGGTTTTGATTTAGGAAGCAAGATGGCTGCCACGGATGGGTGCAAAAAAAATCCAAATAGTATTAAGTCGCTTAAAATACTTACAAAAAAAAGCTCCCCCTAATACAGTGTTTTAACGTAGGCCAAAAATCCTTTCAATCATGAGTAGAATGTGAAACTTACCTAAAAAGAAGAGAAGAAAATATGAAAAGATTAGAAATATAATAAAAATAGAGAAAAAATTTAAAGAAATAAAAATATTCTGATTATTACAGCAAGAAGAACAATTAAATTATCCTGGTTGATTCCGTTCCTCAAATTAAAGAGGACATTTAAGGGGATCTTTTCCGAGAAAAATTTGCATTTCCCGTGCTCCCAGACTAATGAACCTAAACGGGCACGCGTAATGAATGTATATTCAAGGATCAGCAACCGTCCTTCGAATGATTCCCAAAACCGTTCGTTAACAGGTCGTCCGCTAAGTCGTAAAAAGGCCGTCACCGTGAGAAAAATAACAGCGTCAATGAAAAAAAAAAAAAACCATCCCACGACGACTCTTAAGACGAAACAGACACCACAACCCGGCGTTTCTCGCTCCATCTGCAGAGATAGACCGGGTCCTCGAGGCGCAAGAAGTTGTTACTACGCGCGGGCACACACAAAGTAAGTCAAAAGTTTTTACGCTCGACACTCGTTTTTACGCATCGGAAGCCGGTCCTTTCCTCGCCCAAATTGGAGCTGCGGGAAGGGGAAATTTTCATTCATTGCCCTCGCCGAGATGGTGGTAAGAAAATATGGCACACCGAAGCGACGGAGAACTTCTACTAGCTCGCTAGCTTTCCACGTAAGATTGATTGAAAGCGGCTCGACAGCGGGCGATGACGATGGCAACGACCATTAACAGGTTCGCTACATTCTTTCCCCTTGGAGTTTTCTTCCATTTGCGGCAGTTTTTTTCTGTCTTAATTTATTTCTTCTTTGGCTGAGAGTGTACCGAACGAGGCAAAAATCTTTCACTCTTAGTCCTTCGATGTGCACCCCTGGGGCAAGGGCAAAAAGGATCGTGTGCATCGTGGAGACGGGGAAGACAAAACTTCCGCACACTCTAAGGATTTGTCGTTGTTTTTCAATGTCATTGACATTTGCGGAATGGCGCCTGGGATAGCCAGTTTTACCTCACCCGACGAGTTTCGGGGAAGGAATGCAAAGGAGAAACCAACGATCCTAACCTTTGGCAACATTTCCTTTTCCTGGGAAAGGGGAGTTTTGGTTCTTTTCTTGTCGCTTCGTTTATCCTCCACCAAAGGGATATAGGAAATACGAGAAGCAAATACCAAACACACCGAAACCTTGGCGCGTCAAAACATTACCCCGGAAGGTATCTTCGAACGAATCGGGAAAAGATCCTACCGCTAACACGCACACACACACACACATTCTGCCCGGAACCCTCTGAGATCTGTGCTTCGAAGCTGGGGAAGGATTTTCCGGGAAAAAAGGACGCCATTACGCTCCATTGGATGACCTTTTTCTTTCGAGAGCTAACGGAAATGCCTGGCTGCGTCGCGTTGGTTTGGCACTGTAGGGCTGTAAGTCCAGCCCCACTTGTGGACAACGAACTCTGTCTTTTCGGTCGGTGGTTATACGTTTAATATCCTTGCTGTTGTGGATCTTTGTGGAAACATAGGGACTTTCGGTTTTCAAGGGCAAGAGTCCACTTTGTAACCATTTCCACCAAAAAAACCCACCAAACGACCAACTTTTTCCCACCCCAACCTTCCGACGCACAGTTGTACCGGACCGGAAGGGAGAAGTGAGCACGTACAGCGACCGAGACGAGCCAGCATTCGTCGATAGGTCCGATGGTCATCTTTACTTCTTTCGCTCGCCGCCGGCCAAATGTCTCACCGAGTGCATTTCTACTGTGTGCTGCCATAAAAATAAATATTCCTTTTCTCCTGCGGTTCCTTTCGCAGGGGGATGGACAAAAGGGCATCGACCCTTTTAGGAATTTTTACAACCGTTTGTATTTATGTACGACAGACATACGATGGCTCTGGCAAAACGTGCACATAAAGCTATTTTATCGCTTTTGTGTGTCTTTAAGCTTTCCACACGATTTAGTGCATGGGGTTTGCTACCAATAGTAGTGAATGTCCCGGACTCGTTGGGTGAAGTATGAAGAGGTATATCGATCTATTGTACATTTTCCACACGACCACAGCCTGTCGGAGAAAAATGATATTATTGGATTCTTTTGACCTAGAAGAGGACGTTGTCTTGTGGAATAAATGACAATATTTGTTATGAAAAAACCTTATTGAAAAGATTTTGCTATACATAGTTATGAAAAGCAAGAAAATTGGGGAAAAACAATACAAAAAAATGTTAAAATTAGTACTTTATCAAGCAAAGTACAAGCTTGAAAATTTATAATTTTATTCAATCGCTTAAAATATTAAATTAAATAAGAGATATTCCATACCAAAATTTAAAAAGGATGATTTACAGGATTTATATCTATTTAATAGACAAGCAGAATCCTTTAGAGGTGTGTTTCAAATAGATAATGGAATATTGCAAGTTTAGAAAATTATATTCACAGAGAGAAAGAAGCCGTAATAAGTAAAAGTTTTAAAATTAATTTTTACGTAAAACCCGTTCAACTGTGAACGATACGGCGTGCTGATGTAATTAAGCTATTAGATAAAAATTTTCACATCGCTATTTTGTCAGAGGAGCTACAAACACTGGGCAGAAATGCTACAGCAGCGCTGCAAAATTCCACAGTCGAGTTGCAAATCTCCCCTCACTGAGTGCAATATTCCATCGTGTGATTGTAAAGTGCCACTAGAAGCTTATAATATCCCACAATATCCGTTTGATAAATTCAGAACCCTTTGAGGAACTTAGAGAATCACAATAGGAAAATTAGTTTGTATCAGAAAAATCCAATTATTTTTATATTTTTCATATGTTGTCTCAGTTTGAGAGCTAAACACATTTACTAAGCGAGCAAATCTAACACATTCAACAAGAATTAGGACTAAAAAGTGTAGTGTTATGTAAAAGAAACCCTTTTTGTTAGGTCAAGGTCAACAGGAAAGCCATGTTTTTTGCCCAATTCTCACCAAAAACAGCTGATGGAATGTACGCACACCAATCTACCAGTTAAAACGTAAAAGTATGATTGAAACGCGATGCAACACATGGCATTTAAATTCACATCGAAAAACCATATGTGTGCAACTGTGTGCATACACGGACACCTTCGACACCTGGCACTCCCCTTTTCACGCCTTGCCCGAAAGCCTTCCCGGACACGGTCTCAATTAAAAGCCAAAACCCGTGCGCCCCCGAAACCGGGATTTACTACGCGCATAACAGAGGGATTTAAAATAAAATATGTTTTCATATAGAAAACCTTTCTAGCGCCCGCTGCGCCCGGTTTGATGAGCAACAGTGCAGGTTTAAGCTTTTTCGCGGAATTGCATCGAAACGGGTACGTGTTGTACGTGTGCAATCACCCACCCATTTCCAGCTTCATCATTTATCTCTCGCACTCACGGGTGGAAACATTTATGCGAATTTTATCAGCAGGCCGCCCCAAACGCCCGGCACCCGGAAAAACGAGGATCGAGAATGCTCGCGCAATCCGTAACACGCGACCCATGTCGTACGGTTGGTTGGGTGGGGGGGGGTTTTTAGTTAGTTGTGAATGAAAATGAATTAAATGTGATGTGGCCACCTCCACTTTCTCTGTCTCTCGCTAGCTCTAGCTATCTCTCTTTCTCTGCAACACGGATGATTTTCCGCCACACGTTTGTAGCACAACGCGCTTTATGACAACGATCCCTGCAAGTATGGTGAAAGTTGCAAACACACTCGCCCACACGGGTCGCTCTTTTCGGTGGATAAAGGGAAAAGGTAAATACCGGACACACGTGGGAACACAAAAATCCTCCCCCACCCCTCTAAGCCTCACTTCAACACACCTTTTTTTGCATACTTTCTCTCACCCTTTCCAAGGGGAGCGCACAAAAATGTGAATGAACGTAAACCGATCGTGTTGGAGTTGTTGCTGGATGTCCTTTCCCCTTCCAAAAGCTGCCCACCAAGTACCGATTTACGCGGGTGGGTTCGGGAGTAGAATAAAAAAAAAAAAAGAAGAAAGAACGCCCCAACTGCACACGCAAATCTACTGGGCACTCGTTCGCTATCAGTTCGGCGCGGCGGTGGAATGAAAATTGTAGCAGCAAAACGTAACTACCACAACTATCCAACAGTCACCAGTGGAGACGGATGTGGATGGCCGTAGTGGAAAGGAGTTAAAACATTTACTATATGTTTAAATTAGAGCACATGCAATTCAACCTTGACCAAGGCAAATCGGGAACCGAGCTTGGGTGAGAGGATAGACTGCGATAGACATAAAAGGAAGGGCTTTTTTTTGCTGTCGAAAACGCTTTTCCAACCGCTTTTCGATCGAATTGAAAAGTGCTGCTGTATGCGTGTGTGTGTGTGTGTGTGTGTGTGTGTGTGTGTGTGTGTGTGTGTGTGTGTGTGTGTGTGTGTGTGTGTGTGTGTGTGTGTGTGTGTGTGTGTGTGTGTGTGTATGTGTGTGATTTAATCAATTCAAGCTTTGCCGAAACGTGAAACAGTAAATGTTCAACCTTCCACTTTTCGGTTGATTTTGTTTTAAATTAATCATGAAAGGGACATTGAAAAATCATTCGGTGCGTTTATCCTTGTATCGATTGCTGCTGAAATCGAAAGTAGTTAATTATTTATCAATCGATTGATGATGGTTTGCTACCGTTGGTGCTTGGAAAGCTTTGATTTCCGATTGATTGAGAATTTTTCATGTAGTTTTCACTCTTAAACGGTTAACGAATAGCAAGCTTCTTGGACGATTGTTCTTCATTATTGGAGCGGTATCCTTCAGGCAAATTGCTGCACATCTGCTTAACCAGACACGTTCGTTATAAGCTCATAAAAGTGAAACAACAAGCTCATAAAAAAGCACACCAAGCACACGTAATTTAATTAAACTAACTTCGCCGGTTCTCCCAAATCTTCCCCAAGAAAGGGGCTCCTGGCATTACAGCATTCGTCAAGTTTGGCGTGAGCATAAAATGAAAATGAAGCATACTCCGGCCACTGCCAGCATGACTGATCTGCTGCAGCACAAAAAAGGCTGCCAATTTACCTCGCTTGGAAAGAAATACACACTACATCGCCCCAATTCCCAGCGAAGGAAAGGAAGAAAATGGCAGACCAATGTCGTGTCGTCGTGTTCTTGGGGTTGGAGATTCTGGGGTTTTGCCTCAGACAGAACCTCCCAAACAGACGTCGTTATGTGTGTATGTGTTGGGAGTCACTGCACGGTTAAGTGTCTGGCTCGGCTAGCTATCCAACTGCACCCGAAGAAGCAGAGTGCAGCAGAAATCCAAACACACCAGACGAGAACGGTTTTATGACTGCCAAACACGTAAAGCCATCATTTCGGTGGATCGGTGGGTTCAACTGGAAAAAGGAGCTCGAACACAAATCGAAAAACCAAACCCCCTAACATCAACTGTCTGCAAATCTTTAACCCAACTTTAAGAGGATCGAACTTGCAAACGTCCCCAAGGGCAAAACGGCGACAGCGAAGATCCGTAATAAACCATTATTACCGTCGGCAACAAACGGAATGGAATCGTTTAACATATTTTTTTTTTGCATGCACGTGAAATGCTTTTCTAACGAAGATGGCATCCGATGGCTTCGGTTCCTTGCAGTGCGTGTAGTTGAAAGTGAAATCCTACAAATTACTATTCACTTACGCTGTGTTTTCATTTATTTTTGAGGTAAACTTTCGCGTAAATCGCTAGTATTATGCGAACAGTTTCCCTTTTTGCTGGCCGAGATGAATTAACTTAAGGTAGAAGCTGTGAGATGATGAACTTTGCGCAACCAGCCACCAAGAGCCAGAACTCGGACGCACAAGACTATGCGCGCTTGCTAGCCTTGAGCGAACCTGGTTGTCCTTCGGACCTTATTGCCTTTTGCTCTTTTACGAGCTTCTCGTTTGGGAGGGAGAAGAACACAAAGGGGAAAAATTATTCATCGACAGAACAGCAGCTAGGTCCGGTGGTTGGGATGGGAGTATAAGGTCGATTGGAGCCAACAGATTGAACTTTTGCCTTCGCTTTGTTGGGTAGACTAGTTGTTGTACGGTGTCCTTATAGCTTCACTGTGAGCATAACTAAGAATGTATGATATTACGTATACTTGTGTTACTATTTGATTATCAAAAATACTTTACAAAAACGTTTCTCACTCAACTGCTGTAAGCAATAATATTAGCTGATAAAACTGAATTTAAATTTGACACATTTAAATCCAACCAGTTTGACAGATATGGCAGTTGGAATTTTTAAATGCCGAAAAATAACCGTTCAAGCATTAAATCGCTTCTGTGCTATAAAATTAAAAACATATTCCGATCGATAACGGCAATTTGCCTTCCCTCGCAATCCTTTCCGAACCGTGCCGAGGCCAGTACGGTTTACTTAAGTAGCAATATAAACCGCTTTGTGGATGCAGTTGAACCTTATTGAAGAGAAAGTTTACTGCGTTCGACCCGTTCCGGAAATCGCGAAACAATCCACCCACGTACGTGTGTGTACATACACACACACACACAGTCGAAAAGGCGATAAAATACCGACAAGCGAGCGAAACCGGATTGCAAAACGTTATCCCCACGTACGCGCTGCTGCATTTGGCGAAAGCGCATTTGAAACCGAGTGGTAGCAGCCACTCGACTTGCATCTTCTTTTACATTGCATTTGTTGCACACACTCACACATGGATGACAATATGAGAGAACAAAGAAAAGCATTTTTGAAAAATAAAAACAGTGTTATTCCTTCAAACGAATCAAGTGTGTGAGTGTTAACTGTCAAAAACAAATAGCAAACATTCATGACCAACAGTATAACTTGTTGCTTGAACACCCGTTTTGTGAACAAAGAGTGTGAATAACAAAATAAAAAAAAAAAAAAACAAAATAAAAACAAGCACCAGGCTTCACTTTCACCTTCGGCAGAAAAAAAATGCAACTTATTTAAAGCGTTATCGGTTCAACTGCGCTTTCTCAATTAGCAAAATTGCACGCTCGGTGGTAAGAACACCGATGGCTAGAATTGGCTTAAATAAAAACCTTCTTTTTTTTCTTTCTCACGCAAAACCGATCCCTCTGCAAGACGAGTCTCACGGCATGGCTGAAACAACTCGCGGACTCCGGGCGGGGTGGCTTCAGCGAGAGCCGGTTTCTCGCCTGTCGCTTGCAGGCAACTTCTCGGATGTTTTCATTTTATCCACGCTCCATCCACGATGCCCTCATTCTACACTGCGGCTGGGAGTTTGCACTTTTATTTTAATATGCATAACATAAATACGGTGCACGCTGTCGAGGGTAAAAGGGTTCGCCGCAGGACAGACGGGCAGCGTAACGATACTACGATCGGGGATGTAGTATAAGGGAAACACACGGACAGATCGAGAGATGCATTTGCAGACAGAGAACGAGATCCGCGGCCGACCGGTTCCTGGTGGCAGCAGCCAACCGATATGACCAAAAGTTGTGTCCGAATTGGGAGACGCAAGCTGGCGGGCAGGCAAATGTAGGTCAGGCGATAATGAGAAAATTTCCCTTTCGTTTCAAAGGACAGACTCTGTTAGAGGTTGGAGGTTGGATTTTCAGTTTTAATGCTCTTATTTATTTTTTTGGCACTTTCTTGCGGGTGATGTTTTATTGTGATTGTTGGAGCTGGAGAAAACATCTCAAAGAACTGGTATTATCGTGTTTGAATTTTTTTTTCGCTGTTTCAGTCATTTTCTTTTCATTCAAAAAATCCAATTTCATATTTTTGAGTTGATTTTTCTTTGTTAAAAATTATTTATGGCTGTTTAAAAAAATTACGCAATACAGACAACGCAACAAGCCTGACCTTAACAGGATTTATGTGCCTTGAAGATGAAAAACCCCCCAAAACACGGACGCTTCCTTCCCGCGTAACTGCTCCCCATCGCTTAAGGGATTTCCTACCAGCCAACCCCAAAACACGGGCCCGGAGGTCAAACAACAGCCAAACAACGTTCGCCTCCTCAGCCGTACCAGCATGTTCCCATAAATATTCAATGAGTTAATGTGCTGCCCAGGCCAGCCAGCCAACCAGCCAACAACCAACCAGATCAGTTCCCCGGTCAGTGAAATATTGAAAAAAAAAAACATGTGCACACGATCGCATGAAAGAAAAGCAGCAAAGTACGAGGGACACCCGCGAAAGAAGGGCACGAAAAAGAAGTAAAAAAAAAAAAAACAAGAACCAAGCTAAAGAAAAACACGTTCACGTTGTTAACCAACAACCCCTTTATGCTGCTGCGATAATAAGCTGCATTGTAAAACATTGACACACCAAAGAAGTGGGAAAAGAAGGGACGAAAAAACAGTACAGAGCATAACATAAAATCAAGAAAAAGGTTTTGAACAGCAGAACAAAAAAGATAAAATAACAAAATTGTAGAAGCAAAAAACACACATCAGAAGAAACAAAAACAGAGAAAAAAGAAGCAAACACATCCTGCAAAATAACATACATGGACCCACACACTCGCGCACCAACCAACCCAAAGTAAACAGAAACAGCATAACGGCCGTTCGAATATTTATGAGCGATTGTGTTTGTTGTGTTTCGTGTTTGCGAACTTTATGTTTCCTCCTCTGTGTGTGACTGTGTGTGTGTGTTTTTTTTTTCCTCGAAATGGCTTTGCAAAACTTTTGCAAAACTCGTATAAATATAAATCGAGAGCACTAAATTGTGTCACTTGCGCTGTTTTCATAATCATACATTTTGTGCAAGGATTTATTTATGTTGCGGTCTCTCGTCCCTTTTGGGAAATTTTTAGAAGAAATTGGCGATGGGAAATTTATTATCAACCACTATTTTAGCAGTGCAGTATTTGAACGCTTTAAAGCTTACACATTTTGCGAGGTGTGAAACGCATTCCGTGGAAAGAGCTTCAACTGCAATTCCTTCCTTTGCTTCGAAAAGTAAAAATCCATTTTCTTATTGATTTATTTGATGTGAAATTATGATAAACTACCCTACCGCATCAACCAACCTGAAGATGAAACAATCGCGAACCGGCTGGGGATGCTTTTTCAAACGGAATTATCACTCACTTCCTTGCCAAACTGCATTCCCAGCGAGGGATTGGAAGCTAATAAACGCACGTGCTCGCAGATTCACGTTTGCCCATATAGCACGTACAAGGTAGGCAGCCGGTACACGGTGCAAACCGGGGGACAGCAACCCGTAAAACACATATTCAAATAGAGGGATAAAATTTTGCAATTTAAATGCAACTCCCAATTCCCATTCTCCTTCGCTTCCCCCCTACGATGAAGTTGGCCGTAAAACCATCTTGTTAGCCTGAAGATGCGCTTGAATTTGTGGGTTGAGGTAAATAAGGTCGGCTACCACCAGTTTTGGGTTGAATTTTCGCTGTAGTTGTTTAGTGTTAAGTGTAATGCAAGTGGTGGGAGGGAGAAAAACTGCAGAAAGATGCCAGCAGAAGCAGGTTATCGTGAATGTAAGTATTGCATTGCATTAAGCTGCAAACGGTGAACGCTTTAACATGAAAAATATTTCCAATTACAGCACGGGATTAGATTAATTAATTTAATTTCCAATTCTTGCCCGCTTCCAAGCCCTCGCATCGCGTAAGATTCCAACGGGAAAATGCTATCAAAGTCCTGTACCATCATTTACGTCGTCGCCGGGTGGTGCCCCATGACACGGAACAGGTTTGCTGTGCCTTTCTCTAAACACTAAACGCGCCCAAGTTATTTAGAACGAACGGTACTTTCGTACCATCCGTCCTTGTGCGGCGAGGGGGTGTGCACAAATGTGCAAAGCTGTGGCATCCGAAGGGAACCGCGCGACCGAAAGATGCAACGCAGCATGCACACCATTCTGCAAACATTTTTTCGCTATGTAGGATGGGAAGAAAAGACCAACTTCTCCACAGCACAGCGCACCTTTTGTTTGTGCGTTTTTTTCCCCGCTTCTTCAACCCTCGATTTGCTGTCTTGGTGGATGTTGTCGCCGGAGGAATTTCGTAGATAAAGTTAACCGACAGTAGAAAAGCTTTCCCTTACTACCGGGAGGGTCAGTGTGTCACCGAGAGTCACCGACGCAATGGACGTTTACATTCCTAATTCTTGCACGATAAAAGCTCTGCTTTAAATAACAAATCAAACTAAACTCTAAGCTGTAAAATAAAGCAACTGGAGTTACAAAACATGTCCATTAATCACCTATGCCTGGCGGGCAACAACAGCGATCCCGATCGGCAAGATAAAGCGAATCGTTTGAAGCTGCCGAACAAGCGAAAAACGAACCAAAACAAACCACGCGTACCTTCCCCGAGGTTGCAACAGGTAGCGCCGGCTTGTCTTTCGTTTGAGGTTCCGCTTGATGATGATGGCGCTCAAGTGTCTCGTGGTTAGGGCGCGAAGTGGGCCCTCCTCACAAAACCTATCCACACATGGTAAAACCTCTTAACGCCGAAAGCCAGCGATCGAGAAAGAGACTCGGGAAATGGAAAGTGAACACAAGCGAACATGTGACTACACAAAACCTATCCCAATAACGAATTCCCGCGAAACGCACAACTCCCATTGAGAAAAAGGCGGCTCATAATCATCAACGAACCACCCGAAAAGCTACCGAGATGATGATACGAGAAGCTACAAAAGACTTGGTAAATGAATAAAAAAACAACCTCAGAAATTGGAGCTCTGTAGACACATGCGTGTCTAGTGGGAACTTGTCGGCATTGTGGAACGAACGGTGCCTTTCCAACAATCCTCCGGCCGCCCCAAACACATATCTCGGTTAAAGAGAAGGTGTTGATGATGGCGCTAAGCCGTTCCGCCACACAGCAGTAGCAGCAGCAGCTGACGACGGAGGTCTTTAAAAACGGTCCACACCGCCGGGAGCGGCAACAAGATATACGAGGCAGATGTGCGCCTCCCTGTGGAGAACACACGAGTGATTCTTCCCAAAACTTCCGAATATATCTGTTGCGGGCCCCCGTCAGCACCAACCGATACTTGATATCTCTTTTATTATGCTGCTCAATGGTTGCGCCACAACATCATGCCTACATGGGCGCATCCATCCGTTTGTGCGTTATTTCTTTTGGTGCCTGCTATGGGGCACATCTTCGCACATCTCTTGGGGGGAAGTGTGGCGTTCTAAGGTTGTACCGTCGCTACAGAGAGATAGAGTACCCGGGAAGGGTGCGCCGGGTGCCGACTGCCGAACAATGGGTACGATACATGGTACATAGTGTCCTAAAGAAAGAAATGGGGTTTTGGTGTTGTGTAAAATATTTGGAGGAATTTCTAGAAGAAAAAATTAAAAGACTTATGTAATATTCTTGGTCCTGAAACTCGCTAAAGAATGCCTCAATGGGAGTTGAATTTTTAACCCCAAAACGTAACCTCAACATCCAACTATCCCTGTCGTTCAGATTCCACTTCCAACGAGCGAAGAAGTCATCGAAGCCAACAAACACGATGGCACACTTTCTCACTTCGGGACGTAATCTTTTACATTGTATCTGCGGTTCTACAGCTGATACGTTTAGCCCCAGACCCAGACGCACACACACACACGTCCCATTGCTTAGTTTCTGGTGCTTCTTCAAGCGTCTAGTCATCATACCCGTCGATGTAGATCTGTACGTTTTCCCTTTGACGTACCACCGCCATATCTCGGAATCGAATCAAACAGGCATCGTCTAACCCATTCCATTCCATGCATTGGACTATATGGCACGTGGCACGTGGTTTCCCTGTCAGTCTGGCAAGAACTGGACCCAGACGACGACGATGAGAGCACTGCCTCCTAAACACACTCTCGGCTACGGGGAGAGGAGGAAATCCCAAAAGCCAAAACCAGACCGTACGTCGACGTATCTACCGGGCACCAAAACCACCGTGGCACCCGTTCGCAGCCAAAGTCGGGCAAAGAAATTGTGTACGACCTTCTTCTGCCGCTGGGAAAAGACCGACCGTACTAAAAGCAGCTAAAGGCTGGCGCTGGCAACAGAAGGATGAACTTGAAAACGATTAAGCTCTCGCGTTCGCACCCACCGTTCGCCGTGGAGGATGGAAGAATTCGTTACAACAGAAGCCAAAGCAGTGCGAGGGCCCCAAATCATCTTCGCGCCCCAGTGCCCTCCACCCTCCCCTCCCCCCCGGCTCCTGCGTCACCTGTCAGACACTTTTTTTCTCACTTCTATCCGGGCTCGTGCAGCGCTTGACTTCTGTTGGCGCGTGACGCTCTGGGGAACAGAGCGAATCCTTCTGCCTGGCTCGGAACGTGAACGTGTCGACAGGGCGAAACACACACACACGCGCGCGCGGAAACGAAACCATGCCAAATGGCTTTTACTTTCCTTCGACGTTAGTTAGGGATAAGTGGTAGCAGCGGTGTAGACACACGCCACCAAACAAAACCGGGCGCAAAACACCACATTCCTTCAAAGCCACCGGTTGATATGCTGAAGCTTAGGGAAAAAAAGCGGCAATGACACGAATTGAATAAGGAAAAAGCATAGGAAACAAGCACACACACACAGACGAATGGACATACAAGTGTGCTTGACATAAAAATTCGCAGTCAATGGAGTAGTAAAAGTTCACGTTAACTCTTCTGCACGCCATCAAACACTACGAGCGCCTTGCAATAACTAGTATGTCTCCGCACTTGGCGAAGTACGATAGGATGCGCAGGACTTTTTTGTTCACTACCCGAAGCTACCCGGAAAAGCGTCCGACAGACCGGGGTAAAAGGCATGCTGCCACGTAGTAAGAAGCATCTACCGACAACTCGTCCAACAAGCTGCTAGGTCCTTTCAGCTGATCTTTTGGACGATGCGCCACATTGCTAGATTGTAGTAGCTCGGAAAAGGAGACACACAGCATACAAGAAGAAACAACAAAAAACACATCCAGACCGCTTCGTCTGTTGGCTGCAAACCAAAGCGAAATAGTCATCATCAGGTTTATGTCCCGCATTCGTTGGTGTGACTGTACGGAGGACGAGCTTTTTTTTCTATTCACGCTCCCATAAGAGGTTGCAAAACCGGAACGGTACCGGACAAGTTCTGAGCAATGGAAGGATCCATTCCATCTGTTACCGGCCGGCCGGCCGGCTTAGATTCAGGGCGGTTCCGATTCCCCCGCGCTCGTTAGCCAAGGACAAGCAACAAGTAAAAGTTTTACACACAGCTCAGAACCTTTCTCTTTCGACAGAGGATTTCAATTCCAAGAATAACTTCCACAGTCGGAGGGAAGCATAAAAAAAAGGACTGTATCAAACACACTGCTAAATACCAGACACTTTCCGTCGGGTTTCATCGTCGTCGTCTCAGGTTATGCCCGGGAGTTATGGACCAAACAGGGGTGAGAGAAGAAAAAAATCTACGGAAGGCAAGGAAACTTCTTCAGGCAACTTTTTCCGTCTGTCTCCTGCTCGTTTGCAACACAACTAAAACAGAAGCATCTTCTTCTGATGTCGGGTTGGAGGATATCAGAGCCACTGCAAACCAACACTATCCAAAACGTGGAAGCAATACCATGAAGCTGGTATATAGGGAACTCGTGAACCTTTGCAAGAAATGGGACTTCATTCACAACACAATTCATCCTGCACATCTTTTTTTTCTTCTTCTGTGTTTGCGAAACGTCTGATAACACGTAAGCATCCGGGCAATCATAAACGGTCAAATGACCATGACCCTTGGCTTGCCAACTCTTCATAAAAAAGGGGGCTTGCTAGCAACGAGAAAGGCAACCTTCCTTGACCTGATCAGCTGAGAGCAGGGACAACAACTCGATGTTAGACGAGGGAAAAGAACAGCCTTCGAAAAAGGATCCATTTTATGATCTTGGACGACGTCGACCTTCGTCGACTGCTATAAATATGTTTATTGACAGATGCAAACCCGTTAGCCGGCCCTGCCGGTAACTCCAGACAGCTCTTGGGAGGAGTTGGGCACAAAATGCTTCAGTTCTGGGTGATTTAGATGAAAGAGTAGATATTTGCTAAGCTGTCTAGCAGTGGTTTGGATTTCTTTTGTGAAGGAATCGTCCAAGTTACAGGCTTCGTAAGGGAATTCCTTAGTAGATACAAGAAGAGACTTTCAGGATTTCATAGAAATTCTTAATTCTTCACAGAGGATTCTATTTACCAAAGGGAATTCTAGCTCTTGTTCTCAAGACATTTGAGGTTGAGCTCTTATTTTGTTCCAATTAAGCTCAAACTGAGTTAAGAACTTATGTCCTGCAACTTCTGCCCATCCTACACTGCTGGCATGTCTGCCTCGCTACCAGTTAAAGTATGTAAGCCTCACGAAAAGTGCACAAAACCATAATCTTTGTACATCGTGTTCCCTACCCTTTTGTTTTCCAATTTAAAACCCACTTCTTGATGTGTTTTAAGTAGCATCCAACTTCGTAAAGGCAAGGCCCTGACTTTACGCCGGCAGTCTTTCCTCCGTAGCGTACGATGAAGCGTTGAAGGGGGCTTCCCGGAGAGGAGAGTTCTTCCGAACCAGACGTCTGTCACCTATAACTAGCCCAGACATTTCTCCAACAAGTCAACAAGCATTTGCAAAGGGACGTGGCAAAAAGGATACGTACAACAACAACAAAAAAAAAAACACCCCGAATGGGAAGTTGTTTTGTCTGGTGCGGAAAAGGCGGACAGAAAAGTATTCCACAATCGGGTGAATCGGATCCGGGAAAGAATGTCATAAAAGTAAAGCGCTCTAAGGACGAAGATGACGATTGCGATGATGACGATGGCGTCGTCGCCCCCCACGCCATCTGCTCGCTGAAAGTTACAAAACCCTACCAGCAAGGACGATGATGCTATTGGAAGCTGATGCTTCGTAGGGACAGAGCGAGCGCAGTGAAAGGCTACGAAACGATTACGTTTACGACTCGTTTCTGTTGCTGCTACTACTACTACGCGTGCCGCCATGGTTAGCAGGGACACAAGACCCACTTTTCCCTGGCCCGCCCCCGCACCACCACGATCGGTATGCTCTTGAGGTTTTGTGGCTGTCGTCGTCGTACTTTTTGACTTAGATTTTTGGGTAGATGTTCGGCACCAGTTCGGCGTGGAAGGAGAATTGTCGTCTGGGTGCTGGTGCTTTCTCGCACACACGTGCAACGCGCCGTTAGAAGAGGGCACGGATGCCTATAACTGTCTGCCGGAAGCACCACCGAAAATCATATGATCCAGACGAGCCCTAAAGAAGTCGTTGATTTTTGGGCGCGTTTAACGTGCGCCACACAAACATTCAATAAACCGAAGGCGAATGTTGAGGCAGATCCGGCAGATTTAAGGCTAGTCTCGTTTTTTTTTTGGGTGGGGGGGGGGGGGGAGGGGGTTTGAAGTCGATAAGGATAATCACACCACTATGCGGTCTGGAACGGAGTTACTTTTGTGTCTTTAATTGCAACCAACTCTCTTACTACTGTTGGGAAGGAAGTTTTTTTCGTCTTTCCCACCCGGATGTGTCTACATGGGTTGAAGAAATGTAAGTAAGTTTGCGTGTTTTTCTTACCCCGCCACCACGTCCTCGTCCGCGGCCACGCTTTCCATCAGCACGGACGGCTTGTCCGTTGGCATCGTACGACACGATCTAGAAAGGGGTTTGTTTTTGTGCGTTGGTTAACACCGGCGGCATTTTGTGAGGTGGAAAAGTTTGGAAGGAAATTGTTTTGGAAGTCATGTTTTTAGTAGTGTGCAGTGTTGCACGTTGGTTGAAGAGGTAGAAAAGGGAGAGAAAAAGAGAAAGAGAGAAGACCATATAAGGAAGAATGAGTTTAATGAGTATGATGAACGTGTTTTTTGAAATAGAAAATTACACTACTAAACTCATAAAACTCTAGTAAAATCTTAAACTCGTCTAAAGATTCAAACTTTTGAGGTAACAAATACATAAAACAAGATAGGAAGCACACTATTAAATGAAATACAAATACGATCGTAAACTACATACACAAAACTGTCTCTACTGAAATAAAAGCTTTAGTGCGCGGTAAAAGGAAAAGAAAACTCACATAAGAATATGTAAATTTGATTGTCATTTCCCAGCACAAATTAACCCGATAATTTAATGTCATTTCTATTTCACTGCCCCTGTCCCCTTCACCCCGGTTCCAATCAATCAATTTATGTCCACCGACATTTCGATCGACATATTTATGTCGATACTATTTTACATCCAGGCAATTGAACGACTTTTTTGTACTCGTAGGTTCGAAATTGTTGTTCCTACCATCCGGCAGGGGATTTGTCGTACCCGCTTGTTTTCCTTCCCTCTTCTTACACCGCCAGCATTGCGAACACAACCCAAAAATGTTTCCTTATCTTCATCCTCTAATAAGTGATCGCGACGTTACTACGCTAAAAACATAAACTAGACTTTCACTCGCCAGGCTTTGCGCTGCTTCCTTACTTTATCTCTTCCTCGCACTGTTTTGCCTCCTTCCGATTCCGTTAACAAGCGGTCTTTTCCGCACAACGAAAAAAAAAACGCACACAGAAACAACTGGGATTCAACTGGATGGATCGGCAATGCGATTAATTTATATGCAAAATAAATTTAACTTATCTCATGTGAGGGAACGCATTGGAACGTGTTTGAGAAAGCGAGAGAGAGAGAGAGAGAGAGAGAGAGAGAGAGAGAGAGAGAGAGAAAGAGAGAAGTTTTCTTATGCCCGGTCGTTCCCGACGGGTTTTTCGTCTGTCCTAGCACTAACTAGCTAGCCAGAGTACGAGAAGGTGAAGGGCAAAAAAAGGAAGATAAGTATGTAGCTTTTGCATAAAACATGGTCACAATCAAACGAACAAGTATCGTACTAACCACCCCACAGAGCGGGTGGGTGGTATGGGCTGTCTTTTGGGGGTGAGTGAAGTTTGAACCGCACGGTCCAGCCGAGCTTCTTTTGGGACCGATTTGCGCGTACAGAAAAAGACAATTTAAAATCGATATCTACGATTAAAAGTTTTTACATTTTGTGTCACAAACAAAAAGCCCCTTTTTAGTGGTAGCTTATGATATTGCAGTACCAAAGGTAAAAGCTAGAAAAGAAGGTACAGAAAATTACATAAATCTAAACACCACCGCGAATGATATGCATCACAACCGAAAACTGCCAACCAAAGCAATACTTAAGCGCTACTGCCAACCTAGAAATTAAATAAATATAGCAACCGAAAGGTCTCGCGATAAAATTACACCTTCTACAGCTTCGCTATTGCCGATTCGGCAGCTAAGCGGAGCTAAGTGGACAACCGCACCGTCTTCCCACTCCAACCGCAATCCAGCCCATTAAACAGCACATATTACAACTATCAAACATACTTTATGCCACACAATGCTACATCGCTACAAATACACACACAGATACACTTACCGCTCCATTAGCGCTTCCGTTTGTGGCTCCTGCTGCGGCCGCTGCCGCTGCTGCTGCTGCTGCCTTCGATTTGCTTCCTTTGCCACGTCCCCGGCGGGACTCTGGCTTCAGTAGCTGACCATCCGGACCGTAAAGAATCTGTGGGAGAGAAGTTGCCGGGTATCCCACGGGACCAATCGCGAGGAAAAGCCGAGAAAAAAGAAAGAAAGAAAGAAACAGAAAGCTTTTAGTTATCGTTGAATGCCGTCAGGTGTCGCCCCTCGAGTGGGGAGAAGCGACTTTTATGCTTTTCTAAAGAGTGAGCTTTTATGCTTTTATGCTACTATGATGCGGAGCAGAAATTGCTCCGAGTGTTCAAGTTTGCTGCTGGTAGCTTTATTTGAAAGCTTTCGCTATCGCGCGCTAGGTGGCGCTAGCGAGAAGCTTCGTGCTATAACTGTGGGCGTGCTATAAAAGTAGTTATTGCGCTAAAATGAGAAGAGCATGCTTGCTTATGTAGCGATTTTAGTTTAAAAAAAAGATTACTCCTTCAATTACGATGTTTTTCAAACTTTTGTTTTGTAGTTGAAGCTTTTGATACCGAACAATAAACATATCCTTTATCATATAAGCAACAATCCATGTACGATCCATTGCTATAACTAATAATCTCGAGCTAAAAATAAACTTTTACTTTTCAAATATTTCCTCAGTATCCTTGCAGTTAGCATACTCGTATTTTCCATTACTAATCATTACCACGGAAAAGGTTCCTTCACAACAGCTGCATTGAAAACCACGAAATGAAAGATGCAGAAGGAAAAGGAAAACACAACACCATTATGCCACCTTCCGACAGGACGTTCGCCTACAATTTGCTTTCTTCTCCTCATTCGTGACGCGCGCGCGCTTTTTTTTCCCCTTCTTCTACCTTCTGCACGAGAACGGAAGATCGTAATTCAATTGCTTTCGGTCGCTGCTGTTGCTCTAGGAGCAGCAGATGGGACTCATATGAAAAAGTTGCAGGAAGGATGGTTTACAACACAAGCACACACACACATATACACGCGCCATGCCAACTATCAGAAGAAAGAAAAAAATGTACTTCGAATCGCTCGATCCTAGGCTCAAATTTAGATAGTATGAGGCCTCGCTAGAGACGGCTGCAGTTTGTCAACACCAGCATCAAACCACAGTTACCACACGCACCATCTCGCCACAGGATATGTGTGTGTGTGCGTTGCCTCTTCCTGCATCCCACACCCAAATGCAGGACTCTTGTCTGTCATCACATGATATCGCGCGCAGAAGAGAGGAAAAAAGAAAATTGGAACAAATGTACATGTGGTTGGCAGGGCCCGTCAATGGTGGTTGGTCCATTGCTGGGATGAAATTTGCTTCTTCATGGTTGAATATTCTCGATAATTAATTTTCTTTTAAAGATATTCCTTTTAGTAACAGAAACATTCAAATTAAATACTCCACCATGAAGAAATTGCTTCCAGGAATAGGAGAAAGATGGTTGTGGTATGACGAAATGACTTCCAAAACAACATCCGGTAACACTCCATTGTAAGCCTTCCCAGGACAGGGTTTTTTTTGCCTGGATCAAAGCTGTTATTCCTCTGTGTGATCCTGACACCATGCAAACACTTCATACCTTCGCCTGTACTAGAAGGATCCCAACGGTAACAACAACAAAAAAAACGCCACTTCCTGTCAAGACACCCTGCCAGTTACCAAAAATTCACGAGCGGACAAAAACGATTTAGAGGAGAGCAAAAAGTACAAGACATTTTCCCTCCATTTGCCGTCAACGACTTCTAGACGGTAACCATAGTGACCAAGGTTAGTGAAGCAGCGTCTTGTCTACTTCCGGACAGAGGAGTAGTACGAGAAAAAAGCGGACCCTTCTGCGTGCGACGCGGGACCTTGACATTCGTCCATTTCTTCCAAAAAATGAGCGTGCCACAACCGCCACAACATGACATGACTGTACTTCACCCCATCGAGGGAGCCACCGAAGAAGGGGGTGGGGGAATAGAATTTTCCGGAGGCGTCTCTAATTTCCCTAATCTTTTACTCTAAGCGCGTCATCGCCATCAAACACCAACACCATGCAATAGCGCAGAGGATGCTGCGCGTTTCCATTGCCGGGCTGAGGGTAATAATGTTAACACACCAACACAACTGCAACGATTGCACACAAACACAAACGAATAAATGCGTGTTTTCCCTCGGCGCGTATTTGTGTTTTGACGCCGATATTCGGTCGGCCTTTTTTGTGCCATCGAACGGATTTTTGGGAGGGTGGCTAACCGGGAGCGAGAAATTTCGCCAACCTGCCTACACAACCCTCCATCCAAATACGTTTTGTTTCGTGCCCTCAAGGATTCTTACGCTTCTTACCGGCACCGGTACCGCTTTCCTTACCACGGGAATGAATTTTGGAAACTCACGCACTGAAGTGTTCATTTGGGGGGTTTCTTTTTCATATGGAAACGTGCCATTTAATGGGTGATTTCTTCTACTCTTTCGTGTTGTGCAATAAAAATGAGTACTTCCTGCTTTCGTTCGACAGGACAAATCTTCTCTGGTTTGGCTTGCTTGTGGGAAACCTTAAACCAGACGTCCTTGAAATTTGTCCCTAAACGTCACCGTCAAAACACTCTCGAAAACAGGCAAGAAAGACTCCGTCCCCTTACACTTTTTCGTTCAAGTCAATTGTTTTACGGGATTTTTTGACAACTTTAGATAAACGGCCCCTTTGGAGGTGAAATGTTGCATGTTGCACACAAAAAAAACCTCTACAAGAGTCATTCGAGGGAGTCAATTTTCAAAAACAAAAAATGCCCCATTATAATTGTACTCAATTGTGCAAACAGCATTAGATAAGGGGGTACAAAAAGTGTGTTAATAATGGACCGTTTTAGCTGCTTCAAGAGCAGGGAAGTATCTTAACTTCTACTTCCTGGCTTAACGACAGCCTGAGATATCGCATAGTTGGATTAGTTAGTCCTCTCTAGGAGGAAACGAACCGGTTGAGATTTGAACCCCGGTCCTGTCGAGTGAAGACCGGCGACGCTGTCACAACTACTAATGGGCCATCTTAAACAGAGTAGCATTAAAAATACTATAATAAGAGCGTGCTCATTTAATGAAAGACACAAAAATACAAATTGAAACACAAAAACGAATGCAGCATGATGCACATTTCTCAGGCTTTTTTGCTCCTCTTATATGTCTTGTCCTATAAGATAAATATCTTCTTATAGGGGTTTTCTCTTGTGTACATATAATAATAATCTTCCAGCAGTTACATTCATTTCCCAAAAACCAACATAGAAAACTAGAAGCGACAACAAGAACAAAAAAGGCAGTTCATTAACCGTCAAGCAATTTAATACCAACAGCCGTCCTTCCTTCCGTACGTACGTGTGTCTCGCATCCCCCCCTCCCCCCCACCCCTCACCCCTTATCCAGCAATTGGATCGTATTTCACGCTACCGGAATACTTCCTTTCTTTGCTGGGGGTCTTGCCACACATTTTGTGCCTGCCGGGAGCCGGGAAAGTCACAACCAAAGCCAGAAAACAAACACCTTTGGCCACGGTTGTTACACCCGGGCCCAAAAATAGATGACATTCAACCATGGCATGCACACATGCACTGTGTGCAGTGGAAATGATTCACCAGGGAAAAACTACGGCACAGATGGAAAGCACAATTGGACGATAATTTTCTCCGCCTCTCCTTAACTCTGCTGGGGGGAGGGCGAGACGTTACGGAAAACGGAACAGTGAAAAATTGTCACAAAGAGAAAATGGAACCGAAGGAAGAGAAAATCAAATCGAAACGGAACAACCGTTTCCAAAAATAATTCCTTCACAGGCAGCCCTCCAGACGACGGCAGGCAGGGAAGGTAGGGCATAATTTTTCCCAAACGAACATACTTTTCAGTCGAAGCCTAAAGATGCATTGCAAACGTTCACAAAACGTTCACCGGCACGCTAGTTAAATGTTATGCTGCAGCGCATTAGCACGCGTGCTGGAAGGCGAAAAAGGCGAAACAAAATAGGTGCAGGGTTTTGTGCTGCTTTTTCCTTTCATACTTCAATGCAGCAACAGCATCCAAGGAATTGCATTTCGTTGCGTGTTGCGTTAATTGCATTTCTCGGTGCATTTCGCTTCTTTTGCAGCGTGAACCTTTACATCGTTGCTTTTTCCCCCCGCATTGACACACACACACTCATTAGCAGAAAACCGACGACACCGGAGGTCCTTGACCCGAGAGAAAGATCCCCCCCCCCTTCCCGCCCTTCCTATCGAGGAGGCGAAATGGCGCGCACGCATCGAACAGCTAGTTGATTGAGTCCTTTTTAATGCATTTGCCACTCGAGCTTCCCATCTCGGAGGACATCCTTTTACCGCCCCCTATTACACCCTTTTTCATCTCTATCTTCTCAAGATCAATGAGAAAACTGGCGGTAGTGTGTTTTCTTCGTCCTGGGGCCCCCTTTTTAGGTGTGTGTGTGCCGGAGGCATTCATTTAGCCAAACCGAAAGAAGAAGGAAAGCACACCAAGAGCAATATCATCTCAGCCGATGCATTAAAAAACTTAGCACGGCGCATTAACCTGCACGCAAACACGGCGAAAGGAAAGATGAGGCTATGCGTAACATCCTTTTTCCACCCCCACCAGGATGCCACCCTTTTACCCTGATTGCTTTCATTTATTTGCCTTCTTTCACCAGCAACGCCGGCATTCATTATCTTGTGTATGTGTATATATAGGGAAGGTAGGTTGTGCTGCAATTGCTCAGCGCTCTCCGTACGAAAGGGCTAACGACCGATGTTGGTGCCTAACCGCATCCTTAATGCATCCCGTCGATCGATGGTTATCCGTTCGGGCTTGGAGTTCGCTTGCTCGCTCGCTGGCAATTCGTTAAAATAAAAGGGGTTGACTTCTTGCACGAAACCTAACCACATTATCAGCCCCATTCGATATGGAAGGAAAACCTCACTTAAAAACACCAAGGAAGGGGAGAGGGGGGGAGAGAAGGAGGGGAAAGAAAGGGGGAGCTCTTGATTCTTCTCGCCCCATCACACTATTTACGCACGCAGTTATGCATTCGAAAACGCATCCACACGCGCGAGTGAAGGTGGGTTGGAAAATTATGATTAATTAGAGCAAGAAGGTTCTTTGAACTCTTCCACAGCTTTCCAGCGAGGGTTTTCTGTTAATGAGGACTGCTGGGCAAATGTGCAAGAAAACAAGCTTTATGTGTGTGTGTGTGTGTGCATGTGTTGATGTAATTCTGAGCAGCTTATTTGTCTAGCGCTGTACTTTTTTTTGGGGGTGCGCTCCAAAGCGACTCGCGATCGATGATGAAAAAGGCACACAAACAAACACGCATATTTCTGTTCGCTTCCTTTTACGTACGCAATGACGTTATCAAAGTGATCCAAAAGAGAAAACACAGATTCTGCCCCCCCCCCTGCCCCCGCCGCGCTTTTCGTGTTGTGAAGGGAATGTGTTTAATTTCACCGAGCGAGCAAGAACTAACCACCACCGAATCGTAAAGAAAGGAGAAGGAAAAACACACAAACAAAACAAAAAGCATCCCCCTTTTTGTGTGTGTGTTTGCTGGTGAAAGCGCTCCAACTTCTGAACCCGGTTCAACAAGCACCGTGTTGAGGCAGGTCCACCGTTTGGTTGGATCCCTTTTTTTTTTACTTTTGCTGCTGCTCCACCAAACCAAACAGCGCGCTTGGGTGAACGTATAGCCTTACGCGAGGGCGCTTTATAGCGCACGACGAGATGAATCGTCCTTGGATAATACGCGTCCTCGACATCGTTCCATCCATCGTGCGATGGAGTCACGGATCGAGAAAGAGGGAGACAATGAAAAGAGAAAGCAAGAGACGCTGAGAGAGAACGACAGCAAGGAAGAGCGTAAGTATGCGTTTTATGAAACAAAAGCTTTAACTTCCGCTTGGTTAAGCGTGTCTCATTAACTCCCCCATGGGAAGGGGAGAGTAATGCTTTTCCATTCTTGTTGTTGCTGCCTCTATGCGTGTGTATTTTTTATATGGAAGGAAATGAAAAAAAAAAGGATCCAAAGGAGCAGTGCGTGCGTGCGATTATGATTAATTTCTTACGCACTGCACTTTCTTTTCGCGGTTCCGTTTCATCCATACGTGTATCGCAGAACCGTTTCATACTCAGGATGGGTGGAGCCGAATGCACTTCACGATGCAAACGTTGAGTGCATTATGCACTTCAAAGCGCATCCTCCCGCCCTACCCCACTGCCAGGCTTCATTTACCCAAAAAGGTCTTGAGGTCATTCGGCTTGAGAGGAGCTCGGGACCCGGTTGGTTCGCGCGGGAAAGTTGTTGATACTTGACAGGAAAAAGTGGGAGGTTCTACTGCTTCTACTACTACCACTACTACCGCTGATAAATAGTAAACGATAGGGTGAGATGCATGCCAAAGGGGGTTAAGATATGAAGGCGCGGATGCCAACGTACGAAGCGTCTTATAGGAGGCTGATTGTTTGCTCGAAAGACATCAACGAGTTCTCAAGACACTAAGCCGGTGTAGCAGTAACTTATGCCAGTTTTATAAATTGAAATAACTATTGTCTTTAGAAGTAAATGAGTAACATATATTAATTAAAGGATACATAAAAAAAACTCATTTTTCTATCACGCACTGGGCGCCTCCATCGACTTTTTAAAGCGCCGCATTTTAAGATCACACTACTAATCATTCAAAAACCTTAATTTCTAAACAAAATACAAACAACAGATAGGAAGCATCATCTGCTTGTTTTTTATCATCTACCCCAAATTAGTGGTGAAAAGTAAAAGCATTTTTTTCCGTTACCACAGTCGCTCTACACCATTAAATACTTGTTTCCCGTTTCCGTATCATACGGGCGTCGAAAATCCAACCCCTTTCAAAGGGGAAAGAAAGTTTTTCGACACGCGATTAAAATTTAAAGCAAAACACACAACACAAAAACAAACGTCCAAAATGTTCCCCAACTTCATGGACGAGTGTGGGATGAGTTCCTGTCCCGAAGGGTAGAAGGGAAAATCTAGGCCAATGAATGCATTTGGTTTGTTGGCGAAGGTTAGTTATGTTTTGATTCTGTTGCGTGCCAGGAAAACCCATAATTTTCCTATCTGAATGAAGAGATTTTACTCTTAAAATTTAAAGTGAGAAATTTTCATTAAATTATTCTCTATTTCAAGAAAACTTTACGCTGACAGTTCCTTTTTGGTACCACTCATGAATATTTGTAGGAAATAAATTTTAACATTTTAACAGCTTGGGTCCTCGTTACGGAACATCGCAGTATAAGATGTCCTACAGTTGACATTCAGCTTTCATCTTTGCTTCATCCTCGAGTCCACCTTACACACACTTTGAGCTTGAGGAAAACCCCAAAAGAACACCGAAACAAAAAGCATCGGCCAACGATTCGCGGTGCCCAAAACAAAACCCCCCGAATGGCGTCCAAAGTCAAACGTCATAAATTCGACAGGCTTAAAACTTTTTTTTTGTTGATTCCACTGCCACTAACTATCACACGACCGCCTTTGCTTCCCACTGTTACCGGACAACAATGACGCCAAGTTTTTCACCGGCTGGCCCGCTTTTCATTCAAACCCAGAACGTTTGTTCCAAAGGGAAGCTCAAAACAAAATAGAAAAAAATATTTACAAAAACCTCCCGAAATAAAATCGGACGCAATGGTGGCTGACAATTCTTCAGCACGACACGTAAAGTTACTGACATTCTTTGCTGTTCCCGTGCAGACGAAAGCAGCCAAGGAAATAGGATTACAGTTTGTAACCAACCAGAAAAAAAATTATACATAAAAAGCCTGTCGTCCAACAGACAGGCGCACGCTTTCTGGAACAAAAAAGGTGCACACCGAGCCAAACCGAATGCGAGGATGTGGTGGCAAAACTTTGCAAAACTCGCTCACGTACGGTACACGGCCGCCACAATACACGATGAAATGGAAAACAAAACAAAACAAAAATCTACAATAAAGAATGTCCTCACCTCCCTCAGTTTCTTCCAATTCCCGCCAACTGGTTTTTGCTACGGTGTGGCAACGCTCGTATAAAAAGTAGAAGAAGTTACAACGTTAAGAGAGCTAGGAAACTAAAAGAAACTCCTTTTTTTACGTTAGACTTCCGGAAGAAGGCAAAGGAAGTTCCTCTTTTATACTTCTTTTTGGTTTTTTTCCTTTCCTTTTTTGTTTTGGGGAATGGACAGGAATAAGGAAACCAAAATTTCTGCAACACAAGCGGAAATGCGTCCGAAGGTGGACGATGGCAGTAAGCATTGTCCTAATCGCGGGCGGAAGAAGCCTGGCAAGAATAAACGGGAACTGGCATAGTGTCAGCAGAAAAAGAAAACTGTCAACGTGAAAGGAAATGTCCATCGTTTTGGGGGTGGAAGTCTCAGTCCCACTCTACATACCTTCTCAACTAACTTTTTGACAATTCGGGAATGACTTTTATGATGGAAGAGCTATACAAAAAAACGGAAAGGACATTTAATTGTGTCCAGACGAAGCGACAACTCAAGTTTTTCAGGTGTTTTTTTTTTTTTTTTTCTATAGACAGAAAATATCAAGTGTTGTGCATAAAAGTAGTCTCGGTAAATGTTTTTACATTTTAAAATCAACATCAAACACGTGCACAATAACACCACAACCACCGCCAGCCAGCCAGATGCGCTTCATTCAATTGCATATTTTATGCGAGGTAAGAAAATTTCAATTTCCCGGCCACTAACCGTGTATTACACCTCAGCTTCCACCTGGACTCTCCCGACCATCAGACCACCGGCATAGGTGACAGAGGAAACGAAGGAAATCTAATTATAAAACGCGAATAAATTCGTAATTAAATATTCTAAAGGTTAGATTAAATTACAGCCGTTTTGGTCGTATTTTTCCACCTCGACCACCCTTCTCTGTACTACCGTGTGCCCGTTTTGCCACCGTGTTGTATTGGATTCATGGATGAGTATTTTTTTTTTGTTTGCAATTTCATCCTCCCGTTTTTTCTTTCGTATGGCTTTTTTTTCTAAATTCCATTTGCAAAAGAAACTGTGAAGCGTTTCTTGTCTGCTCTTTTTTTTTGTTTTTTTTTCGCTCTCTTCCCGTTTCTTGTCTAGTGTGGACCTTGCTCCATCCAAGCGGGTGGTATTGGCGTTAGTTATAGGTTTCTGGCCGTATCTTTTTCGTTCGTCCTTCCTCTCTCTCTCTCTACCTCTCTGTGTGTCTTATTGGAGTGAATTTTTTCCTTCTCGCTTTCGGCTGATACCCGAGTATCATCTTCTACTACTATTATTAGCCAAGATTTCTACCGTTCGTCCTTGCAGACGCGTAAACGCACACACACGCACCCGAAGAAAATCGGGCCACACCGCGTACGCACCGACCGGCGACATTCGGCCGGCAGGAAAAAACGGCGCGAAAAGGTGTCATAAATTTCGACCCCATAATGACTTTGCTCACGTGAGCGTGAAACGAGAAAAGTTGCTTCTCATTTGTTGTGTCCTACCGTGAAGTGGAGTGTGTGTGTGTGTATGTGGCTGCCAGGTTCGCTGGCCCTCCCCCCGGAGAAAGAAGGTGGGCATCATGTAAAAGAAAAATCCGGTATATGTGACATTGCATACAGGCCGGAAAAGATAAACCAAAGAAAAATATGATACAATCACGTGGCGCTGTGTGCTCTTTGTACGTGTGTGTGTGCGTGTGAGGATTGTTTATTTCTTGAATACGAAATTGGAATCGCGCACTGTTTTTTTTTTTTTCATCCCGTCCCGAGGTGTTTCTAACAAGCCTAGAAACGGCTGGCTGCAAACAATGCATCTAGGAATGGAAAATGGAGAAAAGAAGGTTATTGGAAATCACGCTTTGTGTGCATTAAAACGAATTTCCCAAGTCGTGTCTCCGAGGTCTGCAATGCTCAACGCTAATGCTTATCAGAATCCTGCTTGATTAGTGCATACGCTTGCACGCCGACGTAAATTATTCAGCTGTCACTTAATTGTGCCCAAAAATATGTGATTAATGAGTGATGTTTCAATATGTTCTTTTTCCCTCTGCTCAAGCACATTACGGTTGACGACCCTTCCTTCTCACAACGCACACTCACACACAGTAATAGATTGGCAAAAAGTGCATTAAATTTGCGTTAAGCCAACCGGAACGTATTGGCACTGCAAAATGTCATTTGCAGGCTGAAAGAGGCTAGGAATCGGGTAGAACTCAAAATTGGATGCATTCGCATGACCGACACGCTCAACCCAGGCACCCGAAAAATTATTGATTGTGCGTTCGAGGGTCACCGATAATTGATCGTTACAGGAAAGGGAAAGCGCAAATGTGGAATTAAATAGAAAATTGCAATCCCTCCCTGTGTGCCGGTGTGTTCCCTTGTCGCGCAGAAACATGTTGATATTCGATTACCAACGATTCGTGAGGATTCGTGTGCACATGTGCAACATTTCCCAGGCTGAGCACATTTTTCTTCAAATTGCTTTCATTAAATATTCACCATTTTCTATTAAATTACCCAACAAAATATATCTCCTCTATCGCTCTGGATCAGAATTATTCTATTCTCCTTAGAGATACGCACATCATCTCTAACAACCGGTTATTAATACTGGTTCCTTGCACCCTAGTCGATACGATATATCTTATCGTACTCGAAGAAACAAAACCGTACTCCACATTCTCCAGCTTCCATTCATATGCCTTACACTGCTAAGAAGCTGTGCATCATATTCTTATCTTTTGTATGCGTCCCTACATCGAGTTGTGCGTGCGTGCAGATGGAGACATCATACAAAGCATGAAGCAAATATTTGCTCCTCCGTCGATAAGATGATGCAGCAGCAAGCTATCGCGATGCATTTTCTCATCAAACAAGAAGACGCTTCTTCGCTTGTAACGCTTCCTTTTGTATTTATTGCACGCCGCATGTATCCCTCCGCCAAGGCTCCTTCCGAGCTTCACCGCGAGAAGGATAAGCATATCTTCATCCAGATCCAAGGGTAAAAGATTTCTTATCCAGAACCTTCCGGGTGGGCAGATAAATTAAACCAGATACGCTCGTTTAAGTGTGTGGTAACGCCATTGGTCCTTGGTGGAAAAAACTCGTTTCCCTACCAATTAGCAAACCCCAGATAGTAGGCCAGGACCCCTTTTTAGGATCCCTTTTTTGTTCTATCGGAATTTTTACTCCCTTAGTCCTCAGCGACAATCAAGCAGAGATAGAGAGCAATGAATTCGGTAGCAGCTTTTTGACCCAATTTTTAAATACTTCTCAAACACACTCACACCCAAAAATAATGTCCCCATCAAATGTCCCTGTTTTGCTTATTTTTTTACATTTTTTTTTTTTGACAAGTGCCCCTCGACGTGTTTTGCACGCGAATGTACCACGACCCTACCGCAGTGCAGCATTGTTTTCGGTCCCCAGGTTGCTCTAAAAACCCCCTAGGAAGTTAAGAAAAGCTGGTGCATTTTACCCCTTATATTTCTTAGCCCTTTCCGGCTTTTCCTAATGTACTTTCAACCAGCCACAAGGTTTAGGAAAAGATTTGCTTTTCTTCAACATAAAAATGCAACAAAAGTGCTTCTTGGCACGAGGAAATACTACTTTTTACTGGAAATATTTTACTTGTTTGGGGAAGCCTCACGCATAAAATGTAAAATAAAGCGAAGCGAACACTTCGAAAGGGATGAGAATACGCACACTCGACACACATTCGACACACGAATGCACTTTCGAGCACATAAAATGGGGGAGGATGCATACGCACTTTTCTCTCCACCCTAAATCAAGGGAAAAATGCACGCATAATGCACACACACACAGACAAACTCTACAAAGGACGAAAGGACACGCCATCGCGGATGCGAATCTTCGGGTGCGTGCAGTGTGTCTTTGTGCTTTGTCTTACATCTCGAGTATTTCTTCCATTTTTTTATTGTCGTTTCCAGGCAAATAAAATGTAAAGTGTGCTTCTTCGCTTGGTGCATATCCTTCAACGGTGAAATGCGTGCATGAGTGGTTAAAATGAAAACCACGACTTTTCATGAGTTTTTAGTATAAGTATTTCACATGATTCGTGCAGCATTTCATGCACACAATTCATGATGCAAAATATATAAATTTTCATTTCAAAATAAAACAACTTGCAACAAATTCCCACAAAATAAATTTCCCTTGTTTGTTGAACCGTGCCGCACATTCCAACCGAATGGGAATGTAAAAAAAAATGCTCTACGAAAATAAAGTACAATTCCAGTTTTCCAGCTCCCCGGTTCCCGTTGCTCTAGCTCGATGTTGTTTCGCGATTGCATCGAATTCGATTGCGTGCAGTGTAGCGAAATGCGGGATGCGTTTTGTCGAAATTTTCCCGCAATCCCAGAATTGCATTTCACCAATTGCTTTTCCACAGAGTGTGGCGCCAAAAAAAAAAAACCCCAAAAAAACTGCCCAAAAAAAGGGATTTACGCTCGTACTACCTCTCCGAAAACGAATACTATCCACAATAAAGGCAGTTTCCACTCAGGTAAAGAGTTTTTGTTGGTTTTTTTGTTTTAAATTTCACTGTATGTTGTACAAAAATAACTATAAAAGCACCCGTCTACCATATAATACGCACTCCGGAAAGATTGGGACGCTTGTATGTATGCGAGCATCCTCCCCATGCGGAAAAGGTCGGCACACAGGTCGGCACAATTTATATTTTATTATAAAATAATGAAATTCGATAGAATTAAATATTTCACCACACCGATGCATATGCATGGCTCCAGACCAGACATCCCGAGAACCGGAATTTGAGATGGAAAAAAATGGGAAAGTTTGGTGGAAATGCGAGCGGAAATGAATTCAAAATTTGCACTCAATCCACACTGGCGAGCGCGTAACAAAAGCTTGAATTAAATGCAAAACCAAAAACAAAAAAAATGTTACCACCCTCAAACCCCTCCCCAGTCGCAGGTGATGCCCACACTCACGTCGACCAGGTTGTGGGCGCTTCCGAGTGCAAACCCGTACCGGGAAATGATTTCGCGATCATCAAACACCACTGCACCACCGCTGCATCACCCATATCCAGGAAAGGGTGTCCTTTTCTAGCAGTGTACACGCGCGTGTGTGTGTGTGTAGAAAAATCCAAAAACCCGAAACCATTTCAGCCATTGATGTGCGATTATGCGCAACGAACGCACCGAACCACAAGCAGGTAGCAGAGCACGAAATTTATCGATTCGTTTCATCCTCCCACACCGCAGCACGGCGGCCGCATCACTGTACGTTTCTCTCGCTCAATTAATGCGATGCAAACCGGTGGCGCTCCAAGCCCGAGAGAATCAAACCAAAATTTCGAAACTCGCGAACCGAAAACTCCAAAAAAAAAAAGAAAGAAACAACACATAACCAACACAGCAGCAGGGAAACAGCGGGAACTGTTGTTTCAGCGACACGCCACCAACATTATCGGCCCGTGATCACCATCGTCATCATGGCATAAAAGGCTGCATTCGAAAATGGGTAATTATATGAAACACCAATCGTGTCACCCCCGGTAATGCATTGGCACAAATGCATCGATGCACCCATCCACAGCCAAATTGGGCGGACTGGAAGGTGGAAAAGGGTGAAGCAGAGGGAATGTTAAATGCAAACATCCACTCGTAGAAACCCGGGCAGCTGCAGCGGTGCGGCAACGGGTGTGGAAATGCAGAGACAACACGAGGAAATGGCATAAATTTATTAATGGAAGCAAATTTGCCATTTTCAGCGATTAGTTGAGCGAAGAGATGAGGAAAAAAAAAGCTACCCTGGTGGATCGGTAGTGTGTGGTCGTGTTTTCCTGTTCTTCTCGCGTACCAGCTACTCAGAACCACCGGATGTTTGGGTTTGGGGAAAGCCAGATAAAGGGGATGATAATTTAGATGCGCATCGCTGGGAGATTGGGTAAGGGGGTGGAGGAATGGCTAATCGCGCAACAACAACAACCACTGCATTTCATCCATAATGTATGAGAGATGTTTCAGCCTGTACTATGCCACACAACACAAACACCACGACTCAGGATGCAGCGCAATGCAGAGCAAAACGCAAGGATGCAATTTCATTTCATTAAATGTAATATTTTCTTCGCGGTTTTCTGTTTTCGTTCGTAACAATAGCACACTTAGTTAGTCTGTTAGCAAAATAGGTTAAGTACGTTAGTTGCACACGCACACACACACATTAGTTCGATAAGTAAAGATCAGTGGTATTAATACAGTTAGTGTTGATGAGTTGGGTCAGTCATTTTCTTCTCTTAAATGCTAAGTTTTAGTGACGTTTTTGTTTGTTTAATTTGTAAGTAGTCTATTAGTGATCTATTAGTGGTCTATTAGTAGGCACACGAGTTAATTTTTTTGGTTATGTTTGGTTTAGTATTTCTGTGTTAGTTTGCTTTCGTTTCACATTCTTTCACTTGCTTTGCTTATCACTTATGTTATGACATTCTTTTTTCTTTTACATTTCATTCACTTCTTTACTTTTTTACTTCTTTACTTTTTTACTTCTTTACTTCTTCTTTTTTTTGTTTCATCATTCAGATGGATTTTCGTTTCACTTCACTTATCACCATCGATGCAGTACCGTGCACTGGTTGACTTTTTTTTTCACGCATCCTTTTTCCGTAACATCCTGCATCCGGCAGTGTTGCGTTTGCTCTGCTACGCATGTATCGTCCTAAATCGGTCTGCTTTAAATAGCCGAAAAGCCGTCTCAAGGTGTAAAAAATCAAAGCAAAAAAAACACGAGCCCACATCCATTTGCTTGGCTGAGTTTACTTTCCCATACATCGAACAGCCGGTGTCATTAAACTTTATCATCGGAAGGCTCCAGGGCCGTGGCTGGCGAGTAATAAAATGCAGCGGAATCCAGAAGCGCTACTCTTGGGACGGGTTTTGCTCTTCGAAGGAGAATCTCAAGCATCTCAAACAGCACACCAAAAAAAAAAAACCAAGCCAACGAAAGTCAAAGCTTCACCAAGTTCCCCGGGCCGGATATTTAAACACAAACGGCTCGTCATCCTTTTTGGCGGCAGTACTGCGTAAAGACAATCCATATCGAAGCGTATGAGGCATCCCCGTTCGTTTGCCACGCGTGACAGAGTGCATTGAGCTTTGGTAGGATGATGCATCCTGTGATGCAGCCAGGAGTATACGGTGGGAAAACAATACACAAGCTGAGGAAGCATTCACACAGGATATGACCGGCTCATGTAGGATCTTTTGGATCGGTTCCAAAGTATGGACGAGAATAAAGCAACAGAAAAATATATAGCGGCAGATACGGAACATGTGGTGTAAAAGAGAACACATCAAAAACCCAATCACACACACACACACACATATACACAGGAAAAAGAAGAAGAATGATGTGTGGAAATAATGGAAATTGTAATAAAAATAATAACAGCAACGAAGCAATGAAATCGAAGCGATAAAGCCTGAGGGGATAGAGTGAACCGAGCAACTGTGGCTGGCTGGCTGGCTGGCCGGTTCGCCGGCAAGGATAACTAACAGTGTGTGAGTGCGAGCAAGAGAAGAAAAACGTCCAATGGAGCGAGAGAGAGAGAAAAAAAAGACACAAAATCTAAATGCCGATCAACGGATCCGATCCCCGGAACCCAACCCAAAACCGACAGATGTGCAACGAAAAACTGACAACCCGCGTGAGCTGGCGGGAAACTAACCTAACCAAACGATCGCAGGGACGAGAGCGGACGGTTGGAAAACGGTTGCCGAAGGGCTGAGGCCGAAACAAAAGGCACCACCGCGGCAGGATGAACAAACTAAAGGAGGAAGAGAAAACTAATGCACACGAATAATGCGCGACGCGTTCTGTTGGAAAAGGAGAGCCAACCGTTTGATGAGCGTAGCGAACAAGCGGAATGAAAAGGAGGTGTAGAATGTAGTGAAAAATCGAATAAATGTCCTGTGTAAGCTGCACAAGGCGGTAACAATTGAGGGAAAATGTAAAGAACGCTAGCGTGTAATAGATTGGAAGTTCCTCACGCCGGTCGAACTGGGACGAGGAACAGAACGTTCTTCAGATGATTCGGAAAATGGCAAACGGTGAAAAATGCAATGTCCGGCACGAAAACTTGGTGCTGGACGGGTGGACAAATTCGAAAGAAGAAGTACATTATTGGCAAAGCGCACAATCCGTTGTGACATCCGTTGCGAGTATAAGACTTTTCCCTACCCAGTAATGTATTTGATTACAAATCTTGGCTATTATTCCTTAAAATACCTTCAGGATATTCTACAGGGTGCAATAATGTATGCAAGCTGCAACTTCGAATTGCTACCCGTCTTCAGGGAGTTGCGATCATGATATGGATTTTTGGAAAGCGAATTCCCGTTTCGATTAACGAAACCGATGCTTATAAAAGGTGTGAATTTTGGTTGCAATTGCATGCCTACTTCGGCAAGCCATTTGCACTTCAATGCCAGGAAGCGTCCTAAGGGAGCATTCCTGGAGTAATACCTGACGAACACCTGGTTGCACACCACCAGTTTGTGCAATAAAAAGAGTGCAATTATCGCGATCAACGCGCGGTGTTGTGCAAATGCAAATAGCAAGCCTTTGACCCACGCGTTCCGACAGCTGTTGCTGCTGCCTGCCAAGCTACAAGACGTTGGTTTTATGCTTCACTGCATACGAGGCAAAGCCGTTGTGCGTTGCTCGTATACGGGCGCGCGCGCACACACACAAATCAACCGATGTGCGATGCATCAATTGAATTTAAAACGAAAAACGACAAACACTTTAATCAGGCTAGATTTGTAAATTGCCCAACCTACCCGGTCCACCATTATGCGCCGTTTGTGGCTCACTCGCCTGGCCGAACGGACAAAATGGACATCTCTCTCTGTCTTTCTCTGTATCTCTCCGTACTCGCCGCAATTGTGTACTCTCTTTATTTATAACCTCCAAGCATTGTAATCATTGCCAATCACCATCATCATATTTTCAGTCCGACGACACATCAAGCATCGGTCCGCGGATCGTCACCAAAGCACGCGAAACCGTACTATGCTCGTGTGGTTGAGAGACGGCAACCATTTCTACCAAGTGCGAGAAGCGAACACGAAAACGATATCCTTTCCATTGCTTACACACACCGAAAAAAGTCCCCGTGTGACAGACGTGACATATGGTCTCTCCTCTTCGTTTGGTCGGTTTTGAAAGGAAACCCAACGGAACCAACAACAACAAAAAAATAGGAAAAATAATACCGTTGGGACTTCCGTACACTGAAACCAAACAATAAAAGTAAAAGAAACAGGACACAATTCGTACCAACGAGCACACTCACACATGGACGAATCGTACCGACCGTCCGAACTGTTATTATGTTAATTTATGATCCAATTCCTACCGCTCCTTCCTCCGATCCCGACGATCTTGTTTGGGAAACACATTTTTCCACCACACACACACACACCCTGGCGCAAAGCTCCATTAGGCAGTTCGTCACGGAAAGTGTGAAAGACCCTGCAGAAACTAGTTCTTGTTTGGAGTAAATTAATTTGCATCCATTTTCTGCTCTTTCCATTCCTCCCTCTCGTGGTATTACGACGGGGTGTAAACTTTGGATAACTTGGACCACACCGCCGGAACCAAAACTTCAACCTTTATCGTGCTCTGACGATCAGCGTTTCCACAGAACCACCCCCCGAACGAGAGCAAAATTAGCAAAACCAAGAACCATATGCGCACGCACGCAAACACCCTGTGGCTGGTCGCCCTGCCCGCGTCGAAAGCGGAAAGGACACAAAGGAAACGTGATACAGAGAACCGCAATGCGCCGACAGGACAGAAGCCGGATCCTTTCGAAGGCGCTTCCTCGGGAGGAAAAGTACTTTTATGTTTTGATATCGCGATCAAGGTGATGAAAGGTGCCTTCAGCAAAAAAGAAGGATAGTGTTACCAGTTTTCTTTATTAAAAAAAAAAACCCGCCTTGCTTGTAACCGTCTCATATGTGAGTCATATTTTGGTGTGAGAGGATTTGTCGTCCTCACCGGTGCGGTTCCCTCCTGTCGTAAGCAATTGAGTTAATCCGTTTCATTTAGCTTAATTGCACAAATGCATTTTCCTGTAACGACTTCGCAAAAGCATCTACTTCCCTAATTTCTCATAAGGGTGTCCCCGAACGGGTCAAAGATTGAATCGTCCACAACGATTCTATTCTTCCTTCTTCCTTAATCTCCCTCTTCTGCAACTCGAGACCGGTCGGAAGTGTCACCTTACACCGCCGTTTGGCAAACATAACCACATCTAAAGCATGGACAAGGCATGAGGCAAGACAAGACAAGGACAAGAGATAGAGAGAGCGAATATATTTAACATTTTGCAAACGCCACCAACACAAAAAGGAAAAATGGTCAATCCCGCTTTTAAGAAACATCAAGGAAGTGGTCGCCAAACACCCGCCAAACAAAGCCACTTGCAAGACTTCCCCCGTTGGGTGTTTTGAAGGCTTCCATGCCGTCCCAGCGACGGGACGGATGCAATGAAACTGTCAAACCGTGCGTGCGTGTGCGCACACACAAACAGCTGACAGGTTGGCCCACAAATACACACACCTGCACACGCAACGGATCGGGGTTTGAGCAATTTGCGATCCGCAAAGGCTTACAGCAAGATCAACAAGACGACAGCGCCACAGCAGCAACTACAGCTGGACGGCACAGTTGTGCTGGATGTCTTTTCCAAGGTGTTTTTATCTGATTCTTACTGTTTGCAACCGATCGGAGTAATGTTTACGAGGCATATTTAAGCGATGTAGGTCAATGCGTCTCTCCCCTAATTAGCAGCTGACTGCGGAATTGCCGTTTTTTTTTGTGCAAAGAATACTTTGTATTGTCTGCAGATTATGGATGGCCGACCATTTTTCTTAACGATTCCTGGTGGCGTTGAGTAAAAATAAACCAAACTTGCTATGAAGTTCATGAACAACGGGACCTACCAAAGCGAAAACTAGCAACAGACGAAGCGTGAAAACTGATTTCTATTTCCTTTTTATGCTCTCAGCTAGCTTCCTAATTAACCACGCACATCTTAAGAACCGGAACTAAGCCGTGCCTTGGGTGAACTACTTTTATTGCGTTCGCTTCCGTTGAACTCCATATGCTGCCTGCTACAGACTCTTCAACAAACACACAATTTCCAAAATGTGACTTTACTGCTCCTTCATAAAGTTGCCACTCTGACGGATTCGTTCGCTTGCAACTGTTTCAACCATCTGCCGCTATTTTATTTCCCCCGAGGATCATACGTGTAATCACCTCCGGCAGCAAGCTGACTCCACACGGTGGTGGTGTCCAAAAGAGGAAAAAGTCGAAAAAATTCTCATCGCAAGCTGCACGACCGAAAGCAGTTATCGGGCTGTGTGAAGCTACCACCCGCGCATCGATATCACAACTAAACCAACCACCATCACTGTCCATGAGCTCAAATCGAATCGAAAAATCAATAAAACATTTCTGTACCCAAACACCGCACTGTACACACTGTTCTGCACATCTGCACTGATAGCGTGATGGGTGTTTGCACACACGCTTGCTTAACCCTTTCTGGGTGCCAACCCGTTTTATAAAGCATATGGCACCACGAGGAAACGTCCTTTGCATAGAGGATCAGTTAGTGTGATCCTCCCTGTTGGGTACTTGATCGATACACCTTTCCGGTGTACCGGTGTATGAAAGGCAAACAACACACAAGCCTTATCTCGGCAATGTGCTCCAACAGTCACTGGTGTGTGCTCCAAAGCATGTGCAACTTGTCTTGACAGCTAACGGATTTACTAGTGCGTGGCGTACATTCGGTGCTCCATCCCCGAAGAAAGAAAGGGAAAAGTGATCCAGCCTTGAACAGTTAAAAAACGCAAAAAATACACGGTGCCAAAAATACATTGCACAGTAAGCCGTTAATTGTGGGTTCATTGTGGGGTAGCACCATTACCAACGCACACTTGCACACGATAGTCATCTTTTAGCCTGAGGCAGTTATTTTATTGTGCCTCGTGTTTCGTGGTGACAAGCATCCTCGGGCAGATGGTAGCAATTGGAAAAAAAGCCGCCACTCGTATGCCTCTTATGGGCCGAAACTCGCATAATTCCAGTGACAGATTTTATCTTCGCATTCCCATTCATTAACGCATTGCATGACATTCGGTGTCCGCCTACCAGAAAAAGTTGAGAGGCCCTTAACCTTAAGCCAATGTTACATCCCATCAAGAATTCAAGTAGTTCCTCAATTATCAAAAATTGTCAAACAAACTTCTCTCCAACATAATTTAAAAACACAAAATAGAAATCAAATCTCTTCCTCAACAGGATAACTTTCAAAGCTTACCTTCTTCTCGGTCAGCTTCTCGCAGCGTCGGGTCTTGCAGATTTGGTGGCTCTTATCATTACGGCACGGTGCGCAATCGCCACAATTATCTTTGCGCGAGCAGCCCACACATTCACCACAGCGCTTGCGCTTCTTTTTTGTCTGCAAAAAACAAAACAAAAAACAAACCATTTAAATAAATAAGATTTAGTAAAGCGTAAAACAAAATCTGCAACTAACCGATTTCTCGCCCGGTGTACCACCGTCGTCCGTGTCCATGCTCATCGTGTGCATCGGACTCTTGAAGTTGGCGGTGCTCGATATAGCCGCCACCTGTCCCGGATTGCCACTGTCGCCAATCTCCATCGCGCTGCCCTCCGATTCGGCACTCGACTCGAGCGACGCGGCCCTTATTTTCCGGCGCTCCTTCTTCCGGTTGTCGAGGCGCGTTATCTGCGCCGGCGTACCCGGATCCAACCGGACGGATGTGGTGCTCATCTTACCGCTCGGTGTTGTGGGGCCCGTAGCGGCACCATTGTTGTTGTTATTGTGATGATGATCCGACGGTGTGACCAGATTGTGCTGATGGTGCAACTGCAACTGCTGTGGCTGATGCTGTAAGAGCTGTTGCTGTTGCTGCTGCTGCTGCTGATGTTGTTGCACCAGATGGTGCTGGAGCTGGGCCGGTTGATGCTGGATATGGTGCACGGTACCGTTCTGTGCGAACAGCCCATTATCGAGCAACGGGTTCTGGAAGTTGCTGTGGTGCAACGTTGGCCCATTGTTGAGCGAAGTCATCTCGTAGTCACCCGCCTCCTTCTTGATGACGGCAAGCGTTGGGATGGTTTGGCCCTGAAAGGTGGCCATCGGTTGATACAGCTGAATGTGCCGCTCATCGATATACTGGTGCTGGTGGTGATTAATGCCCGCGAGATCGCGCACCGGAATGGCGGCCGGTACGATCGGGTACGGGCGTGAATTGACTGCCGACAGTGTGTGGAAGCCACCCTGCGGTAACGGTGGCAACGGTGTCGGTGTGAGCTGTGTTAGCTGCGTCAGCGAACCACCCGTTCCGGGCGATGCGGAACTCGGTGAGATCGGCACGGGTACGGCCGTTACCTGTGGTAAGCTTGGTTCCGGCGTTACCATGGCCGTGTCGGTAAAACTATGAAACTGGCTTTGAAACGAGGGCAGTTTCGGGAACCCGCCATGATCGAACCCGCTCGGGGTGGGCGGTGGCGGTGGACCGGGCGTGCCGGGTGGCCCGTTCGGGGGCGCCATCCGATTATCCTTGGTGTCCATCTCCCAAGGACGCGTGTAGCTGCCGTTAGAGGTCGTTTGCGATGCAATCACATCGGTGGACCCGTTCGTGGCACTGTTCGAACGTTCCGGACGCTGCTCGTAGTAGTCCCACGAGGGCTCCAGCTCGGCGGAGAACGACGTGAACGACGGTAAACTTTGCTGGGTCGTGTCGTCCGCAGTGCTTGCACTCATCATCGAGGTCATGCTCCGAATCGCAAACCGCTGCCACTGCTGCTGCTGCTGCCGTGCGGCATCTTCGCTTCCGCAAGGCGTGCCGAATAGATTTTAGCGTATAATTTGTATCCGATACTTTAACCCTTACACTATCACTGTCTATAATATAGTCCTGACTAAAAAAAAACACTTGCTTCACACGTAAGAACACTCGCGACGCGCGACTAGAACAACGAAATTTCACTTTTCCCCCGGGAGAAAAGATTTGACGGGTCCGGTCTGTATATTGTTTACTTTTTTAAACCTTATCTTCACACTAACGCAAACACACAAACACACACACGAGAGGTAGTTCTGTTCGGAAAGCACCCAACTGTTTGGCGGTGCAGCTTGATATTTCATTAATTTTTCTTTTTTTTTGGTATTGTAAAATTTTTAACCACTGCACAACTTACACGCTAGGAAAAATTTGCGTTTTGCACGTATAAAAAATAGCTGATCGCTGCCGTTGGCTCTCATAAACCCCACCGGAAATTGAGGTTTTAATTTAGAATTATCTTCGCTTTTCCTTAGCTCCGCTACACAAATGCTATAGTGAAGTACGACTGTCAGGAAAACTCCGATTAAAATAGTACCAGGTCACTACGTTTTTGCTTCAATATAAACGCACACACACACACACACCACTTAAACACTCACACCACAAATGCACCTCCGATGCGGTGAAAAATACACTTTTACGCGCCACGTTTTTTTTTTGTCACGTATTGTATGAGGAGTGTTTTAAGAATTATTTAAAAATTGTTGCTTTTCTTTTGTAATCTTCTGTTTTGTTTTTTTGGTATGTTTGGATTCGGACGATTCCTGAACACTTTTTGATGCACTCGATTGCTTTTGGTACGTATTGTTGCAGTAACAGCATATGTATAGGGCTGTACAAATGGTTTCCTTTTTTTTGTTGTGTTGCAGTTGCAGATTTTAGACTCTTCTTTGATACTTTAAATACTAAATATTTCCTCTGTAATTTACTTTGTACTTTGATTGGTTTTTGTGTTTTTGTTTTTGTATTTGCTTTTGGTTTGTTCTGCTTCTTCTTTTTTGTTTTGTTTTTGTTTGTTAATGATTTCTTCCCGATCTGTAGAGGTCTTCTTTTATCTTCCACTGGATGCAATTTTGTCACCACTTCCACATACGCTTTATTGTCGAAAATTACAGCTTTCTTCCTTCTTTTTTCTTTTGCAGTTTTGGATTGGGGATGGGTACCGATACTGTGTATAATTAACGCCTTTTCTCCTCTGTTGGTTTTATCTTTTTGGTAGATTGTTTTCGCCTTCTGTTGCGGTACTTGTTTGTAGCTTTTTTTGTTTGTTTGTTTGTTTGTTTGTGTCTTGTTTTAATTTGTACTGTTGCGTTGCCTTCCACACTGTAGAGTTGATGAAGAACAGCTTCCCAAATAATAATAAAAAATCGAGCGTTTGCTTACACACGAAACGAATAAGTTACTTAGCGATTTGTATTTTGCTACTGACTCGATAGAAAAAAGGTGTGCGCTCTCGGTGCGAAGGTAGCTTTTTTTGTTGTTATCAACTTGAAGAAGTTTAAACTAGATCGGGTTGGTTTGTTGGGACTTGTTTGGGGTTTGTTTTTTTTTTTTCCTTTGCCGTTACCAATAGATTGTTGAACGTTGATCATACAGCAAAAACAGTTGAATAATTTAAATAAATAAATAAGTTAAGCGACGACGATAAATACATAAATAGCGTTTGGTTTTGTTGTTTTACGTTTTAAAATTAGTTTAGCGAAGCAAAAGGAATCTTTCTAAAGTAGTTTAACTTGACGCTTTGCATGCGAAACCGTTGCAGTTTCTTCATTGAATAGAATGGTTGATGTTTGCACCGTGGCGCGAGTGGCGCTGGGGGTTTTGCTTGCTTGCTGGTAGCGTTTCAGCTTGGCTTTGGTTTCACGTTCCTACATTTGCCGTCCTCTGCTGCATCTGGGGAAGAAAAAAAAACCGGACATAACATTGTAAAAGATTAGTTTCATAAGTTTAACTAGAACAGGGAAATTCATATTTCATTCAAGAAATTCGGATAAAGAATGGTTGTATTCTTCTCATCGTACTATCTTCTGCATTATTAACGACCAAACACACATGTGCCGAATAATCCATCTTTTCCTGTCTTCTTAACCATGCGAATGGAGCTAATTTTCGCCTATACGAAACACATCCTCAAGGCGTATTCTTATACACATTAGCATGATCACTTTTACACTTGCTTCCAGGGCTGCTTGCAACAAGCAGGCAACTCCAAGCGCTGAGAAATCTTTTGAATATTTTAATTTTAATTCATCGATGAGTAAGCACAGGTCCGTCCAGCCGCAGGGTGTCCATATTGACACGGAGTGCTGAAAACTTAATGCTACGTTTGCTTCTGTTACGCAAAAACCTCACTACGCGGTGAAGGTGGAAAATTTACGAGTCCTGTGTCGTTGTAATTCCAGACAGTGTGCGTACGCGTACGCCCGCACGACGTATATGCGCGCCAACGGTGCGCCTCCTTCGTACGCGTACTGGGAAGGATAATTTTATGCGAATTACTTTTGGGCGAATTATTGGGTACAATTCCGTACGGCAGCCGAAACCCAGTATGGTGCGTACCGGGCGAACGCAATTTCCGTTTGGCTAGAAGACAGACACACTTGGTCGGGACGAGCGATTTTTTTTTTTTTTTGCTTGCATGCTTTGGTTTTGATCCTCCTTGTACCACATACGAGGGTTGTGCAATTGAAATGCGTCCCACTAAGACTTAGGATGATTAGTTTCCGACTAGTGCGCCATTCACCGGCGCTCGATGATGTATGGCGCATTTTTTAATTAAAATTTTACCTTCCTTTTGGATTATTACTTCTTCGCGGAACCATTAGAAAGAGGGACCCCGCCACACTACTATCCTTCATCGTTACATATTCATTAACTGGGGAAGCATTAATGCACGCCAAGATTTTGCAAATGATTTATTCACTTACCGCCGCATGTAGGCAATAAAACTATGATGGATTAAGTTTTTCTTTTCCTAACATCCTACGAAGGAAATCGCAGAACTTCGATTAGGATACGCAGCCATCGTATGCGGGACTGTAAGTGTCTTTTTATTGCATCTCATGGTAGTGATAGAAAGTTGCTCAATAGTGGCGTCCGCGACGCGAAGAGACGTTCGTCAAAGTGAATCTTCTATCCGGATGGTATGTCATCCGATTATCGACCTTCACCATCAAGGACACCAAGGACGAACACCCGCAGAAGCCCGTAGACCAAGGAGAGGGCCCGTAGAAGCAACAAAAAAAAATTGAATTTCAGAAATAATATTTCGCATGAGTTACATTTTCAATTTACAATTTATTTTCCCATTCCTTCCAAGCAGACGGCGGGAAGGGCCCATTTGTCTGGTTCTTAAACGTGCCATTTTTTTTTTAATCTTACTCCTCTTTCAGGTGTCTCCGAAAAGTTCGGGAAAAGAAGCATAAAAATGAGTTTTTTTTGAGTCTTCTGCTTCTTTATATTGCCTCGCGAAATTTTCCATTTTCTTCGCGATCGTCGAGAAGAGTGTTGTCGCAAACGATACTTTAAGGAATTAAGTACATTTACTGTGCAATAAGCACATTATTTTAGCTATTAAAGACAATTTCTTAAAGACAAAACCTGACAATACTTCACATCACGCGCACGCAATAGGAAGAAACATTTAAAGCAAAAGTTCGACGTTTGACAATTTTAGAACGTTCTCCTTCCTACGGAAGATTTCCGTTTGCCCACAATTCAGCAGGAAGACAAACAGCACCGCACACAGCACAGTATTTTGCTTACTTTGTGGCCACGGCAGGAAGAGGAAAAGCTTCCCGATTTTTGTAATCCCAGTCATGAAAAGCAAATATTGCACGCCGGTCTCATCCAGAATCCGAAACGAGACACAACCGTAAACCCGACGATATTCGCAGGCCAAGCGTCCTCCAATTTCTACTCTACTCATCCACACACCTCGCACGCTCTCGCTCCCGTCAATACATCATCAAATTGAGGTGAATTCAGCCATGAATATTAAAAAAAGGAGCGGGAAATACAAATCCACTTGCACCCAGGGAGAAAAAAAGAAGGCACCTGTCTCACCTCCACAAACCTGAAGACAGCAAACCTGGCAAACCTGGTGGAAAATGGCGGTCCCGATGACATGCGAAAATGAAAATGTGCCCGCAAAATGTTGCTTTGCGGGCGGATCCCTGACCTCCGCCGACGGATTCGGAGTCAAACCACGTCCTGAAGCACGCTCGCTACCGGTAAAGGACACATCCTTCAGCGCGTTTAGGAAAAGTGATTTGTTTCGGTTTGGGGAAAGAGTTCGAAGGATGGTATGCGCATAAGATGAAAATCGTTTTCCTTCTTTAGTCGCGACTCGTACGCAATCCAAATCACTTTCAGTGATACAGAAAAAGAAGGTCGAAGAAAAGGCTGAATTCTTGCTGTGCTGCCCAAGCTGTAGTGTAGTCCCGTGCCTTCCCAAAACATTTCTAAGCGAAATCCAAACAATTCAGTGAGCTGAATCTATTTCTACTGATCTATTTTGCTGATCGAAAGAGTTGTTCTTGTCGATTGTCTATCATCACTTTAAAGTCACACTCAACGATGTTCCAGGAATCGATTAAGCAAACGCTTCTTAGCTACTGCACCACTTGACTTAATTTTGTGCAAATCCTCCACACTTTAACAGTGCAAAGCTTCGAATAATTGTGAAACAACGCTTAAAACTTCCACATCACGTCCATCAGCACAAGTTTCTCGGCAGCTATATTAATCTAATCCTACCCAAAAAAAACCCCTCGAAATCCCGGCCGGCCTTGCTGGGGTGTCTAAGCAGGCAGGCCAGAGAAGTCTAACATCCCAAGGTTGTTACAGGTTAGTAATACTTTACTTTATGTTGTTTCGATTCCCTCCATCACCATCACCCATTGAAACGAACCCTGCTTCTGGTTCGGCTGGGCCCGGGACAACGTCCACCGTTGACTGAGTGTGCCAACAGGGACAACACCGCAGAAACACACTGAACACTGCTACTCCTCACAATAACGAAACGAAGCAGCAACAACAACAAAAAATGCAACAAAACAAAATGATCCAAAATAAAAAGCTCATGAAAAGTTTCGAAATAAATTATAAAACTTTTCGCTCTTTTTCCGATCCATGATCCACTTTTTTTTCTTTTTTTTTTTTTGTTGGCTCTCCTGTTCCTGGTTTCTTGTCCTTGCTGGTATGTAGGAAGCGCGAAGAAGGGGGAGCAGAGGTGTAAGAAACTAGGGGCTAGTTGAATAATTTTTCCAGCGTTCGTTTCCGATGGCAAAGTAGCCATTTTTTCGTGCGTATTATTATTTTCTTTTTTCCAATACTTCTCTCGCTCTCTTTTTTTTCTTTTTTTTCTCTTTTTTACTGGTGCACAAAGTTTTGTTTTTCTTTTCCTATTTCGTAGTACACTTTTTTCTGTTCTTCTGTAACTTCTGTTACTTATGTGGTGTTTTTTTTCTTCTATTATTTATTTCTATTCTTGCTTCTTCATTTCTACAATTTTTTCTTTCATGTGTCTTAAAAGAACCGCCAGAATCGTGCCGTTTTGGTGTTTTGTTTTGACTTTTTTTTCGAAATTTTTAAGCTCACTTTACATTTTTCGTTCCAGTTTTGTGTTCTTACCAACATCGTATAAGAAGTGTAAAGAAATTGTTTGACCAGTTCCGCACCAGAAAAGTACAGTGAGGAATGAATTTAAAACAAAACAACAAAAAAACACTCCCAGTCCAACTTCAAAACTGCTTCAGGAAAAAAGGGAAAAAGAATGCAAAACCATGCGTTGGCAGAAAGAAAGAAAAAACGCAAACTTTCTATCACAAAAATAAAAGCTTTTCCTAGAGCACACTGGAGCTTTGGGCGAAAAACAGACACCAACTGAAGGGCGGAAGTTGCAAGTTGTTAATAGAACAGAAGGTGGAAAATACAAATGTATTCCTAGTTGAAAATAACAAACTAGAAAGAAGCATTTTACTTCCTTTAAAAAAAAATTCAATTGCATTCATATTGCCATAAAATTTAATGCAAGGAAAGCTTGAGATCAAAACAAAAAAAGAATCCCCCAGACCAGAAGACAGCTTCCCAATAATTATGACATCACCATTAACGTCTTCACTTTCTCTCTTGCCCGCCCAGCCGTACTTATAAAGCTAGCGAGCATAACAAACAAAAAAATAAAAGTTGACCCGGTCTCGGCGCTTTTGCTGCTGCTCATCGATTTATGGTCAATTAACACACGATTGTCCCGTGTGTTCCCGAAGCCAGCGGGCGAACAGGATGGATGGACGCACCGCCGCAAACATCGAAACACAAATGGTAAAACGATAAACGAGCTGGGCAGATGTTTTGACCGTCCAGCCGGGGCAGCCCAAGTGCTCATAATTCAAGGACGTACCGGTGAACCGGCCTGCTGTTCGTCTGTTTCTTGGCGTTTCTTTCTACTACTAGGGCTACTAAAAACGGGACTATTGCTGTGGTACGGGTGCCCGGAACGACATATTTCGCTAATTATCCGTAACCTTCGGATAAAAGTTTCGATGGTATAATTTTACTGCGCGTAGGCACAGACCGATGGTCCGCTAAAGTGAAAGCTATCATAATAAGGATAGGCAGTGTAAAAAAAAGGACAAGTGTGCAATTGGCTAAACTTGAATTTTTATATTGAAGTTAAATTTCTTTCGAGCACGCCTTGCGAATAGAAGCCTATTTTAGGCCTATAAAAGTCCTTCAGGTTTGGTGCGGGATAATTTTTCTCTTTTTATCTTGCACACGATTTCTAGCCCCAGCACAGTCATATCTCGTGTTTGAAAATCAGCAACAAACAGCAGTAATATATTGCCAAACCACGTTCACCATCATTCTTCATCTTGGATCCCGATATCTCGAAAACCATGTTGGTGTGGTGTTATCGCGGCAGAAACTAACCAAAACCCGTGCAGACTAAAAGGCACACCGCAAAAAAGTGCCCACCAAAATCACCAACACTACCGGCCGGGTCAGGGGACCAATAATGTTTAGGGCTACTTCCGCCTTGCATCCTTTTTTTTCCCCACTGGCCGCGGCGACCCGTTATCCATCGATGTACTTGAGCCGGATATAAATCGTCGAAATACAACCATTTAGATTAATTGATATTTTATTCGTACCACACACAACCACCAATGGTGTGCTGGACCTCGCGCGTGTGTGTGCCCGGTTTTTGTGTGATTTCTTTTTTCACTCGAAATGGTCAATTCCCGGCCATGAAGGATTATAGCCATCCAGGCCAAAGAAAAGCAGGATCAGGACTCGTGTTTGGGGTGTTTTTTATTTACCATTCACCACCATTCGTTTCGGTTCGGTTCCTGCGGGACGACGGCACTTCCGGCGTTCGAGCGTGCTCTAGTTTTTCCCCGGGCTTTTTTGTTTTGTTTTGTTTTCTTCCCCCCCATCACCCTCCCCGGTCCCTACACACACACACACAACGCAAACACAGCGACAAACCCGAAATCGGTGCCGACTTTGCCATTGAATGTTTATGGCACTCATATCAATAACGTGAGCATATAATTTACGTGCCGTTATCATGAAAACGGGAACACGTACAAGAACCGTACAAGCAACAAAAAAGGAAAAGCCTACCAGCCCGTGTGTGCTTAACGATTGTAGAAGGCACCATAAAACAATGGCCAACAATCGCCAAAAAGGAGGGGGATGGGGAAAAAAAAATCCTGGAGCAAAGAAAAACGGGTCGGTCACACAATCACGAGACGTCTATCTTTTGCCATTATGACATCGATCAGCAAACCGCGATAGTGTGGCGAAGGAAAAGCGGCTTCAAACGCGGGTAGGAAACTTTCCATAAACAAACGATAAAATCCCGACTCCCGAAACAAACCAAAAAAACGGGGGGGAAGCAAAAGTTTTATGCCCTTGTCCAGAGCGTTGAACATGGGAAGCGCGTCCGGGAACGGATTGTTTACTGGGCACACGCTACCATAATTGGTCACCAGCTTCAAAAGTGGGTGAAGATTGTATAATTGACTGCGAAAACGATCATAAATTAATCTTCAACCGTATAAAACATTGGTCTGTGTGGACTAGAATGGCTGGAATGGCTAGAGTGACGGATTATTTCGGGACACCAAAATGCAAATACTTGCGTCCATGAATATGCGGACGAGCTATTGCATTGCACGATAGGACGCAAACGGTTTCGACGCTAATGACGTTGTTGAAGGAGGGATAATATAAACAGTGGACAGCAAGTGATGCCAGGGAGCAATTGGAGACTATCAAACGCGAAACTGAAACATGAAGAACACAAATCGCAAGCCTAGTCTTTCTCTTTCTCGGTCATCTGAGTGTCGATGGAATGGTTCTATCGTTGTTGTAACACAAAACCCTGACGTCTAGTCGACTTCCTTTCAAGCAGTCAAAGCGTTTTTAATTTTGCGATTCTAAAGACATAGAGAATATCCGCAAGAGCTTCAAATATTCTCTACAGATTGTGTCCGATGCCACAACAAGTACAGTAACGTAGCCTAACAAAATGTTTCAACCTTGCTGCCCACAAGGCAGGACAATTTTCCCGCTCTTTTACAACAGTACCGAAGACCCGAAAGCGAAAGTGTGTTTGTGGCCATCGTCGTCGTCGTATCGTGTTTGCCACCCTAACCGAAAAAACAACGAACCCGAAGACAAAACATGGCTGAACTTGAACTTTTTCCATACACCGCAACACACAGCAGTCGTACTTTTTGGGGAGAGAATTTTCCTCCTACAGTCCAATTTCCCGCCAAGCCAACGGAACCACCCGCGGCACGCACGCCCTACACACAGACACACCCGGTAGATGGTGCACGTGTGACGACCACCGTGTACCGAATCCATTGGAGGAACGAACGAAACGCAATTCAATCGGGTGCTCGCGCGTCCCTCCACCCTCTTGCTGGATGCATCTGGTGCCTTTCACAAGACTACTGACGTGCGGCTGATGACGAAGCGCAGGAAAACTCTACTCCGTTTTGGCCATGGCGTGCATGGCGAGTAACACCCGTTTTTCCACAGCTCCCATCAATGGAGTTTGTGCGTTTGTGTTCGTGAGGAAAGCTAAACTTTCCACCGTATGTGCAGCGGTGAGCGTTGTTTTGGTCTTATTAGGCTTCTCTAGCAGCGTTTGTCGCGTGCTAGGTACGTTTTGTACACTTTTTTACACGCACACTGCGTCAGCTTATTAGCTTTCAATGTAAAAACAAGCAAGAAATACTTTCATTTTGTTACAGGCCAAACGCTTAAGTAGTCGATTTCTGCCTCGAATAGGACCACACTAATTGACACACAGCTAGCACAGCTCACTCGAGCGTGAGCGTGAGCGAATTCGAAGCCCGCTGGCTAAGGTTCACTAAAAATAAGCTAACCCGATACCAACAGGAAAAAAAAAGCCAAAAACGCAAAACAAAACCAAAAAAAAAAAAAGGGCACCAATTACCTTTATCTGCTCAATATCAGCATATTCAACGCACGCATTCCAGATAAGCGCGCGTTTTATCGCGCCTTTTGTCGTTCATGGGCATTTTTGTTTATTTTGAGACGGTGGTTTGGGCCGTTTTGGCCGTCCCGAACACGTACACCGGGTGTTGTCACCAGAAAACCCGTGGTTTTTTTTTATGTGGAGTGTGCAAATCTCATCAATCTCCGATACAGACCCGCGCGGTAGTACTTCGTGTCCTATGACTCTACAAAAATAGAATGACGTACTCACTTGCTGCTGCCCTTCCAGCCCAAAAAAAAAAAAAGAACGACACTTCATCTCGTACATTTATAATTCCCGTACAGCAAAAGCGTTTCCAAATAGCCAGCAATACACACACACACACACACACGCAAAAAAGGCCATATTTTGGAGCATACAAAACGAGCCGTTTTCCGACAGTGTTATCAGGTGTCAAACTGCCGTACCGAGGCTTCGATAAGAAAGGAGAACTGGGAACTGGCCCTCTTCCTAACACCGATGCATCTGATGCTCTGTGCCAGGGTCTCTCTCTATCGTTGTTGTTCTTTCTAACATATTACAGAACCAACAGCTCGAGCTGTTTGATGCCATAAAGATTTACAGGCCAGGTTGATTGTTGTTGAGTCACTGGCATGAAGCAGAAAGGAAGCGAAAAAAAAAAACCACACACATCAAACGATCGATGGTGACAGTTTACTTGTGCATATAAAGTGCTCAAGGTGCTGGGCACTTTTGAGACCTGGGGCTATGTAGTTCTTCCGGCAAACAAACAGCAAATACCCGGATGTAGTTAGCAAGCATCAGAATAGATAAAATGCTTGAATAATGTTTGTTCCTAATCACTCAGATCAAAGAAAAGAAAAAGATAACTTTTTCTACTGTTTTATCATCTTTTCTGTACATCTCTTCTTTTGTATAATTTTAGTTCTTCTCACTATTTCTCTTTTGTTTTGTTTTTATTTACATGTTACAAATATTATTTTGATTCCTCTTAACTTTGGAAACAACTTTCGTTTTGTTTTACCTACTTTCAAGACCAACACAAACAGCTTACATGTTCGGTTTTCTTGTTCTACCAAAAACAAAAAAAAACTTACTTTTGTTGATATCGCATAGCAATGCATTTCATCAAAGCGTACCAAAAACTATTGCCAGACCAGCAGCATCGATCAAAAAGCACATAAACTGTGCGCTGCGAAGAAAACATCCTATTTCTGCTGACAGTTCCCAACGCAAAACCAGCAAACAAAACATCCTATGGAAGAGAGTTTTCCTTACACGAAGTTCGTACAGTGCGACAGTGTCCACTAGCAAAACGCAAAAAAAAAACATACAAAACGAAACGAAGCAGCACCGTTTGAAACAAAACAAAAATCATCTTAGTCCATAGGAAAAGGAGGGCAAAAAAATAAGTTTTTCCTCAACAAAAGGACACACAGCATCCAACCTGGCACCGAGAAAGGAAACAAAAAAAACTAAAGGGCCAGAACGTAAGTACAAAGACAACCGACTTGAAGGGTGTTTATGGGAGAGAACAAGTTTAAAATTTATTTCAAAAGTTACCGTTCGATTCCACCACACACCAGCCGTCACGGTTTTTGGCATTGTTTTTTTCTTTTCCGCGCAAAATTCGAGATCCACTGTCCTAAAGTTCTCAAGCTCCGTAGGCTCCTTTGGAATGGGAAGGGCGTTTTTTTTTTCGGTATACCGAGTTGGAGGACAGTTGGCTATTCTTGCCCATCCTAGCCATCGAATGTGCTAGGTTTTGATCGGGTCTGTTTGTTACGTGTCCCCGTTTGAATTTTTCTTTTGCGGAGAGGAAAGAAACAAAAATCTTCCAACATTCAGGCGTACCGGCTCGGTTCGGTTCTTGCTACGTTGAAGCGCTATCCATTCGGACATGGTCGCTTCTTCGATTTTTTTTTTTTTTTGCACCACCACCCACCCATTCAACCATTCTGTCACTTGTACGCTTTCCGTCCAGGGTCTTTAGCTACGTGCGAGAACACTACTGGCGTATCTCGAATCAAATCCTTAAAAGCGGAGGAAAGATACGCCAATGGTCCAAAAGTTCGGGCAAATCGAACGCAAAATATCAAAAAGCGGAAGTAAGAGTTCTTTATACGAAGACAGCAACGAGCCACCTCCAAGCGCGTAACGCGTGGGGAAGAAGTTTTTTTTCCTTCTTCTTTTACTACGTCTACTGCTGCACCACACGACTTCCGGATTTATTTCACCCAGGTTTCATTCACCCGAGCCCCGCATGATCGCATCCCGAATTGTATAGATCCTTGTGCAAATCCTTACCGTTTTACTCATACTTCTGCGTTTGTTTCCTTCGTGCTGGATGGAAGTTTTCAAGTAAGATTTGATTTATACCCATTCCCGTACATCTGTCCAGCAGTCTGGGATGTGAGCTGATGGTACTGGATGGCAGACGAAGTATGGAGCACGCAAGACGAAAAGGAACGTATCACATCTTGCAAAGTACTCTTTCATTCGAAAAATAGCGTTCTACTGTCGTTTCTTTCACCGATTCTACGACTCCTGGTAGGGAGAGGGACAGGACCTTTGGGATGATTCCTCGGATATAAAATATCGATGATTAAGAGGAATTTATTAATGAACTTCTCATCCTTATTGTCAGCATCGGGCATGGGTGACAGATGGTGAAAAATCCTTTTTGCAATATATGGCACGATCTTTTGTCAAAACTGTCAGAAAAAGGAAGCGACATCTATGCTTCGGTTGAAATGGCTAATTTTTTTTCAAACAATAAAATAACAATTTTGAGCGTTTTTTTTTTATTTGTGTCTACCCAGCATCAGCAAACCTTACTTCGCGCAATAGAAAGCGTAACTTGTTCGTCCATCCGCTCATTAGCTGCCACCGCGATACACACAAACTCTCACCAACCGTTTTTTTTTTTTTGCTTAAAAGTATGTCATTCATTATGTTTCATACGGTAGCTTATCCCGCCCGCCAAAACCAAACCGTCCCCAAAGGGCAACGCACTGTACCATCAGATAACAAATCCTTGTGTGTGTGTTTTTTTGTTGTTCTAGAACCAAAAGAAGACGCTCGCAACAACAAGAACTCTCCAAAAAAAAAGCGCGTCATCCTTCTTCCTCAAGAACACCACCGAAAAAAAGCACCCTTTCTCGGATCGGATGCCACAGCACAAGGTAGCAGCAGCAGCAGCAACGCTTCCTCCCATAAGAAAACGTGCCTTTCTGGCTGAAAACCTCCAGCAGTACTTCGCGCTACTGTCAACCATGCTTCTACCGCGCTGCAATTGCACTGTGGGGAGCAGCGTACGAGTGCATTTTTCGCGAAAAACACAATATCCGATGAAGAGGCTCTTGAACCAGAAAAGCTCCAGATTTTTAAGCCGGTTTGGGTGTAATGAACTGCGGAGTAGTGTATGAGAAACGCAACACACACACACAAAAAAAAGGACTCCCTTCGCTGTACTTCAGTGAGTGTGCTGCGGGGTTTTGTGTGTGTGTGTGTATGTCTTGAAGTCCTTGTTACACTTGAGAACTGTTCAAATTTGACGCGCACAAACACCATTACACAAGGTTATCGTGGGGGGAATGGATTTTTTTGTTGAATTTTAACCAGCACCCGAAAGATGGCGAATGTTCTGTTTGGAGACTTGTAACTACGTCTCAGCGTAGAACTAATTTATAATAATTTTTCCAAAAAGTAACGTCTTCTTCCCAAATACGGCCTCTCCAGCAAGTAGACTTAAACATAATTCCACCAGAAGGCTTTCAAAAGTTTGTAGAATTAATACGAAATTAGAGAAACCGACCGTTTTCTCCTACCAGGTAAGGTTCCCATCAGATAGGAAGTCCTTTCGATGCACAGCTCTCATTATCCCAAAACCGTTCCACTGCAGTGTGTCCAGGTGTTTACGATCTAAGGCCCAGAACATGACGATCGTCACACCGCGTTGTCTGACATCCGGGATCAGCTTTAGATGGATAGGACCCGATGTCTCTCTCTCTTTCTCTGTGTGTGTGTGGTTTATGTATTGGGTTGCATTTGTGAAAGATGAGACGCCAATGGAAGAATGCATTTTACCTTCCTCCTCTCTTCCATTTTCCCTTCTATAAGGAGTTTTTTTTTTTATTTGCAGCACCAGTACACACGGTTCAACGGTTAATGAACGGTTTTTGTGATGGAAGTTCTTTCCCGACTGTCGATATGCTGTCGAATTTGGGATGTTTTTTTTTTGTTTGTATTATGTGAGAAAAGCTTCCAGGATGAGGTTACAAACATCAAACAAGAGCTGCAGAAGCAAAAAAAAAATCCCCGCCACTACTACAGCAGAGGATATGATCCTCAGCTCTTCGCTTGGCTGTATAAGAAGAAGCGGATTTTATTTTCCGGTCTCATTTTTCCCGTTTGCATTTACCGCCCGAACCGCTGCGGTAACTTATTACTCAATCCTGGAGCTAAATTTATGAATTTATCACTTCCTGCATGCATACGGCCGCGCGTTCGCGCTTGCCGTGTGGCATGGCGAACCATGGACGGATGGATGTCGCACGGAGTGGTCCATGCTGCCGTTATTATTACAAGCAAAACGTGGTGCGCGTGGTTTCCGACGATGACGAGGCCGTGTTATCGTACCGAAGCACAGCCACAGTTATCGCCACCAAACCCGACCGCTTATCGGTACCATTTCATCATAATCGTAATTGAAAAATCAAAATACTACTACGTGTGTGCGTGATAGATCGGAGTGCTTGCTAAGCTGTAACCATGGGCACCAGGCACCCATTTGTGTGGACAAGCTTTGATAAAGTCATTACAAATTTTTAATCAAAGGTTACCCCAACACTCACACGCGCGTCACACTTTGATCGTTCTAGGTGGTGATGCAGCTATGCTGATTTGTGGCTGTGTACACGGTTCGATATGATAAAGCATTATTTATGTTGCTGCTTGTATGTAGCACCTGGTAGGGAAGATCGATTGTATGGTTCGAGAGGACTGCCATTTATGACTTCCCTGACATAAGTTCCCCAATAACTTGTTAGTCAATCTTAAGCACGAGGAAAAATGTCTTTGATTGGATTCGATATCGAGCTCTTCGTGTTAGCAACTGTGACCAGATATAACTACTCCACCTGGCTTGGTTATTAGCTCCACAAAAAAAAAATGGTCGGCAAAAAATAGCTAAATAATGCAGAAACACTATGAGAAGAATACTTATTCCTTATCCTGAACGCTGGTTTCTGTCGCTCCATGTGGCTCAATGCATTTTAAACTTCACAAAAGAATCAAACACTTCACAGAACACACACACACACACACACGAATCCAGTTGATTATTCACTAACGCTCCCACATGCAGTAGTATCCTTTTACATTCGATCTTTTCCATATTAAACAAAAAAATCAACCAAATTCTCGGCATTCAAATCACCACCAGAACCGACTTTCGACACCGCACACTAAACACCGGGCGCCTCATTGACACATCTATTTTCTACCCATGTTTACAAAGCCTAGTTTCAGGCTTCAACTGTGTGCTGCTCGCTATCCCGACCGACAACAGCACGCAACAACTTTCCACACGGCTTTCTGCATGCATGTAAAGCAGCAGAGACTACGTAATGGGACGCATAAATGGCTAAAACGGTTTGTTATCACACATTTTCGTTATCGTCAGCACGTCATCCGAGTGAGAGTGCGAGAGGGCGAGGATTGGCGGTGGTCATTTGCTTTGGGTGATTTTTTTTCATATTTACTTCTTTGTTTTGCTGCCCGCTGCAGCGCAAACCGTTTCTTTTACATCATATAAACACGCACGCACATTGAATTCACCTAAAAGCAACGCACGCACGCACGCACAAACACACATACACTGCATTATGGTTTAGCACATTGTATTATTCTTCTCGTGTGCTCTCTTGATTAGAGCCAATTGATTTGATCTAAAATTGTGTGTATCCCAACATGAGCATTTCGATTTATTTCTTTCCCCGTTTTTTTTTTCTCCACAAACACACACACTCATGCTCTCGTTCCTTCTCTTTCTATTTCGTGCTGTCAGCAACGCGTTACCAAAGTGACGATGCACGCGGGCGGCTTCATATACTAAGTAGCCTACTACGTGTTGTTTGTGTTTGTGTATTATTCGCTTGATCCTGTTTGATCCTTTGTTTTCGATCACTATTGTCACACTGTCACATCATTTTTGTAAGCACCAGTTTCATTCGCATTTTTTGGTATACACTTCTTCCCATTATCCTGTGATACTAATGCACTGGCAACGACACGACCACCTGGCGACTCCATACACGTTTTTTTACGCAGTAAAATTTTCCCCAAAATTGAAGCCCAATAACAACGCCGGTTTGCGTATTATGAAACAACCGGCAACACACGCCACTCACGCACACAACAAACATTAAATCTGTTTCGAAAAACCTCCCAACAGGAAGCGAGCATGGATTTTATGGCACAGGAGCAACACAGACACCCCGGACCTAGAACTAGAAAGCGACGCTGATACTCACATTTTTACGTAGCACTGGTAGAATTCAAAACCCAACACTCGACGCGAGTACGGACGGCGTACATCCGCACGCTTTGAGAGGCAATTTTGAAATGGTTCCCAAGCCCGAACGGCACGCGGTCGAGCCGAAGCCATCCCGAATGTTTGTGTGTTTGTGTGCGGACTCGTTCGTGCCGGCACACGCATTCAGGGCCGTTCGGGCTTTTATGTTCGGCAAGCATTCGTAGTATTCCTTCGCAACGCACGCACATTTTTTTATGCTTTCCCGGTGGATGGCGCTTGTATTGAGGACGGAGCATGGATGCAACTGTACCAACCAGGGGCCCAGTTAGGAGCAGTTGTAAGAGTTTTATGAAACCGTTTAGTTGATGTTTAATTTAAGTAAAATTAAATTAATTAATTGTTGATTAAATGTTTAAAGAAATGTCTCAAGCAATAACTGCTTCAAAATGTTAGCAAACTGCTAAAATACTTGCTAAGAAATAGAGTATTCTTGAGATGCATTAAATAAAAACCACATGGTTAAGAGAGCAATTGCAGAATTAATGCAAGCAAAGAAGTCAATTATGCTTCTAAAAACTTGCGTCTCCTGGAGCGTCGGAAGTCTTCGTATTTAGACTTCGTTCGCCTCATCAGCAGTACCACCAGCTAACCCACGTCGAGAATTTCCTTTCCATGTCCTTTTCCATGTGGAGCAACACATAGGAAATCCCGCCTAAGATCGAACTGGATTTCCCGGCTTTCCCTTCATCTCTCCCCCTTCTTCCCATAGTTCAACCCACACAATACACGAAAATGTTGACTTCTGAAACTAACGACCGCTGGAGGACCTCTCATTGAAAGTGGACCCATTGGGTGTGCGGTGGTAGTCCACCGTTCCGGGGGCGACGAGCGCCACCACACCCGGAAATGAAGTATTTTCCTTCTCGAAACGCAGATACTCAACCACCGCTGCTGGGGGCCTCACTTCCGGGTTTTGGGAGGATTTTGTTTGTTTTTTTCGATGATGGCGATATTTTTGGTATGGCTCAGTAAAATCCGTTCCGAAGTACGACGCACAAAGACGTGAAGAAAGTGCACCGATGCAAAGGTAGCATATTTTATTATGCTCTCTTACACATCCCGGCCACATGATACGAGCTTCAGCGAGCGAGTATGTGGAGTGCCCTTAAGGATGAAGAAGTGTTTCAAAGGATCTTTCCGGGGGTTTCGTATTCTTCTTTTCATGGGGAGTCCTTCCCATCCTTCATTTAACTGATTTATACGATTTTTTTGCTTTGTTTTGTTAAGTATCATGCAGTAAGGACGCTTCATTGGAGATCGGTTCAAGGCAGAAAGGTATAAATGTAGCTGTAATGACTAATGTTTTTTTTTTATTTTTATTTTTTTGGTTGATTAGTAAAAGAGAGTAATTTTCGAAGGAACTTCAAAAAGGGTTTCACTGTTTTAAATTGCTTTCCAAAGGGTCCTTCCTTAATCCTTGTAACGATTTATGGTTTCAGAACGCAAAAATGCAACAAAACGAATACATTGAAGCAAACCCTAGCTAACGAACTTACGTTTTTTTTTTTTTTGCAAAACGAAGCTGTCAATAAATATAAACTTAAATTGCCTAAACTCACAGCCTTCCAACCAACTGTTTAGTTGATTAGCAGCACTCAACCAGATGCGTAATCAGTTGTGCGCAACCTTAATTGAATGTTTATGCTGAGTTCTTTCGCATTTTTTTTTTAATTTTCCTATGGACCAGACAAGCTAGTTCAGCAAAGAACGCAAAGAGAAAGGAAGAACTCCTTTTGTGTAATTATTTTTACAACATTCTTTTCGCGGCTGTTGTTTAAACTCCTTTAGCCGTTTGAAAACAAAGGCCCATCAGACGGCTGACTTTGGCTGTGCGAGACGAACGATCTTGCGCGTACCAACCGCTCCCTACCTCCACCCAGCTAGCATAGATCGGGCTCACTGTAGCATAATGGCAATAGGCCATTTCGACATGATGCATGAGTAGGTTCTTGTTTTCTTTTTTTTTTCTTTTTTCGTTTCTTCCTTGTTCACCACCATCATCAGCAACGACTACAAAGGATCTACGGAAAATGGCCATGTTTGATTGCGTGTGCATGTATTGGTTGATTGTTGAATAGCGCTTCGAATGGTAGAGAGAGACCGAAAATGGACGAAATGACATAAAAGTAAAACGCAGCATAAGGGAGCATAAAGGAATCGTTGGTAAGAAGCGGAAGGGAGAAACTGTATGAATCGAGTGTGTGTGTGTGTGTGTGTAGTTGTGCGTCGAACAAGGAACAAGGCTACAAGGGGCAAAGGGTGTTGTAAGGACGGATGGGACGAGCGGGAATAGTACCGAACCCGGAGCAGCTGGCACGTAAAAACGCCAATCAACATTAAGTCCTGCCTGCATGGTTTGGCCGCACGACACGGGGCCACACGGTAGTAGTGTTAGTGTTGGGCAGGGACCTTACTATACACACACACACATCCTTTGCGGTAGTTTGCGCATAGCATTTACCCCATACACAGCGATCGTCAGTCACCAGTAGCTCGCTGTGACGTTTAATCAGGCCAAATAGTTTGGTTGCATTTTTCTGCCCCAAAACAGCCCAACCCGTTGCAGCCCCATAATGAAAAGTTATTATAGCCAAACGGAACGATTGGAACCGATGCGCTCCGTCCACTTGGCTATGACCATTCGATGAAGCCACCGACGCGTGTTGCAAAGAAAAAATAATATTTAACACACCACCCGTTCGTCCGCTCTCGTAGCATGGAATTAAATTTGTACAATTTTCCCATGTAAAGGATGTGAACAGCGTAAAGCACACGGCCATCCTGCCACCGGTGGTTCGTACTGATATCGCATCCTTTCATTGCAACAAATCCAACAAATGCCATCCCATTTTAACTCGACCTTTGCCAGGCTGAAAACCGTGACACGGGGGACTGGGCCCGTCCTCATTTTTGTGCCGGGCGGAGCAATTGAAAATATGGTACGGTCAATGTTATACAAATGGAGCCTCTGGAGCGATGCAATGCCGGTGACTGGAATGAAATTGGTTCTAGATTGAACTGGCAACTCCCGGCACCGAACAGCAACAGGGGGAAAGCGTAAAATTGCACACGGGGAAAAGTGCAATCGAGGTACGGAAGTATCCGACACGGAACAAAAGGAAACCGGCCAGTGGATTGGTATTGGCTTCAATCAAACTTTTGACTCCGAAAGTAATATGAAGACGTATTGTGGAAGGATTCGCATATCTACATAAATAGAAGAAAGCGAACAATCGGAAGAAGAATAGTTGGGTAGGATTTCTTTTTTTTCCCCAAAGATTCCTATCGAATTTTGGACGCTGGGTGAGATTTGATTCTGTAATTTTGTGCGAATATAAAAGCATGAACAGACAGTTTAATCAATCAAAATGGTGGAAAGCAACTCTTTATTACAATTTCATGCTGAACGGTTTATTGATTGTAATATTTGATGTTTGTTTAGACAATATTTGTGCTTGCATTTTGGATTTGATGTTTTGATAACCTATTTTTAAGTGTTGTCTCATTAGGAATGCTCAACAATTCACATTTATTCATTATTGTGTATAAGTATTGTATTTTTGCTTGTATTTTTTATCAGGACAGCCTGGTATAGTATAGTGCAGGCTGGCATCGGAGGACTCATTATGAAGTATCTAAATGAAGACAAGGAAGCCAGAAACCTGTCGAGAAACAAGCACAAAGTGTAAAGAAAATCACAATAGCTCTTTGGAGTTCAGGGCATCGCAGCTAGTCTTCGATAGCTTGATAAAGTCATGAAAATGACACCAGACAAGCCCAGGCTTCGAAGTCATAAGAATGAGACCTGCTAGAATATTTCAATTATGCAAAAGCAGCATCGCTTCAACTCGATTCGTTGCAGGATTCAGGGAGCTTATTGGGCGCTTCAAGAGTTGTTTATAGTGCACTTTGGGCCTAAGGACATCGAAACTAGTCTTCGATAGCTTGATAAAGTCATGAAAATGCCCCGGCTTCGAAGTCATAAGATGAATCATGCTGGGATACTTCAACTATCTAAAAGGAGCACCGCTTCAACTCGATTCGTGGCAGGATTCAGGGAGCCTATTTGGTGCTTCAATAGTTGTTTATAGTGACCTATCTCTTCTCGTTCTTGGCTTACCTAGACCTTCTAAGGTCACGCCGGAAATCGGATGGCTTACTACATTATGAAGTAGTTGGATAAACAGTCTTCACAACTGGAAAACGGTCCAAATGGGATTTGAACCCCAGTCCTGCCGCTAGCAGACTTGTGCCGCTGTTGCCTACCACACACACACCCCTGCCTCTGTGATTTAGATTACTTATTAAGCCAAAACCCTACAAATATGACACACAAAAACGGTATTATTCCTGACTTAAACTCAGCCTCTATTGTTGCGGATGCGTATTACTGGGTACTCCATTTAATCAACCGGTCGTGTTCAAGTTATGAAACAAGAAGTAAACATTTTCTTATAAGTCCTTGAAGTAATAGCTACATGTAACTATAATTTTCAAAGTTTTTATTTATTACCAGGTGGGATTAAAAGCAATTTTTCATCAACATAAACACACAATGCAACATGCTCGATACCGATACACAATTGAGGCAATTTGCATTCAAGCGCGCGTTTGTCGTTTGCTGGCTGCATGCGTTGCGTTGAACAAGTTTTGTTTTTTTTTGCTTTCTAGCTTTAGTTTGTTAGTAGCTTCATTAATTTGCCAATTTGCCCCCGGTCCATGAGTGTGTCCTGTGGTGCAAAAGGTGATCCACGGGTCAGTTCGCACCTGAACCGGAACGGTCTGGCAGGGCTAGCTGTAGGGTAATGGGTGTCATGTCGATTGCGTCGACCCCCATCCCATGTGGTGCGGGACATGTAATTACTTACTTACATGAACGTTGGGATATTTTTTATTTCTTCTCTTTCACTCTCATAAAAGTGTTCTTTTAGGTTTGACGTTTTGAGCCCTGTTTCTCACGAGGAACAATGGATGCTTTCAACAATGCGTTAATATATCCAGTTTCGCATGTTCGGTTCATGTTGAACGTCCAACTACACATAAACTTTCACGTAAGGCTTCAACCAATAAAACAAACAAGTAAACTATCATCATTTCCCCGGTGTATCCTTGAGAAAGCAAACCGAGGCCACAAGCGAGCGATTTGTTCTATTCGAAGATGATTGTTTGTATTTTATTATTGCAAGTTCACCAAAAGAAACCTCTAAACTCTTTTCCGAATTGCAGCTAGAATTGCTCCTCACAAAAGCATTAGCGAAAAATAACAGAACACCTTAGCAGCGGCCACAAGGCTGTATTTATACATACACCAGAGCAGTGCTGTTCGGTAAGGACCTTTCGTTGGGGGACCGAGCTAGGAACGTGCTACTACTGCCCCAGGACGAAGCCCCAAAAAGGATGGAAAGTTATGGAACAGTAGATAGTGGGAAATAATTCTCCTAAAGGAAAACAAAAACCACTCACATACAGCTAACATACACACAGAGAGACGGTGAGAGAACGGGAATTAACGAATGAACAAAGGAAAATAGCAGCCGGTGAATAAAAAGCCTGACAATGCAGGAAAACATGGCACGGGAAACATAAATGACTATCAGAAAATGGTAAAGCGAGAGAAAGAGAGTGAGATAAAAAGATAGTAGAAATGGTACAACACACACACACACACACACACATGGCGAAAAAATAGTTTAAAATACTTTGCAAATGCAAATACAGACGTGGCGCAGATCCGTGTGTCCTAGTGAAATTCGCTACGAAGCGGTAGCGCGGTCAGTCAGTCGGTCAGAACTTTGCTACATTTCGTGTCGTGCTTTCTACCCCGTTGCTTGCTCATCTGCCGCAACAATCCTGTTACGAGTTCCAAAAGCTTCCGAAGTCAACGTGACCCCCCCCCCCACCCATGGAGACCACATGGACCAACGGTTGTTCGCGATGCTCATAATTTTTAGCACGCTGGTTGATTTCTGGTTCCAGCAGGACCAAATGTTGCCGCCGCTGCTTTCAACTTTCGACCACTCCCGTGCACTTTTTTCGTGGTAGAGTGGGCAAGGACCTCCCGAAGTTGGCAGTTGCAAAAAAAAAAAACTACCCCGAGAACTGAGTAACTACAAAGCATACCGAACGAAACGTATAATAGTGAACCGATTGTAATTCAGGATAACAACAGGGACACTTTGTTGCTAAAACGGCTAAAACAAACCTACCCATTTTCTCTCTCTCTCTCTCCTTCTCTTCCTTTCCTTTTAACCTAGAACGGGGTTTGGAGGAAGCTTTTTAGCAAGCATGTCCTGCGTCGCTGTTGTGTCCTGTACCTCGCTGTTGGTGTCGGAGGGGGACACATTTTAATGAGCTGATTATATTGCACCGATAAGATTGTTGCTGTTTGCTGGATGCAGCGGAGCGTGTCCAAAAATTTGCGAACCGTGTGTGTGTGTGTGTGTGTATGTGTGTGTGGCTGTGTGATTCGCGTTGCAGTCGCAGTTGATGCATTTAATGGCCCGCCGCCGGAGACCATTTGTGTTGCGAAAAGGGAGCGAAAAATATTGTTGGACAATATGTTTTTGTTTCAACTGTCAAAATATGATAATAAAACTAGAATAATTTAAATTATTCAAATTCAAGAAATATAATACAAGACTACGTTCTTCAGGAGCAAAGACTTAGTACAAATGTCTTTGGCGGTGTTGACAATACGTCACTAAGTCGTCATACTTAAATGTAAATAAATAAATAAATGAATAAAATACGAGGCGTAGAGGAGCACGGCGAGCTCGTTGCCTGGATTAAGTTGAGTATAACCTGTCGGAGATCGGTTGCAGTGGATAGATGACTGCAGCCCTAGACCGAGTTTCCTGGAAACTGATTGGAGACGTGGCCATATCGACGCATCATGCTTAATGCTGAGCAGGCGAAGCAAGAAGACGAAGAAGAAATAAATCTAAAAAATGTGTACCTTAATCGTCATAATTTTTTTTTTAAATAGATTAATTACAGTGCCTTTAGAATGTTAAGAACACTTGAATTTTGTAAATAAAATATAACAGGAAAGATGATCGCTAAAAGTGATGTTAAAATAAACTATAGTAAATGTAGTTGAAAACGCCTCGTAAAATGCAAAATTTGAAATTCTTATGGCGTTCCTCAGTGCAGCAATCTGAGGCCTTTGCTGGTCTGATTCAACATTAACGATAGAGGCTGAATGTTTACTCTTTGTTGATAACGTTTGGCCTTTCTGTCCGGTGCTTTTCCAACTGTCTTTGCCTGTAACGATCAGTCGTTGTTTTTTATTTGTCTGAGGGAAAAGTAATTATCTCGAAATATCTGTCAATAAATGTGTGTTCTATGTCGTTTTTTTAGCACAGTCCTATAGTCTTTAACCATTACATCTTTGAGATTCATCTGTTGCGGTGCTATACTGTTATGCATTTAGGAGACACGCTGAGCTTTCATCAGCACTACGGTGCCAGTCTAGAAAATTGAATGACCCACACTGTCTATTAAAATTATATAAATCCTTGATCGTTTCGTGCTCGAGTTCAGTTCAGTTATTTGGTTATCAGTGGCGTAATGCAGCCTTTCGTCCTTCGTACCATACTCTTTTTCTGTTTTTAGGCTTAGATACACTCGCTAGGAGACGTGATAATGTCCAACGCATCTCTAAGTCTAAGCTATTCATCGCAGAGGCAGATGTACCCGATCTCTTGATTAGAGTTAGTATAAATGACGCTCCTAGAAGGCTTCTGAAACGCTGACCATTTATTATTGACCTTAGAAGACAAGCTTATAACAAAAATGATCCTATCACAGCGACGGCTCTTAGATTTTATCTGCGTTACGCGTCTTTAGACTGCTTTCAACCTATCAATCTTAACTAGGCTTTTTTTACTCCTTTGTATTGTGTTAACCTTCCTGTTGGTTGCGTCACTTTTTACTTAATTTATTTATTTTGTTTATTAGTAACGTCACTGTATTGCCAACACAATGTGTGTCTGAAACAGTGAACACTATTAATAAGGCATTTCCTCCATATTCTTTGCCTTATCCCGGGCATTTTTGGTTGTGGATGAGTGGTTGTTGTCCAGATATATTGATCTTTGCATGCTTTTTACTTTAGTTAATTAAGTTAATGGTTAATGTTAAGCGAAAAAAATGTAATATTTGACGTAAAACTTTACACAAATCATCACTCGCATCGATGTGTTCATTATTATTGACTGCAAGATTTCATTACTTGTCCTTCACAGTTTTCATGAGTTTTCAAGTCATTATTTATCCTTCAAAGAGGAATTGATTGCATATTTATTTCATGCACTGTATCTTGAGCGAATAGATTAGCCAAATGCAATAAAAGCGACGTATTTTAGTTGATTTTATTTTGCTGTATTGCAAGGGCATCAAGTACGATGCATCCATAGTGCACCGAAGGGCAACAATCACACAGTAATAGATAAATGTACCAACACACACACACAGCAGCAGCCTCAACAGCAGCAACAGCACGTGTACGATACAATGAAGCATGCTGATTTTAATTTTCCCGTAGCTAAGGGAAGCTGCTAGCAGTGCGAAATGTTGTGTCCCTTTTTCTTGTCCCTACAACCACACACACAAACCACTCAACTATTTCAAATTGGCATGTTCGGTTGGGTGTGTGTGTTTACATCGAAATTTACACATCGCCTTTTCACGAAGGGTGAGTTTGAATCGCGTTTTAGGATGCATTTAGGTCCGTCGCACATCACACTGTATGTGTGTGTGTGTCTGTATTTGTAATCAAAACTGCATCCAGCGTATGGTACATGCAAACACGGACGACAATGAAAATGTCTCTCGAGTGTTAGAAGAATAAAATGCTACATGGCGTACGATAAAATGCCTAACAATGGAGAGATAAAAATAAGACCAATGAAGATCTTTCGTGCCTTCCATTTTATGCTTGAACTAATCTTCCATTTTTTGGCTGTTCATTTCATCATGCAGCTCGTGCGGCGGCACCAACAATTCCATGTCCAACCGCGATGCGATCGATCTATCATCGGACGATCGTATGCGGTCGACCAGCTGTTGTGACTGCATCGCTTTCGCTGGTGAATGTTTCTAGCAAACCCATGCCCATGCGATCAATTATGGACTCATTCGGGAGGTTTAGATCGAGCGGAACATCACTGACCGGCGGGAAGGAAAAAAGGGATAAACTTATTGCTGCTGTTGCTGTTGTTGCTGTGGTCACGGATGGCATGGTCCCGTGGCCTGAGGCTGCGCTTGCAATGTTACTCCACCGGATCCGGATTCTCATTCCGAATGGGAAATTGCACATGAGAATATGTTGTGCACATCGTTTTTTTTTTTCTACTACCACTCCTATGCATTCCTTTTGCCACTCGTTTTCTAGACAATTTGCTTCACGTTTTTTTCCACTCTCTTCCACTCATGTGGTGCAGTTTTTTCTTCTTCTATTCGCTTTGTCTTGTTTCGTTGCCCTTTTTTTTGCCCGTACGAAACGTGTAGAAGTCATCATATTGTTTAAAGTTCTACCAGTTCTAGGAGTAACTCGGGTGGTTTTTTTTATTATTATTTTGCTTTCCATTACATAAATTTGCATCCACTGCAAGCTTGCGCTGGTCAGCGATTGCAACCATCCAACATAGTTGTAGCTCTTAGCATACGCGTTTTTTTTTTTATCTTCTCTCGTTCCTTTGTGTGTGTGTGTATGTGCTTCTTCTGTTCCCCACAAAGAAAAGTCCTTTCAACCGAGACGAACACCTGTGAGCAGTGTGTTCTGGGTGTGCGAGTGTAGCATGTAACAAAAATAAAAAAACGGCAGATAAAAATATGGAGGAAAAAAAAACGCAACCCTATCTACACTATTGTGGTTGCTAGTGAGAATTAAATGGTAAAAATCCGTACGATACGAAGCTCGCTTCACCTCGCGAGGTGAATGCCTTTCGATGTAAAAGTCTCGAAAGGACGAATGTGTTATTCCTTCCTATTGTAGGTTTTGCTGTTGCTCTTTACCGCGAATGTTGAATTTTTCGCTTCGGATCGTGTTTGATTTAATGCAAATTTTTTGTTCCATTCTCTCTTTCGGATGGTAACAAAAGTTGTGTCCATTCAGCGTGCGCGGCTGTGTGTAGCTAGCTTCCATTTTATGGTACCTTAATTATTAGTTTTAAAAACTGTACGGCAGCTACGGAACAATTGAATGATGTTTTGCTGTTGGCACAGTAGCACAGAAGCAGTTTTGCAATTGTTTTTTTTATGAATTGTTTTTTAAAGGTTAAAAGTAGTTCTGCAGATCTTTTTTATTTTTTAAGACTTGTTGTATTTACTTTTATAATAGTTTTTCGATTTTATTGCAAGTGTTTTGATATTTTTTGCAGGTTTTTGAATTTGATTAAATGATAGAATGATTTTACCATATTGCTGATTTGATAGCCTTTTTTCTATTTATTTAATTTATTTATTTATAGTTAATTATGACGGACCAGCGCCGTATTGTTCACACCGCTTGTGTTGAACAAATTCTATAATCATATTGATAAGGCATAGCCTCCTTATTCCTTGCCTTATCCCGGGCATACTCGGTTGCCTTTTTTCTATTTGTTCTATATGTTTTTATCTATTTTTTTTTAGTTATATAAATTTTTTTTTCATATCGATCTTTCTTTTGTTTCATTGTTCGCAAACCTGCTTTGCATAACTTCTTTTTCTCTAATTGCTCTTAAATTTTTCTTTTTTAAGAGGTTCAAAAGCCGTAAAATATTTAAACAAAGTGTAATCTTCAACAAGTTGTAATTAACATTTTAAACGTAACAATTATGACAAAAATGCTGTCGTTTTACCTTCTAGTCCGTTGTTCAGGATCAAATCCCTTAACAATAGCAAAATCCTCAATATTTATGAAGATTTTGTTGCCCTACAAGTAGATCCTAGCTCTCCGCTGACATTTAATCGTGCTGCTCTTCCTGAGAATTTCTTCTTCTTCTTCTTCTTCTTCTTCTTCTTCTTCTGAGATCTCCGAAGGCTGTTCAGAGTCAGAATTTCCTCACCATAAAAATCATCAATCTGCGTGACTCAATGTTCGATAAAGCGTTTAGGATCTCGCTAATTTGGGTCCCTTTTCATTGTAAAATTCCCGGCAGTGAGAACGCAGACTCACTGGCCAAAGCAGGCGTCCAAGCAGGCGTTTTTGACGACCGACCTATTTCGGCTCAGGAGTACCTTCGTTTCCCACAGCAACTTTTCCTGTCTCGCTGGCAGAGCATGTGGGAGACGGATGAACTCGGGCGTTTTCTCTTCTCGATCTCTCCACAAGTGCCCCTGCGGCCTTGGTTCGAAGGACTCTCTGTAGATCAGGCGTTCATACGAATGATGTCTCGACTGATGTCGAAACATTTCGCATTGAATGCTCATCTACAGCGTATAACTCTGGCTCAGACAAAAGTGTGTGGCTGCGGTGACGGATTTCACGATGTGGATCACCTTCTGTGGTCCTGCGCGGTATTTGAAACTCTCGCAAGACTCTCCTTGTTGAGCGCAGTTGAGATTATCGGCAGACGACCGGATACTGAAATTAGAGAAGTGTTGGCCACCAGTGACCTCCCCTACATGAGGATCATCTTCCGATTCGCCAGAGATAACGGTCTTGTCCTATGATTCCACATCCCTAGTATCCTTTCACTCCTTATTCGTATTCCACCATTCCTTTTTTGTTAAATGTTGTGTTGTCTATGTCTTAAGTGTATTTTTTGTAGTGCCACGGGTAATCCGATGACGGGGCAACAATACTCAAGGGCGATTCCAACACTGCCGTAAAAGGGAGGCAGGCGTTGTTCAAAGTACAGTGTTCTCTACTCCAGTCCAGCTTTGACACAACGAGTTTGACAGCGTTGGCGACCGCTCTTGCTGCTGCAGGATGAACCTTTTCGATCGCTCTTAGATTGGACGCTACCCAGAGCAAGCTTAGAATGTCACTGCTGGACTGCACTGGAGAACACTGTAGGTAGGCGAATCCATGTTTGTGCTGTTCAAATAACTCTGTTTGTTTTGTTACAGTCCAGACCCGCAAATCATGAGGTGAAAGAAAATCTTTTGTAAACTTAATGTAAAACAAAACATCACTTAAAAACACTAATAAAAAGTCCCATATTTCTAAACTTCATTGCATTCTTCAATAAACAAGAAACCTGAACAAAATCCAGCCAATCCTCAAACCACGCAGCTCGATTGCCATTTTCAATAAATTTCTCTTCTTTACGGGCCGCCGACACGATGAAGAGATGTGCGCTTATTGCGCGTCCACACATTGACACCACAAGAGGAGCATTAGCAACAGAAGGAACGCTCCAAGATACCGTGTGCTTTTGTCTGATCAACGCATTCAGGGCCCACCAAGTGAAAGCGAATGTGGAAATTCAACGGAAGCAAAAGAAGTCAAAAAAAAAAACAAACGAAAATCGCTTCCAGGGAAGAGTTTGCGAAAGTAATGGAAATTGTGAATGCACGCAGAAAGCAGCGGAATGGAAGATTTTTCTTTTTTTTTTTGCGTGGTGGAAAACTTTGAGCTCAATTTTTTGTGTGCCCTTTTCCAACCGATTTCAAGTGTTGACGGTAGGGTAGGACACCCATGGACACACTTGGAACACGGGAACGGTACAGGAAAGCAGTTCTAAACTCCGTTCCTTCCTTGTCTTGGCTAGATTTTTGTCCTTTGTTTCCACACACATTCTTTCCCCCCTGCCTTGCAGGACTTCCAACATCAAGTCGGAAGTTTTCTTAATTTTGTTCAATTTAATCGAAAGAATTTTTATTTTTGACACCTCCACACCGCGTGTGGCTGGGAAACCGTAAGTGAGCCGCCAACCTGGTGCTGGTGTGCTTCCCTGCCTGCCAGTCAGCCTGCGCTTAGCCTGCTGTTGATGACACCTTCCATTTTCCGGCGAGTGTTTATTTAAATTGATCCAAAGTTATGGGTGAAATCTGTCGAACGCAGTATGGACACGTTGGGTGGAAAATTGTGTGCATCCATACCACGTATGTGCAATATATTTATTTTTCCATACCTTTGGCTTTGGTGCTAGGTGTCCCTCGCACAGGATGTGTAGGATGTCCACCCCACTTAAGTTTTTTCCGGTGTGGAAAATGAGTTTCGTTCACCCGGGAGCTTGTTGCTAATCGAATGCATTGATATAAAGTGTGATTTTTATGGGCGCTAATGCGGCGCGTTTGGGTGATAACGTAAGGGTAATGGGACCGGGCCACTTACCCGAACCAGATGCTTCTATTTCGGCATTTTTTTAATATACAAAAGTCTTCTAAAATATCATCGAAACCAGACTACTTGCTATCTTCGGTAAATTAATTCAATAATATGAAGAAAAATACCAACAAATTTTTAGAAATAATTACATTCAGACATCTGAAGCTTGTTAGAAATCGTACAGTACAATCTTTCCTGTAGAAAATAAAATAATCCTTTCAGAAAACCCTATAAATCATAAAGAAGCTTAAAGAGAAGTGAAATTTGATGCATAAAGCATCGAATATCACCAATCACTCATACGTTAGTAAGGAAAAACTTCAACTATAAGTACCGACTTCCGTTGTACAACGTACACAATTAAACTCTTCTTGGTTGTTCCTTCAAGTTTGCAACCGTTGTTGAAACAAATGTGCAATTATTCACAAACCGATAAAAGGACACTCCGCAATAATAATCACTTGACGATATTCCCTGTGAAAGGAAGGCTAAGCACACTAATGTCCCGAGCGAACGTCTCTTGAAGGATTGCAAAACTCACCACTTGCTGACCGCAAGGACCACCGCAATGGCCGGCCACAAAAAAAGGGATCATTACGACTGGGTTCTGTAATTTGCACACCGTTCCCTCTCGAGGGTAATGTTGTACCCTGGACCGGAAGACGGTCTACTTGTCGTGTTCGCAACTACAACAGAAAAGTTGCCTTGCATCACCTTGCATTTGCAACTCTGCTCTGGACAAATCCCCTCGCCAAAGGAATAAACCTTGCAATGGTCGAAAGTTCACTTCACGAAAGTCAAGTTCATAAGGTTTTGTGTGGAAGTATTTCCGCAACAACAACAAAAAACAAGCAAAAAAACAAACAAACAAACAAACCCCGAACGTGCACACGTAAGGCACATAAAGCACGGCCTTACATTTCACACTTTTCCCCCTTTTTTCTCGTTGGGAAATGGTCTCGCACAAACGCACGCACCACACCGCACAGGATGAAAGATACATTCGAGCGTTGTTTTCACTTGTTGTTGATTAGGGGCCGCTTACGGTTGGCTCGCATTTTTTGGGGGAGAATTATGAGGAGAACTAGAGAAGACTAGCAGTCTCCCTAGGCGCCTAGACAACCTGCGGAGGCTTCGACGGTTTCGGCAGGGGAACGCAAATTTGTTCAAGGTCAAACCTCGTCCTAAAATCGGCTGTGAGCGCAGTGAGGGATTTCAACACACCATCAGGAAGGGAACGGGCCGCACAAATTATCGCCACTTGTTTCACTGGTTCGGCTGTTCAAAAGAGGGGCTCTGTTTCAGTTGCTCACCAGTACCCAGTCACCTGCAGACAGCCCGAATGCTTGTGGAAGAAATCTTCCCTCTTTGGTTTTGTTACGATAGTCTTTGGGAATTAAATCCGATCCAGGAGTACCGTTTTGGAAGGTGGAAAGAAGTCGAAAAACAAGTGCCCGTTCGCAATTATCCAAGATCGGGGGTAGGGGGGTCCGAAGTAGAAGGGTGTACGTGCAAGGTGGTACCGTTAAGTGTAAGATATAACTGCACAAGGCGATCCTCCGTACAAGGACCTTTTAATGGGCCACGTACACAGTACCCAACGGCATCGTCGTTCGTTCGTCCTGCGAAAGGATATTTTGCATTATTTTTTCCCTTCATTGCGGTCAGTTTGTGCTTTCCTTTTTTTTTGTGCACGTTTGTATGCCATTATCTGTTTTTGCTTCTTTCTATTAAATTATGAGTGTAAGGACCTGGAGAAACTGACGCTCCAGGTGTACGATCGTATCGAATGCAATAAAAATAAAAAAAGGATGATTTAAACGTATGATTAGTTAAAATGAAATTCAATTTTACAAATTAAATGATTTGATGTATGTCTTTCACATTTACCGCAAAACAACACATTGAGCTTGTAAAAATCTAAATGAAAGAAAGATAAATTGTGTAGAATCTGAAATAAAGTAACAATTAAAACAATAAATAAACCTTACAAGAAGAAGATTAGGAAAAAATATATAACATGAATAAAACACAGAAAACAAATCATGAAAAATGAAATACCAAATAAATAAGAAAAACTTGCTAACGTTTGCACGAAAAAGTTATCAATCCTGTTGGGGATAATAAATAAATCCGATGTATTATTAAAATGACACTAGAAATAGAAAACATCATACAAGCACAAATGACACTGAAAATAGAAAATAAAAAAAACCTAAAAAAGGACGAAAAATACACAAAAAAAAACGAAACACAAACTTCATATCTGTGAGTACAATTTAAAAAAGAAAAACACTCATTATCAATCAAAGTGAAGCAATACTAACGTACAATGAACAAAAAGCCGCAGTAAAATATTAATAAATGAATAAGTGCAACGAAGTGTAAAACACTAAGAAAACAAAAATAAAAAATTAAATGTGTAAAATTAGCATTAATCACCACAATAAACACTTACAAATAAGAGACAATGAAATGAGTGTATAAAAATGCATAAATAAGCAATAAAAAGCACATTTTGCAGTATGAAAAATCAAAATGAATCGTATGAAAGAGGGTAAAAGTGTCTTGAAAAACACATAAATAACCAATAAAAAGCACTTTCTGTAGCACGAAAAAATCAAAAGTGAAAAACAACATTGAAATAAACATGATTTTAACAGTATAAAAGAGGGTAAAAGTGTCTTGATACCATCAGAACAACCGTCTTCGCCGCGTAAGATAATTATTCCGTGTGCTTTAAATTACTATACTTTCATCCCCGAAACATAGAACTGTTTGGATATTCTGTTCCAGGAATGGCACAGAACACAGCAAATGCTGGCGGGCATCTTAGCCGACCCCGATACGATCGAACTCCGTTCGCTGGGTTCGTTTCGTGTGCCCCTTTACAAGACGTTCAAGTTTGCCGAACTTTCCGTACATCTTCGAGCGTGTACGCACGGGTTGAGTAACCTCCGTCTGTCTGCCGATGGTTCGCAGACCACAGAAGGTCCTTCACACAAACGCGGGGAAGCGAAAAAGAAAACCTTGGATGCAAAGTTATGGCAAGGATACAAATTGTTGTTTTTCTCTCAGTACCAGCGACGACCAAGAAGGTCCTTCCCTTCCAATTCAATGGTATCCCTCCAGGTATCAGATGTTGAACGTTTCGATTGTTCTGAAACGCTTACACAAAATCCGCGGTGCATCAGAATCGTTCACCTTTACAAGCTGGCCATCGCTACGACTCGAGGCGCATCAAGGATGCACCAACTCGACGAGAACAACGACAACCAACAAAAAAAAAAAAAACGGGGGAAAGAAGGGAACGAAAAAGGACACCAGTTGGTCGACAAACAGCCCGGTGCAGTTGAAAATGCACCGTCGGACGTCGGGTCATCAGCCTTGCTTTTCGTTCTCCTGCTCAGTTGTCACATGTTCTGATTTGTTCCATTCTTTACTTCTTTACTGCTTCGCTGTTTCGTGTAGCTTTTTACTTTGGTAAATTGCTTCTTGTTCTTCTCCTTTGCACGTCCGTCTGGTGCATTCAATTTTCGATTTCGTCCAGCTGGTTTTTATGGGGTGAAGTTTCGTTTTTATATTCCTCTTTATCTTAAACATTAATTCTCAAACCGCGCTGTCTCGATAGAACTACGGAAGGTTCTACAGGCAGGCAGACCTACCCGCATCCAAGTGTTAGGCACGTGGCACGAAACCTACAGCTTTTAATACCGTGCCGAGACGGAGATGATTGAGCTCTTCTAGCAGAGTGGTCCAAGAGGGACAAGCAAAGGAACAAACCAGCAAAGCCTCACCTACACCCAACTGTGGAGTGAAAAATGGACCTTTGAATGTAATTAGGATTTTATGTTAATGTACAGTTTCTACTTCGCTCGCTTGCTCTTATAGGGCAGTGGATCGAAGTATCTGACCGTTGTGCGAGATTATGTGGCACGCGACCGGCCCGAGTCATGTGGATTTTTCACCAGACAGTATCGGCAAGTGTGATTGCCGTCCTTTGGATCAGATTAATATATCCATCCATTATGGCTTGGCTAGGCTCTCGGGGGTGGAAGCTGTGAAACGGAACGAGCCTGACATGGGCAATTTATTTGTAGTATCGATCTAATATGGTTAGTTGAGATTCGAGATACAGATACAGATAAGAAATTAAATCGGGCTACAGCCCGATTTAATCTCTAAAACTCTTAAAACTCACTACAGTGAGTTTTAAGAGTTTTTATTATAAGCAAAATATTTTGCAAGAAAAATCCTGGTCACGGCACCGCACCATGGCCAATATTTTAAGTATTTTGAGTAATTTTCAAGATCAGATTTTTACTTTGATGGACAGAACTGGAGCGACAGCAATGCTGATCTCACGGCACGGCATTAAAGTAGTACAAATCTTAACCAGATCATTACCCCTTTGTGAGGATTGACAATCCAACTGAATAGTATCTACTACTCTCGTAAGCCATTAGAGATTTAAATTAATTTCTAAACATAAGTTCATCTACGTTGGATTTAACCTTTGCAGAAATCAATTCGTTTCTTTCCTCCCGAATGAGGTTTAAAACGAGCGGCATGGCTTCATAAACTTTAATGTAAAATCAATATATTTTTTGCAGACTTTCACTCTTTCAACTTAAATAATTGGCTTCCGCCGAAAGCTTCTAGCACCTGGCTAGGCCTTCAAAGTCCACCGTCTGGCAACGCGCAGTCACCGCTGTACTTAGTTTTATTTATTAAATTGTTCAAATGAGAAAATTATCTTCAAAATTTATTGACTTATTTAGTTTTATCATCACACCATCGGCACTTGCTGCTACTGTCCGTTGTACACCTCTCCGTGCTCAGCAAGGTATCCGTCCAACGCTGGAGTTTCGTAGATGAAAGTTGCCAGATTACAGCGTGACAGCAAGCGGGTCCGTTTGTTGGATGATTTCATCCATTTCATCCGGCTGAACGCGCCCTACTACCGTAAGCAAAGCAAGTACGTACCGGAAGGAATTGACACTGTGTCTAGCGGTGATTCTGAAGCTATCTTTCGGAAGGTGATTTTCCTAGGGAAAGTAAGACACACCCGAAGCTCGGGTGAAAATGAGCAGATCAAGTACGTTTGGTTGGTGTTGTCCCAGTATCGTTCTTTTTTTTTTTATTCCATTCCTTTCCTTCTTTCAAGGTTGATTGCGTCCGGAAAAGTCTGTAGGTGGAGCAGGTCGGGTGATTCGGTCGGTTTACGGGCGCCAGGACATTGTCATTTACTAAAGCCTACCAGTACCAGGCACGACCGGGAACTCACTGCCGTAATTTCATAAACTTTATTTCCTTTTTGCATCTTAACCTGTGACAGTTTGGGGTCGTCGGTACGGATGGGGTGGTACGAGCGAGAGTGGTGGAGTAATGCTTTAAACTTGCACACTTCCTTCCGGGTAAACGGTTGAGGAAGATGGTTTAGAACGTGTCGAAGAAGGCAGAAGAGCGTTGATGAGCAACAGTGCTGGACATTGTTGTAAAAGTTGTAATTATGGCACGAGCACAACATCAAACAACTTAAGCATATGGCCTGTGTAAAGTGGCACATTTTTTTAATTTATGTTTTGTGTTATGAGTTTGCTTTCCATTGCGATTGTTTTCACTTATTTCTGTATTCAATTTTATTCTAAAATAGTTTTACTATTTTATTTTGCTTTTCCCTCTTTTGATACAGTATTTGCTATGTTTGTATTTAATTTCCATACAGTTTTAATCAAACTTCTCTCGCTTACTTACCGTCTATCAAACACTTCATGTTCAAAGTTTTTTATGTGCTTCTTTTACTGTACTATATTACTATAAATTGTAGTATTTGTTTTAATTTGTCGTTTTTCTTCAACTACAAATGACTATTGTTTTTGCTCTTATATTTTGTGAACTCTACTTTTCTGTTTTCACTTATCTTAGGTTCTTTTCTGTGTTTATTTCATCTTTTACCCACATTTTACTTATCTCAGCTCTTCTCATTTCCCTCATATAAGGTCTTTTTTGTGTTAATTTTACCATTTTTTCTTTAACATAGTGTTCAAACTTACTTTTGCTTTTATTTTTCTTTTGCAATATTTTAGTTTCATGTATTTGTTATCAAATTTCATTGTCCATAAATTCATTATTAATTTTCCTTCTTTTCTTTAAATTAACTCTTAAATTCTGAAAATTAAATTCTTAAAATCTTAAAATCTTGATTATTCTTCATTTGATAATGTCATTTGAAGAGGTTCACACTTCATCATCATTTCATCATTCTTTTATGACATTTTCTTCCGAGTTTGCTTCTTGTTTTTTTTTTAAATAAATCATTTTTAGTATTATCGTTTACAGCCTTCTTAAAATGTCCTTTTTTAGTAAGTTGAAAAAAAATTGCAATCCTTTCCAAAACACATTTATCACTTCAAACACACACATTTACACTCCTCACTGTATTTACGCCAAACATTAGCAAACGCCGACGCTCTGCAATGAAGATGTGACTTCACTGTCTTCCGGTAGGGCGGATTTTTTTTTTTCGAGAGAAGCAAACCAACCTTCCCAACACGGACGCAAAATCTTCGCCCGCCAAAAGAATGGTGGCGTATTTTCTAATCGAAATGAAATTATTGCATCGTAAATTCGAACACCCGCAAAATTACGCATTCGCCGTGCCCGCGGTGTTGATAGGAGTTCGGGCGGGAAACGGCTGCCTAACGCTTCCGCTTGCTGGCTGGCAGAGTGGTTGAAAAACTGATGCTTGAAGGAAATTAAAACACGTTAATCAGTGTCCCCGGGTATATAACGGACGTAGGAGTCCCGGTGAGTGAGGGCTTTGATGAGCAAACACAAGCCACGTTGCAAACGTTACTCATCCCGCCTGCTTGCTTTCGGACACTCGCGATTTGTTTTACTGTAGCGCGGCCAGCGAATGTCCTGCAGGTGGGTGGGTAAAATTATGAAAGCAACAACAGCAAAAAAAAAAGGAAGCATACCGCAAAAGTTATGTTTCGTTTCTGGTGCGGCTGTTATCATAAGTATGATTCATGCTTTCCGCCAAAAATTGGCGTAAAAAAAGCCCGTCCCGTCATCGCGCAAAATGTGTCACGTGGTTTATGTCCCGTTTTGCAGCTGGCCCATTCGTCGTCATCCAAATTCACTCGATACTTTCAAACACGAGTATGGGGAGGAGGGTCAAAAAACGGGCGGAAGGTGACTAAGGTTTATGTCGAGTTAAATCGGCCTCACACTTTACGATCGCTGCTGTGTTTCCGCGGCATTTCTTCCCGTGCTGGGTTTGTTTTATTCTGTGCGTGTGTGTGTATGTGCTACTATTGCTCAGTGTGGGAAAAGTGTCCGTGTCCAAAGATTATGTTGATGCGAATGCTGATTGCTGTGTGTTTGGTCACCATAATCAGGCTTTTAGTGCAATGTCAGCAACAGCAAAAAACGGCAGTAGTGAAATAAAACCAGTAAACACCATTTGTGGTGGATTTTGTCCTCCGCAAACGTGCAGTGCAATTTTGATTTCTTTGCTGGAAAAACACAAGCACACACACACACAAAATGGATTGCCATCAAAATTTGTGAAAAGTAGCACACAACCCAACAGGCGCGCACTGCATTGCCGCTGATGCGTAAATTATTTGCCATAATAACGCCCAAAGTCAACGTCATTGGGGGGCGACGGAGGTCATGAAGCTGTGTGCCGTTTGCTGTGATGCCTTTGTGTTGTCCTCAAATAGGGCCTAGTGGGCGGATCGGTGGATGATGTTGCTTTACGATTTATTTGTAATGTTTGTGTAGTTTTCATTTATTTCAATGATTTTTTTTCGTCCTCTTTTGCTCTCCTGCTCCACTTACTAGTAATCAAAGTGCGTTTTATGCTCCCTTTTTTTGTTTTGGGAGGGAATTGTTCAACATGGAAGCCTTCACAGATTCGCAATCGTCTCTGAACTCGTCGCTAAAATGCACACAAAAAAATGCAATAAAATCGGCTCGATTGTTTATTTCGCTATCGGGGCTTTTTTTTATTGAGAGATAAAATATTTATTCAATAGTTTTCGCTCTGTCTCGTGGGTCGTTTTATTGTGTAGCAATTGTGCGATGTGTTCGTAGCAGTTTTTAATTACTTCAATAAAAAATTATAGGTTTTTTTTATTGCAAAGTTGGAAAATTTTAACATAAAACAATGTTTCCTTTGGTAGTGCACATCATCCATTACAAATTGCACATCATCCATTTTTGTGAAGGACGGCCTGGCCACGTTGCTAACACTTTTTTTTAAGTAAATAGCAATATAAAAATAATGATAAGGCATTTCCTCCTTAATAAAGGTTTGCGAATGTGTGCGGAAAATGCGTAGTTATTGTACAGTGCTAGTTTGGTTGTTGCAATATATGATTTTTAGAAAACATTTAATACACTCAAAACTAAATCTTCTTGCCTATTTATCTAAGTTTTTGTATCGTAAAAAAATTATCAAGCATAAATACATTTACTGCAACCGATAAGGACGATTAACTTTTAATTATTTCCCTTCAATTCTTCCACGAACTCACGTTGCACTTTTACTGCATGCTGCTCATTGCTTCGTTCTCGCAAAAGCAACAAAAAATCGTACAATAAGAACGCTTTAACAAAAAAAATACACTCACACACACACACACCATCCAAACGAAACACAACAGAGCGAACGAGTTCTCTATTTTTCTTTATTCTTTCTCCCCGCTTTGGGAAACAGTTTTTCCCGGCTGCATCGCGCGCGTACGCAACGCAAGCACGCACACACACAGACTCACTCCAACAACTGTTTATACGCGCATTTCGATTTTGCCTCGGTTTCACGCTTAAGGACGCAAGCGGACGCACAAAAACAAAAATCGTCCCCCTTTTCTATTTTCGATGAAACCGAACGCCGGGTTTTCCTTTGCTACATTTTGCGCGGTCGTCAAGGCAACGGAAAACTTGTTTTCCTTTCCCATCGAGCGTGGGGTGGCAGCATCACCACCACCACTACAGCGTTATGTATAAAGCCGTGTGTGTGCTTGAGTGTACAGTGAGCCGGTAGGTAGCAGCTGACACCCGAACGAGGACTCGCTTCGGTACGCTCGTGTCCTGCCACACTCACACACACGCATTGTAAGCAGTTTAGGGATGTGCATCCGGTTTCTGGCGCCACAATTTCCCACCTTTACATGTGTGGTGCAGAAAAACGCTCGCACGGCAGTAGTGTTGGTGTTTGCAGAAGGATTTCTATGGGCAGCAAATGCCTACTACCTACCGCTGGACAAGCCTTGATCAACACAACCACCACCATCGCTATAAGCGAGGATGGATGAATCATGTTTCGTTCCGTGGTTTGATTATCCTTTCAGCATCGTACAGCAGGAGCGGTGGTTTGAATACCCTTTTTGCCTTTTATTTTCCTTCTCGTGAAATGAAAGAATAATGCATTTTTATGCGTTTTCGGAGAAGAGTAATACTGCATTCTTTGCAGGATTTATCTTACGTGTCATTTTGTGCTAGATTTTAATAGTTTTTTTTTCATTTTTTTAGGTTCAAGGGATAGTTTGTCAATTGTGGGGGAATAGGGATAGAGATAGTCAATTTTCAACATAACATTTTATTTAATACAATGCAAGCGAAAGCGTAAAACACAGTAAATTACTAGCAAAAATAATTGAACATGTTAATATAATATTCATTCAATGTTTAATTACATTTCTAAAGCAATTTCATTAGTTCCCAACGCAAAGAGTTTTGAACTCATCCACTGGTTAGTATTGTACGCACTTACACATTATTTTATATTATTCGTAATACTTTTACTATAAAGTATACTTTTATATAAAAATTTATGCATTTAATTTACAATCCGACTTAAAAAGATTTAAACATAAAACATTTTTCTTAGCAAAATGTATACCTTCTTACTCACCTCCTTTAACCACTTCTAAGCCATTTCTTCATCCATCAAGTGCTTTTCTCCACTATCTTCCTACCACGCACAATATATCAAGCATTAACCACCGGTTAACCAGTTCGCACCCTAGCAAGGGTGGGATTTTCCTACAAGTCAGCGACCTGCAGGAAAAAATGTCTTTTCTTTTCTCCCCTTCTTCTATTCTCTTCAATCCAATCCTAAGAAAGTCGTTCCGAGCGAAGATGGTTTGTTTATGAAACAAAATCGATTTTTCCCCCGCCCCCTCATCCATTCTCCCGCTGACCACTGACTTCTGTCTTGCAAAGTGCAGAAGAAGAAAATACGCACTTTTCGCACGACTTCATCTCCCAGGCAGGAAGCGAACCTCAACCTTAGCAAGCGCAGCTTCAGCCTCTTGATGGCGCACCGAACGTTTCCTTGATGGATGCTTTTCTTTTACACGCCCGAGGGTGTGTTTGTGTGGGTGATGCAAGGGAAGGAAGAAGCCCCCCCCCCCTCCGCCAAAAAAGGGGATGAGTAGAATTGGTAAATGCGTCATCTCAAGCTGGATCGGGCCGGCTCGGGATGGTTAAGATGAATCCTTGACAAATAGAAAACAATGCAGTTGGAGAGTGAGAGGTGGGAAGCGAAAACTGCTCCCCCGGAGGGGTGTTTTTCGTGCGTATAAGAATAAAACGCACTTTTTCCCCGCTCCTCTCTTTCTCCCTCTTTTTTGTGCTCTCGAATCCCACCGCTTTTGATCCACCCGCTTAACGAGGCAGCTACTGCAGTGTACGATGCACCACCGATGCATTTACAGCTAGGGCGGAGGGGGTTTGCAATAAAATGGAAGACTTTTTCACATTGCAAATGCATCTGTGCGTACGCAGGCGGTTTGACAGTACCGGTGCGTAAAGCTGAAAGCAAAATAAAAAAGGGGAATGTAGGAATAATTGCAAACACCCCACGCTGCCAGTGTGCAAGCTGGCAGAAGGGCAACCTGTTTCTTAAGATTATCCAGCGTGAGGTGCAGTTGGCAAACAAAAAGGGGGGAAAACGGATTTAAGGAACGATAGCAAAAAAAAAAGTTGCGATGAAACTGCTAAAATACAATGTTTCATGAATGTTTCATGCGCTGGGAAATTAGGTCGAGAGGATCAGCGTTCCGCGTGCGGGGATTCGCATAAGAGCAGTAGAATATTTTATGCAAGAAGTAGTGCAATGTTTTATGTAACATTTCTGTGTTTTTTTTAAGTAGCCTTTTTTTTAATCATTATAAGCTCTGTTTAGCGAAATTTCACATTCAAAGCAACAAGAAATAGCCTAATTAGATTGTGACTACTTATTCACAATTAATTGTCGATAGTTTCTTCAGGTTCATTCGGTAAAGAAGCCATACGTACATGTTACTTTGAATACTTAATGAAATATTTGTGTAATTTTCAATTTATAACAAAATGATTCAATATAAGTAACTTCAAAATTCAGAAAACGGTAGCATAACCGCTTTGTGGTCTTGGCCTGCCGCAGCAGAATCCGGAACTGCTGACGGTTCCGCGCCGTCGTCCGTCAATCCGTTATCCCGGCCTTGATGGCGGAAGTTTCCACACCATCCGACCACCGGAATCTGGGTCTACCACGCCTCCTCTGTCCGTAAGGCCGGACTAAAAGTACTTTCTGAGCTAGATCGTCCGGTGCCATGCGTATAACATGGCCAGCCCATCAGAGCCCATCAGAGCGGTGAGGTCGTCATACAGTTCGTACAGTTCGTCGTTGTAGCGACTCCTCCTCCTTGTCCTTCCACACATACGGGGCCATCGATCCTTCTGAGCATCTTCCTCTCGAACGCGGCTAAGAAGGCTTCGTCTGTTTTGGACAGAGTCCATGTCTCACAGGCGTAGGTGAGTACTGGGACTATACAGGGTTTTCACCGGTATTATTGACACATTCAGCGCGTTATAGAATCGTATAGAAGATGGTTCCCGAAGTCTCCACTACCTCCGAGCCACGGATGGCCCTCTCTAGCGTCAAGTTGAATAGGAGACAGGCGAGCCCATCTCCCTGACGCAGGTCTTTGATGGTAGCAAAGGATCCTGAGAGTTTTCCATCTAGCTTTCCGTTTCGATTAATTATGCTTCGGCTTTCCGTAGTCATTGGCAATGCGATGGGATAGGATGACTGAGCCTTGCCTCCCAACGTGTCCCGGGGTTGATTTTACCCGAACTCAGATATTCGAAAGACAAGTTTACCAGCCTGTACGTCATGGACGTATTGTGTAAAAGTCGAGAATGGAGGGCCTGTGTTGGCCTTCCAGAGGCTTCGGATCGTTTGGTCGTTTGGCCAAGAAGCAGATAAGAAGAATTATTATTATCACTTACATTTAAGATGCTACAACTGCTCCACGGTCCTGAACAGATGTAAGAATTCTCGCAATATCCCAGCCAATTTTTTGGGAACGCATCGACGCCATCACTCCACATCAGCCCGGTGCTAGCACTCCTTCTCGGTCCTTATAGACAACCTAGAAAGATTACATGAGCTGTGTCATCCAGTGCCTCCAGTCTAATGACGCCACTAACACATACAATTCATGAAATGATAATCAGAAGAATAAATATGCAACAAAAAAATGTTAGCATTCAAAAGACTGCAGAAGAAATAGCAAATCAGTTGATCACATAAAAAAAATTTCAATCACTAAATTTAGAAAGCAAGAAAAGAACCTTTACTAAACGAAATTTCTACTCCTAAAAGCTTATGCAAGGTTTTTGTTGTTGTTGTTGCTAAACTTAAACAATAAAAATAAACTTTAAAACAATTTTTTTCATATTGAAAGGTGAAAACAACTACTGTACATAATCTGCTCGTGAATTAAAGATAATCTAGTTCTTTCAAGAAACCATGAAAACACAGTAATAATACAGTATTATTTTACCATAAGATGGTGAACTTTCCTACTAAAATATTGTAAAAATTATACATCAATAGCATGTACAGTCAGCGTACATACATTGTGTAAAAGTGAGTAAATATGTAGCAATAAATATTAGCAAGCTTCGAGCGAACGAACTCCAAATTAAGCCTAAATGTATTGCATTTTTTTTCGTTTATTTATAGAGGTTTTGAGTCTTAAAGACTACATTCGCCTCTTTACTGTATAAAAAAATGATAATTTAATCTAATACAAAACTATCGTATATGTGGCTTAAATATTATGGAAAACTATTGCGATTATGGCATTATGGCAGTTCTGCTGGAGTTTGTCGGGTGATAGGATTGTCGTTAAATCAGTTTCTACTTGGCATGTGGCTCGGTGTGTCGTGTATCCATGGCAATCGGTGAGGATGTGGCGGACGGTGATGTCAACACCACAGAAGCTGCAGAGTGGAGGACTGGATTTTTCCAGGCGTTAGGTGTGTGTAAGGCGGGTATGACCTATAAAATGAATTTAAAAAAAAAAAATAATCATGATAATATACTCTAAAGAACGGCCAGGCCGTATAACTTAAAAGCTAGGCTTGTATCTAGCAATTCATGTGAGAACGACTGGGTGGTAGATATTTGCTTCTCCCATCATTTCATTTGTATACACCTTATTCCAGGTGGGCTCGGTTGATAACTTTTGTTGTCATTTTGCCTTTCTCTGTTGTTGCCTTTGTATCATCCTTTTTCTTGCTGCCAGTTACCAAGGCTGAAGGTTGATGTTGTTCCTTTTTTGTGGACAAAAAAGCATAGACGCACTGTTAGTCCTTGCTGGCGAGCTTCAAACATCCAAACCTTTGGCGTACCTGGTACATGTATGGAACGAGGAGCTGCAGAAACTTGGCAAAGGCTGGTGATTGATGCTGGTGATAGATATCACCAGCATCAAGAGTTTTTGAGACAAACTCCTTTGCCGACAGGCGACCGTCGTAGTTCATCTCGTCGTAGTTGTTTATTGGCATTAAGTTTGAAATGACATACAAGAAACATTAAATATAAAGAACGTGTAACAGGTAATGACTGTGACTAAACATAATAGGATAAGGAATAGAAAAGGATCGAGGAAGAGTCGAACAGAATTCGCACGTATAGGCAGTCTTTCTGACCCAGGAAGTGCGGGGTCCTGGGCTTCCTGATGCTTAAACGGCCGCTAAGAGCTCGGATCTAGCCGCATCGAACTCCACACATGATCAGAGGATGTGGTCAATGTCGTGGTATCCGTTGCTACAGCTACAAGCCTTGGAGTCGGTGCTGCCTATACGTTGAAGTTGTGCATTCGTCATGCGAATGCACGTACGATCCATCGGGAACCCGTGAAACCAGGGACGCAGGGAATCCTGTTGTGTGAGATGAAATGCAGGAACCTTCCAAGTTAACCCTCATCCAACAAGCAAAACATGACTTGCGGAAGATAAAAAGAAATGTCATTTTGCTAAATAAAGTCATAGGAACTGCATAAATGAACTTTTAAAACAAGATCAAAATGATTTTTTTATTAACACACAGTTCACGATCATTCGATCATAAAATTGAGCAAGCAACATGAGGTTTTTTTTTTTAATTTCGTAATGACGGCCAGGCCGTATTCCTTAACATCTAATTTTATATCTAGCTTTCCAACTCATACAAATTATATCCTATTTGCAGTTTAGACATTTCCTTCTCCCTCAATTCAAGTGCATCTTATCCCGGGTGAGCTCAGTTGTCGATATTGCTGCTGCTAGGTATGGTTCTGATATTGTTGGCCTCTCTATTTCCTCCAAAGGGTTAGCGCCTGTTTGGAGCCCAAGAAAACCCCATTGGTTGCGGATACTTTGTAGTGTTCGCAACTTCATTTCGTTGCCAGCATTTGGATGTTGTGGCTGGTGGCCCCACTATCGGCAGAGCTCACGAGTCCGAAAGCCACTACAACAAAGCGCATGGAGCCGATAGCCACAATAAGCTTGTAAGGTTACCGCAGAATCGAATCCAGACATTCCGCCCACGGCAAGGTCGCCAGTTACGAATTTAGATCTAATAAAACCAATTTTTATCGCTTCTTAAGCTCATCACTTCTTAGCACTTCTTCTCATTGAAGTAATGAAATAACATTTACTAAATGAGGCTGAAACAACTAAAATCTTATTAACGGCGTTCACGGCGTAATAAGTAACACCATACAATGTATACTAATGATTCGACAATTAGGATCAACCACCGTTTGCCTCACAGTTTCAACGGTCATGTAGCTAACTATTTTCGATAATTATTTTGATTGCTTATTGTGTGTCGAAAGGTATGCAAACATGGCATTCCTGTCCCGTCACGTGCACGCCTGCAATTTCGCAATCCTATTATGGTTTGATCAAACTCCTCAAAGACCGTCTTCCTTGCAACGGGCTCAATTACCTTTCTATCATTTCAACGAGGATTCCTCATTATATCGCTCGATCGTGGACATTAATTTTTGTGGGGAGTGGTGCAGAAACAACCTGTGAAGGACAACAACGTACAAAAAAAAACAGGCCATCACCCAGAGGAATGCAACAGAAAAAAAGGGCAATCACTTTATCACCTTGCCACTCAACGAAAATGGTATCCAGCGGGCAGCTGAACCTGCTTCCTTCCACCAGCCGGTTATGAAAGCAATTCCGAAAACAAAATTAAAACTCTTGTAACACTTTTTGTGCGGTTTTTTTTTTTTTTTTTTTTTTTTGTTCGGGGGTTGCACCGTTAGTCAGCTACCGTTTGTTTGCAAATTTTTCAAACCACTTCTTTGCCCTTATCATACCGCGCGTGTACGACGCTAATGATGCAGTATGAATGGAGAGATAGAGAGAGGTGAGCCGAAAAAAAAAGGAAACTCTGTACCACACACGTGCACGGAACCAACGGTCTCGAAATTGATGGCACGATCGCGGATGCCGTTATCAGGCCGAAGCTTTTCCTTCGTTTGGTTGTGACGTGTAATTATGATTAGATGGAGAACAGCTCTAACAGCAGCTGGGAAAGTGTCCTGCGAAATGCGTGATAAGAATGTGGACGAGCGATCGTGACGACTCAGCGCGAACGCGTTTGATGACATTTGTGCGTCCTTTTCGAATGCATGCAACAATGCAACGAGCTTTTTTCCAATGGTGTAAATGAAACGATAAGATCGTCATTGACCTGCTGCAGCTGCCAAGGATTCGTGAGGACTGGATGTTTGCACAAAGAAAAGCCCCGTATACCCACTGTACCGATCACTTGATGAAGATCATCTCGGAAGGCATCTCGGAATGGGCCCCAAAGGGAACAATAGCAGCAAATCTGGCTCAACGAAGAACGAAAAAGGTGTAACGAAAAAAAAGATGTAAACAAAACGATAGATTCCGATGCACACACACGAGCATTCCTTTCCCGGTATCTTGGTGATCGACCGAGGACGAGCTCCTGCTGCTGATCTTCAGCACATCCTCACAACAATGCACAATCCGCGCAGTACACTTTTTTTTCCTGTGCACCTTCCATTCCAAAAAGGTGTTCTCAATTTGCAAAAAAAAACACCACCCGCATCAGCAGGCAAGCAAACAAAGTTGATCGAGAGCAGTAAAACGAAAAAAAACACCTCCTCTTGCTGGCTGGTTTTCGAGCAGGTATGCCATGCTGATGGTGGCTGCCACACTGGTGAGGTGGTAATCGAGATGAAGGATTTTATTTGCTTCGTCCTGCTAGGCAAGCAGCGAGCAAGGAAGGCCGAAAGGAATGGCCGAAGAAAGCGACATCCTTCTGCTTTTGAACCCGCAACACGACCAGGTGAACGGATCGGAACGATGGATGGTGTATGTGGTGGAAGCCCGCCACCAGCTGCTGCAGACGTGCATCGAATCTGCCGAGTATTGAAATGTCCAGGCGAGGGTCGTCACCAGCAATGTGGGCGATCGTGTGGTGCAAGGTTTTTGCACTTCGAGCGAAGCTTACGCCTGAATGCAGGCAAAGCGTTGCGTTCACTTTGTTTTATTTTTAATGGGTGTTCTGCTCGGTTCGGTTTTTACTATTCTAAATTAAGAATAGATTTTTATGAACAATAGGGTAGGCAAGGCGATTGCAGCGACGCACACACGACAGGACCAAGGATTAAATCTGACAATCCAACTCTTAAGTAAGTTTTGTAAGACATTAGACATTAGCCGGCATAACTTAGCAGGTCGTCTAGCCAAGAAAAATTTATTAATTATTTTTAATTTTACTTTTAATATTTATTTACTTTAATTACTTAAGAACGGCCTGGCAGCCCTTGTATAAGAGTATATAGAAATAACTTCTTTTTTTTTTTAGTTGGGTGACATTTAATTCTCTCAACTGTGAAAGGACACCTTATACCTGGTGAGGTCAGTTAATTGTTTATTTTTAATTAACACCGAAAGTCTCAGTAGTAACACAAAAAGTTCAAACATTATTAGCAAATACAAAGAATATAACTGCATAAAAAAATAAAAAAAGGAAATTATTAAAGATAGTAAATGGACAAAAATAATATGCAATTAGGCAAAAAAAATTCAAAAAAAAATTGTGCTCTTTGTACAAATACTAAATAAATTAAAAATACATAAAAATTTTATCAAATATAATCGAATTTTTTATTGAAAAAAAAAACAAAGTCGCGTATTGGAAAAGTCAAATGAAAACAAAAAAAATCAAAGAATCAATACTGTAATCAATACAAGGATAAATCTACAATAAAACTGTGATATGTAACACAAGAATGTATGGGTGAAAATAAACCATTTCTTTAAGAGCTTTGCAAAGATATTGAATGCGGCCCTTGAAGAAGAACTCCTGAAACGGATAAAATTAATAAGACAAGTAAGTGTTGTTTAATATAAATCGCCTCAAACGACAGCAACTTCGACCGATCATCAATTCATCATCCCCAAATCATCCTCTGAAAGACTTAGGAAGGAACAATCAACAATTATTCTTGATGGATACAAGAAGATCCATCAAAAACAATCTTCCCAGTCGGTCTCGTTTAATTCTTCGTCCTCTGCAGGAATCATGCTCCAGCTTCAGGGTGAAAGTGTGAAAGTGTGCGATCGCGAAAATGATAGTCGCAAATCTCGCTCCTCGTTTATGTTTTGCTTTTCCTTCTTGCTGGTTTTGGTTTTGTGCGTCCCTTTTCGGTTATTTTTTTTTTTTTTTGTTTGTGCAATGCATTTGCATGCTACCAAGTCTCAGTGGCTCGTGCCACTGCTCGAACGACTCGCGCAACGGCCAGGCGGCTGTTTATGCGCTTCATATGCTACACACCCTTTGCGCACGAAGCCAAAAATCGAAGCCTACTGAGCACGTTGAACCACGCACTGTTACCTATGGTGGGTTTCTTGTCCCGTTCGCTCTATTTTACATTCTTTTTCCTATCCTTTTCATATCATCGCTACACACTACAGCTTTAGCTGTGTGTGTGTGCGTGTACTGTGTGCCAGCATAAAACCGAAACCGAACGGAGAACTGAAACGAGCGCATAACATAAAAACCCCAGAACGCTCGAAGCCCGGGAGTTCAATGTGTTTGATATATTATTTGTATAAAAAGGAGCAGATGTTGAGTTTTATCTTCTCTCCCTTAGTTCCCGCATCCTATCCCATCCGCTTTCCTGTCCTTTCGCTTCCCTGTCGTTTGCCCTGGGTCTCTGAGTTGCTTTCCATTAAATTCCTCACCTCGCTTCGGGGTTTCCATCCCCCTTCCCGGTTCGCTGTTTTCCTCGTCATTCCCTTGAGCAACAGGATCAACCAAGCACGACCAGCCGGCGCACATAAGGGCTTTTCATTTCATCATGTCTTGTTTCCTTCTCTTTCCTCGTTCTTCGACGTAGTAGTCCTTTTTTTGTGCTGATCACATGAACCTACACACACTCTCTTTCGTTCTCTCTCTCTCTATCTCCTGCTTCTTTTTCTCTTCCTTCCTGAGTTTTTGTATCGTTGGTGCGTGCGCGTTCAACGCACCACGTTTGCGCAACCGTACGCCAGGGCATGTAGTGTAAGGAGGGCACAGAGTGCACTGAAAACGCTTGACAGGCTTCACGATTCTCTCGCAAGCAGGCCACTCCAATACCACACTGCGTCGGAACAGGCCTGTGAATGGATTTGAGATTTTCACGAGGCGTGCTACCGAACTGTTGGATGTTCTTCCGACGTCTGTCCAGGAGACAGTACGGTGCAATTTTGGGTTGCGGACATTGGCGTATTTAAATGTTTATCTTTCGTTTTTCCCTCACAATGAAACCGATAAGAAGGATTTTAAAGGCTTCCCTGCTGGATGGTGTTGATATGATGAAGTAAGATGCGAGAAATTCTATAAATTCTCTTCATTTTTATTCCTTTAGAACGGCCTGGCCGTATTGCTATATATTTACTTTCATTAGTAGTAAAAGAACAAATTTATTGATTTAATTTTACAGCAGTTCAAAGTACAATTTTCCCACCAAAAGTCCAACCAAATAATTTTTATTTAAAATCATTAAAAATCTTATCAACATCAATCACTTTTTTCCAACCTAGTGATCAGGAACCTTCCTGAATAATTCAGGACAAAATTATAAGCGTTAAAAAAACGCCAGACACATGTTAAAATGTTTAAATGAAATTCCACCAAATGATTTAAATTATTTTCTCCAACTAATAAGTCGTTCATTTATTAGTAAGAAAAGCTGCTAACCATTTTTGCTACCTTTTTTAGTGAGTAATATTTATAAAATTTGAAAATTTAAAATAAAACACACTCCTAGGTGTGAAAAATGCTAAACAGATATTCTTATCACTCATATCCCTCAGTCTGAAAATTAGAATTTGTAAATAACTAATAAGTATGATACGAAAAGACTGAGCCAAACTTATCCTTACAAAACAATTTCTGGAATAACATAAGCTCTCCATCCATTCAGCTCTATCGCTGTCTGTTTCGCTTTCAGGTCCGCCATCGCCCTCATAAACTGCGATAAAAATGCATAATTTCCCAGATGTTTTCTCCCCGAACCCTGAACTCGCGTTCCCGCTGCCTGCCACTGTGTTGATAGACATCCATCAAAAAACACCGGAGCACCGCGAATGTGTGCTATGTTGAATTCCGATTCCGATCTTGAAAGCCTGGTGGCTGAAGCTGGCCAGCATGCAGCGTACTCGCCGTATCCTCGATTATCCCCTTTGTTAATGCGTGTCGGCACCACTACTGCAGTTGGACCGACCGACGTCCACAGGACATGACAGCCTTATTGTGTCCTTATATCGCTCTTCCCTCGGTGCCCTCTTCACTTTCCCCTTTTCTCTACTATTTTTTTATTTTTTTGTTTGCCAAATGGTGGCATCGGCATGGTGCGTAACGGGCGAGCATGCAAAACCGGGTTCTGGCTGATTAAAAATAAAATTTATGATCTACTGGTAGCATAATTCTTTGCGATGGGCCCATTCGTCTCCGTCGCCGTTCGGGCAGCAGGCCAGGGACCTTCATGTCTGCACCGTGAAGTCCTTTGCTGGGGAGCGTGTGTGTTTATATTTGGGCTCCTTGAACGAACCAGCAGTGTGTCCAGGAAAGGACACACGATCGGATGATGATTTTGTTGACTGCTTTATGATGCGTCATTGTAGTAGGTTCGATTTATTACTGCTTTTTTTTGCTTTCTTTTCGTTTTTGGAGCATAATTTTGTGCATTTTTTAGATGATAAAATGGTTTATTATAAAATGTATTCCTTTCTTCTGTAGACAAGCTGCTTATAAAAAGATTTTTTGTCTCCTTGCAGGCTTCAAAAAAATCAATACTTAAAACAGTTATCATCAAGCTGCATTCATTTGCTTTTATTCGATTTCTGGAACAAATAATGGTTGTTCTATCCGGAAATAAGTCACCTTATTTAAACGAGAATTTGTAAGTTATTATATCCTTTGCCGAACAGTTGATCACTATCTGTAGAACTCGACGAAGGATCGCCCAGTGATTTCATCGACTAAACTCTGTTTCCAGAATATAAGGAACACACGCAGCAGCTTGGAAACCAGTAAGTGTCCACGTAAAGGTTCCTTCCATTCGGATCCAGCGTTACCAGCCGCTTCTGGACGTACCGTTGCTCACACCGGGAACTATAGCCTACCGGAAAACTGCACAGGTTGGAGCATTCCATTGACCTAGATTTTTACACGTGTTGCATCACGGGCAAGCAGGGGAAGTTTAACACGGAAAAAAAAGGAAGCAGGTTAATAAGTGGTGGCATATTAGGTTGTGCCCTGCAATAAACAAGGGATGTCTAGCAGACGAAAAGGAGTGTTAGGGTGCTGCTGCCACATTAGCTGCACAGGCCACCAATCCGACACCGACTGAGGGGGAAAATCCCCTTTTTTCGGCGGGTATGCCCGCGTGGAGGAATGCCGGCACAAAAACACACGATAAGGGAAACTTTTCCTTCGATCACCCGGATAAGGAAAGGAATCGGGTTCGGGAATCGCCCTAAGCTGTCAAAGGGGGAAAACACATGAGCCAGCGGGACAGTGCAAAGGGGATCGAACTGTTGAACCCCTCGCGCGATTGTATGCAGAATTTTTCACCCCGATTGTATCGAAATTTTCTCCGACAATGCAAAACCGAAATGAGTACGATTGACAATAGGAAAGTTGTGCTAGGTCGGAATAGGTTACATTTCCTCGGAGGGTTTGACTATCGGCACGGCGAGCATAAGCATAAAAGTGAACGATTTTTAAGCTATTAAATATTGGACGAAATTAATTTCTACTAGTAAAAGTAAAAATTTCATGAATATTTCTACCTTTTTACATGTTTGAAATCGCAAATTAGAAAATAGGTAAAAAACCCCTCTTCTAAGCTTTCACTTTTCAACGCTAGATGACGCTGCTGACAGCAGCTTCATATAGCAAAGACATCGTGCGATTGCTGAGGTTCGTTACTGTCACCGCTAGATGGCGCTAGCATCAACACAAAAATGAATTTAAATTTTCTATACTCACGCACAAACTTCCGTTTTGACGAGCTGTCGCGAGTTTTCCTGATTTACCACAAACATCCAATTTCCTGCATGAACATAAAATAGCAAATTAAAATTCTTAAAAGTGTTTAATTCATACGTTTTCCTTTTATCCTCTCACCTTTTGTGTTGAGTGCCGTCTGCGGTGTGATGTATCGTTCCCTCACACTGCACAGCGTTTCTTTCCCCAGTTCGCTCTGCCTCTTGGGACGATTATGTTTCGCCAGCAGACGCTCATAGACCGTTTCATTCACCACTGCCGGACGACGGAATGGAGTCGGTTCCGTTTCGATCGGATCGATCGATTCATCCACACGGCGCAACGCAGCTAACCGTGCCTCACGCCTATGCTTATCCGATAAATCCCGGGCGAAACGTTTTAACCAATCGGCTGGACTATACTGGGTAACGGAGGACAGTGAATTGGACCCGTGTGAAGATCCGCCGGTGGGCGGTGGATAAAAGTATCCCTGACCGGAACTGGAAGCACCGGCGGCAGATCCTCCAGGTCGGTTGTACATTGGAGCACGCACGTACGAGTTGTAGTGGTACGAGTGTTGAGGCTTTGGAATGTAGATCGGTTGTGGAACCGGTGCTGGGCGCTTTTGCTCGTAGTTTACTGTACCGTGGGCTTGCTGTACTGGTGTAATATAATTGTACGCAGGACCTGATGGGGATGGTGGCTTGCTGGATGGCGATTTGGATGGTTCCATTGGGCTGAACGAACCATAAAAGTGATGATAATGATGATGGTGATGTTCCTCCTCTTCCATCGGTTTGTTTGCACCGAAGTCAACCATCTCCTCGTTGGCAATAATGCGCTGGTAGCCGAGCGATTCAACTAGGTGCTTAATGAGGTAGCTGGAGGAGATTTCGAAGTGAAAATCACGTGTTTAATGTTGCTGTACTACCACTGATCGTGCGCGGTTACTTACGAAGGATAGTCAGGATTAGACTCACAAAACGTTGCGCCTGGAGAGGCACACTTTGGTGTCACCCCAGGTGGGGCTGGAACAAACGTACAAGGGCTTTGCCCATAAGACCCACAGCCTGGCTTCTGAGGAGCAAGTGTTGGATGTGGGTAAGGCGAAGGGCTTCCAAGTATAGATGAGAGATGATTTAAAAATATTACCTGGAGAGGAAGAGCATATAGAGAACAATTTTTTAAAATAATATTTTAATTAAATAGAAGAAAAAAAAGGCACTCACCATCAACAGCAATGTGTTCTGCATCCCTTTTTTTAGGGCCATTGCTCGACTTGTATGGTTAACGCAAAACAGGACAAGCCTTGAAGAATTTTGCATTATTTAAAAAATATTGGAATACAAAATGTTAGTAATATATTATTCACGTGATAGTAAAATTAAAATTAATTCGGATTATTATACTTAAGACTGCAAATAAACCGGTCTCAAATATGACAACACGGGTGTCTAACAGGCTTACTATTTGTCAGACCAAGAAGTTCCGCAAGCCAAGATGAAACACAATTAAAGAACACCGAATAATGGAGATCGCGACACATGATCTTGGCACAATATTCATTCAGATTATGATCCAACCACGCTATGTGTTATTGTCGCATAAGCCTTCATGCTCTATATTGCATCATTTAAACTTGTCTCAGCCCCCAAACGATGAGAATAGAGGACAACAAAAGAGGCTCCAATCTCTGATCTACACCTCTGATCTACATCTAAAATCAACCAAAGCTATTATTACCTTAGCAAACCACTATTCATACCTTTTCTCCTTTATAACTCCAAGCATCAATTTACTTTATGCAAAAAAAAACAATAATTTCTTTTACTGAATTTTAATTGCATTTGTTTAATTCCTAATAAGCTTCAAAGAGAAATTAAAAACTCACTCTCAATGAATGATAATTTTCTTCTCCCATTTCCCCCCTTTTACACTTTCCTTTAGCACAAATTAACACCAGCCGAGTGTGGGAAACATGTGCTGAACGTATGCGATGAAACTGACACAAGCAAAAACAAAATCCCGAGACATGCGACGTGGAAAACAGACCTCAACGGGCTACACGATCAAATGACATCAATGCAAGCGTGAAGCGATGAAGCGACGAACCTTTCGCGTCGAAACGTTTTGATGCTTAATCGTCGAGCCTGTCTGGCGCAAGTCTGGACATGGCTTAGTTGGGTGCCCTTTATTTTGTTCTTCTATTTTCGGGTGGAAGTGTTCCTGTGCTTGCTGTTCGTTGTCATACATACACACAAACACACATTCTGCCGCTGGGCAGTCGCCACGTCAATGTGCGCTGTCTTGTGGCTATCATTAAATTGTATGACCATTTAGGGTGATGTCCATTCATTTCGCGATGTGTTAAATTAACATTGCAAGAATTCTTGGCTCATCCTCGAAGTGCATCGCTTAACCTTAACTCAAATGGCTTAATCTTTTACGCGATTGTAACGTAAGATCGGTTAGCTTCTTGAGCATACAAACAGACTTGTTAATTACAACAAGGCGCCATATTTTATGAGCTTCCCAATAACATACAAACCCTCCAAACAAGCTGTAGACCATCGTACGTACTATTCGATCCATTCCTTGCCGATACAAAGGCCCACGAACGAGAGGGAAAGTGTGATTGTCTTTTGCAAAAGCCACCATAACGATCGTGCCATAAGATCAAGGTACATTGCAACTTAATTTATGTATTTCGTAATTAGCGAACTACCTTCATAAAAACAAAGAACGCTTTTACGAGCGGACTAAAAATAGATTCTCAGAATTCTTTCCCTGGCTTGCAGTGCTTTTGCAACTAAAGTCGCCCTCCACGACTGTTGATCCAAACTGCCACCCGATGAGTCGTAATTAATGAGTTCAAAGTTCCCATCGTCAACAGAAAATGGTAGCTACATAAACCGTCCATCAACACCCAAAGTTAGTGTAGTCTTGGTTTGGAGGAGGCCACCAAAAAAAAAAGGAAACCCAGCGACGGCTTTGCTGCATGTGCTTCACAGCACCCTGATTCGTTCTAGTTGATATCTCACTTAAGTGGCCCAATTTATCGTTCAGGTGATTTCAGCTTGTTCGCTTCACACTTCCATACAATTTGTTCCTTTCCTCACCGAGTGAAGGTCAAGCAGTGGTATAAGCAGCAATGGCAAAACAAACAACAAAAAACCAAGTCCTCCATCTAACACCGGCCTAATTCGACTTAGTATCCTGTTTAGCTCTTTTTGTTTTGGGCAGCTTTTCTTCTTCTTCAGATTCTGCACCGCCGTGGTGACAAATCGTATTAAAGCACAACAGAAAACACTCACACAAAAACACAGTCGCAACACTAGATCCGGGTGGGAAGTGTTTGATGCGATCTTCTAGTTCAAGATCCTCTTAGGCCACCTTTAACGGATAATCCACTTGGGATGGTTTGTTTTTCCCGCACAACCCGCAACCTTTATCTGCCCAAAACACGCTCGAGAACGAAGAAAACCTGACAACCGTACGCGAAGACTTCACACCACCGACTGACGGGAGATTCGGTGTGCAAAGATCGCATTACTCATTACCCGATCAAGATCACCTCCTACTCTAGGGGGCGTACTTTTTTGTTGTTGTGCGTAGTGTGTCGTTGCTCTAGTGAAGGTGGGAGCTAGTACTTACAGGTACACGGGCAGCATATGATGGGAACTTATGATACTTCTTCAAACCACCATCATCGAGATGATCTTCAGCGCAGCATCAGCTGTTGCACGCGACAAGGCTTAACGCTGGTACGCATTTGTGTAGGACACAGACGTGTACGGGGACAAACACACAGCTACAGTCGAGTGTGTGTTTAACCTGGCACATTGAACTTGAACTGTGAGATCTTTCTCTTCGCTGCATTATGATTAATTGAGACACTAATGCACAAAGTTCAGTGAGCATGAGCGAGAGAAAAAAAAGGAAAAGTATCATAAGGTACACTAAAATACCATAAATTCGTTCAGAAAGTTTATTAACTTCATTCCTATTTTATTGAGTCTACAAAAACAGTGTGCTTAGAGAAAGTAAGGGGAGAAAAATGGATTTTAGATCAGCAAAAAAGGTGACTATTTACTATTTAGATCTTAATTTAAAGATCAAACAATGTTTCAGGTTCGTATGCCGCCAGACAAATGCTCTAAAGCCCTTTGAGGCGTACCAGTTTTCCCTTATTTGTATAATTTGCCTATCTTTTTTGCAGATTGGTTGTATGTTAGGTTCCCTTGCAGTCTGAGACAATCTGATTGCCGATATCAAACACTAACCTTAGGCGTGGAAAGCTCTGAACAAAAACTTAACTCGAATTAAAACACATGTGGTTTTTTCACATGTACGATACAAATTTTACAAATTGATATTCAAATGAAGTATGCTTTCCAAACAACCCAACGAACCACCAATTATGTGTACCAGTTCAAACCGAACCTGTAAGCTTAACCGAAATGGGAATTCCCCCTGGCGGGTTGTCGCTATTCTCCGCTTCTCAACCGATTGTTGGAGACATTCTCAGCTAAGCTCCTCATCGAGCCCTTTACCACTGTTAACGATATTTTAACCACATCATCATTACCGGGACAAATTTTCTCGGGGGGTTTCGTGGGCTTCGGATTTTCACGGTTATGCTCGAAGATCGCTTCGTCATGATGATGGTTGGAGGACGCTTGGTGCACGGGCGCAGGCTGGGGATGCTCGTCTAGACGGTCGGTACCGGAAAAGGGCAAGCACCTTTCCGAGCGCACAAACACGTGCCGATTTCATTCACAACTATGTGGCGCAGACACCGGAGAAGCGGACACTTTTGGGCGAAATGTAAGAGACACATAGGAAAATGACGTCATTGTGAAAGGAAACAGGTACTCGAATGAGTTAACGAGCGTTGAGTGAAGTAATTGGGGAAACCCGGCCGTAATGAATGCTTTCTTCTAAGAACAACTTAATTCAAATATTCTACACAGCGAGTAACACAGCTTCGCATCCCAATGGAAATAAAGAAAGCAGTTGAAATTCAAACATTTAACAGCGCCATCTAGTAGCGTGTAGCTGAAGCTTGACGTTTTAGTACAATGTACACATGCGACCGCCACAGTGCAATTATGGGGAGTAAGTTTATCATTTGATCTCCTTTATTAATAAAGAAATTGGAAAAGAAAGACACAATAAAACATACACAAATCGTTCTACATTTACATCGAAGAGACTGGTGGACAGTGGACAAAAGGGACAACGCTTGTTGCACTTTTATTGGGGTAATTTTTCACTTAGACAGGGGTTTTCTTAAGAGCGGGACTTTAAAGTTTCATATATTTCCATCTCGCGGTAGAGAGTGTTCGGTAAACCATGATCGAAACGTTTTGTTATACAAGCCACCAGGGCAATATAGACAACAATTCTTTCTCTCTATCTCTAACTGTCACTATCAGTTTTCTGATCACTATCTTGCCGTACAGTGGATGAATTCCCTGCTGCAATTACACACATCCATACACACACACGTTACAGGAGATTAACATGGATAGAATGATCTCGAGTTTTCTTTGCTAAATGTATTATATTTCTTTGTGTACTGTGCTGTGATTTGTTCTTTCCGGAGAATTAGGTTTTTTTTTTGCTATGTTTCAAATGAAACTACCGGCACAACAAAAGGAACACAGCTGCATCGTGTCGTTTGAAAATTTGAATACAAAAATTAAACATAACTAACACCAAACTATAATCGCTCCTTCTCTGCATAGAATTCATTCTGCTACGATAACGATGGATTGTTACGAATTCGGAAAATTGGAAAACAAAGAAAAAACAAATAAACAAAACTATTTTTAAGGACTAACTCCTAAGAGTATAACCGACGAGTTTTGCATATTTTTTTTTGAACCCTATTGGCACCACACCACGTGTGCAGCACCACCGTGTTACACAATTGCTTTATTTCAACGTTGATATATAAAATAAAACAAATCTAAACATCGATACACACTCGCGCGCGCGTTTGTGAATAATAGTTCTATTGGTGTAGAATGGCGCGCCCGTTTTGCGCTTCCTTTTCCGTAGATAAAACATCGAAAAATGTATTAATTCAGTTTGCTCCTTTACAGATTCCCTACCATTCAACCCACGAGGGGGGGGGGGGGGGGGGGATGACTCATACTTACATTGCTACTAGCCACAGTCAGTGAACTCATCGAACGCACTTTTGCTATATCGAAACTGATTGCCAGATCTTGCGCGTCGTACCACCGTGGTTGGCTTGATACTTCCCATTTCCTGGAATGTGCCTTCTTCGAATCCTTGCCCTTTCTTCTGTACCGAGGTGTTTATAAAAACAAACCTACAAACGTTGATACCTTCTCTTTACCGTTTGCCTCTGGCAGTTCTTTCCCAGGGATTTTGGGGGCCATTATAATATCCACTTGCTTACAGTATAGCGTGAATTTTTTTTTTTTCGTTTACTTCTGTGTATGTTTACGTACGCGATTTTTAATATATGCTTTTGGTTATCATGCATTGCACTCCGTCAGCAATTCAACCGGGGGAGCAATTCATATCTCGCTACTCAGTTCCAACCATTCAGCTACAATAACATACAATGTGTATATAATATACATATATTATTGCACAAAACTATTTGCTGTTTCTATTTCTCTCTCGTTTCTTCCATCACTCAAATTTGCGGAATGAAAGCCTGGATTTTTCTATCAGTTCGATTAAATATATGTAATATGCTAAATTCTTCCATTTGTCAACATCATTCTTATTACACGTATTCTGTTCTACAGCTAACCGGTCTAACACGTTGGAACCAATTTTCTTTTGCAGGCTTTCTTCAATAATATCTGCGAAGAGTGCAAATGTTTTGCTACTTCTTCATTCGGGATGTAAATATGTGTCTCCTATTGCTTCCACACAATAATGAACAATTTACCCAGTACAAATACTAGCGTGCCTTGAATGCTGTTGTTTGAATACTGCAACAAAAAAAGGTTCTCTCCGGTTAACGCGTTAACCTCCGATTTGTTATGATTTCCCCATCATTTTGCCATACATATCCATCGATCGATCTTTATTATTAATAACTTATAACCAACCAACCAACCAACCAACGAAGCCATCTTATTCACTCGTCTCGCGCTTCAGCGTAGGTACCGTTGTAAAAGTTAAAGGAAAATTGATTGAATAAAGCTCTTCAATAAAAA